>NW_027266288.1:2057500-3257500 GCF_022045235.1 Haliotis cracherodii
GGACGCACACAAAACAAAACAAGATTTGCAATTGTTTTACAGTTCAGGTTGCTTAAACGACCAATAAATAAAGGCATGTGTATGTTCAATGTCAAGGGATGTTTAAAGCCTGTTGGTGGTATGTTAACAAGTGTAGTATCGTCAACAAGCGAAACCTTTGGAATACCCTTACCATATGCACGAATGCCACATTGTGCTTGTCTAAGGGCTGTAATGAGATCATTTATTAAAACAAACTAAAAATCATCCAAAGATAACTCTGCCTTACCCAAAACCTTCTTGAACCATATATGTATGTTTGATCACCTTGGTAGGAAATAGAAGCACAACTATTTGCATAAAACTGATCCAGCAATTCCCATGCATTACCTCTAATGCCCAGTTCATGTGGGTTGAAAAAGTTTTCTTCGTGCCATATTCTTTCAAATGCTTTTTCATTATTTAAACAAATACAGCTTAAACTGCTAGGTAACTTTGTATGTTGTACTGAATTCCTTCGGTCAAACTAAACACTTACTAGTTCCATGTGTGATCTAAAACAATCTGCAAAATATCAGGGAAAGACTTGGTTAAACCCACACAGTTTTTCTCCTATATTTTGAACATTTTCGTACAGACATGATGTTAGAGTACTACCTCTTTACTTTCGGGAATCAAATTTCTCATTCTTCCCCTTATATATTGCTGTAACCATGCCAAGTCTATAGTCATAAGGTACATATTATAGTTTGTTCATATGCTTAAAAACTATTCATAACGAATAAATATGATGTTCTCCCGATGTTCTACACAACGAATCAATGATATATTCATATGTATTCGTATCCAGACCTGTAGGTTTACTTTTGCTTAGGTATTTGACGGTCCCTCTTATCTCTTGAGATGTTCCTTATGTAGTGATTAGCAGGGTTTTTAGTGTCCCTTGATACATTTTCGAAATGTTTATTTTAAGATAACAAAATAATAAATACATGTATAATTTTTAGCTAATGGTGTGTGCACGTGTACAAACTGTAAAAACTTAAAAAGATCTTCAACACCTTATATTGCATATTGTTTTAAAATGTTTTACCCGATGAACACGTTCATTAATTACATATCATACTCAATTCCACACAGTATTGCACATAACATGTATCTACGTTACATGTATATGACGGGTAAAGGACCATTTAAAACCCATTCGCGTCTGGCTCTCAAGGCATGTATAATGGTAAAATGGTAACTTTTGTTTGTTCAGCATCTGTGTATGTCAAACACGTGTTATTTTAAAGGGAAATATAAATATTTAGTTGTCTGTTCAGGTAACTAATTTTAACTATTGTTTCCTGAATAAACTATTTTTAAAAACATTAGCTTACCTCTAACTGAAATGTGTGATCCTGGGTGTCAAATTGCCATATCAAAGTAACCCCGACATTACAGGTATACAACTATTATTTTGTGCTATGTGACACCAGTTGCTGTAATCAACTAACTCTCCTGTCGAAAACAACTATTGTTGTAGAAATATGAAACCCCAATGCGAGAGAATAACTGTTTCGATTTTCCAACGAAACAGATTCCATTTGGCGTACGAGGTAATCAAATTATATAAATGGACTGCTGAAATCCAATGATGATGCCAAGTGTTCGCACAAAGGGTAAGTCTTTGCCGCAGATGAAGTTATGACGCAAGCTCTTGGAATTCTTGATTGCAAGCTGGGGCCTTGTCAATATATCATTTGTAAATTGTGTGGACATGTAGAACGCATTTACAGAAAGTATTGAACGGTTTCTTCACACAAAGTCAATTTAATTGGGGATTTTAATGCCCGGACATATAATCTATGCGAGTACGAAATTCGTTATGAATACATAATTGAAGTATTTCATTTGGATATTGATGATATGAGATCAGAACTTAACCCTGAATCTGTGTTCCATGAACTTGGGTTTGGACAAAACAAGAATAAATAACTTTGGCTTTAAACTTATTGAAATCTGTTAAAAATATTTTTTATTGGTAATGGCAGCCTAGGAAATGATACAATGGTAGGTAAAACTGCTTGTAAAGATAAAAGTGTCCAATTCTAATATAACTGACTACTCACCTCTCTATTCAGACGTGCACTGCCCACTCACCTTTACATTTAGTGCAGTGAAAACTTCTGTAATTAATACATGTTGGTTGGTTGGTTGGTTGTTTAACCCCGCACTTACTAATATTCGAACTATACGACTGCGGTTCGTAAATAATCGAGTCTGGACCAAACAATCCATTGATTTACATCATGAACATTGATCTACGGAAATGAGATACGATGACATGAATCAGCAAAGTCAGCGAGCCTGACCACCCGATCCCGTTAGTCGCCTCTTACGACAAGCATAATCACCTTTTATGGTAAGCATTGGTTGGTGAAGACCTATTCTGCCCCGGATCGTCACGGGTCAATACTTGTAAAGGCCTACCGTGCATCTATATAAATGCCACTAACAAACTTAAACATAACATCCTTGATAAATCGGATATATACGTAAAAACTATGAATTTGGAACAGATAAATAAACTGACGAAGACTGTGCATGAAGCACAGGAACAAAACAAGGATTCAAAGGGATCTTATTTGCTTGTTTATCAAGAAATGACATCACAGTATGGTTACACATTTTAGTATTTGTCTTATTTAACGATACCCGATTTGGATTACAAAGATTATTAGATTCCTTTAATTAATATTGCTTACAATAGAAGCTTCAATGTTAATATCCGTTTGAAGTGGTCCAGCCTAATCAACCAAATCAATATTTTATTTTGAGGAAAAGATACTGGAAATTGTTGATAATTACACATATTTCGGTATAAATCTTCTCAGAAATAGACACTTTGTGTTCTGTATGAAATCACTAAGAGCAAACGCGACAAAAGCAATGTACTGCCTAATGAAAAGAGCACGAAATGTTAACCTACCATTAGATTGTCTATCGTTTGTAGTGCCAATCCCTCTTGTCTGTTCTGAAATAAGGGGTTTTGAAGGTTTAGAAATAATAGATAAAATGCAATTGAAAGTTTTAAAAATAGTAATTGGTCTGAGGAATTCAAAATCCTATTTTATGGTTTATGGGGAACTTGGCAGTGAATCCCTCAAAACTGAATTACTTAAACAGATGATCTCTCTTCTTGCATAAATTAACGAATTTAAACGGACTCACAAAGTTATCTAATATGTCATATGATTATAGAATATTTGATACAAGACAATGGTGCAAATGGATAGCAACAGTCAAAAATACTAACTCGTGTCGGACTGTCAGAAGTATTTATAAACCCATCTATACTGAACAGCAAAAGTATCTCGTGTGTCCGCCATGTGCGCAGTTCAGCTGCAATTGTCGTCTTGGTCGGGCTTCATTCAGCCGTCTTTGAATCTCGTCCCACAGGTGCTCAATGGGATTTAAATCGGGACTGAGGGCAGGTCACTGCATGGTTCTGATGCCATTCTGCTGGAGGAAGTGTCTTGCTGCTTTCACAGTGTGGGCACGGGCGTTATCATGCTGAAACCCGTATGTGGTCTCAAGACTTGATCAATGTACCGAGCTGCTGTGACACCATTGCCTCTCCCTTGACCAATGTTCTGGAAGACCACAGGGCCGACCCTCTGTGCAAGAACAATTCCATCCCACACCATGATGCTCGGACCACCCCACGAGTCTCTCACAACAACACGAGCATCCGAATAACATTACCCATGGCGTCGCCAGACTCTCACTCTGCAATCTGCTGTTGAGATTTAGTAACGGCTCCCGTCTCAGAAGAGGACTTTTTACCAATGCTGGTGGCGCCAATGCTGTTGCTGTGTTGCCAACTGAAGACGGCCCCCGGCGATGACATGGTATCCAGATGGGTCCTCGGTGTGGCCTGTGACAGTGGAGGTGTCTGCTTGTCAATCGTCGATGCACGGTGTCCGCAGTGATGTCTTGCTGGTGTGTCCCCATGGCCTGTCGAGCAGTTTCCACAGCAGTAACAAAGCGATCTTGAAGATGCTGTCGCACAATCTGACGATCATGACGTCGGGTGGTGACCCTTGGTCTTCCACTACGTGCCCGATCATCTGTAGTGTTGGTGGTCTGGTACCGTTGTTGGAGCCTGTATATGGTCCTTACGTGGACTTGGAATGCATTGGCTTCTCGCTGGGCGGTTTGTCTAGCTTGCAATCGTCCAAGGGCTTGGTGTTGCTGATTTCTTGTCAATCGTGGCATGAATGTTGTCCGATCTTTGTAAGACGTTAGTAAGTGACAAGGATTCACAGTCTATGATATGTCGATTCAATTTATATTTTATAGTATATATTTCCCTTTAACCCTACTCATGCGAAGGAAAGAACATCGTGCAAATGGTCAGTGTTTAATTGTGGAAAGAAGGGTTAAAAATGTTCAAGAAAAGGTTTGCTTTCTTTGATGTTAGCCTGTGCGACATGTTCAACATGACCATATAAAACCTCCATATCCGCCTACGCTTTATTTTCGTTTCAGCCTTTGAAACTGATAGACAGGACTGAAGTGCAAATCGACCATATTTTGAATACACCTAGGATAAGTAGCCAGTGGGACACCTTGGGTAAGAAGTCAGTGGGGCACATGGGGCAAGTAGCCAGTGGGACACCTGGGGTATGTAGCCAGTGGGACACCTTAGGTAAGAAGACAGTTGGGCACATGGGGTAAGTAGCCAGTGGGACACCTTGGGTAAGAAGACAGTTGGGCACATGGGGTAAGTAGCCAGTGAGACACCCACCTGGGGTAAGTAGCCAGTGGGACACCTTGGGTAAATAGCCAGTGAGACACCCACCTGGGGTAAGTAGCCAATGGGACACCTTGGGTAAGAAGACAGTGGGGCACATAGGGTAAGTAGCCAGTGGGACACCTGAGGTATGTAGCCAGTGGGACACCTGGGGTAAGTAGCCAGTGAGACACCCACCTGGGGTAAGTAGCCAGTGGGACACCTGAGGTAACTAGCCAGTGGGACACCTGGGGTCAGTAGCCAGTGGGGCACCTGGGGTAAGTAGTCGGTGAGACACCTTGGGTAAGAAGACAGTTGGGCACATAGGGTAAGTATCCAGTAGCACACCTTGGGTAAGAAGACAGTGGGGCACATGGGGTAAGTAGTCAGTGGGGCGAATGGGATAAGTAGACAGTAGGACACCTTGGATAAGTAGACAGTGGGACACCTGGGATAAGTAGACAGTAGGACACCTTGGATAAGTAGACAGTGGGACACCTGGGATAAGTAGACAATAGGACACCTTGGATAAGTAGATAGTAGGACACATGGGATAAGTAGTCAGTAGGACACCTTGGATAAGTAGACAGTGGGACACCTGGGATAAGTAGGCAGTAGGACACCTTGGATAAGGAGACAGTAGGACACATGGGATAAGTAGACAATAGGACACCTTGGATAAGTAGACAGTAGGACACCTGGGATAAGTAGTCAGTAGGACACCTTGGATAAGGAGACAGTAGGACACCTGGGATAAGTAGACAATAGGACACCTTGGATAAGTAGACAGTAGGACACCTTGGATAAGTAGACAGTAGGACACCTTGGATAAGTAGCCAGTGGGACACCTGGGGTAAGTAGTCAGTGGGGCACATGGGGTAAGTAGTCAGTAGGACACTTTGGGTAAGAAGCCAGTAGGACACCTGAGGTAAGTAGCCAGTAAGACTCCTTGGGTAAGAAGACAGTTGGGCACATAGGGTAAGTAGCCAGTAGGACACATGGGGTAAGTAGTCAGTAGGGCACCTGGGATAAGTAGCCAGTGGGGCAGATGGGGTAAGTAGTCAGTGGGGCAGATGGGGTAAGTAGTCAGTGGGGCGAATGGGATAAGTAGACAGTAGGACACCTTGGATAAGTAGACAGTGGGACACCTGGGATAAGTAGACAGTAGGACACCTTGGATATGTAGATAGTAGGACACATGGGATAAGTAGTCAGTAGGACACCTTGGATAAGGAGACAGTAGGACACCTGGGATAAGTAGACAATAGGACACCTTGGATAAGTAGACAGTAGGACACCTGGGATAAGTAGTCAGTAGGACACCTTGGATAAGGAGACAGTAGGACACCTGGGATAAGTAGACAATAGGACACCTGGGGTAAGTAAGTAAGACTCCTTTCGTAAGTAGCCAGTGGGGCACCTGGGATAAGTAGACAGTAGGACACCTTGGGTACGTAGCCAGTGAAACACCTGAGGTAAGTAGACAGTAGGGCACCTTGGGTGAGTAGTCAGTGGGACACCTGACGTATGAAGACAGTGAGGCGTCTGAGGTAAGTAGACAGTGGGACACCTGAGGTATGTAGACAATGGAACACCTGCGGTCAGTAGCCAGTGGGATACCTGGTGTAAGTAGACAGTGGCACACCTGGGGTAAGTTTACATTTGAACACCTTGGGTAAGTAGCCAGTGGGGACACCTGGGGTAAGTACACAGTTGGAAACATAAAAAGTTCGTTTTTAACGTGTTCGTTCTAAACGTAGTTCACTTTATATCATAAACATCTGTTATGTTTTTGCTGAGTTTTTTTTTTGTTTACCGCCGCACTCAGCAATACTCAAGCTGTATCACGGCGGTATGTAAATAATCGATCTGGACTAGACAATCCAGTGATTGATATCATGAGCATCAATCCACGCAATTGTGATCGATGACATATGCATCAACCAGGCAGCGATCCTGACCACCCGATCCCAATAGTCGCCTCTTACGACAAGCATAGTCGCCTTTTACGGCAAGCATGGGTTGCTGAAGACCAATTTACCCCGGATCTTCACGGGTCAACATCTGTTGTCAATTAGTGATGATATCAAGCGTTGTCCTACTTGTAGCAACCGCAACAAACACATGCAAAGGCAAGTCGTGTGTTTACCTGAACATCAAATACGGGAACATATGGTACAACTCAAATAATACAATTGTATCAGCAGCAGTTTGTCACTTTTGCCGAAACTTTCGAAATGTCCCATAGATATGTCCACAATAAAACGTTTGAAAGTTTTATTGATCCCTTAGATACTGTAACCCTGATCAAGCAACTTTTGAGCAAGAGTATGAAGGCTGGAAGCGCTACAATGTTGCTCGACATGAAGGAATAATTCTTGCCATTCAGCCTTGTGGATATTGTATTGTCACTGCTTTTTAATGCATTGATCTATAAATGAATCGGAAGAAGCGATTTCAATGGTATCTTATATTTCTAGCACAGGTGGGTAATACATATTCCTTCGATAAACCTATGCTTAAGTTAAACTTCTTTCCATGGTTATGATTTTGCTATCAGAGCAGAAATTCTGAGTCGTGTGCATAACGAAACAGATCAGCCAGGAAGGTAACACAGTCGGTGCCTATGAGGATTTCACTTTGAGGATTTGCCTTGGATTCGTTTCATTTTTCAAATTAAGCAAATATGCTGTCTTAAACCTGCAACCTTGATTAAAGCAGAGCTCAACTGAACTAAGAAACATGCCCAGTGCAGCTTCAATAGGCCACAATACATTCAGCACTACGTTATTTCTTCTGAGAACTCTATTTATAACAAAGCCCAAAGGTCTCCAAGTGGAGTAGTATGTGTTGTATACATGTAGCTAGTTCAGCTTTCACACCTCAAATGTCCAAACCACAGACTAAAGATAATCTGTACCTGAGGTATTCTGCTAGCCCACTAAGATACCATACAGCAGTTTAACACCAGTACCCCACTCAGACACAGTATACTGACCCCGAGCCGACCAGTCCTTGCTTTAACCCCCTTAATGTCGAGCGCCTGACAGGGCAACAACAAGTACCATCTGTTAACGACTTTTGGTATGACGCGGCCGGGGATCGAACCCGGACCTTCCGCTTTCCGGGCGGATGCTCTACCACTAGACCACGGAGGTGGTCAATATGGCTTATGACCGTGTTGACATGACTAGTGTCGTGTATACTTGCAGTGATATGATAGAATGGTGTCGACAAACCATAGATCGTCACCAGGGTGAATCTGGGATTCGAACCCGTGATCACATCCGGACACGGCTAATGGACGCATCAGCCATTTGCGGTACCTCAAATCACCAATATTCCCAATTAATTAATTACGTTGATAACAACACAATATTGTTCATTTAATTTTTTTATTTAAGATATTTCCCTATAAGTATGAACAAAGACATCGTATACACATATTTACACAGTCGTGTTTTCTTAAATATGGTTCTCAATCAGGTTTGTACAAACAGGTTGAGTGTACAAACATCAAGGTGAGATGGTTGGTTGGTTGGTTGTTTTACGCCGCACTCAGCAATATTCCTCTTATATGACGGCGGTCTGTAAATAATCGAGTCTGGACCAGACAATCCAGTGATTGACATGAACATCGATCCACGCAGTTGGGATCGATGACATGCATCAACCAAGTCAGCGAGCCTGACCACTCGATCCCGTTAGTCGCCTTTTACGTCCATCAAGCAGGACGTCATGAATGTGGGGATCGAACCCTGGTCTTAGGCTTGGAGGAGAAAACACTTTAACCACTAGGCCATACTACCACTCACGATTTTGTGAGCCTAAACATTAGTATTGTAAAGTACACTGGGAATACACAAAACATGCGTGAATTGCTATTGATATGAAATACAATCACTATAATCAATATTAGCATCACTTGTATTGGTAATTACACTGACACCGATAGAATATGACCCGGATCTGTAAAGGACCGCCTGTCTGAAGTTGGCTAAGGCTAGGTATCCCATTGTGTACCGATACTATGTAGAACCCTTGGGCTTGTTAGGAAGGTTGTCAAGTGAATACATCCAGAGCAGCATGGCTCAACTACATCTGTATATATCCATTCTCCGGAATTGTAAACACCACTAACATGTCGGAACCCTACGTCAACCCACAGCAACAAAACACTGAGCTTTGAAACACAAAACAATTAGCGAAATTCAAAATATTTACGTTTGCTTTAATTTTTAAATATTCTTCTTTAGAATGTCATTTGGCTGAATATATCCAGGGTAGCATGGCTCAACTACGCCTGTATATAGCCACCCTCCTGACAGATACCGAAAGAAAATTTCATATAAACATGTTTCAGAATCCAGTGATTATTATCCTAGCAGTTATGATGTGGTAATGGCGTTATGTAATATTGTCCACTCTAATACCACCCAACATAAGATTTGAACTGACGAAAGAGAAAGCCCACTACCTGGTTGTAGAATATATTCAGTTACCAAGGATGGGTGTCAGTGATGTTATACCAGTTATACAACAGCACTGACAATGATAATACTGATATATGTGCTGTGTTCACTGTCACAACCCAGGACAGGTGTGATGCAACCTGGTCCTTAGTCCACTCCAGTCTTTGAGTATGTATATAATGCAATATGTACAATATTCTGACTTGATGCAGTCAACATAGAGGCCCAACTCTAGTAATTAAGATTTTTGTTGGATGTTTAACGCCGCACTCAGCAATATTCCAGCTATATGACGGCGGTCTGTAAATAATCGAGTCTGGACCAGACAATCCAGTGATTGACATGAACATCGATCCACGCAGTTGGGATCGATGACATGCATCAACCAAGTCAGCGAGCCTGACCACCCTATCCCGTTAGTTGCCTTTTACGACAAGCATAGTGGCATTTTACGGCAAGCGTGGGTTGCTGAAGACCTATTCTACCCTGGAATCTTCACGAGTCCAAGGTTAGATGGAAGCACTTTACAGAAAAATATACATCTTAGGGTGAAAGGCCGCTTTTAGCAGTATATAAATCCATCTGAACATCAAGCAGGACGTCATGAACGTGGGGATCGAACCCTGGTCTTAGGCTTGGAGGAGAAAACACTTTAACCACTAGGCCATACTACCACCTCACGATTTTGTGAGCCTAAACATTAGTATTGTAAAGTACACTGGGAATACACAAAACATGCGTGGATTGCTATAGATATGACATACAATCATCACTATAATCAATTTTAGTATCACATGTATTGGTATTTACACTGACACCGATAGAATATGACCCGGACCTGTAAAAGACCGCTTGTCTATAAAGTTGGCTAAGGTATCGCAGTGTGTACCCATATTATGGAGAACCCATGGGCTTGTTAGGAAGGTTGTAAAAATGAATACATCCAGAGCAGCATGGCTCAACACCATCTATATATATCCATTCTCCTGAAATGTAAACACCACTAACAAGGCGGAACCCTACGTCAACCCACAGCAACAAAACACTGAGCTTTGAAACACAAAGCAATAAGTGAAATTCAAATATTTACGTTTGCTTTATTTTTTAAATATGCTTATTTAGAATGTCACTTGGCTGAATATATCCAGGGTAGCATGGCTCAACTACGCCTGTATATAGCCACCCTCCTGACAGATATCGAAAGAAAATTTCATATAAACATGTTTCAGAATCCAGTGATTATTAACCTAGCAGTTATGATGTGGTAATGGCGTTATGTAATATTGTCCACTCTAATACCACCCAACATAAGATTTGAACTGACGAAAGAGAAGGACCACTACCTGGTTGTAGAATAAATTCAGTTACCAAGGATGGGTGTCAGTGATATAATACCAGTTAAACAACAGCACTGACAATGTTAATACTGATAGATGTGCTGTGTTCACTGTCACAACCCAACACAGGTGTGATGCAACCTGGTCCTTAGTCCACTCCAGTCTTTGAGTATGTATACAATGCAATATGTACAACATACTGACTTGATGCAGCCAACATGGAGAGTCAAATCTAGTAAATAAGATTATTGTTTGTTGTTTAACGCCGCACTCAGCAATATTCCAGCTATATGACGACGGTCTGTAAATAATCGAGCCTGGACCAGACAATCAAGTGATAAACATAATGAGCAACCAAGTCAGCGAGCCTTACCACCCGCAACTCGCCTCTTATGACAAGCATAGCCGCCTTTTAAGGCAAGGATGGGTTGCAGAAGACATATTTTACTCCGTATCTTCACGGGTCAGTCCTTGAGATTACGCGGAGTAAGGAAGGGGAAGAAGACTAGCCCCACTCCAGTCCTTGAGTTCCGATACATCGCCGAGTAAGAAGTCCAATCTGGTCGTTGATGCTTCGTTTACCTCATATACGGAGGTAGGAAGCTTGACCTTGAGACTTGGAGGAAAAGCCTGTTGGACAAAGTTTGTTTCATATAAATTCAGAGGATGGATGCTTGAACATACTTGTATAGTCACGTTTCTATTATATGCATGGGGACATTTTGCACATTATTTGAGCAAGACAGTATAAAGGTGAAGAATAATTTGTGTGTTATACTTTCCTGCTATGTCTATATACGTTTTTGACAACTGTTGTCTCAAGTTATTATAGTGATGTTCTTTTCCCGTTTTCAATAGAATATTGTATATTCTACAGATGTTTGTATCGATTCATTGTTTGCATAACTCAGCATTCAGATACTCACCATTGTCCATAAGCATTTGTGTAGTTCACAGGAGAGTCAGGTGTGGGAGTCACGAGTAGGTTACAGCTGCGGTAATGGGACCTGTTCACATACAAATTGTGATAGTGAGTGAGTTAATGCTTTACGTCACATCGGCAATATTTCAGCCATATCGTGACGAACAAATTGTGATAAGATGTTGAGTCATATGGAATGGAATAGAAACTACGTAAGATGTATTTTTTCTTCGAATAGCCTACAGAGATACAATTAAGATGTATAATTTTCAAACATCAAAAATAAGATAGCTACACGATATATTGCAAAGAACAATGAAGAACGAAGCGTGATTTTTTTCACAATAAATCATTGTTCTATCATGACGTCATTTCTGGAGATTCGAACATGGCCTAGCAACATGATGACGTCGTAAAATTGGACGACGTTATTTTTTAAAGGGAAGTATCCAGTAAGATGCTTCCAATAAGCAGGACAAAGTCGATAAGCGCGAAGGTCGAAAGATCGCATCCAAAAGTGGGCGAGATGTGACAATCGACACTGAGAAAAGGTTGATATAATCGAGAATTGTGAGAATATTCGAGGAAACAAAAATTAACCCCCCTTTTCATAAATAAACGTGTGCGACATGGCCGAGGTCGGATTGTATTCAGGGAGTCATTCAAATACGCGTAAATATTTGTAAAGCTTGTACATCGTATTAACGTGCTTCAAAGGCTGTTCATAATGTTGATATTTCATATAAGAAAATAAAGTATATTATTTAAAACTCACCTTATGGATTTGTTGTGTTAAAAAATACATCAGACTTGGAATCTGTACCCATCGGGCTGTGGTAATGGGACCTGTACATGAAGACATTTTGATGAGATCTAATTTCATATACACCAGAAACATTCATTTAGAATAGTGTAGACCAGAGGAATGGTCTGGAAAAGAAAATACAGATAACATGCCCTGTATCTACGAATAAATTTAAGATATATTTAAGATACATGCCTTTCAAACATCAAATAAGGTATATAGTTTGAAACTCACCCTGTGAATATGTTGTGGAATTTGTTGTGGAATTTGTTGTGCTGAAGATGCATCCTCCATCTTTGTGACTTGAGATCACGTGGTATGTGGTGTGATCAGGGGCGATGGCATCAGGCGAGGACCGTCCTCCAGTTCAGACATACAATGTATCCAGCAGTATGTCCACGGGGGTAGTATTGCTCATATAGCACATCATGACGTCATTCACAGACGGGCAAATGACGCTACCCCTCATAATGCCAATGACATCGAAAATGGTCAGGAATATACTCCGTCTTTAACGTCTAGTGTCAAGAATACTAATTGAAATAAATTGATTCCGTAGCCAAGGGTAAACTAATATGGTACAAGGAATACTCGTGTTATAAGAGCTACTCATTTTAAAGTACGAACAACCTTTCTGCTTTATAATCTTTCGAAAACGCCACTGACTAAAGACGCTAACTAAATACAACTACCCGAGAAGATGCTTGTGAATACAACTGAGTCATCGTTCAACTAGAAGGTGTTAGCGGGTGTTTCAGGCAGAAATTGAGCCATGAAACATAAAACACCCCTCAACACCTTAAAGCCGCCGAGTCATCAGGTAGTACACATGACCCTCCAGGTGTTATAAGTGAACGATCGTCCAGAAAATCATGACTATATGTAACGCTTATGGGCTACGTATCTCGTCAGTATGCAATCATGACATACGAAATTAGCACTATAGGGTAACTGAGGCTGGGTGGCTGGCAACAGAGTAGGGCAACAGCGTAGGGCAACAGCATAGGGCGACTGAGGATGTCTTTGCACAGAAGGGCGACTGAGAACTGCGACTGAAAAATATTCCTGAAGTTGAGCTGGGGACAGGACTGGTCAACTGTCTAACGCCTCTGTCTGATGAAATCATCTTGATACTTTTTGACGACACCTGGAGTGAACAGAAAAGTGATTCGTTAACATCCATAACTGTTGCAATTATTTATTAATACTAATTTTAGAAGAAAATAGCATCTGTATTTTATACTGAGACAATCCTACGTAAAACGACTGCAGTGTCCTGCCAACAAGCTATTCAAAACTTTCAATAGTTAGAAGTAACATTCATTTATTATCAAATCATGATGTATTAGGAGTGCCTTTCCTTCCCTTGAATCTCCCAGGGGAATATATAATTGGTAGCAGTAGTTGACATTTAAGGCAAACTGAACCGAGAACAATTGACTTTAAAGATTTGTTCCAGCAGTATGTTGGGTGGGGGGAGTTGGTGATGTGATGGGAGTACCTACCTTTCTAAATGCGAGAACTGGATCACAGATAACACATTCACATGACTGTCCACTTACTCTCCACTCCTCCCAGCGCCATCTGGAGAACTCCAGCTGGTTTTTGCACCGGCTCCGTCTCTACAATGAAACAAAACACACAATACTTAGACCCTCTTCTCCTGTCCAAGACACAATCTACAGAGGACACAAAGCTATAGTGATGTTCACCCTGAAGTGAGTGCTGGACTGTTGCAGTTGTAACGTGTGTCAGTTAAAGGCAACTTACACCTTCAGGTCGACTATGTTACATATGGCTTACAACATTAGCAACGACTCACAATGAATGGATACTGGGTGTCAATCAAATTCGGTATATTATTTGTTTTAAAAAAAAATAGAATATATAAAACTCACGGAAGTTCTCTGTGCTTCGTCCAGAAGACGTAGCAACTCCTCGTATGACTGTTCTCGTTGTTGTTGATACCTCTGTCGACGCTGTTGTTGTTCTTGGCGATTTCGCTGTTGTTGTCGTTGCCTTTTCCGCCAGACCTGGCTTTGGTTTCTCCGTTCTGTTTTATGCCTGGCCACGTCAGCTATATAGTTCTGAGTGAGAAAAGCCATTGAAAATATAAATGAACAACATGAGTGAATTTCTTTTACTACTGACGTACATTTCATGACTGCGTATAATTGTATGTTGTACTAATAGCTGCTAATGACATAAGATTACTTAATAGCTGTGATAGTGTGTGGCAAGTTAATTTTCACTGGAAACTCTCAGATGCTTTTCCCAAAGTATTTTAAAAGAAGTGATCATGACCTTCAAATTATATTTTATTCAACTTTCTCTGGCAATGACAATCTTTCATCTATTTTAAAATGAATATGCAACTTTCTCGTTTTATTTATTATATATACTCATATATCATATATGTTCTATTTATTATCATAAATGTTCTGACCCTCCAGGTGTGAGTGGGTAAATGCTGTTTAACGTCACAAACAGCAATATTCCAGCTGCATCACGGCTGCCTGTCATCCGGACCAGTGACAAACGAGCAGCCAGCATGAGGTAGCGAGGACAACCACAAGGGGAAATTTTAGAAAAAGTATTATGTTATCTCAAGAAGCGTTAAAACATTTACTTGAACTAAAACCAAGCATTTAAGGTACATGGCGAGATTTAGTTTCAACATGAGTGAGCCTTTAATGACTGCCAGTTATGTTTAAGTAGTTGAATAGCATACTTACAGATGACACCGTCTGGGTCGCCCTTGTAACCGTGGTTGATGCTGTTGCCGATGTTGATGCAGGTGCGATTGTGGATGCGGATGCGGATGCCGATGCCGATGCCGATGCCGATGCGGAAGACGATGCTCAGGCGGATGCCGATGCCGATGCCGATGCCGATGCTCAGGCGGATGGCGATGCCGATGCTGAAGACGATGCCATCGTCGATGTCATCAGCAGTAGACTGTTGGCAACCTAAACAAAGGGATGAGGGTATTATGACGTTATATATGTACGCACAAGGTATCAGATTGACAGCAAACCTAGCTGTTATGAACCCATGGGACATGTTCTATTGTCATGGAGATTTACCATATCATAAATTAGGATATCCCCTTTCCCACACATATCAACACCTATAGCTCTAGAGGACTATACACTGCCTAGGTTGTAATAAACTGAAGATTGATCTTTACCATATTATAAAACAGCATATCCCCTTTCCCACCAATGTTAACATCTACAGCTCTAGAAGACAATACAACGCTTAGATTGTTATGGGCTGAATAAAAAACAAATGACAATCTCACCAACTCACTTTCAACTTTCGACAACGATCATCTCCTGACTACATATACTACTCAGTTAAAGAACACCAAAGTCATGGCATGACAGATTATCTGTGGACCTGAGTCGGGTGTTCTTTAACTTCTTTTGAGCAGTATTATCTTGAAAGTTTTATGCATATACAAATCAGTCGTTTAAAATATAGGTCTATTCGACCTAATTGTCTCATTAATGTCCTGTGTTGAAGTTCCGAGAACGGATACATTTGAACATCTGATAGTTACAGTAATAGTCTTGCAGTTTAAGACCCCGTTACATCCTGGTGCAGACAGGATACGCCTCCACGGCCTGAGACACTTTGGGCCTGCCTCCAACATCGTGGTGCAGACAGGATACGCCTCCACGGCCTGAGACACTTTGGGCCTACCTGCAACATCGTGGTGCCACCCAATCACAAAAATAAAAGACTGATGAAGGCGACGTTAAACCTAAACATATTCCTTGTGTTTGACTTACACTCACTTTCAGACGCCTGTTTTCGTATTTTAGTGCCCTGATTTCCTCTTGTAATTTCCGGTTTTGCTCTCGGAGTTTCAACAATTCCGCGGATTCAGAAACCTGTCGAACATAAACAAAGGTCAAATATTGCCAAAATAATGAACTTACACATACTGCTAGTGGCTACAATGAAACAATCAAGGGACGGTTTATTCGATGGTGATGTTTTTGATACAGTTATCCTAGTTGTGTTCATGGCCAGAACTGTAGACAACCCCGTGCTATGACGGTACATCAAACTACCATTTCATTTTCAATGCAACGTTTTGGTTTTTATGTTGGTACATTTTACAAACAAATTAAACAATAACTTGGTAGGACATGGTTTTGTATATATTGCTACAACACAATAAAGAGTTGAACCAAATCAATAGGACAACATATGGTGACAGTGTAACAAAATATTGCCTAACGTACCCACGGAAATGAAAAAAAAATGTTTTTTTTCAGATTTTAAATAAATGCAGTTAATATACAAAATATATAAATATGCAAACAACTCAATGAGTACTAATTGGGCCTTGGCACAAATACAGCGTATCAAAGGTTTGTATGTCTTTTTACACGTAAAAGTGTAAAAATATGAACAAAACAGACTATTGTGAAACTAAGCATAACCAGGTGTTAATAGATGAAGGTGAATGTCCATGACCTATGACACCTTGACGACAGGTGAAAACAGGTGCTTGAAACCCACGTGCATGTGATTTGTCAGTGGTTAGTGATTTGTCAGTGGCATTGTGGGATAGTGAATCATGGTCAAAATATCAGATTGTACAAGTAACATTCCCTTCTCAAACAACAACTTACATGTCATTATTATTATGTACATAAACATAGCTGTTATTTTTATTGTTGTTTTGATAACTTATTTTCCAAGCTAATTTGCATAATGACTATAGCCTGTTTCTGCCATGACAATTTGGACTTAGCTTTATTTTTGAATGTTGAAAGTGCCGAGGGATACCGTAACATGCAAAACGACTTTGGTTAGATCCTTCCCCGCCGTTTTATTGCTGGAATCAGCGTAAAACCCTACCAACTCACAAGCGGAAAATAATATTAACTTCAGGCATGAACGACTGCATCGATGACATACGCAGTAAGCATGTCAAGTAGAACGTGTATCGAGACGTTGGTTGAAGAGGATGAACTCTATGAAGTTAATGTGTTTACTTACATCCACTGGAGTCGTCCCCGATGCCGTGCCCCAGCTGCCTGCCTACTCTCGGATGACGCGACGAAGGGCGTACTCACCATTGGGATGGCAAAAGGTGTTGACGACGACGATGTTTCCCTGTAGGATGCCGGATTAGTGTCCCGTGGAGTGGCCTGTCGAGACGGAGGCGCATGGACTAAAGGCAGTACAAAAGTACGCAGAAAGTTGAACATTATGGAAAGCGAGTAAATGCAGCGAAGAGAACAATGCGATAAACGACAACCGTGATGCATCCTGGGAAGTATCCGTGTTATACACAGGCCCATTTAAACCAATTAAGCCAACAAGCCCGTGGCCGCGGCCTTACTGGGTGTTCAGTAACAATCAACTGAGAGTGAATACATGGGCTATCCTTTGCACATTGTCAAATCACAAGCCTTGAAACAATAGAATCTGTAGATGAACTTGCCAAGCACGGGCTTCCCGTGAAACACGCCATGCTCTTGATACAGCCATACACCTTGAGACACATTTCTATAAACTGGAAACCAACATCGTTTCTTACATTAAGCCCCAGCGCATAACTATAACCAGTATATTCTCCTCAATTTGTGTATATCATCTCATTCTTTATTTAATATTCCTTGCCCACACGGTGATTCTTCAATATTAACAACAGCCATGTTTGTCATAATTTTTGCATCTCACTGTTTGTGTGTAATGATTGCTCTAACTTGACGTACATTATGGTATTATTCAATGTTGACTAATCTGTGTATCGGATGTGCTGGTAACAAGGGTCCCTAACATCCAGGAGTTTAAGACAACCTAAACTACAAAGTCAGTTAAACCCCACTTGTTTATGACGGAACAACTGTTTTATTATATAATTTTCAGATAAAACAAAAATGACGAAAAACGTATGGCACAAGAAGGATTCGATCCCGAGCGTAGGACTCACGAAGGTACAGAAGGCTCACGAATATCTTCTACTGCTACGGAATACACGCTGATGGTATACACCCAATCTAAACTTGTATGCAACAACATGTAGCTCTGGTGGCATAAACCCTAGTTAGAATTGTATACAACAACATGTAGCCCTGATGGTATACACCCTACCTAGACTTGTATACAACAACATGTAGCCCTGATGGTATACACCCTACTTAGAATTGTATACAACAACATGTAGCCCTGATGGTATACACCCTACCTAGACTTGTATAAAACAACATGTAGCCCGGGTGGTATTTACCCTACCTAGACTTGTATACAACAACATGTAGCCCGGGTGGTATTTACCCTACCTAGACTTGTATACAACAACATGTAGCCCTGATGGTATTTACCCTACCTAGACTTGTATACAACAACATGTAGCCCTGATGGCATACACCCTACCTAGACTTGTATACAACAACATGTAGCCCGGGTGGTATACAGCCTACCTAGACTTTTATACAACACCATCCACCCTACCTAGATTGCATACAACAACATGTAACCCTGATAGTATACACTCTACCTAGACTTGTATACAACATGTAGCCGTCATGGTATACACTCGACTAAGACTTTTATACAACACGTAGCCCTGGTGGTATACACAAAACCGAGACGTGTATACAACAGGTAGCCCTGACGGTATACACCCGACTAAGACTTTTTATACAACAACATGTAGCCGTGGTGGTATACACAAAACCGAGACGTGTATACAACAACATGTAGCCGTGATGGTAAACACACAACCCTGTCTTATCTACAACAACATGTAGCCGTGATGGTAAACACACAACCCTGTCTTGTCTACAACAACATGTAGCCGTGATGGTAAACACACAACCGAGACTTGTCTACAACAACATGTAGCCGTGATGGTATACACACAACCCTGTCTTGTCTACAACAACATGTAGCCGTGATGGTAAACACACAACCCAGACTTGTCTACAACAACATGTAGCTGTGATGGTAAACACACAACCCTGACTTGTCTACAACAACATGTAGTCGTGATGGTAAACACACAACCGAGACTTGTCTACAACAACATGTAGCTGTGATGGTAAACACACAACCGAGACTTGTCTACAACAATATGTAGCTGTGATGGTATACACACAACCAAGACTTGTCTACAACAACATGTAGCCGTGATGGTAAACACACAACCGAGACTTGTCTACAACAACATGTAGCCGTGATGGTAAACACACAACCCAGACTTGTCTCCAACAACATGTAGCCGTGATGGTATACACACAACCCAGACTTGTCTCCAACAACATGTAGCCGTGATGGTATACACACAACCGAGACTTCTATACAACATGTAGCGTTATCGTGTACGCCTTACCGAGACTTGCATGCACAAAAATGTAGCCCTGATGGTATACAACCTACCTAGACTTGTATACCCCTGAATTGCGATGGAAGACATGTGCCTGTGTGTAGGATGGGGATTAGTGACATGTGAGTGTTAAGGATGGGGATTAGTGACATGTGACTATGTGTAGGATGGGGATGAGAGACATGTGAATATGTGTAGGATGGGAATGAGAGATATGTGGCTATGTGTAGGATGGGGATGGGAGATTTGTGGCTATGTGTATGATGGCGATAAGAGACATGTGGCTATATGTAGTTTGGTGATGAGAGACATGTGGCTATGTGTAGGTTGGTGATGAGAGACATGTGAATATGTGTTGGATGGGGATGGGAGACATGTGGCTATGTGTAGGTTGGTGATGAGAGTCATGTGAATATATGTAGGATGGTGATGGGAGACATGTGGCTATGTGTAGGATGGGGATGGGAGACATGTGGCTGTGTGTAGGATGGGGATGGGAGACATGTGACTATGTGTAGGATGGGGATGGGAGACATGTGACTATGTGTAGGATGGGGATGGGAGACATGTGGCTATGTGTAGGATTGGGATGGGAGACATGTTTCTATGTGTAGGATGGGGATGGGAGACATGTGACTGTATGTAGGATGGGGATGGGATACATGTTTCTATGTGTAGGATGGGGATGGGAGACATGTTTCTATGTGTAGGATGGTGAAGGGAGACATGTGACTTTGTGTAGATAGTGAGGGGAGACATGTGGCTATGTGTTGAATGGTGAGGGGAGACATGTGGCTATATGTAGTATGGGATGGGAGACATGTGGCTATATGTAGGATGGGATGGGAGACATGTGGCTATATGTAGTATGGGATGGGAGACATGTGGCTATGTGTTGAATGGTGAGGGGAGACATGTGGGTATGTGTAAGATGGTGATGGGAGACATGTGGCTATATGTAGGATGGGGATGGGAGACATGTGACTATATGTAGCATGGGGTTGGAGACGTGTGACTATATGTAGTATGGGATGGGAGACGTGTGACTATGTGTAGGATGGTGATCAGAGACATGTGGCTATGTGTAGGATGGGGATGGGAGACATGTGGCTATGTGTAGGATGGTGATGGGAGACATGTGGCTATATGTAGTATGGGGGTGGGAGACGCGTGACTATGTGTAGGATGGTGATTGGAGACATGTAGCTATATGTAGTATTGGCACTGGAGACGTGTGACTATGTGTAGGATGGTGAAGGGAGACATGTTGCTATGTGTAGTATGGGAGTGGGAGACGTGTGACTATGTGTAGGATGGTGATGGGAGACATGAGACTGTGTGTAGGATGGTAAGGGGAGACATGTGACTATGTGTAGGATGGTGATGTGAGACGTGTGACTATGTGTAGGATGGTGATGGCAGACGTGTGACTATGTGTAGGATGGTGATGGGAGACATGTGGCTATGTGTAGGATGGTGATGGGAGACATGTGGCTAAGCGTAGAACGGGAATTGAGAGACATGTGACTATGTGTAGTATGGTGATGGGAGACATGTGACTATATGTAGCATGGGGTTGGAGACGTGTGACTATGTGTAGGATGGGGATGGGAGACGTGTGACTATGTGTAGGATGGTGATGGGAGGCATGTGACTATGTGTAGGATGGGGGTGGGAGACATGTGACTATGTGTAGGATTGTGATGAGATACATGTGGCTATGTGTAGGATTGTGATGAGATACATGTGGCTATGTGTAGGATGGGGATGGGAGACGTGTGACTATTTGTAGGATGGGGGTGGGAGACATGTGACTATGTGTAGGATTGTGATGAGATACATGTGGCTATGTGTAGGATTGTGATGAGATACATGTGGCTATGTGTAGGATGGGGATATGAGACATTGTGACAATGTGTAGGATGGGGGTGGAAGACGTGTGACTGTAGGATGGAGATGGGAGACATTGTGACTATGTGTAGGATGGGGGTGGGAGACGTGTGACTGTAGGATGGGGATGGGAGAGGTGTGCTTCTGTAGGATGGTGATGTGAGACATGTGACTGTGTGTAGGATGGAGATGGGAGACATTGTGACTATGTGTAGGATGGAGATGGGAGACATGTAACTGTGTGTAGGATGGTGATGGTAGACATGTGACTGTGTGTAGGATGGTGATGGTAGATATGTGACTGTGTGTAGGGTGGGGATGGGAGACATGTGATTATGTGTAGGATGGAGATGGGAGACATGTGACTGTGTGTAGGATTGGGGTGGGAGACATGTGACTCTGTAGGTTGGTGATGAGAGACATGTGACTGTGTGTAGGATGGGGATGGGAGACATGTAACTGTTTGTAGGATGGAGATTGGAGACATGTGACTGTGTATAGGATTGGAATTGGGAGACATGTGTGACTATTACACTTCTATAGCAGCGTGGTACCTAACACTGGTATTTGTAGTAGTAGTAGTAGTAGTAGTAGTAGTAGTGGTAGTGGTAGTGGTATGGCAGTAGTATGGCAGGTATGAATTACCAAGTATATATAGGTTGTTTTCATTTCAGGTTGTAAGAATAGTGATTGTATATAGCTTTATCTTTAATAGTATCAACTGTAAGCGTTAGACTATAGCTATTTTTAGATCTTTGTCACGCCTATTACGGGTATAATGTGGTGACAGGCTGTGTTGTGTCGTTGATTGCCTGTGTTGAGTTCTTTGTCTTGCGCGGCCCCTTGTGTTGATTGGCTTGTTTCAAAATACTAAAAGCTACTTGCTCGTCAGCCATTGCTCTTCGCAACAATCAGAGTACGTCAACGATCACATCTCAGAGCACGTGTAGGAATAAACAACAAATCTAAAGGTAAGTATAATGTTTTAAATTGTATATATGTTAAGTACTGAGTAGTAATGGTGTTGACGTAAATTAATTATTCTAGTGCATCATGTTTGCTAGGATGTATCATTGTGTAGTTTTTGTGGAATGAAGTTTATGCATCAGTTTGATACTGTTCAGCATTATTATTTATAACGCATTATGCTTTTAAGAGCTAGTTTTGGTGTATAAATGTTGAATGGAAAAATGGACGAATCTAGAGGTATGACCTGATATTTCATAACATTGTCGTCATGAAGTTCATTAGTTCATTAGTAATGTATACAATACCACATATTATATGTGTATAAATGTGCGCAATTAGAATATTCTGAATGTGCTTTGTTTAGTTTTGTAGCAGCGCTATATTGCTCCCGAGGACGTGAATTAATCGTAAAGACTCCCGCCCGTATCCCCCCGCCAAAAGTAATATATATGTAAACGCATATTGCCGCTCAATCCTCGTTATCAAACATTTTTTAGGGACATATGGGTGGAAGCCTTAGCATATAGTTCTCTATCTTTAGTATCCAATGTGTTTAGCGTTCATTGCAACGTGTGCGTTAGTATGAAGTATTTGCGTTGTGTTTGTATCATCAATGAGTTATCGTTCTTGGATGGTTGCCTCAATCAATATGTGTTTAAGACAATGTCACTATTTCTGTATAGTATCATTTTTTGCGTATGTTTTCTAAGGAATGATATTGGCCATACTCCTTTTGTAATTAAATACCTTAAAAATCCCGGTTACAGTAGTAGTGGTAGTGGTAGTAGTAGTAGTAGTAGTAGTAGTAGTAGTAGTAGTAGTAGTAGTAGTAGTAGTAGTAGTAGTAGTAGTAGTTGGCTCGGTGTCAGGCTCAGTGACTAGGTTGTCATGTCATCGTATCCCAATTACGTAGATCGATGATCATGAGGTAAGTCACTGGGTTGTCTGGTCCAGAGTCGATTATTCATGGCTGGAATATTGCTGAGTACGGCGTTATACATCAAGCAAACAATTGGCCACTGATTTAACTGTTCCGATTACTCACAGTCGAGAATAAACGTGGGAGACCTCCTTGAACATGCCCTAAACACAGAAATGTATCAAACATTTCCACAAGGAGAACATCATAACACCTTTTGCTACATGCAACCGTTTCACAAGATGGATTGTATGTACGACCCATGTAACCACTTTTCTTGTCGCTGTTCTCTATACAATGGTAAAACACAAATCTACATGCAAAAAATATGTCTCTAACATTTGATACTGAACATTTTACTGTTAGCGCTCACACAATATATATCTCAATATATCTCACAAAATCTCTATAATCACAAGACGATGTTTGCAAATGATTTTGCATTGTACAGAACGTTGAAAATTATTTGAACGACAACTTTCCCGCAATATCACGGCGGGGGACACCAGAAATGGGTTGCATTGATTGTACCCGTGTGGGGAATCGAACACGGTCCTTCGAACGCTGTAATCACTTGGCTTCACCACAGCCCTGCTTCTATAGAAATCCGTAACACATAATATAGTTAAATACATTGACTAAAATGACATGCCAGCCAGTTAGAAAATCATAAAAAGCATAGCTACTCTGACAGCACTGACTCATTATTGTAGCAACCGCGCGTGGATTATGGACGTTGAAACATGGGGCAATCTATAAAAAAACCTTCAAGATCAACTGAAACATTGTGTGGGCAATGGTTTTACATGTTTATTTCCATTGTCTGTGAATGTTTGTCACTCGTATAGTGCACGCTAGACATGTCCAGCTTGGAGCCTTGTTGCATAACACAGTCCGATGTGGTTGGCGCTTGGTGACGTCACACGCGGGGCCCCATTGTTTCAAGACGCTTCTGACTTATAGTCTCCCGGCACGTGCTTGCAATTGCAGTCAGATATATGAAGTCAATGCAAACTTTGATGGTTTTGAAATAGCAATATTTTATGCTGAGGTCGGGCAAAGCGCGTCATGTTTGATTTTCGTACGAGTACGTCTGCTAGTATTACAACACGGAATTTGTATGTTTGAATATTAAAAAATATTCATCCCAAATGCTTGAAATTAGGATTGGTAAATATTTATAAGTCGATAATTGTATTTTCCACATTTTATAACATGACACGTTAGATTAACCCTGTTATTCCCATTTCCGCAACTGACACGATGACCTCTAAAATTTAAGTTTTTTATTCTGTCTAACGTCTGGATAATAACCTTACTGAAATGCATATGGTTGATAATTTACCATCGCGCTGTTTTTTGCCAAAAAAAAATTACGAATTTATAATCAGTTAAAATTAAGATATCGGAGGTATGATTATTAAAATCAATTTTCACAAGTTTAACGATTTAGACGGGTTACTAATATGAAACGCATCCCCTATAATAACGTAATTCAGGTAATTAAAAATAAATAAAAAAAATTATGCTTGCATTTGTCTTAACCTCTGTATGTTTGAAAAGGTCAGGATATTTTTATATGACAAAGTGTAATTTTCTATCAGGTATTAATGTGCAAAATATTGGTTCAAATGTCTCTTGTTTAATGAGGCACCGATCGTTTGAAATCACCCACCCTCTTTACAAAATGAATCCAGCAGGCAGGGCTAAGGGAGATACCATTTGTTTTGGGAGGGGTGTCGAGATATTTTCTAACTTTATAATCCAGCTCCTGTTGTACTTAGCCAAAACGTGCCCTTATCTTGCAGACGGTATTGTTGAAAGGTCAGGGTGTCAAACTTTGTGTTAACATGTGTGTTGGAAAAAGTAATTTAGCTCCTAAACATTGAAAGATGCAGATCTCAAACCAAAATCAAGCTTCCACCGCCCCTACTCCTTTGATATCAGATGGTGGTTTCCTAATCGCGTGTACCTTAGAACATGGATACTTACACAACTGTATCGTCGTCGTTTATCGCTTAGCTCAATCGCAAATTCGCATACTATCAATTTCTAGCAGCAACTATGTTCTCAATCTTTCAGTCACTTGGTGTGACCCGCAGGTCGGATCCCAGGGACCCAGGTACCCGAGGCACTCCAGGGACCACAGACCCGACCGAAATACCGTCATCATCATTGAGTATGTCGTCCACGTCGTCAATATCTTTTACCACCCCGATGACGACCACACCAGTAGCAACTAGACGGACAGCAGTGGCACGTCATCGATCGGGGGGCGACGCAAATGAATGTGAGTAAACACAGTAGTTTGTATTCAACATTTCTGCTTCAAACTGTTCTACTATAGACTCTCGTTCTATAGATCTACATGCCTACTTGTTCTATGTATGCCGTAAGGGGCGGTCGGGTAGCCTAGTGGGAGACCATATGGTCTCTGCATTTGGTTAAAGCGTTCGCTCGTAACGCCGAAGATCCGGGTTCGATTCCAAAAAGTTTTACTCTTCTAAATTCTGTCGATTCGTTCTTGCACAACAAAGCAGTACAATTCACCTGCCGTCAACTCCACGAATTGACCTCATTTCAATTTCTGAAACAAAAACCCGTCACACTTCTTTATCTCAAACATGAAACTTTATTACACAAATATGTTTGAACCACAAACGTATACACAGTCTGTTACATGAGTACATTGCTTTTACAGAAATGAAACATGTTGGTTTGGAATATAATGGCGTCTTCTTTGCACACCAGAAAACCAGTTCGTCCATTTCAATTCAAAAATAACGCTCAGCATACCTACAAGAAGAGAGAAACAGTTCATTAAACATCATGAATGATGTACCACGTCAATATTGTCAACAACATATTTCATGAAACCTCATATCAGTTATAATAACGAATTGGAGTTTGTATACATGGTTAATAAAACAGAACAAACAAATAAACATAGGTTAGTACGTCAACATCATCAAAATAAGAAGACTTTTACTCTGAAAGGGGTGTCAGATAATAAACAAAATAAAGTCGTTATCATTTATTTCAATCATTGAAGCAACGTCATGCAATTATTAAAAAAATAGAACACACATTGAATTTTGTTTTCTTTTAATCCTATCATTTTTAGCCACTGAGTGATGATGATTAAGTATAAACATGTTTGATAATAAAATGGCATTGGTATTTCGTTATCATAATATTATATAATAAAGGGAAAAATACTTGTAAAAATAACGAAAATATACAACATATAGAGTATGTTAAGTTCACAACTTGTTTCACGTCCACTTCGAGTTATCTGCCCTTGGCAGCACACACCCACCTTCAGTAAAACATATCTGCACTCAGCATCTGTGGTGTGGACGTGTTAATATATGTATGCATTGCTGCTCAATCCATTTACTTTGCATGTTGTGATCGGGGGTGCGAGGGAAGTCTTAACAGCATTTCTGTTAAACCTAGTTTTAAAGACTCATGTACATAACAATAAAATGATCGACAAAAACGCTCCGTCATGATGGCAGGTAAGAATTATTGTTCCCCAGAAACCTGTGCTGGTCGTAAGAGGCGACTTAATTGGTTTGGTCTTCAGGCTCTGTGAATTGGGTGATTGCATGTCATTGTACTCCGATGGCATGAATCGTTGCTCATAATATCGATCACAGGACTGTCTGGTCCAGATTTGATTATTTACAAACTGCCGTCATATTGCATAATTGACTATTGCTGAGTTCGGCGATAAACAACCAACTAATCTACAAAAACATCAACAGTGGGGATCTGCTCACAATACGTCCATAGCGACAAAACTGGATATTTTATTATTTATAACCATATAAAGGAGCTCGAATTAACGGTAAACTTCCGGAAAAGCATGATGGCTGCCAAGCGTTATAGAAGCGTGGAATTATTTGAGATGTTCTATCTTGGAAGCTTGACCACTGTTGCGAATAGGTGAATATTATCGCTAAACTTTTTGCTTTCACCGCTGCCATCATATTTTGTATTTTATACTGCCATTGAATATTGTACTACCATTCTATTGTGTACTGCCATTGTCATTGCTGTGCAGTAATTTGTATTGATTTGGAAACCTAGTTAATTCTGTAATGCAAATCGCTCGTTAATTGTATTGTTGGGATGAAGCGTGGACGTGCCACCTTCAATATTCCCGTAATTCGAAGACTCATCATCAGCTGTTGCTTCCTCTATAATGTGTACTCCCGGGGTTTGTCTCCCGGTTGTCCTTGGATGCTTGGCTCCCCTCGCGAGCTTGTGGTTGATGGCTGCTCTTCTCTTTGGAGGCATCACGGGAGGTTGAGGTGGTGAGGCGGTAATCCACAAGTGTAAAATATGCCGAGGGTGAAATTAAGGAGTAGAGCGAAATATATGCGATACAACGAGGGCTGAACTAGATGGTATTTGAAGCGTGAATCGGCAAGACGGACGCGATTGTGTACAAAGAAAACGTACAAAGCGATTAGATACAACGATACACGTGTGCGAATGGTGGACTATAGAGATGTAACAAAGGAGGGATGACGCATGCGCGGGATCTGGTGCCCTCGGCACGGTGCAGGATGCTGACCCAAGGGTGATTCGGTTACAAGGGGTGAATATGTTACAGATGTGATTAGCCAATGATTTGGATACGCGCGATAAAGTCATTTAGTAGTTAGCACTAAATGTAGTTAACCCGTGAAGATTCCGGGGTAGAAAAGATCTTCAGCAACCCATGCTTGCCGTTAAAGGCGACTATGCTTGTCGTAAAAGGCGACTAACGGGATCGGGTGGTCAGGCTCGCTGACTTGGTTGATGCATGTCATCGATCAAAATTGCGTGGATCGATACTCATGATATTAATCACTGGATTGCCTGGTCCAGACACGATTATTTACAGACCGCCGTCATATACCTGGAATATTGCTGAGAGCGGCGTTAAACAACAAACAAAACCAACTAAATGTAGTTATGTTTCTAGGTTTGTCAGCACCATACCCGTGCTCTTGGGTTTCATCGAAGTGGTAAACGTCTGAAACCTGCATCATTGCAGACTTTCCCCCCACATTAAGCTGACACGCCATGATATAACTGGAATAATGTTAAAAGTCGGGTTAAACCCAACTCCGTAACTCACTCATATATCTACCAATGAAGATCCAGGTTAGAATAGGCCCTCAGCAACCCATGCTTGCTGTGAAAGGCAACTATGCTTGTCATAAGAGGTGAATAATGGGATGGGTGGTCAGGCTCGCTGACGCGGTTGATGCATGTGATGGTATCCCCATTGCGTGGATCGACGCTCATCATATCTTTCACTGGATTATCTAGTCCAGACTCGATTATTTACATATAGCTATAATGTTGTTGAGTGCAGCATTAAACAACAACCAACAAACAAACAAACAAGCAGACAAACACTCACATATATAAGTTATTTCTTTATTATTAGACATTGTTATTCTATATTTCAGGCTGTCAACAACAACAGCAGCAGCAGCAGCACCAACAATGGCTGCCGGACACCAGAAACGCACTCAGAGGCAGCTACAACAGCAGCTGCCTCAGCTACAGCCTTGCCAGGAGCTGATACATATTTTAGACAAAGCGCAAAGGACTTAGGTGAGCTTTTTTTATTAATCATTTGTTATTTATTGAGATTTCATGTTAATACAGACTTCCGTCCTCAACGATTGTAGAAGTACTGGTTTGTCCAGTTCTGACTTGCATTTAGCTGTACCGCCTTGAAATAATAATAATCTGACAATAATACATTAGGCTGCTCCATTGTCACATACGGGGACGTGGGTGGCCCAGTTGTCCAAGGCGCCGCAATTCGCTGTGCAGAGTTCCTTTGGCACGCCAGAAGCCTGTAAATGAGGGTTCAAATCCTGGTTTGCAATGATTGTTTCTAGGTTTCTCAGTGCCATGTTTGTGGGTTTCACCCAAAGAGACCCGCATCACTTCAGGCTTTCCTCCCTCCCACACTAGGCTGACATGCCATGATATAAGTGGAATACTCAAAGCTGCGTTAAAATCAACTCACTCACTCGTTCTCAAATGCAATCTTGTCAGTTGACCTAATTGGCTATGCTTGAGAAAAATGTTTTTTGCCCATAGACAAGATAGAACGTTTCATTGACTGTTGCTGTTCAAATATTGAGTTACTACTTGTGGTGGGACGATACACCGATGCATCGGTGGATCGTGATATTTTACTTCTCGATACAAGTATCGATCGCACACTAAGTAAAACAATATCTTTAAATGTTTGCTTTAATGGCTGTTACACCGAACACTAATGTACTAGTGAAAATTAGTAGTGAAAAAGTAAATAATTTCATCAATTGCGTCATACTTGACACTGCCAAATGTAAATTGTCAGTGTGCCAGGTATTTAACTATCTTGTCTATGACAAAGATGGCCTACACACCACAGATAAGAGCACATACAAGTATTGTGATATGTATCGGATCTTGAACAAGATATCATGATACGTATTGGATCGCATAGTTGGTGTATCGTCCCAGCCCTAGTAACTACCGATCTCCCTACCTGTGGTTTGAAGTATTTCAGTCACGTGCAGCCCTATCGACAATTTTAAAGGAGTAAATTTGAATCAAAACAATAAGTTCAGAATTATTCCAAGTTCAATGAGGGAAGTCTAAACTGGTCCCGCATTAAGCTTATAAATACCTATACAGACATCTTCCCGAGGCGGGACGGTCGGGTAGCCTAGTGGTTAAAGCGTTCGCTCGTCACGCCGAAGACCTGGGTTCGATTCCCGACATGGGTACATTGTGTGAAGCCCATTTCTGGTGTCCCCCGCCGTGATATTGCTGGAATATTGCTAAAAGCGGCGTAAAACCATACTCACTCACTCACTCTTCCCGAGGCAAGGGAGTTAACTGACTATAAAAGTCCAGTTTCCACCCTTGCCGAACTAGGTTGTAGTTATGGTGTCATAATTATTTTGGCTGGACTTACCAGTCTCTGCATGGTCCAATCAAAGTCATGTAACGAAATCAACACCCGGTTCGTAAACTACCGTGCAGATTTCGGAACTGCAGGATTTGCAAAGCAAGTGTATTGTCAACTTAGTGTCAACAGATATATTCCAAATCTGTACATGTTTTTAATGAAGGTGATCACGTGATTTGATGCATTTCGCCAAGTAAGATCCGTTTTATCACAATATGAAGCTTGATTATTGATCGGTGCCGCCATTTGGTTTGAAACAAATACAAATGATATCAGAGGCTGAATCTGATTGGTCAGTAGGAGGGACATAGGAGGGACATTACTAGTAATAGCCACTGGTGGCGCTATGATCGAACCCAGAAATTCCGGCCTAGTTCGGCAAGGGTGGAAACTGGACTTCTCATAGTCAGTTAACTCCCTTGCCTCTGGAAGATGATACACATACAGTTTAATTCAGTCTTAAAAAGCCTTCGTCCAAAAATACATACAAACGCATGATCATGCATGACCATTTCATATCAGATTTACAATTGGGTGTTTTTTGGTTTTATTTACATGATATAGAAATACAGTAAACTATGTTTAAAACGAACACGCTTATAACAAACTGACGGATATAACAAACTGCCTTTTGATCCCGTCCATTTGCTGTATATATGCTTATAACGAACTACGGTTTTAACGAACTAAAATTAGTGGTCCCTTTGAGTTCGTTATAACCGTAGTTTACTATACAGACTCTTCTTGTAATATAAGTGCTCTTTCTCTGCATTAAGGGGCTGAAACAAGGTCGGCTCAGAGTCAGTGTACTGTCTGAGCGGTGTTAAACTGTGGCATGATATCTCAGTGAGCTAGCACTGTAAAATTGGCATTAGTCTGCACGTCGCTATATAAATGCAGTAATCTTGAACGCGACGTTGAACCCCATTTCACCTCACCTCACTCATTATAAATGATATTTTCAAATGTGCCAGTTACAACAGCACGTTTAAGATTGCAACATCTAAATCTAGAATAGGATGTTGTACTGATATACGCCCAAACTTGCTAACTCTCCACAATAGAAACAACATGGATATATTGCTAATATAGGCAGGATAGTAAATTTGCTGTTTACTAACTTCTGGGCGCTGTTACTAAGTAAGTTAGTTGAATTCACCAGACTTTTGTCTCAGTGTCAGAAACAGTTTAGATTTTTTGCAAAGCTTTGCATATTTATCAAACACATGCTGAACTGGTGCCTTTTCAAGTTTCTCTAAAGAACATTGTTTGTGTGTTTCCTTGTTTTATTAAGTCGTTGTCAACAGATATTTTCCGAATCTTTTCATGTTTTTAATCAAGGTACTCACGTGATTTGATGCACTTCGCATTTATCACATTATAGATCTTGACTGGGACTGCAATTTTGTTTGAAGCAAATGCAAGTGATATGAGAGGTGGAATCTGATTGGTCCATAGGAGAGGCATACGAGGGACATAACTAGTATCAGACACTAGTGTATTCCAGCCTAGTTCGGCAAGGGTGGAAACTGGATTTTTAAAGTCAGTTAACTCCCATGCCTTGGGAAGATTTGCTCTTGTTCTAACATTTAGAAAGAGAGGTAATCAACACATCAACCAAATCTATGCTTGTAAGACAAGTGGTTGGCCCCTGCCGTTACTGGTGGACTAATGCTCAACAGCCACGACACCTCACTCACTCACACACATTTTGCCCAGTGAAGATCCAGGTCAGAATTGGTCTTCAGCTACCTTTGCCTATCGTAAGAGGCAACTTAAGGGATTGGATGGTCAGTCTCCCTGACTTGGTTTATGCATGTCATCGTATCCCAATTGTGTAGATCAATACTAAGGATGTCAATAACTGGATTGTCTGGTCCAGACCTGATTATTTACAGATGGCCGCCAATTTGCTGGAATATGGCTGAGTAGGGCGTTAAACAACAGAGAGAGAAAACTCATTTCATAGAGTTTGCCCTAAATCGCTACTACTGCCACCAATACATGTACTACATCTTCTATATGAGTGAGCAAGTGAGTTTCGTTTTATGCAATATTCCAACAGTGGACATGGCGGTGGACACCGGAAAATAGGCTTCACACATTGTACCCATGTGGGGAATCCAACCCGGGTCTTCGGCATGACGAACCAACGCTTTAACCACTTGGCTACCCTACTGCCCTCTTATATATGATCTCTGTGACCCAGGGCAAAATAGGTAACCCACTACCTTATTCTAGTTGACGAGTAAAATATGAACCAGTCACCATGTGTGAATGTGCCAGCATTGATCATTCTAACATCCTATCGACCATTGTGTGGTTGTCAGTCAAATATGAGCTGTAATATTGTTCACTGCGGCATTCTTCAAAATTCACTGCCTTACATGTCTACATGCAATGGTAACTCTGCCTACTTTAGACGTCCCAGATACTTTTGAGTGTGTTCGAATCCTGGTACGACCGGATTATCTTTCTAGATTTATCAGCACCATACCCTTTGCTCACCGAAGTGGGAAAGTCTGAGACCTGCATCACTGCTGGCTTTCCTCCAGCATCAAGCTGTTCTCTGTCTACTAAGAAAATACCTCGATATATTTTATCATGAATTAATTTAAATACTGTTTGGCACTGAAGCAAATTCACTCACTAAACATAGTTTACAGAGTTCCAGAATTCTCTGGCCACTAAGAAAATACATCGAAACAGTTTAACATGGATTGTACTGTGTGAATCTCCAATTCAGTACTATCTCCTCCAAAGAAAGGTGTGATTTGATATGAGATTTGAGTGTGAAGAGCATCTTTCTCATTTTAGACATTTTCAAACAATAACCTGTTGATGACATATACTGCTGGGAACAATGAATCTGTGGATTTCTGCAAAATTTGAAAACGTAACAAATAGTAAACTCTGAATGCACAAGTGTAATTCTTTGAAGAGCTTTATTGTTAAAAATGTGCTGAAATATGCTCATAATTATCAAGCAATCGGTTTTAATTTTTCTTCAAGTTATGACATTTTTAAGATTTACAGACAAGATAATGTGTTTCTGAAGATGCTGCTGGTAGATTCTTGAAGTAGATATGTGTATATGCTGGTCAAGGAATATATGTTTCCTTCCTGGTTCTCCCTGTGTTAACGAATATCTGCTTACCACTTCAGGTGTCATAATGAGGGACTAGGACGCATTCATCTGAAAAAGCAGCGATAGGTCACCAGCCTCACTCACTAGCCTCAGTTGCCGCCCATCCTCTGTTGCCACAAGCCTCAGCCTCAGCCTCCAGCTTCCATTGGTCTCACCATCAACAGTCAAGCAGTGAAACTGAAATTCCTCCTTCACCATCAGCGACCATGTCAACCTGGTGTTACCTCTCCAGATGCGGTAAGTAAAACTGAAGATAAAACTAATTATTTATATTATAAGAATTATTCGTTTAAGGCAAACATGTTCCCCGTCATATTGAATCAAGGTTTATGTTCTACTCTATATCTCACTTTAACAGCTGTTATATTGGTGCATTATATACTTGTCTGTCGACTATCAACTACTGCAAAAAGGGCCTTACACATGTGAATTGAATGTCGTGTTTGTTTAAAAGTTATTGAAATTAACAAAATACTATTTCTGCTTCAGGTGTGGCTACCTTCTCCAACACCTCTGCCAATTACACCGCTTCATGTGCAGGAATTGACACCCTCTGTTATACTCCATATCCATGTATCCTATCACTGACGTATACAAAGTGGTTCTGAAATCAACTCATGACTGGATTGTTAAAGACCGTTAACTCCTTTGCCTCGGGAAGATGAATTCATTGTCCTATCACTAACATATACAAGGTGTTTCTGAAATCAACTCTTATCCAGCATGATGCAAAGATTACAACTTTACGTGCTGGTGTTATCAGGATCTTGTTTTGTGTGTAACGATCATCCACTTCCAAGTCCCTGATGGTGTCCATGTGTACCTCCTGATGACTCGGCAGCTTTGAGGTGTTGAGGGGTGTTTCATGTTTCATGGCTCATACTCCTACTTGAAACACCCGCTAACATCTTCTAGTTGAACGATGTATTCTGAAGCATCTTTTCAGGTAGTTTTTTGAGAGCGTCTTTTGCCATGGAATTGTTTGAATGACGCGAGCAGCGATGTCGGGCTCTATGATTTCTCATACCAATAAGTCATCTGGTTCAAGCCTACTTGAATCCACTTTATAAATACAGTACACATGAGTATGATATAGTGTAATTAATAATTTGCAATTTAACTAGCCCATTTTGACGAAATTGTTGATAGTGTTGACATTTTCATCAACATCAAACACACCTCAGGGGGATCATGGGGGATAATTTCTTGTCAATAGAATCTATCAAGTGACCGAGCTGGAGCTGGCGTCATTGCGACTTAAAGGTGATTTGTTTTGTAGGTAGGAGTCAGTGGATTTTGACATTTGACACGTCCTCGGGGATAATGTGGCTTGGTGCATTGTCTAACAATGACAACATGTCAGTAAGTTCTTGTCAAAGAAATTGAAGCAATTAGCAAAGAAAGCTCCGGTCATTTAAGCTTTAATTATTAGCAATGATGAAACGTAGATTAACTGTGAACACAACTGAGATCAATGCACCTGAGAGGAGAACAATAATGATACATATTAGTGACGTTACCTCCAACACTTGGCATTATGGATAGGGAAATGGGACATTTGTTCTGAAAGAAAACCCATTTGAATTAGTACTGAAACCAGGTTGACATTATAAAAAGATGAATTGTTAGTGCCGAAATCCGTTCCAAGAAAATCATGGCATTATGCAAAACAAGCTTGCAGTGTCGAAAGAAACACCTTACATAATTATGTTTAACATAAGATTTATATCCATTTCCCAGATAGCTGTCAGACGTTGGGCCAATGGTGGGCCAACGTTATCACTTACGTTTGGCCAACGTTGGCCCAACGTCATTGTGACCGGCGGCCCAACGTTGGGCCAACGTTGGTTTAACATCGTTGGGTCAACGTTTCTTTGCCAACGTATGTTGTTGATAGCCAGCGTTGGCCCAACGTTAGATTACGACTTTTTTATTCCTCACTACCTCCCAGGCAGTCTGAAATGTTTGTACCGGTCTTGTTAAGACATCAGGTAACAAGCAATACGTTCTGCAAGATAAATTCAATCTGAAATATGGCCAAGAAAAAATCAAAATGTTTTAAATTACATGTACAATTTAGTGATATTATATTTACTTTCCCAAAAAAATTTCAAGACATTGTGCAAATTGTTCACAAATGTTTCAACACTATTAAAAGATATACAATTTTCCCATGAGTTTGCAAATTAAAAACCATCAGGCAATAAGCCCGGCACAACTTGAAACATTTAATATTTCTTGGCCTTACCCCATACATTCAGCATGGTTTAAACATATTTTTATTCATTGAAATGAGTTGGGATTGGTGAACAAGCTTTACAGCTTATGTTAACACCGCTCCCATACAACATGTATTACATATTGGAATGAAGGATGTGACGTCATTGATATAGACATTATTTAAATAATATATCTGTACATATTACATCAAATACAAAAACATAAATAGAAAGTTACAGCTTGTGTGTGTCTAACATGTCGTTTGTAACAAAAGTAATAGTCAAACATGAGGTTATTGTCCGGTTTATTTAATTATTAAAATGTGAGGAGCTGAAAAGTTTTGTCTTGATGATGAAATCGTGGACGGATTCAACTAACTTCTGGTTTTTAGTGTGAGCAAGTTCATTGTTTCCGTTCATAATAGTATCCAGGTTATAACCGATAGTGTAAAAGTGCATATTAAGTCTTATCTGAGTATAGTTACAGCAAGTAAAAAAATAATGTAGGGCGTTTTCACTCTGATATCCACAGGAGCAACACGGACTGTCAATTAAATGTCTGTTATAATACTTATCGTCGTTTAGGTCGCTACAACCGAGTCTTAGGCGGCAGTGAACGATTTGACAGAATCGAGTGCCACAGCTAAGGTCAAAATAAGTCTTATTTTCGGTTTTCGTAATTAGGTTTTTAAATTCTAACAGACTACTTGACTCTTTGGACTTTGGTAGAGCATTCCATAAGTGTATTGTGTCTGGTAAAAAGGATTTTGCGTAAGAGGAAGTACGGCTATAAATTCCTTGTATTTCAGAACTGTTTCTTAAATTATAGTTTGTAGTTTCGGAGACAAAGTTTGGGATCAAATCACAAAGATAGTTTGGGAATTGGCTGTTATAGATTTTAAAGAAAACAGTTAATTTTTGGCAGTATCTTCTATCTTGCAAGGATTGAGATTTAGTTTCGTTATAAAGTTTCTTATGACTTGTGCCACGAACGGCACCACATATAATTCTCAGGGCATCAAGATGTAGGCTTTCTAATATGCGCGATTGCTCAGACGTACAGTTATCCCAAATATGCGAACAATAGTCAAATGTTGGCAAGATATAGGACTTATACATAGTATCCAAGGTTTTACGTGATAACCGGTATTTAAAACTCCTCAGACAACTGATCATAGGGCGAACTTTTTGTACAACATCATTAATGTGATCAGTCCATGTACAGTCGCTTTGGAGTGTCACTCCTAAATGTTTATGACTTTTGACTTCTTATATTTAAATACACATTTCTCAAAGACTTTCGATAAACAAGATGTGAGTGCGACGGGACGGTAGTTTGAACATTCATGTACGCTGTATCTTTTTTGTGGATAGGTATTACCGATGCTTCTTTCCATAAACAGGGAAAAATTGACTGGCTAAGTGATAAATCAAACAATTTAAGTATGGATGTTAAACTATTTGCGGTATATCTAAGTACTTCATTTCCTATTCCGTCCGGACCGGTCGCCTTTGATGTATCCAATAACAATAGAATATCTCTGACGTCATCGCGGGTAAGAGTGATGTTAGATAATGTTGAGTTACAGGGATACGAGGGGTCGGGCACATCTCAATTTTGATCTTCAATTGTCGACTGAGCGGTAAAGTAGTTATTTAAGACATTCGCGATTTCTTCGGGGCCATTGTAGACTGCATTATTGAAAATAATTGTTGGGAATTGGCTGTTATCGTTGCGTGATTTTATAAACGCTTTAATCAGGCGCCACCACGTTGAGGTACATTCAGCATTGAGGAGCAACCCTGAGACAACCAAAATAGTCAATGCATCAGATGTCCTATGATCCATATCCTTGATCCATTAAAAAATATGACAGCAACAAAGTGACAATAAAATTCTGGTTTCGGTGACCTTTATTTATTCGTTAAATGACAAGTCAGAACTTGGGGGCTGAGTGGTTGAGGAGCCTTTTCAATCATCAGATGTAGAGTGAGAAGAACTTATCACAGGGATGATCTTCAACTGGATCCATGGTCTTGCCTCATTATGCCTTGCTAACTGAATAAAACAATGACACAAATATAATAAAAATGACAAGGCAAGGAACATATTTTTGAAATAAACAAATGATTGCATTCCCCCCCCCCCCCCCCCCCCCCCAAAATAATTTGATGTCTGAAAAAAAGTTTCAGCAGTGCTACCTCCACCCTTCAAGTCATAAAACTGTTAAAAACTGGGAAGGCAGCATGGACATTAATACCATAATGCTCTTGAATCATACATAGGCAGAAAAGCTATTGACACTGTAATAAACAAGGGTAACAACTCATTCATTTTTCAAAGTTCAAAACATGGAAAAAGCATAATTATCAAAATCAAACTTTGCACTGCACTTCTCCTATTGGTATAGAAACTACTCCAATTGGGAAAAGAATCCATGTATTTGTTTGCAAGTTATAGGTTGCACAAATGTTGAAGAAAATAATTCTAAGTTCAAAACATGTAAAAAATCATATATTGGACAAAATCCATGTTCTCAAGTTATTGGTAGCACAATAGTTGAAGTAAACACTATTCTAAATTCAAAACATGAAAAAAGTTACATTTTCTTAGAAAATACACTAATCAAAACCAAACTTAGCACTGCACCTCTCCTATGGGTATAGAAAACTGTACTCCTAATTGGAATAGAATGCGCGAAGTAGTGTTCAAGTGATAGGTCGCACAAAGGTTGAAATATGAAGGACGGACAGATAAACTTTATCACCCGCCCTTTTAGATTGGGGGTATAATTAAGAATCATTTACATTTTTATTAATGAAGATGTTTGTATTTGTTTGCAAGTTATAGGTTGCACAAATGTTGAAGAAAATAATTCTAAGTTCAAAACATGTAAAAAATCATATATTGGACAAAATCCATGTTCTCAAGTTATGTTGAATATGATTATGAATTGACCTTAAAATCAGTAATAGAAGGGTTAACACTTTGGGGTATTGCATTAAAATCGTGATTATACATTCTATTTTTAAAAAAAAATTAAAATCACACCAATATTTTCCATATTGATATGCCAGGATATTTATATATGTTCTAACATTTACAGAGATAGTAACGTTGGGAAAATTAACAAAATTAACAATATCAGAGGAAGTTGAAACATCTCTGTAAATATTTATTGAGATATATTATTCTAAATCGGAAATGATTTATTGACTATTTCGTACCCAATCTAATCCAATACGTTCCCTTTGTTGTAACCATAACTCCCCGTAGTAGTTAATACTTTCTTAATATACACAAATAAATAATAATCAATCCCTTTTAAATAACAACAAACACGATCCCACGGCCACTGATTGGTGATCGAAAACTGAACTCGCGGTGTTGCCGACAACAAGGAAAAGCTCCATACATGGATCAGCATGAGTCTACATGGTATTATTATATCATGTACACGGAATGCTTTGAGTTTTAGAAGCCCCGTTCTCAGTTGTTCAGTTTAATAGATCTTTTTCGCTGTAAAGTTAATTGTCACAAGCGATAACGAATCTCACCTTTTCAGTTGTGTTTGCTTGTTATTTTTAAACATACGCGAGAATAGAATCAAGCAGTATTCATTTTCGAATACCATAGTCAGTAGTCATTTGGTTGCTCGCTGACCTCCAACTGTCAGAAACAGCTAAGATCGACGGTGCACATTTCTTTGCACTGACTTGTCCTCGCGATCACGACAAACTTAATGATACGGACAAGCTCGGTTTTTTTGGAAATACTAGTAATAATAGGCTACATTTGCAAGCAATCAGAGTGACATATTCCTATTCGGCTTCGGTCATGAAGTTAGTGAACGTGGTGTTTTCAATTTCTGGAAAATAATTACTCGTGTTGATATTTCTGAATGAACAATGGTTGTTTTTGTCTCGGGTACTGTTGGAACATTATAACAAGACATTAATTTAACACTTACCTCTATATATATTAGAAGAAAACAGTATTCCGATGATCGAGCCTGTGCTTGCGTCGCGTCATCTGCTCGTCGAGAGGCGCAAAAACGCAGCGCCCTCTATGAGAAGCTGTCAATTAAGAGTAGCGCCCCTTGGAAATAATTTCCGAAATGCGACCTGACGTTGAAACAACGTTGGCCAAACGTATGAAATCCGACCGCGACATTGCCAACCTTTGCCAACGTTGGGCCAACGTCTGAATGCTAACTGGGTTATCTATCAGGAAGTGTGTGTTAAGCAAATGCTAAGTGAAAATATATATTTACTGATGTAGTTCTAATTTGTATCCATTTGCTAAATACTTTGCAAATGAATAAACAATGTGATATTTCACCTGTTCGTTTTGACGTACAGTTTTCTTTTCAAAGACTAAATACTTTCGTTTCGGTGCTGGTCCCCTTTGATAAGCACCTGAAAGGAAAATGCACATTAGACCTGTGCTTCCAGCTTCACACAACCTGTTACCTAGTCATTGCTAGGGGAGGCTACTCTATTTGACCTACGTCACGAGCTCACGCATTTCCCACCCCTTGAAGAGCCATATTCAGCGTGTTGTAGTGTGAGACAGAAATGAACGTAATACGATCAATTTTAGGCTTTCACTTTTTTCTGTGTATCTGTGTTAACACACTGATATTGTGGGCTACATATTCAATGGCTTTGATGTTCATACTGATGAATTGTGGGATATATTGTACCTTTAGAAAAGTACGTGCATCTCTTGCTGGAATCGATTTCGTAGGTGTGTTGTTCGAATCCAGTTGTCTTGTCGATTATTGGTTACGCGTGGCCTGCCATTCCGAGGATGGTCTCTGACAGTATTCGTCTCTGGCCAACATTGCCGTAAACACCAAATGGTGTTTCTGTGGACGTTAAATTGTCTTGCAACATCACATTGACTCGATCCTGCTTCAAACATACCATGCTCTTTTTCGGACAGGCGAGGTTTTTCGTAATGTTGAATAATTGCATAATTTTGTTGTTTTTCTGAGTGGTTGTTGTCAGCACGATGCTAAACAATGCATAACATTTCATTTTTCGACCGTGGAGGTAGTCCCATGAAGAGGTGTTGACAACGACCTGAATGACCTCAGGGCTCCTCCAAATTGTAATTTTGTTGGTGGAATGAGTCTGTTACCACCTGCGTCAGTTGCTACCAGCTGCCACCCTCAGTTGCCACAAGTAACCTGCCTCAGTTCCCATCTGCCTCGGTTGTTATCCCGTCTGAGTTGCAGCCAGCCTCAGTTGCCCCCTTATGATTATGGAACGTATTTTGTTGCTGTTATTTACAGTCAAGTCATCAACACATCAGGGTCCCTCCCTAATTTGACGGTAGAGGGAGTTCCATGAGGGTGTGTTGATGACTTGACATCACCTCAGGGTCCCTCCACGTTGTAATTTCGACCATGGAGGGAGTCCCATAAAGGGGTGTTAACAACGACCTGAATGACCCCAGGGTTCCTACATATTGTCATTTCGTTGATGGAATGAGTCTGTTGCCCCCTGCGTCAGTTGCCCCCAGTTGCCCCCAGTTGCAAGCCTCAGTTGCCACCCACCTGAGTTGCCTCCCGCCTCAGTTGCCACCCGCCTCAGTTGCCACCGGCCTTCGTGGCCACCTGCCTTAGTGGCCACCTGCCTCAGTTGCCACCCGCCTCAGTTGCCACCGGCCTCAGTTGCCACCCGCCTCAGTTGCCACCGGCCTTCGTGGCCACCTGCCTCAATTGCACCGCCTCAGTTCCTGTCTGCCTCAGTTACCACCAGCCTCGATTGCCACCAGCTTGGCTTACCATCCTGTCTTAGTTGCCACCAGCCACACCATCAGTTTCCACGAACCAACAGCCTTGGTTGCCATATGCCTAGGTTACCACCTGCTTTAGTGGCCACCAGCCTGGCTTACCATCCTGTCTTAGTTGCCACCAGCCACACCATCAGTTTCCACGAACCAACAGCCTTGGTTGCCATATGCCTAGGTTACCACCTGCTTTAGTGGCCACCAGCCTGGCTTACCATCCTGTCTTAGTTGCCACCAGCCACACCATCAGTTTCCACGAACCAACAGCCTTGGTTGCCATATGCCTAGGTTACCACCTGCCTAAGTTGCAGTCAGGCTCAGTTGCCACAAGTAACCTGCCTCAGTTCCCATCTGCCTCGGTTGTTATCCCGTCTTAGTTGCAGCCAGCCTCAGTTGCCCCCTTATGATTATGGAATGTATTTTGTCGCTGTTACAGTCAAGTCATCAACACATCAGGGTCTCTCCTCATTCTAATTTGACTGTAGAGGGAGTTCCATGAAGGTGTGTTGATGACTTGACATCACCTCAGGGTCCCTCCACGTTGTAATTTCGACCGTGGAGGGAGTCCCATAAAGGGGTGTTAACAACGACCTGAATGACCTCAAGGTTCCTACATATTGTCATTTCGTTGATGGAATGAGTCTGTTGCCACCTGCCATCCTGCCTCAGTTACCACCAGCCTCGATTGCCACCAGCTTGGCTTACCATCCTGTCTTAGTTGCCACCAGCCACAGCATCAGTTTCCACGAACCATCAGCCTTGGTTGCCATATGCCTAGGTTACCACCTGCCTAAGTTGCAGTCAGGTTCAGTTGCCACAAGTAACCTGCCTCAGTTACCACCAGACTCAGTTGCAGCCAGCCACTGCCTCAGTTCCAATCTGCCTTGGTTGTTATCCCGTCTTAGTTGCAGCCAGCATCAGTTGCCACCCACCTTAGTTTCCACCAGCCTTAGTTGCTGCCTGCTTCAGTTGCTGCCTGCTTCAGTTGCTGCCTGCCTCAGTTGCCACCTGCCTCAGTTGCCACCCGCCTCAGTTTCCACTAGCCTCGGTCGGTATCATGTTTCCGTTGCCACCAACCCCAGTTGCAACCAGTTAGCCTCAGGTACCTCACCTGACATGCAGGTGTAACGATCATCCACTTCCAAGCCCATGATGATGCCCATGTGTACCTCCTGATAACTCGGCAGCACAGCACACACACACACGGGCACGCTCGGGCACACATACGGGCACACACTCGGGCACACACTCGGGCACATATACGGGCACACTCTCGGGCACACGCTCGGGCACACACACGGGCACACACTCGGGCACATATACGGGCACACACACGGGCACACACCCGGGCACACACAAACGGGCACACACAGGGGCATACTCGGGCACAGGAAATCACGGGCACACACTCGGGCACACACTCGGGCACATATACGGGCACACTCTCGGGCACACGCTCGGGCACACTCACGGGCACACACTCGGGCACATATACGGGCACACACACGGGCACACACCCGGGCACACACACTCGGGCACACTCACGGGCACACTCACGGGCACATGCACGGGCACACACACGGGCACACACACGGGCACACACTCGGGCACATATACGGGCACACACACGGGCATACACAAACGGGCACACACAGGGGCATACTCGGGCACAGGAAATCACGGGCACACACTCGGGCACACACACGGGCACACACTCGGGCACACACTCGGGCACAGTTGGGCATGTGTGCACGCCCAATGGATAATTTGCTATATTACTAAAATGTTCATCAATTCTGACTGAGCCAGTCATCATGGGATAGCAATTATAATGCTTTGTAATCCTATTATCCCATTGTTTATATTATTTGCGAAGCGTCCCATAGCAATGCCACGTCATATCAACGCATTGTTTGCATATAATTAATGACGTCATCCATTCTTTGTGACACGTAGGTTCTCCTATGTGCTATTTGTCATTTTTCACAGAAAATATTGAAAAATGTGTATTCACTCTTGTTCCAATAATCTGTTAAATGTTTCGGTGAAGATAATTAAGGCATGACTATATACATGCACGTTTAACCGTCCCATTTATGGATTTATAGAGAATAGATGTATCTTTTTCTCCCAACAGGCATTTCCTCCGAATATCAATAGACTAGTTTTGGACTCTGCTTCGTTCATCCATGATAGACTGGAGTGTGTCCAATAGCCATGCTGCTCCAAACTCTGTGTGATTGTCACACTGAAGACTCCAACACCACAATCGGTATAATTATAGACAGCACGTTGTACTTAACTGTATCACTTAGGTTAGTATAGGAGTGGGTTAAATGGGACTTCCATGTTGTGTTACGGTCTACTCCAAAACCAAGGGGACGGTGGGGTAGTCTAGTGGTTAAAGTGTTCGCTCGTCACGCTGAAGACAAGGGTTCCATTCCCCAAATGGGTACAATGTGTGGAGCCCATTTCTGGTGTCCCCCGTAGTCAATTTGCTGAAAATTGCTAAAAGGCGGCGTAAAATACAACTTCTTAACCAACATATAAAATTCATTACAACCTCTTTCAGGATTGATACATACAGGCATAGTTAATGGCAACGTTAATGTTTTGGAATTTTAGTGTATAGTTTGGGAATTCAAAGCCTAACTGATAAAAGATTTGTGTTTATAGCTGTGAGGGTACACATAGGTTTCTGCCATGTTTCAAATTCAGTCTGCATTTGTCATATTAATTTTCAAAATCTATTGCGGCCTGTTACAAGAATGGATATATACAGATGTGGTTGAGCCATGCTGCTCTGGATGTATTCATTTGATACCTTCTAAACAAACCTGGCATCCTTCAAAGTATGAGTATAGACACTTACACCAAGTTTCAATCGTTCAACATATCTGGGTCACATTTTGCCTCTGTCATTGCAAGTTCCAGTGTCATTAATGACAATACTAATGTATTTCATATCCATAGCAATACATTCACACATACATTAAGTATTTAATAAGTATAACAGTTTTAACTTGATGTAACAGCCTAGCATTGTGGCTAAAGTGTTTTCTGGGTTGGGTTCCATTCGTCACGTGTCAATGCCTTTGTGGTATAGTGGATAGAGTTTATCCGGAGAGCGGATGGTCGGGGTCGATTCCTGGTCTCGTCATACCAAATGATGTTATAAGTTTAAACTTGTTGTTACCGTGCCTGAAGCTCTGCAATAAGCTTGAACGACATTATACCCCATTCCACCTCACCTTCTCACATATCACAATGTCTGCTGACCTGATATTCTTGAATAGTGCTGAAAGCACTCAAACTCCACAAGCCCGTGATACATATCTTAATAGTTCTTGTCATGTGTCAAATATTGCCTTCATTGTCTGAGTGATGGTATACTATCATTTGTCACTGGGTGACAAAATCAACCCTTGTAAAGGTCTAGTGACTGCACCGTTCCCCGGCTATATTTCCGACACCGCTCAGAAAAGTCCAGCGGTCGTCGTTGCATTCTGTGGTAGAGAATTAGTGACCCAACTATTTCATTCTCTTGTGATCTAATGGCACACTCTCCAAGGTAGAATAGGTCTTCAGCAACCCATGCTTGTCGAAAAATGTGACTATGCTTGTTGTAAGAGGCGACTAACGGGATCGGGTGATCAGGCTCGCTTTCTTTGTTGATGGATGTCATCGTATCCCATTTGCATAGAGTGGTGCTCATGATGTCAATCACTGGATTGTTTGGTCAAGACTCGATTATTTATAGACAATCGTCATACAGCTGAAATATTGCAGAGTGCAGCGTTAAACAACAAACAAACTAATGGCACACTAATACCATGTATTGACTTGATGTTTATCTCCTGTATATTAAAAATGCTTTTGCAACTATGATTTTCAAACAGAGGAATTTATGTGTACACTCCTATATTTTTTCATGTTTTTATGATCATTGTTGCCTCCCCAATAAACGTATGAAATTTATCATATATGGATAGATAGATAGATAGATAGATAGATATGTGTGTGTGTTTATATATGCATATATATATATATATATAATATATATATAATGCATACATAGATCAAACGTTAATGATTTGGAATTTTAGTATAATTTGGGAATTCAAAGCCTAACTGATAAAAGTTTAGTGTTTATAGCTGTGAGGGTACACATAGGTTTCTGCCATGTTTCAAATTCAGTCTGCATGTGTTATATTAATTTTGAAACTCTATTTCGGCCTCTCACGAGAATGGATATATACAGATGTGGTTGAGCCATGCTGCTCTGGATGTATTCATTTCATACTTTCTAAAAAAAGGCCTGGCATTCTTAAATGCATGAGTACAGTCAAGTCACAGTGTTTCAATCGTTCAACATATCTGGGTCACATTTTGCCTCTGTCATTGCAAGTTCCAGTGGCATTAATGACAATACTAATGTATTTCATATCCATAGCCATAAATTCCCACATTCATGAAGTATTCAATAAGTACCCGGTACAACAGTTTTAACTTGAGGTAACAGCCTAGCATTGTGGCTAAAATGTTTGCTGAGTTTGGTTCCATTCGTCACGTCACTGCCATCGTGGTCTAGTGGAAAGAGTGTCTATCCGGAAAGCGGGTGGTCGGGGCTTGATTCCCTGGTCGCGTCATACCAAATGACGTTAAAAGATAACACTTGTTGTTACCCTGCCTGGTGTTCAGCATTAAGGGTCTAAAACAAGGACTGGTTTTCGTTTTAAACTATGGTATCTCAAGTGGGTTAGCACTATAAACTCGGCATTCGTCCAGATGAGTACCAAGACCTGTGAAGATCCGGTGTAGAATAGGTTTTCAGCTGACCTGATATTCTTGAATAGTGCTGAAAGAAGTCAAAATCCACAAGCCCATGATACATATTTTAATAGTTCTTGTCATGTGTCAAATATTATCGTCATTGTCCGAATGATGGTATACTATCATTTGTCACCGGGTCATAAAATCGACCCTTATCAAGGTCTAGTAACTGCACCGTTCCCCGGCCATATTTCCGACACCAGTTGTCGTCGTTCAGTGTTTTCACTATGCTTGCCGTAAAAGGTGACTATGCTTGTTGTAAGAGGCAACTAACAGAATCAGGTGATCAGGCTCGCTGACTTGGTTGATGCCTGACATCGTATCCCAATTGCATGGATCGATGATCATGATGTCAATCCCTTGATTTTCTGGTCCAGACTCTTTGTTTACAGACAATCGTCATACAGCAGAAATATTGCAGAGTGCGGCGTTCAACAACAAACAACAAACATCAAGTCAATCCATGAGTGTGCCATTAGTTTTTTTTTTGGTTTATCTCCTGTATGTTCACTACCTTATTCATATTTTGAAAATGTTTTTTGTAAATATGAATTTCAAACATTAGAGGAATTGATATGTACACTCCGATATTTCTCATGTATTTTTGATCGTTGTTGCCTCCCCAATAATTGTACACAGCTTGTTGTAATCTTTAATGATACCATTGGATAGCTCATGTTCAGTGCTTTATTTTGATACTTACATCATTTGTATGGACATGGTAGTTTGTTATTCGTGTATTTCCGGTGTTAAGAAACACGTTGGTTAAGTGCCTCAGACTATTGTATTCCCCGGCAGTGAAGGAGAGACTTACCCCTCTCAGGTCTGCGCCTTGTATATACATCTACTTTTTTTCAAGATCTTGTGTCTTTATCCCCCAGGATATGATAAGTTTGTTGTTGTTGTTGTTGTTGTTGTTGTGTTGTCAAAGCGTTGTTTTAGCTACCCTGATGTTTTTACTGTAATACAGTTGCTTGGCTCAGCCGCATGTGTGTTTGCTCTAGTTTAATTAATCAGATCTTTGTTAGCGCAGATTTGGCTCATTTCATCATGTTTATTGCCTTCTGTTGGTACAATTAGTTGTTAGTAGTAAACCTGTGTAGCTGTTTTCACATTTTCATTATTACTTTTTCTTGTTTAATGACACCCCTTATCATTGGAGCACTTAAGAACAAATTATTGTTTAATTGATTATTTGGTGTAAAAAAAAAATTGAATAAAGTTGTATAGTAATAAGCTTTATCATGTTGTTGTCAACTTGTCGCCTGCTTGTAAGAACCACGGCCGTGCTGACTGACTTCACCAGTGATGAAAGTGTGCGACCTGCATCACTTCAGGCTTTCCTCCCACATGAAGTTGATACCCCGTGATATGACTGAAATGTTCAAAACGGCATCAACTTCCTCAGTTTGGTCTCTGACTGCAATGGAGATTTGTTTTCACTTTTAAAAACAAATACACCAAATTCCTTTCCTTCATACAGCAAAATGGGGGTCCTACTATTTAACGCCCGGGAACGTCCGGGAACGTCCGGGTGCGTCCGGAAACGTCCAGGAGGTTTCAACAGACGTCCGGGAGTTAAATTATACAGTGCAGTCAGTCAATAGAACATGTCTTTCTCAGTTTGGTAAGATCGTGAGAATATCAACTGGCGTACAAATAAATAGAACACACAGCAAAATAAAAACAAACAAAAACGCGTACAAGTAACCATGGTAACAAGGTACACAAATATTGAATAGGCCATGAGGGTTTTTTATGCAACAAAGCGGACATAATGGTAATTACAGAAAAAAATGTTTGAATAATGTTTCTATTGTTACTTAACTCACCCCCTCACTATGTCACGTACGTATCCCAAGTATAGTTGAAGTAATGGCGTAGCGAGGTCACAGACTGACCATATGGGATCGAACATAAGACCTAAGTATAAGCTCTAGAGTGAGTGAGTGAGTGAGTATGGTTTTACGCCGCTTTCAGTAATATTCCAGCAACATGACTGCGGGGGACACCAGAAATGGGCTTCACACATTGTACCCATGTCGGGAATCGAACCCGGGTCTTCGGCGTGACGAGCGAACGCTTTAACCACTAGGCTACCCTACCGCCCCCGACCATATGGGATCGAACATAAGACCTAAGTCTTACTGCGTGTAGAACCTTTACCACACAGACACTGGTAGGAATCGACCATGAGTGTGACCGGGGGATCCCGGGACCATAGGTCCCGAGTCCCGTGAGTCGACCGCCACCCCGGCTATGTCTCTCCTCATACCAGTACTTGCTTAACTTACTTAGTTTGGGTTTTAACGTGTGCTTTCCGACATATGCGTATTTCGCGCACAGCAAAGTATACAGTCAGTGTTATACATGATAGTGAATGCATTTACAGTAGTAAGCATTCTGATTGGACAATGTACGCAATGATTATTTTACAGTTTCATTTGAATGGACTTATGCATAAATGTCAATCAAGTCTATCTAATATATAATGATGCTGAGACTTGACATGCATGACAGGTGGCATGTCACTTGGGGCGTCAATCAACAATCCAATGACAAGTGATGGACATCGTCTGATTATACAATAGTACTTTTACTGTGTGGCGTGAGTGCGCAAGGGTTATGACTTATCGTTTAAATTTATATATTATTTATGCTTATAAATGATGTATACACGTAAATGCAGTTGAATGACATTGTCCGGTTGGGTGCGAGTCTGCCCTGCAATGAAAATATAAGCAGTATTGATTTAAGTCTGAAGGTCTACATAATATATAAAGGTATGATGCTACTATATACATCGAAAAAATACATGTACGGTAATACACAATATCGCGAGTGTAAGGTGTATAAAAAGATTCGTGATAAATCATATACACGCTAAAACATCATAAAATACAATAACATGAATATGACAATTCGTGACATACATTATCAAGAAAATACTGACAGTTTTGTGCTGGTAAGAGTACATGTTTAGTTCTAACTCTCTACCTGATGAAGATCCGGGGTAGAATAGGTCTTCAGCAACCCATGCTTGCTGTAAAAGGCGGCTATGCTTGTCGTAAGAGGCAACTAATGGGATCGGGTGGTCAGGCTCGCTGACTTGATTAGTGCATGTCATCGTATCCCAATTGTGTGGATCGATGCTCATGATGTTAATCACTGGATTGTCTGGTCCAGACTCGATTATTTACAGACCGCTGCTATATGGCTGAAATATTGGTGAGTGCGGCGTTAATCGAGCGGGTAGCTTGTGACTTTGAAGTTGCTATCTTATATTTCCTATACAACATTATGTGAACAACAATCATTTTGTAAAACATAAATTTGTCAATAAATATTACATTTACCTGTTGTATTTGTTATTTCTTATTTGTGATCATCACACAGCTCATCTTTTCATAGTTATATTTTCATTAATCTGAAACACTATATTCATAGCTTGCTAATTCATGTAAGAAGGGAGCGGGTGGTCCTGTCGTCTAAGGCCCTGCATTTGACTGTTGCCATGGCTCTGTTATCCCTGATACGTTCGTGGGTGTCACCAAAGCAGTTAAGACATACAAAAACGTATTAAGTTGACATGCCATGATCTTTCTGAAATACATGTACAATTTAAATAAGGTTCTTAAATTAACTGCTGTCGTTAGCGGGAAAATTCTCACTCATGCATATAAACTACTGATTTATGTCTCGCGTCATCTACTTGACATTTAATACATAACAAGATAGAGATGAACATTATTATATGAGATACTCGCTGTGTATAGTTGCATCCTTAAACCGTTCCAGGATCCGAATGTGTTCGACTTCCTATATTGCCGGATTATGATCTTTTGATGTCACTTGCACCACTATAAGACATGGACGGAATGTTATGATCCCGTATTCGTTTCCCAGATATGAGTATTATGTTTTTATGTTGATCAACACAATAACCATGATCATGGGTCTCATCACTTCGGTTTTTTTCCACTTATTAAAATGACACGACATGATATATATCACTCACTCACTAACTCACTCTGACACTCACTCACTCACTCACTCACTCACTCACTCACTCCATCCATCCACTCACTCACTCATCTGAAATCACATTGATATCCATCTCTTATAATAAAAGTACACTTCATGTATACTGTAGATGCATACTTCAAGCAATCACGTTCGTTTCCACAAAATGACACGTGACAGAAAAATTATTGAATTGTCTCCTGTTACATGGAGTTGAGATTTTCCCTTGCTTTAACATCCACCTAGTTTTCCACCCTCCCAATTATTATTCTGTTGAAGATACGCACTCAACTATGGTCGCCAGTACTAGATCGGTAATTTGATATCAATAGTTGCATTTGCACCTTGATTTGGAACGCATTAGCGTAATAAGGTGTAAACACTAGAGGGATGATACAATGAGAGTATTCTGATAGACATGTGGACAATGCTGTTATATACACTGCAAAAAAAGAAATGCAAAAGTGATTTTCGATGTATATTTTGTTTTATATATCATATTCATAATCAACAGATAGTAACTGAATGTTTGCAAAATTGGCATGCCAGTCACCAGGATGTATCACCGTGGACAGAGAGCATTCGTGACCAACTCTTCTTATTCCGGGACAAGCCGAATAGCGACTCGTGCCCCTGTGATATATCCACTTTTGCGACCGGGTTCCATCTTAGCGCAAACGGGCATACCTAAAACAATTGTCAACTCGTTGCGTAATGGTTCACATATATTTCCCCATATGTTATATATATTTCAGATGCAATTCAAAACACACCTGGACATGCGGAATTATACAGTATGATTGAAGACATTTAACTGTGTCTTTGGTATATTTTAGATGCAAGACATATGTAAAATCAAAAATATTTCTGAGGGATTCTTTGATGAACATCTTGAAATCAAACGCGCATTCTGATTGGTTTGTCGTATTTCGCACATAACCTTCGTCAATAGGGGGACGAGTCACCTTGCAGGTTACAGAAAGGGGCGAGTGGTGACGAATGGGAGAGTGAGCTGTACATGTGCAATGTGCAAAGTTTGAGCGAGTTTGCAATCCATTCATTAAGTATGTCTCCGGACAATCACAACAATATGAACAGAGTCAACTATCATCAAAACAGTATCATGGAAGATGGCATTTCCCCTCGGCTCCCACAAAATCGAAAGGACAAATCATCTAATAAGTCTGTCCTTCTCTAGCAGTAAGTAGTGTTGTGTTTAAATGTCATATATATGTCAGAAGGAAAATCATACTTCCGGGATCGATGCATGTCATCGTATCCCAATTGCGTGGATAGATGTTCATGGTGTTAATCAGTAGATTGTCTGGTCCAGACTCGATTATTTACAGACAGCCGTCGTATGTCTAGAATAGTGCTGAGTGCGGCATTAAACCACAAACAAACAAACATGATGGTTACGTTTTATGCAGAATAACATCTTGTAAATTAGTTTTCCCGACGACAGCTCATGCAAACACAGTTTCAACCATATCGATCCCCGTGTACACAAGACATGAGGTTCACGCATTACGTCTATGTTGTTATCTAATCCTGGTCTTTGGTGTGAAGAAGCAAAGCTTTAACCAAAGGGCTACCCACTTCCCCAAGTGCGTGACGCTAAATCGCGTGAACTGACACATTTGCAATAATACTTCCTTGATATTAACAAACTTGCCCACGTTTCATTGACTCATGGAAACTGAAGCTGATTAGTGCGCCATTGCCGAGTACAGGACAGGCTACGTGCATCTTGGTTTTAGAGTACCCACATTGAATCGATATTTCTAGATTTCTGAAATGATCATCATTTTAGTAACTTTCATATATGTATATCTAATTTAGATGATTTGTAATCTTGAGCTGAGGCAATATGTATTTTAACTACTGCTGATACAAGACAGTATCACATAAGACTGAAAATATATATATACATTGAACCTTGTGATAACTTAAGATACGGACTAACCAAGAATTGTGAATTATACGAATTTTCACTTTATCATCAACGTATCAACGAGACAAACGACGGGTCTCCTTCATCATAGAGAGTTGTCCGGTACCGCTTCTCATAGCCCATTAAATATGCAAAACAATCCCTCGTACAGCTTTAAACCTGACCCCAGACATCATGGAACAATTCTATTGACATCTGGTAAACATGCACAATAATATTAAACAACATTATCCAGATTTAACGTTTACCGTATAACTCTAATTGTTGTTAGCCATAAAAGGAAAAAGATTTTAGACTTTAAACACCATTTCAACTCTAGTGTAACCCAAACTGCAGACGCGCCTCTTCTTGATATATTTATGAATCTTTGAAGGTATGTTGAGGTCTCATTAAAATATAGTAGCTCTTGAGGAACTTATACTTGTATAATATCAATAATTATGAGTAAAAGCAACAAATGCCTTTCCATAATCATAAGAAATCTCCATATCCCGGATGAGTTTATGAATCACTAAATAATCGTGATGATACCGGTAGTCGCGAAAAGATTAGGGTAACCTGTCCCACCAGTAGCACCCATGCAAACACATGCAAAGGCAAATCAATTGTTCACGTGAACAACGACCACGGAATCCCCCAAAATAACAAGTCCCAGTTATGACATATTAGTAATGTGTCAGTTCACCAAATGAAGTGTGAACTTGGACAAGTAGCTAGTTACATACCACGACATTCTTTTAAGTTCTTATGTTCCCATAAGACATTCACAGAGTTTTTTATCAACGTCTTGCTGTGAATAATGTTATGTAGCAGTAGAAGCTGTTTTAAACTTACTTGTGGAACGAGGGTTGATTGATACTTTTGAGCCTCACGTAAATGGGATTGCGTAATAATGAAATCCTATGTTGTGGACATTACCGGATATCATAGAGGAAAACAAAAAAACTTGAGTGACCTCAACAAATTGTAAAATCAGCAAGGTTCTCTGACCTTTGGAAAATGGACATGTGGAATGTGAGCAGAGTTTTTTTATGAATATGGAAAGGGATTTGTCGGTTTATTTATCTGATATTGAATTTGTTTTAATTACCTCTAGGCTACACCACTTTCGGAGCACGAAAAATTACCTCCGGATATAATCAAGAAAAATATGTTGATGATACAGTTTGTATATGCGTTCGTAGTGCGTATGCATTACTGGTGTTTTCTGGAGAATCCGGAGTAGAGTAGACGTTCCACAGTACAGTTGCACAGTGTTGCCAAAGCCCTCATCCGAAAGACCAGCTGATGCAAAACATCGTCCCGACCGCAGGTGTCGATATTACATAATGTGCAATAAATGTGGAATGTTATAGGTGAGGTGAGGTGAAATTGGGTTTAACGTCGCGTCCAAGATTATTGCACTTATATAGCGACGTGCATGCACGTGTATGTGTGTGTGTGGCTGCTTGTACTAGTCCGGACTGATGCCGATTTATAGTGCTAGCTCACTGAGATACCATGCCGCAGTTTAACACGAATACCCCACTCAGACACAGTATACTGACTCCGAGCCGACCAGTCCTTGTTTTAGCCCCTTAATGCCGAGCGCCAGACAGGGTAACAACAAGTACAATCTTTTAACGTCTTTTCGTATGACGCGGCCCGGGATCGAACCCTGGACCTTCCGCTCTCCGGGCGGACGCTCTACCACAAGACCACGGAGGCGGTCTGTGGAATGTTATAACGCGGGTGATCACTGTGTAGGTTCGTAATAGTGACACGTTCGACATATGTACATCTCGATCTATATACATAATGTCAAAACTGTGATTAAATAGCATGAGGTTTCTGAAAAGATTGGTCGTAAGGCTTGGTTACTTGACTGACAGTAAGTCATCGTACCGGACGATGTTGACCGTTCCTCATAATGACAGTCACTGTATTCTATGGTCCAAACTCGATTATTTATAGGCCGCCACCATATAGCTGGAATATTGCTGAATGATACACGTTTTGTTCCGAAACGACGGAGGTTGCAAAAAGAAATAATACCACTGATACTAATACTACAGCATTTAGTTTTGTCACAACACTCAGTGTGTCACAATCTGCGTGATAAGCAGATATTGGAACAGATTCTAAACCCAAGAGATCAATCATGTTCAGGACATCCGCAGGACCCAGGCTCTGTTGAATATAGAAAATAAACAGCCAATGATTACTGGTGTTTTCCGGTAGATTATTCGACTTCATGCAGCTCATCTGCGTTTTCGACGACCACATGTAATCCCACGTTTGACTGAAAGCCAGAAGTGCAGACAATGTAAGCACTGGACGAATAGAAGAAATGCATGTGGAATGTCGCCATACGAATCAAGTTCACCTTACACTTCCTTGACGGGCGGGACCGTGTTTGGAGACGTACGTACGTCTGCAAAAATTAGAGGTATGGCGGTGGTTCAGTTATGGGTTAGGGATGAGATCATCATGGCAGATCACCACATCATCCACAGGAGGGTCACAGAACAGTACTACCGTGATAAACATACTTGCGGCTATCGTGCTACCAACTGCACGTTTCGCCTTCAGATTTGATAAGACCATAGTCGGATTGTCACAGCGTCCTTGCCTCAGCAGAACATTGCTATATGACAATGACCAGCACTATATGACACATTAGTCTTCACTGGGCCTTGTGCTTCATGGGGTAAGGATAGGAAACCCAAAATGACCACTGGTTTATCAAGGGCGTACCACGTCAATCAACGAATGTTTGTTGAATCGTGGTTGGTTTTCCCCTTTTTATGGACCCACATGTAGCTAATGCATTCTGGGCTACTGGCATTCACCTCTGTTTTACTCCAGGACATGAACTCGTGATAATCGTGATTTGTCAAATTTTTCCTCATTATGATTCATTCATAACCAGTATTTGTATAGTTACTGTATATTTGTCCACAGTCACACATGTACACTCAATGTTACGTGACAATAAAAGTATAATGTTCGATATATCAAGTATTTCCTTCCTGTAGGAAACCATTAGTTCCGGTTAATGACATGGCTAGAGAAATAACAATTATATACGTTTAGGTAAATATAGTATTTCATCATTAAATAGGACATATAACATAAACAAACTGTTGTTTTTTCTGTATTTTATTTCTAAAATTGCTTCAAACATATATACAAAATAGTTGATTGAAAGAACCATCAACCTTTCATGATATGATAGAAACGAAGCATTCGACATGACTCATGTACTGTAACAGGAATAACATAACTAATCATAATTTGAAACACATAGCGAGACGGATATATAAATTCGAAAATAACGGATGATAACCAGAACATGTCGAGTTATGGTAATGGATGGAAAAGAGACAGGAAGAACTAGGTTAAATATGACAACTTGACAGAACATGTTGGCGGTGCAAGACGGTTTCATGATCCCCGACGTTTTGAGAGGTGAGGTGAGGTGAAATTGGGTTTAACGCCGCGTCCAAGATTATTGCACTTATATAGCGACGTGCACAACGTGTGTGTGTTTGTGTGGCTGCTTGTACTAGTCCGGACTGATGCCGATTTATAGTGCTAGCTCACTGAGATACCATGCCGCAGCTAAACATGAATACCCCACTCAGACACAGTGTACTGACTTCGAGCCGACCAGTCCTTGTTTTAGCACCTTAATGCCGAGCGTCAGACAGGGTAACAACAAGTACCATCTTTAAACGTCTTTTGGTATGACGTGGTGGGGGATCGAACCCCGGACCTTCCGCTTTCCGGGCGGACGCTCTACCACTAGAACACGGAGGCGGTCTCTCTGCTACTAAAGCTGGTAAGCAGTACTTTCCACAGTACAGTACACTGGTCATTACTGTTTAGGACTGTCACGCGAGATGGCATCTGGGTTAGGCACGTAGGGCAACAGGAAAATGTTTGTGTCTTTTAGCCAAGGTCACATGTAGTGAACCGTTAGATATTTGACTTGCGACTATCGAGACAGATGCTATATAGAATTTAGTGTTTGTTTTTGTGTTGTTTTACGCCACAATCAGCAATAGTCCAGCTATATGACGGAGGTCTGTAAATAATCGAGTCTGGACCAAACATTCAGTGATTGATATCGTCAGCATCGATCAACGCAATTGGGATACGATGACATGCATCAACCAAGTCAGCAACTATCTCGTGCTGACTCAGGGTTTTGAGTATAAAGCTCTCTCTACTATATTTTGAGAAGCATGCCCGAACGTGTCACCCGTGTACAAAATACGCATAATGGAAAGCGCATGTTAAATCTCAAACAGTAAGTGAACGTGTCACTTGGCGGCCAAGTGTGTGAACGACTCGAGGATGTCTGTGTGAATAAAGTATATGTTTATTCAAGACATGTTTCTGTTCATTATGAAAAGATGCGATACCACACCTTATGTCATGTAAGGCTGTTGTATAAAGCAAACCTTATGTCCTCCTTCTTTGACTAAACCATATCAGGGCTAACAGGTAGAATGGGATACATATGTTTGGGTAAACAGGAACATTGAACAAACTTCGCATTTGATCTCGTCACCAACAAGCTCACATAGTCAATACAAGGAAGTATGAACTATTTTTTATGTTATTTCTATTTTGACAACAACATGTGTCACGCTTGTCGAGAGGCTTCCTTGTGTTTATCATCTGGTGCATTTTTGTGAGCTTGTGAAAAGGAAGTTTTACATTGTATCAAGCTCAACTCTCTATGTGTAAAGTACACATGACTGGGCTATCACATGGTTTTATCGTGACTGCCATAATTATCAAAGACACACGAGCAGATAATGACATTTCTACTTTTACGGTGGTCGGGTAGCCTAGTGGTTAAAACGTTCGCTCGTCAAGCAAAAGACCCGGGTTCGATTCCCAACATGGGTACAATGTGTGAAGCCCATTTCTGGTGTCCCCCGACTTGATATTGCTGGAGTATTGCTTAAAACGGCGTAAAACCATAATCACGCAGTCACCTACTTCTGCATTTAACTATAATTGCACACTAAATTGAATGAGTGAGTGAGTTGGGTTAAACGTCGCAATTGTAGATGTGTTTTCTGGTGTTTTGAGGATGGGTTCAGTATGTCATTATAGTTTCATCCATTTGAACGTGTTCAATGTTTGGTAAGGGAGTGAGTGAGTTGGGTTTAACGCCTCTTTTAACAATATTCCAGTTTTATCACAGCGTGTCAGCTTAATGTGGGAGGAAAGCCCGAAGTGATGCAGGTATCAGACGTTTACCACTTCGGTGAAACCCACGTGCATGGGTATGGTGCTGACAAACCTAGAAACATGATCGGTGCGAACCGGGGTTCGATCCCACAATCAAAGGTTTCTGGTGTACTCAAGGGACGCAATTCTGCACAACGAATCGGGGCGCCTAAGACGAGTGGGCCACCCGTGGACCCCACTAAATAGAAACTGAAACACATTACATCACCGTCACCGTGCTCTAGCATGAGAAAAAGGGTTATACACATAAAACAAAAGTTGAAAGATGAACAGCTAAGATTAAATTGCAGGCAAGTTAACTCAACATAATTCAACATCATAAATATTGAAGCTGATACCGTACTGTCTAGGGAGCCAGGTATGAAACCGTGAGCCAGAGACAATAGACATGAATGAACAATTACTTTTCTCTGATATATATTTTGGTAAACTGAGCACATTCTAATCTTGCTCCTAATGTTACTCAAGTACATCACATGGTACTGACGCCTGAGTTTCGCCTGAGAGTGTGTGCGTGTGTAACGATTGAAAATAGCAGTATGTGCGTGTGACAGTTGTATCGATGGAAGCTATCCGCATTTGTGTGTTGCAGCGATGTCAGGTAAGACAATCTTTCCTGCAAACTTAGTTTTGTCCTTGTTTTGCAGATAGCCAGTATTGACTTGCGTTAATTTCCCCACTAATATTGCAATAAGGCAAGATCAGTTGATGAAACATTTATTATCAGTTTATCGACACAGATGCTATAAAGAAATTTATTGTATACTGTATTCGTTTGTTTCTCAAATTGAAGAATGCGTGATCGCAAATCGTCAGCTGCGATCCTAAGCTGCCTACCTTCAAATGCCTGGTTGAAATCCACCCCAGGATGCTATCATAGATGCATCACTATAAATGTGGTTGATAGTGTGTTGAACAAATTGAAGGTTGCCAATTACTGAGTGTTCATGATGGCTAAAAGCGATTCAATCATAACTTTCCTTCTTGGAATGCATTGGACATATGATTGTGACATTCAAGTGATTTATGTCACAAGTTCTTTTATAAAAGGCTTTAAATAGGCAATATCAGTATCATAAATACAAAGAGCATGTCCTCACTATAATTGTGACTTGCCAGAAGCGTACATCAGAAGGAAATAGAAACGAAATAAGAAAGGTTTAAAATACATTCATTTATCTCTTTGTATCAGTTGAAGTATTAAGACCATAAGTGATAACTTCGACCTCAATTCCAATGTCCTGTTACTTTGTTTATGTTGTGAAAGTTCCTTATCTGTCATGTGTGTGAATAGTACAATCAGAACCGACACGAACATATATCATCAACAAACGCTTGAAACAATTATTAATTTACACGTTTATTTAATGTCTGCTTATAATGTTAGTATTTCCACTGAAGTGAGTATTCAAAGTCTACAAATCAGATTAATATATGACATACCCATGACCATCCAAAACGTGAAATGATTATGTGATACAGTTTGCAATAAAATTTAAAATGTTGCATATTCCTTCTTCGTACAGATTTCCTTGTAAACAGCAGTGACATCATCAGAAGTTAATTTCGATATTTCCATTTCACTACTTGAAAAAGAAACCTTTGAACTGGAATTATTTAATAACCCTGTTCTGAATTTTATCTGCATGTATACATATATGATCCATTTTACCCATTTCCTTTTCAAAAAGCAGTCAATTTCGTAGGAAACGAAAATTGGCACAATGAAAGCAAATATTTATCATCAAGGATAAAACAAGGATATCAGTGTGAAACTGTTTACAGTAAGACAATGCGAAACCTATAGAAATCAATTAAACCGGATTATTGGTTAAAAATAAATCATAGAAGGCTTCCAGAGACCCTCACATAGTAAACGATGCCAAATAATAAATGAAAACAAACACAGTAATGACCACAGACGACAATTACAACAATAAAGGCATAAAAGAACTAATTGCACCAATATGTACACTTATAAACAAACATAATCAATATAAACTGTTGAAAAGAAGAACCATGTTTGGAGGTATGTAACTGCCACAAGCTATGTTCTATAATACTGTTAAAAGCGATAATATTTCATAAATGTTAATGTCAATGTGATCCTCCGCTTGACATATCGAAACAATGCATATGACACGTCAGGGCCTCAAGCTTTCCTTCCATCGCACATCGGGGTAAACGTTTCCCTTTGGCTGTTCCCTCACATGAGGCTGTACCTGGTACTGTGGTATTCTCTAGAGGAAGCTGATGGATGGACAGACGTGTGGATGTGGAACTGTTCCCTCACATTAGGCTACACCTGGTACTGTGGTCCTCTGTAGAGGAAGCTGAAGGGTTGGGGCACGTGTAGATGGGAAAATGTTCCCTCAGATTAGGCTAGACCTGGTACAGTGGATGTGTGGAGAGGAGGATGAAGGTTTGAGACACGTGTAGATGTGGAATTGTTTCCTCAGATTTTGCTGCACCTGGTGCTGTGGTCCTCTGTAGAGGAAGCTGAAGGGTTGGGGCACGTGTAGATGGAAAAATGATCCATCACAATAGGCTGCACCTGGTACAGTGGACGTGTGTAGAGGAAGCTGAAGGTTTGAGACACGTGTAGATGGGAAACTGTTCCCCCACATTAGGCTACACCTGGTACAGTGGACGTGTGGAGAGGCAACTGAAGGGTTGAGACACGTGTAGATGTGGAATTGTTCCCTCAGATTTTGCTGCACCTGGTGCAGTGGACGTCTGTAGAGGAATCTGAAGGGTTGAGACACGTGTAGATGTGAAACTGTTCCCTCACATTAGGATGCACCTGGTGCAGTGGACGTGTGTAGAGGAAGCTGAAGGGTTGGGACATGTGTAGATGGGGAACTGTTCCCTCACATTAGTGTGTACCTGGTACAGTGGACGTCTGTAGAGGAAGCTGAAGGGTTGAGACACGTGTAGATGAGAAACTGTTCCTTCACATTCAGCTGCACCTGGTGCAGTGGACGTCTGTAGAGGACGCTGAAGGGTTGGGACATGAGTAGATGTGGAACTGTTCCCTCACATCAGGCTGCACCTGGTACTGTGGTCCTCTGTAGAGGAAGCTGAAGGGTGGAGAGACATCACCTTATATTACTATTCACCTGGTACTGTCGTCCTCTGTGGAGGAAGCGGAAGTGTGGAGAGACGTGTAGATGTGGAACTGTTCCCTCAGTAGTCGCTCATAATCATGCAAGGATAAGGCATCCTCGTCGTTGATGGCAGCACAAGGTGCATCACTGATGTCACAGGATAGTCTCTCACCCACCACAGTGAGATATTCACCAAATCTATAATTACAAGGTAAAACGTATATCACAAACTGTACCTTACATATGAAATTGACTTCACAGACAGTGAAGGATACATGTATGTTGTTTAAATGCGGCTGGCAATACAACCTATTATATGAAAGGAAACAAATTATCCATCTCCGACTTAAAACAAACACAACTTTAACCACATTTCCCCACCCTTCTGTACAAAACATACATAGCATACATTCATTTGAGTAATTACCATCAAAAGTTCCAAATGAAAACACAGCTATTGTTTTATTTAACTATTGTATTATCATTGTCTCAGGTAACTCAAATTATCTTGCATCTCATTAAATAGAAACAGGAGAAATATCGGTGGGAGTTTTCCAACGTTATGAAGTTACCCCGAGACCTAATTATAACATACAACTCAAGTATTTCACCTGCAACAATAAAAAATGTATGTACCTTTTGCTGTAACCATCTGAAAGTAAAGAAACGTTGTATGTGTCAAATTCTTTAAACATATATTTTTATCAAAAAAGACAACACTGACAAAACAAGACTTCAGCGTTTCCAGATACTTGACAAAAGGTTAACTTAAGGTTGATTGACTTGTAAGAGAGTAATTTGTTTCCTTACCTTTTAGGTCCTTGCAGACAAGAATAGCAACTGCTGTCACCACAACCGCCACAGCCGTGAGCATAACAGAGTAGACAGCTACAAGAGGGGCGATGTCGTCTACGTTCACCTCTTCTGGTGTAAGGCAAAAGTTACACACATATATAGTCAATATGATTCTTCACAGGAAAATGTCTACCGTGCAGTGACATATCCCAAACTTAAGGGATTAATGCTGTATGAAATGACAATGCATATGACCAATACAACTATCCGTTTCTCGAACATGGCGTATTACATAACCCAGGTTATGATTCACGATGACTCACTAAATATGTTTAAAGGTGTCATCAAGAGATCATATTATGGCTTTTAAAATAACACGATATGACTTCGGAATGTCTGCTGATATCAAACAATAGTTATCATTGTGAATAATTCTAAGAATACCACCTCTATCACATCAGTGCCATAAATTCCTGTTTATGCTGAGAACCACACTATAAATTTTTATAAATTTTCAACAGACGTCCACTACACTGCCAACATATCCATAGTTGTGCGGGAAACCCTATCCCTTGCCAGAGGCGCCACTGCGCATGCGCAAGGCGGGAATCTAGTCACTTCTTTCAACCCATACTCTCATCAACTAGATGCAGATATTTGGGGAGGTGGGAGGGATTAATTCCTGATGTGATAGAGGTGGTATTCTTAAAATTATTCACAATGATAACTATTGTTTGATAATTCTTGTGAATACCTCACCTCTATCACATCAGTGCCAGTATACACCAGAGGGACCGGCGGGTTCTGGTATCTAGCATCCCATAGATATTTGACTAGTGAAGTGGTAAAACCAAGGAAGATATGCCAAAAGGGTTCTTAAACGGATGTGTCTAATAGTCCACTTACAAGACTTAGACGTATAGAATTTTCAAGGCGTCATGTGAAGGGTATATGTATATTCCCTTGTGATACTTAGACTTTTGTGACGTCGTTTCCTGTGATGACGTCATCTGTGACGTCACTTCCGGTGATGACGTCATCTGTGACGTCACTTCCGGTGTCACTATTCTCCCGTATCACTCATGACATGGTTTACCGTTATGCCCTTTTGGATAGGGATATTTAACGTATCTTAGCGTTTCTCCGGCGTGATGACTCCTTTGACGTCACTTCCGGTGGTAGTACATTGACGTTCCTATCATGTAGATTACCGAATATCACTTAATCCTTCGATCTCTGATTTCAGTGTTGACATTTGCCCTGTTTTACTAACTCAATAGCGCAGTCCAGTAACAAAGTACAACTTACCCTGAGTTCATGAGGTACTTCTGAAATCTTCACCCCCAATTCAGGGAGCGATCTGAACGACACTGCTTTCCGTTCTTTGGTATGGGTTACAGTGGAGATATCAATAGCGTGTAGTTCTGACACGCGAGCCGCCGTAGCCATGGCTAAGAGGAAAGCAGTTTTCTTGGAGACTGATAGTAATGTCGCACTGCTCATGGGTTCATACGGTGCGTTCATCAATGCCGACAATACTATAGATAGATCCCATTTAGGAAAAGTACGTGGTACTTTATATCTTCCAGGGCAAAAGACTAAAAGTCGATTTAGTACTGGATGGGTACCTATAGATAGGTCATCGTGTTGTAATACTGATGACAGGGTTGATCTATATCCTTCGATAGTGCCGTGTCGTAATTTCTTGTCATTTCTGAGATGGAGCAAGAAATCGGCTACTATAGGTATCGTTATATCTCCATGTAACTGTTTTCCTCTTCTCCATTCGACGAACTTGTCCCATCTGTTATTGTATAATGCAGATGAGGTTGGTCTCCATGAGCTAGCCACTCTTCGTGCAGTTGATTTAGAGTAACCGGCTGCTTGCATCTTATGCGAGATAACTTCCAAGCGTGAAGATGGAGGTTGTCGAGGCGGCCGTAAAATATGTCCGTCTTTAGTTGTCTCAATAGGTCGTGACGTACTGGGAGTTTCAGAGGTACTTGTATCAGGAGTTGTAGAAGTCTGGGAAACCAGGCCCTTTTTGGCCAAGCCGGGGCTATGAGGATTATGACACAGTCCGTTTCCTCTATTTTCCTCAGTACTCTGTCTAGGAGAGCCCATGTGGGAAATGCGTAAGCAAACATTCCCTTCCATTCCATGGAAAGCGCATCGACTTGGAGTGCTAGTGGGTCTGGTACCGGGCTGACATAGACTGGTAGCTTGTTGTTGAGACATGTGGCGAATAGATCTATGTTTGGAATGTCCCATATCTGGGTTATCCACTTGAACACCTCGGGATGTAGTGACCATTCTGTGGGTACTATCTTGTTCTTCCGGGATAGGTAATCCGCTAGTATATTTAGCTTGCCCGGAATTTGTCTTACTTCGATCTTGCAACTCACTGAGTCTACCAAGGCATATAAACGTGTAACCTCCTTCAGTAAAGGCTGAGATCTTGTGCCTCCTTGGTGCTGTATTGAGTGAACCAGGAAACCTAAATGTGTGAGAAGTTGGATGAGACACACTGTGTTTGGACTGAGTTGTGATTTGTCCTGATCGACCGATAGGAAATCGTCTATATATCCGTGCAGCCTTATGAGCTTCATATGGGCGAACCCAATGACGGGATTGGTGATCCTGGTAAATAACCATGGGGCGATGGATATGCCGAATGGTAGTACCCTGAACTGGTATCTCTGACCGTTGACAGCGAATCGTAGGTATCGACGATGACTTGGATGGATGGGGACGTGAAGATATGCGTCTTGGAGATCTATGCTTATCATCCAATCTGCTTGTCTTAGGGAATTCTTCAACTTCTTTATAGATTCCATCTGAAACGTGGGTGGTTTTTCCAGGTAATCTTTGTTCAGAGTTTTTAGGTCTATTATTAATCTCATCTCTGAAGAATTCTTCTTCGGTACCAGAAAAACTGGGGAGTAGAATCCGAAGGTGGCTCCTGACTCCTTTAGGGTGCTGATAGCTCCTTTTGTAAGTAATTTTTGTATGGCCTCTTCTGCTGCGATTAGCTTGGGTCCTGATAGCTGGAATCGGGGTCCGGTAGGATGAATGACTAGTTTTGGTCGTTTTAAGAAGTGAAGTTTGTAGCCTCTTCTTATTACTTCTAGTAACCATGAGTCGTCTCTGATGGTTTCCCAGTTGTCTGCGTACTGCATAAGACGGCCCCCGACAGGTCCCGGAATAGGATGAGATTTGAACTTGGGAAGTCTTGAGTCGATGTTTGTAAGATTGGTTAGTTCGACTGGATTTAGAATAGACGTGTCCTTGGTCTTCCGTGATGCTAAATCGTTGTCCGTGGGGCAGGCGAAGTCGGTAGGATCTGGATGGGTCTGTAGATTTATGGTGAAGTCATCTCCGGAGGGGGCCCCTACGGGAACTGCCTCTTCCTCTGCCAAGTCCTTTCTGTGAAGTGGGACAATCAACTTTGGAGCTCTTGTACCTGGGTTGATACGATCTGTTTCTCTGTGTAGAGGCTCGAAAAGAATCCCGGTTGGGCTGTTCGCGTCGGGGTCCAGGACTCCTTCGCTGGGGTCGAGTAGCCGCCGGTTGTCTCTGTAACTTGGATGCTAATGAAATGGTGGATTCCTGAAATCTCTGGTTAGTTGAAGAGATAATGGCTTCCTTCACCGACTTCAGTCTACCGTTGAAAATCTGCGATGACGTAATGGGCTGTGACATCATAGATCTCTTCAAGGGGTTTGGCATCACATGATGAACTTGCTGAAGTAAGTGTCTTCTTTGCATGAGCAAAAACGGCGATGACATCCATACTTGAGCTGATAGGAGGTCTTCCTGCATCTTCAGTATGTGGTATAATGAGCTGTGGATAAATCCCGTCTTCTGATTAGTCATCTCCGTGGTAGTGTCTAAGGGAAGATCTTCGCTCTGGTTGCACGGTGGTATGACATGGCGAATACCAGCTGCTAACCAGTTGATGTAAGAACTGGTATTCATCATTTGTCTATTGACCCTATCTAAACTCTTGATCTTGGACATATCAATGCGCATATTGGGGTTAGGTTTCTTAACCAGATCGAAGTAATCTTCGTCAATGCTAGGCTGTAGTGAGAACGGATCATCATGTGTTTTGTAAGCAGATTTAATAAATACAGGCCTCAGTTTAGCACTAGGTCCCACTGAACAATTCAATTGATTTTCAGTTCTCTTGATGACGTCATCCAAATATGACGGAGGGGGAAGCGTATGGTATGGTTCGGTCCCTTTTTCGGGTCCCTCATATCCTGCACGTTCAATCAAGGGTTTAACGGGTGTACTGTCCTGATCTGGTTTTAATGTGGGCATTAGTTCATAAAGCTCTGCTAAGATATCTCTAAGGGAGTAATTGTTTGGTCTATAATCCTCCTCTATAGCAGTGTCCCCATAGCCTGAATACTCCGGTGTAGATCGGCACCCCCAACTCTGGCTGTGCTGGGAGTGGGTCGTATGGCTGAGGGTATCGTAATCCCGGTCGTCTGACTTACGACAAGCTGTGCGGGAATCACGTGATCTATAACTGTATAGTGATGACAAATTTCCCTCGCTTTCTTCGCCCTATAACAGGACTGTGTGGCAGTATGAGAGGGTGCACGCTTAGGATTACTATCCTGATATGCACGAGCTTTGTCAGTGCGTCTATCATAGTTGCTTGACGGTGACTGGTGCGTATTTCTATGCATACTTCGGTGTGAAGATCGTGATTCATGATGATCCCTATGGTATGCGTGGTAGGGAGAAGATCTATGAGATTCTCGGTCTCTTAGTATAATTCTCCTACTGTCCTCTGATTCAGCGTAACCTTGCTTTACATGTCTGCTGTATGAGGGTGTACTGCCATATTCAGCCTTAGATCTCTGTTTACGTTCGTGATCGATCCCTGATTGGCCAAGCCGGTTTTGATTAACTGATTCTTTTAGATCTGAGATTTCTCGAGACATAGATTGCATGCGTGTGTCAATCATAACAGACATAGAATTTGTTATTCTTTCCGTGAACTCATTTACGTTAAAGGGGGAACGCGGCAGAAGGTGAAAGTCGTTAGTTTCTGTCCAAACTCGACGATCGACCGTACCAGACGTGGCCGGATGCAAGTTAGAGGTACTTTCTGATTGACCAGTAAAATGCATCTGCTCCTCAACATTATAGGGAGAGTGGGATGAGCGACGTGGTCTCTTTTCCTCATAAGGTGAGACGGCGCCCTCGCGCGACACTCGCTTGTCACCCACGTGATTAATTTTTGCCGCCTCGGGCTTAATCACTTGTTTTCTTGATGTAGATGCTCTAGTGACTTTTTTATAATCGGGATTTTTGATCCATGCCTTGGAGAGCTTGTCAAATTTTTCTTTTGACAGATGCTCGCAATAACTGCACCTTGACTTCTGTGTACAGCTGCTTTTCTTGCATGCGAGACATCTAGGGTGAGGATCCCCCGGAGCTTGGTGTTGTCCACAGCCCGAACAGACAGGTGTCTGCTTATGAGATGAAGATCTCATCCCACAACACTTTTCTTAACTAATTACTTACTAGAGACTCCGATCTTCTATACCCCCGTTCTGCTTGTAGAACTGCTCTAGAACTGCTCTTTGCTTGTAATCTGTGAAGCTTGAGACGATCTAATGCTTGTAGTGTGGAACGCAATCACGTGTTCGGATGTCCAAACAAAAAATTTTCCTTGTTGTCATCAGGACACACAGGAAAGAAGTGACTAGATTCCCGCCTTGCGCATGCACAGTGGCGCCTCTGGCAAGGGATAGGGTTTCCCTCACAACTATGGATATTTTGGCAGTGTAGTGGACGTCTGTTGAAAATTTATAAAAATTTATAGTGTGGTTCTCAGCATAAACAGGAATTTATGGCACTGATGTGATAGAGGTGAGGTATTCACAGGAATTATATGAAGACTATTTAACCTATTTTATGATAGTTATTGTATAATTGTTATTGTTTGATCTAGATTTCCAAATGAATAACCAAGGGATTTGTGTGCATTTTAGGTATCATGTTATCATTTCGCATAAAAGTATAATTAACATTTGTTTAAATATATTTACCTAAAATGCAGAACAGTAACATCTATAAAACTCTTTCACAAATATATAAGAACGTTCGCATATATGTATTCTAAAGGAAAAAAGTAACTGTGCTTCATATGAAGTGATGTAAATGTTACATAAATAATAATTGAATATTGTTTGGACATTCGTCTGACCAATTTTTTATCATAACAAATTCATTCACAAAACCCATAATTGGGAAAAAGAGACAGAGAAACACGCCTGAAAAGAGGGGTGCTGTAAACACTCAATTAACAACGGGGTGTGACCACCATTTGCGTTGATGCATGCGAGGCAGCGACGACGCGTTGAAGACGCCAGATGATTGAATACAGCCTAGGGATGTTGTTCCAAATGTCCAGCAAAGATTGTGCTCCCTGAACCGGCTGCGCACTAATTTGACTCAACCAAAGAATTGTCCGAGCTGTTCATGTGGCAGTTTGGTATCGATTCCGTCGATACACAAACCGAATTGCTTGTTTTGTTGACGTGAAGTCACACGTGACATTAGTGTTGCGCTGCTGTAGACAACGTCTCAATAGAAATACTATTGTGTTTCAGTGAACATTTAAGTATCTTCCAACTTTGTTTTGCGCCATTCTTGTTCGCGGCTTACCCACGGCACGTGGACGTTAATTTTATGAGCACCGGACAGCTAAACATTCATTGTGAACTGTTTACATTAAAAAACACGTGTGTGAGTATCATGCTCCCAACAAATATCCCAATTGTGCGCTGTGCATGAAAATTCATGTGCAATTGTGAACCACGACATTAAAGTCGATGATGTCTTGATGGATATGTATTGAAAGATGCATTATTTAAATTCAGAATAAATTAATTTTCAGTGATCTTTATATGAAGCAAAGTTCCTTTTTACCCGTTAGTGTTTCTCTCATTATTTAATGTCCAGTGGCATTCCATGAATACCGTTAAGCAAATGGTAATTATTTTCCTCTCGTTTTTTACAGTATGCCATCCTTCATGATTTGACTCCGAGGACTATCGTAAGTCTATGTTAAAGTATGGGAGTTACGATCATTTTTGCGCTAAGAACGCTTTGTGCAAGTGGGCCCTGGTCATTACACCATCAGACAACCTCAAGACACCAACCTTCTATCTCCTGGAAGCTCCCATCTTTGTCCATATCCCGGGCATATGAGACCACGCTGGTGACAATGAAAATTTAAAAAAAGATCGAAATAAGACACAAGTTACCCTACAGATAAGCTGTGAAACATTTTCAAGTTACATTGTGTTAAACAGCTTGTATATAGTTTCGCTATTATGGCCACGCAAGACCATATCATTGCGTAGAGAGTAACTTTTTATTCATTTCACTTGAAGATCAATGGCAGATACTCACCGATTTTGAATGGATCCTCCCTCTGAAAGTTACAACGTTGGGCAAGTAATTATGCATACAACATGCAAGATGAATAACAGATGACTCCTTGTCATTGCATACCTTGAACCTAATGGTAAATAGGTTGAAGTATGCTATGATATGTGACTCGTTTCCTCTTTCGCGATTAAGTAGTTTAAATAAAGCTGCACTGAGGTAAAAGAGCCAGTGTGACTCGTGATTTTAAAAGGTCAGTGAGTGCTAAACGTTTCTCAGAAGTCACAACTTGACGACAGAAACAAATTAATGTTAGTGATAAGTTATGACTTAAGAGTATGTCCATTAAAAGTTATCCAAATCAAAGAATACGAACTGTTTTCAAGGAAGGGTTGATTACATTATTCATGTAATGATTATCGATCACCCTGTAAAATTTAAGAAGCGTAATCCGATATAATTGCAATGGCGTTGAATGACTAATTATTATTTAAGACACCAACGTTCTATTTCCTGGTAGCTTCCATCTGTTTCCTCGTCCCGGGTATATCTGACCATGCTAAGGGAAAGGAATTCAAAATGATTAAAGCAGAAAGAACTAATCAAGGCAAACTTGTTATTAGATAATCTGTAATACACTATCAGTTTAACTGTATATATACAGTTTTATTCATCCGACTATGCAAGGTCAGTGACATGATGGACAGCATGTACTCACCGGTTATGAATGTATCCCCTCTCTGAAAGTTAGAAATGTCTTTAGATAATTATTGATACATATTTCAAGATAAATAACAGAAAGACTAATTAATCATTTCATTGCATACCTGTGAAATGAATATATACATTTATTTTATTCCATTCTTAACATCGTGTCTGACCTACTGTATTTACGATAGTGAAAGGTTATCTCAGTAGTAATACTTTTCCTTAAACGTTGGTTTCAGACTCTTTTTCCTCACACAAATCCTTGTGATTACTAATAATGGCCATCAAGGACATGGAAGCATAGCCGTCTTTTCGTTTATTCAAAGTCAACGACAAGGAAGAAACCTAAATAACTGATTAGACCCATTAATATTGATAACAACGATGATCATTACAGCCACCCTCCCAACCCAGACACACACTACCCTCACCAAAACCGTCATTTTCATGTTGTTCTGATGGTATGACACTGCAGTTAACAACAACAAAAACATCCACAAAAACAACCACAACAACAACAACCTTAAACAGCTATTCATCTAATTAAATAGTGAAAACAACAATGCCGTCCTTGTTTCGAGTATATCGTATTGATAATATTTTTTCATTTTATTAATTTTACTTTGATATTGAGACTCGAACTATTCTCGCTTGATGACACACAATGTACACTTAGCTGTACACACCACATTACAGTAGACTCCAGGAAGAATTTTAAACCCAGAATTTATCTTATTCAGGAAAAATAATTGTTTCGTTGACATGAATCGATCAGCTGAATACAGGATTCATTCGTAGTTAACAAAACTGAAGGGCGGTTTCTGATATCTTGATAAATGGTCACTAATGTGAGCACAGGCCAACAATGCCTGGTGGATGTGCAAGCAACCAGTTCATTCATGTTTTCATTAAGAAGATAAACGTAGAGTGTTTGAACGCCGTGATATAACTGGAATACTGTTAAAAGTGGCGTTAAACCCAACTCACTCACCAGAGTGTTTGATATAGAACTTTCGAACGTAGATCTGAAACTTGAAACATATATTCCAAACCGAACGCGATAACTCTTTACACTCTCTAAATATTTGTTATTAACGTGTTTCTCCTGAAATATACTGCCACATTTACTGGTCATAATGGAGAAACCGCAACACGTTATTTAGCAACGTTAATGAAGTGAGATCCATATTTGAAATTGCCAAACGTGCGGGTTTTCCCAAAAAGTGCTTCTGAATATTTTGTTCGCGGTAATCTGGTCTTCATGGCCTAAAGTGAATCCAATACTGTTGGGGACCAATCAGAATGCAGGATTCTAAAATATTATGGTAGAATAGTTAATGTGACTCTCACGTTGTACTCATTCACACTCACTCCATACAGTATTACCTTCACGTTTCTGTTTTCTACGAACAAGAAATATGACGACCACAGCGGTGACGACGATCAGGACAGAACAGACAGCAGCCACAGGGACAGTCGAAGCGACGCCAACTCCAGTAACTGGAACATTCAAAATGCAATACTTGCAGTTTATTATATTTCTAATCTTATTGGAGAGATAACTTCTAGGAATGTGTTCGTTTGTTTGTTTGTTTGTGTGTGTGTGTGTGTGTGTGTGTGTGTGTGTGTGTGTGTGTGTGTGTGTGTGTGTGTGTGTGTGTGTGTGTGTTCGGCGCTTGATCCATATTGTTAAATGAATGGGAATGGGTGGTACAATCAGAACGGCTGATCCTCGGAATATATCATGCCAGAGCCATTCTGTATCTGCACATGTTTTGCCGGGTGTGGTGTTTTTTCTTGTTCTGTTTATCGGAAGCATTATACTGAATAAGCTATGTTTCACACGAAATAAGGTTGAATATTAATGTGTCACATGGTAATTTAAATAATGCATTAATGAGATACTCGTTTCAATAATAACTCTGAAAACAACAGAGTTTACGGCAGCTGAGATGACTGAACATGTTATCAATCATGGTTTGTTTATCCAAATAAATGTTCGCATACCACTGATTCTGTTACTAAAGTCTATCGCTAATGTTGTTTGAGTCTTACAGAAAACGTCCAGCGTCAGGTTCCGTGATGTATTCCCATAGCTGTTGTTGACGTGACAGATGTACTGTCCAGCCACAGATCTGTCAACAGCTGGTATATACAACATATCCCCCCTCTGTCCTGTGATCTCCCTCTGTCTGGATGTGTCCCACCAGGTCACAGTGCAGGCGGGGTGACAGTCAGCAGAACATCTCACTGTGATAGGTGTCCCTTCTTTTGCCTTTAGCCTGTCACTTGCACCGTTAAACTGTATCTGGTCAGGTCCATCTGGAATGTTTGATGTACTTTGGTCAGTAGTTCCACACTGTATCACCAGCTAAACGGAAAATGCTACTGCACGCGACAGCGGATCCTTCTGATCCTGTATAATGTGATTTCCGAGTACAGCTTGGTTTTGTAATATATGTGTGAATAGCGAGATAAACATGTGCGGTTTGTTTCTGTGACATGTACGTGTGTGACAACTGGAAATACACATGTACAAGGGGGAGGGTAAGGATGGGGAAGGAGGGATGAATGAGTGCGAGAGTGAGTGATTGAGTTGGGTATAACAACGCTTTTAACATTATTCCAGTTATATCTCGGTGTGTCGGCTTTATGTGTGAGGAAAGCCCGAAGTGATACAGGTCTTAGACATTTACCTAGTGGTTTAAGCGTTCGCTCGTCACGTCGAAGACTTGGGTTCAATTCCCACATGGGTACAATGTGTGAAGCTCATTTCTGGTGTCCCCTGCCTTGATATTGCTGGAATATTGCTAAAAGTGGCGTTAAACCATATTCACTCACTCATGTTTAAGGCGGGTCCTCTGAAGTGTTGTAAAGAATATATCCAACGTTTTCTGAGGAGAGGAGATTGCAACTAGGATTTACCTAAATTTCAAAATGTACTGCAGCGGTGGACATTTGAATTTGTCGAACCTCCAAGTAGAAAGTGGATGTAGAATCTGGCATGTGAACATGAAATTAATATGTTCAATAAATTTGGAGTAGAATAAGTTTCAATGCTAAGAGACGGACCGACCTGTGTACAAGGGACGTCGGACGAGGCCGATTTTATAATTTCACACTGACAAAAAAGGGATCGTTTAATTGGTGATTAGCAACAGTGCATATGGCGCACACATTAAATGGTACCTGCAAGGAATTCTTCCAGGTAGAATGTACTCAAGCGGAAAGTATTCTTAGACAAGGAATGCAGAAAGCACGTATCGCAGTGTAATGGGAAATATGATCCGGTGCTACCCTTCTATCATGTTCATGGTCCATAAATGACACAATCAGGAACCTGAGATATCGTTCTTATCACTATACCACCACTCGCTGAACAAACAGATGAAAGCAACATAGACATATCTGTTTTAGTGCCAAGGTAAACATTTGAAGCCAATGTTGGTCGGTAAATGACCACTACTCAGCAATGTTTGTTCAAAATATATGGTATATGGTATATGTTTAGTTGATTGTGGGTTTCATACGTTCCGGTTTTTCGCAATATTATAAATTTTGACCTTTGTTTTCACTTTTGTGTTTTACCAAGCTCATACATTCTCAAAACATGCACATTTGACTCGGTAACCTTCTCTGAATTGCCAGACTGAGGAATATGAACTTAAGCATCCATGCATCTTCTTATGATGTAATCATATGCCGTTCAAACTATATAGTTTAGCATTAGGTGTTGATCCCCTGTATTTACCCTGAGTGTTAAGTGTCTGTCTTTGATGATTATAATAACTCTGGACAACATATCCAGGTGAGCTACAGTGCTGTGACACTATTGTTATAGTGATCATGCATTTTCGGTATATCCTCTGAAACTGTAGGCCCATGAAGCTGAAACTTTGTCTATGATGTCTCTAATTCTAATCCGACCCGCCAACAAACTTTGAAAATAATAATTCAGGGTATGCAGGCTCTTTGTACACAACACATATTACTTCAGCCAATACAGTTCTTACAAAACTGTCACTCAGGACCACAGTTGCAAAGATAAGATTTACTTCGTTCTCATACCCTAAACAAGGTAAGTTCTTACTCACAGTGAACATCCAGTACATGTCCGTGACTCCAGTCAGACTCCAGCCCCTCCTCCACAGCCTGGCAGGTGTAGATGTCTCCCTGGTTCTTTCTGCTGATGTGGGTTATTGTCAGGTCATCTCCGCCTGTGTGAGACCCGTCACCAGATCCTAGCATGATTCTGTTCCTCCTCCAGGTGTAGATCATGTTCAGTGGGGGGTGGTCCGGGGGCAGACTCCGGGAGGAGGAGGAGCACGTCAGGGTGACATTCTCACCTGATACAGCTGAAGCAGGTCCTGTGACGTTAGGTGGGGCCGGCCTCTCTGTTGAAAATATTGATACTTCAATATTAAACCAGTCTACCAAGGCCAAATCATGATCATTGCATCGTATTATATACTGAGTAAATGGAGTTCGAATCAAGAATGTTCTATCATTAAGTATCGACCATTATATCACTGTAATATTCGAACCTCATCATATCTTATCATCAACGATGAGTGTCTTACACAGATCACGTCAGTTTTCCATCGCACTAACTTAAAGGGGCACTGATCTAACGCCATTCCCCAGACTGGTTGTTGCCTTTGTTATTGTTTTTTTTCCCCGTGAGTACCCGGATGATACGCAACGCAACTGAGCGTGACCAGAGACTGGGCTACCGTCTGCAAGGACAGCTAAATAAACTTGGAGGCTGGAGGCAATATTTGTTTTACGCATTTTTGCATAAACACTGATTGGTTAACTGTGATCTATAAAGATTCGACAAAGGGCGCATGTTAAATAATTTCTTCAGCCTAAACAAACAGAAAAAAAGAACGGCGCAGCTCTTCAGAAGTCGTCATTTGGAAATACCCCAGATGGTTATAGTTTAATACTAAAAAAAGTATCCATATCCATGCAGTGAAAGCATTTTCGGATTTCGGATTGTGTAATACGATTACTACCCCCTTGTTGTCATACACGTTTTCTCGTATAACCCTACACTTGTGTATTTGTCGTCATTCACTTGATGCTCAGTTAATGAATTTATTACAGGTACAATTAGTGGTAGCACCACTTAGATTACCTGACAAAAGTTCTCATTTGGTATTTATTGTGTCTGGGGTAATTATTCAATCTAAATACAGGTTTGAAGTGAGGTTATGTAATATGCACGTGGTAGCCCAGCAAGAGATGAATGATCAGTTGATATACTTTTTTTTGTAAATCAACGGATCGTTCCTAGTCATCAAAGGATTAACAGAAAATACGTTGATTGATTAATCACTGATATGTCAAAAGTGAGTGTTTACATGTCTAGGTTTACTAAAACAAAGGGAATACACTCATATCATGGCGTGAAGTGCCGATGTAAAAACAACATACAATTTGTTCAAAGGGTTAACTGATAATACGTTGATTGGTTGCTCATTGTTATCAAACTCAATGGATTTTTTAGGAACCGTCGACGTAATGAAAATAGTTGTCACGTGGCCTTTCTCAGCCGACCCTTGAGACTTGACACCCGAAACGATATATATATCTTTTAGAATATTTAATAGTTACAGAGACACGTGACATCGAATAAGTTTTTTTGTATAGCTGCAGACGAGTGGGATATTATTCCTTTGTGTGGATATTCACGGATACATTCCTCGAATAAGGAAGCTGCCTATTTATACACATAAATTTGGTAAGTTGTAATTATGGTATTTGCATTTTGTTTTCCTTCATTTGAACCGATTCGTTCTTGTTTTTCTACGTCTTGGTTGGGAAATTCTTCAATGCGCGATAGACGTTGTTTTCACAGGTCATTTCCTTTGTAAGCGTGTATAGATTACCGTCAATTTGTAAAATGTGATTCTCTCAGGCAATTTTTAAAATGTGTAAATATTTCAGTTATTTTGACTAAAAAATCTGTCCAGATTGATTAAGACGATCAAAAGGACCTACAAACATCACAACAGATTATTATGTAGGATTAGAAGCCAAACAACATAGAAATGTACTTTTCAACGTAACATTTTCAGTCTCTTGGTGATGACATTAAACATCAAAATGTTTGGAATTCGTTATCATAATAATACAGATGGAAATGTTTTTCAGTCACTTTGTAAAATAACTGAATATTTAGACGTTTAATATATATGTTACACATTTTGACAGTAAAAAAATATACACACTATAAAAAAAGCAATGCTCAGGTGAAATATTTACTTTGTGTTGCAAGTCAAAATAGTGTAAACGAAAATCGCAAAATTACCAAGCAAGTGACTTATCAAAACTTCGTCACCATTACCGATGCTACCCACAAAGATGCCTACATTTCCTTATTATCTTGAAAACTGTATTTCATTTTGTTGATCAATGTGACCATACGCTCTTATTACTACCGGTATCCATAAAAGTGACTAATGCGCTTACAAATGGCGCAACAGAGGTCGCGAGCTAGTCTTGATTTCTGCTCTACATCCGGGTACTCACTGGGAAAAAACAATAACAAAGGCAACAACCAGTCCCGGGGAATTGCGTTAGATCAGTGCCCCTTTAACTCAATTTAGATTGTCGAGTTCAAGTTCATCTTCCTGTTAAGGGAAGGCAATATAGTTCTTTTCTTCATTATGTTTTGCCTTGAAATTTAATTTGTAGTCGATGGCATGAGGTTTTGATATCTTTAATTACATGTGATATCGATAATCCCCATGGCACATTTCCCGTGACACAACTGAGAGGCACAAGCGATGATCGTGACGTGCAGGACATGGCCTTGCGAAATACGTAAAGTATCCTGAAAACTTTGAAAAGTATTGTCCCGCTCTTATCCTTATACTCCAAACGGTTTTACTTTCTACACAACTCTAAGGATACCAGCAACAACGTTTTTATGATTGTTTTTTTCATTACGTACATTTATTTCTTGAAACATTATGTGGTTAATTTCTTATGTACTTACGTGACACAATGAGGACCTGCCTACATCCTGGAATGATCTGTTCATTAGTTCCTTGACAGGAGTAGGTACCAGCGTCCTGTACAGTAACATTGTAGATGGTAAACCTCAGCTGTCCGGTCTGTGATGGTGAGTCCTCCCCTGTGTATCTGATCCTGGTCGTGTAGCCGGTGTGACTGCTGTTGATTACCACTACACGGTGTGACTTAGGCACGATCACTATCAGTTTAACAGCTTCTGAACCATTCACCCATACGTTATATGGGAAGCTGACATTAGCTGGGATCATGGTTATGTTAACATCGTAGCCAACACGTGTGACAGTGTGATTGTTTTCAGTAGTAACGGAAGCCAGACCTGCAAACAAAACAAATAATCGCCATTAAAACTTCGTTAACAGTTGATAGAAATATTAAGTTCGTTTTCCGAAAATAGATACATACCACACACATATGACCCTCCAAACACAATGTAAACCAGAAACATAGTCACACCACTGTGTTGAGTGAACACTGACAATCACTAAGTTTGTGATTTGTGTGTCAAGCATCAAAACAGTTTAGTTTCGCTTGAAAATATTTCCCTTTGAAAGTAGGTCACTTCCCGTTCGACCTGAAGTTGTGGATATATATTACTGTCTGGCCACCATCTAAGATTTTGTGTATATGTACCCTGCGGGGACCCTGGTACAAAATCACACTCTATGTTTTGTTTCGATAGGGTCACTGACTTGAATGTGTGCTGTCACCGACAGTGTTGCTTGTGCTTTCAGTCACTGGATTGTCTGGTCCAGACTCGATGCTTTTACAGGCAGTCGTCACGCAGCTGGAATATTTCAAACCGCTGCAAATTATGAACCGCCATTTGAGCCATTTGAGGACTGGGGTACGAAATTTGTGAATGAGGAATTTGAATCAAGGTGACATTAAGTTGGCCGAATTTATTTTCGCTCCTTTTGGAATATACACGTACTGAGATTGACTTGGAATCTGGCAGTTTGTCAGTTTTCAGTATTCGAATTTCCAGTTTATGTCCACTCACGAACATAATCAGGCTTGGTTCCCAATCAGCAATTTTCATTGAATTTTCAATTATTGTCTTTAAGCCATTAGCTAATAATTTCGAAAGGACATTAAAACATTACATCATTTCAGAGCATTGTCAATCATTGAAAAGAGATGGGTGTTCTTCACCCATGCGATGTGTAGGCTACGGTGTATCTTCATCTAGTGCAGCTTCTCTATATTGGTCTCTGTATTTTATAGATATATTACGTTAGCTGGAGATTTTACATTTTAAGATTTCCCGGCATCGAAAACTGATTATCAGTGAGTGGGTGAGTGAGTGGGTGAGTTGGGTTTAACGCCCGCAAATCTGAAACACTTTATGTTTCAGGACATTGTGAACTGAACCTGTCTGTGTTGCAGAATGTAGAGAACCAAGTGGCTCTGGGATACATTGATCATATATACAACGTAATTATATTAATGCGATATCCATTTCGCCAATCTGAATGGCACAATTTATTTTCTAAATGTTGGGTCTGAGAATGTGGAAAGTATGATATAGTTCAAAATAGTTTATTTCAGAAATGTTGTGGTTTGAATTTGGCAACTATTTACCATAACCCATATCGGGAGATAAATGTTCTGAAACAAATAAAAATTTAGTCGCTGAATATATTCAGTTGTAGACAATTATTATTGAAATTCACATAAAACACCGATTTTGTGTCAATTCTTTCAGATATAAAGTGTTAATGATGCCACATCTTTGCTAATGTACACACCTTATACACAGTGTTAATGTTCGAATTTTGAACTTGATCAAGACCGCGACCACTATCGGAAACCATACCATGTGTTGTAGATATATGGAAAGCTTTTTGAAATTTTCACCAGCACTCCACAGTATCACTACAATAAACAAAAACCACCAAAATAATTACTCTATTTTTGTCAGTTATGAACAAAATCAAACGTTTTGGTGATGTTTAACTATCACTAACCCCTTATGGACCAAAATCAATGTAGACAGCCTCCGTTGCCTAGTGGAAGAGCGTCCGCCCGGAGAGCGGAAGGTTCCGGGTTCGATCCCCGGCCGCGTCATACCTAAGGACATTAAAAGATGGTACTTGTTGTTACCCTGTCTGGCTCTCGGCATAAAGGGGCTTAAACAAGGACTGATCGGCTCGGAGTCAGAGTACTGTGTCTGAGTGGGGTATTCATGTTAAAACTGCGGCATGGTATCTCAGTGTGCTAGCATCATGATTCGGCACCAGTCCGGACGAGTACAAGCCGCCACACACACACACACACACACACACACACACTAGATCAGTGCAATGATCTTGGACGCGACCTTAAACCCAATTTTACATCACCTCAAGACCAATGTCGAAAATCACTCTAACAGTATGGATGTGAGGAAAGAACAGACCCTGGGCACAACTCTCAATACAGAAAGGCCATGGTGACGATGTAGTTTATAAGTGAGGTGAGGGTTCCAAAAGGTGACGGCGGCCAGTAAACAAACGGACAGACAATCAAGTGATGGAGCAGAAAATAAAACTTGCTTGTTGAGTGAAAAAAAACAACAAATCACCAAGTCATTTTGTTTAGCTTCATATTCGTTTACATATTTAGCATCCACGCACGCACACTTACAAACGCAAATCACTCGGGACTCCCGATGGCAAGCATTATCCAGGTCATATCCTTTCACTGTCCTATATTCGGACCCCTTATCCCTACAGGGTTTTAATTCAGTAATAGTGACGGAAAACTCCATACTTAGTTACAATGCTAACATGTTAACCAGGGACGGTTGGCGATGGTCCGCAGGACGTTGCGAGTATCAGGACCTCTGATAACGCGACTGCGCCATGTTGGGTCACTGAGGTCGCAGGCGAGTGTGTGTTGTGGGGTTTCTCGTTTTTGTAAGTTTTGTTATATTATATACAATAAATGCTATCTAAATCACAATATGTTATTTTGCTTTCAGTAAGAATGTCATTGATACTCCTGCTACTATGTACAGGGCAGATATACATGCTTTTTAGCAAATCTATATCGGATGCACATGATGCATTTAGATGCTTTCTACATTTGGTGGAGCGCTTCTAGTTTGGCGTGCTACTTGTCAACACAACCAAAGAATAGTTGCACACACAATATATCTTTTCAAGGTGTACTCTGACGTGAGGATGATCCCCAAATGGATACCGTGGCTTATACTGACGCAGGTGTCCGGCAAGTAAAGAGAACTGATCATTTGCTGAGTAAGTAATCAATGGTCATCCGTTTAAAACTTCAAGTTACTCACATGATGCAAATCAGCTTTTAACGAGGTGACAGAGGCAGTATCTTGAAACGGTTCCTCGTGAACCATCATGATGCAGTACGTGGCACACGGAATAACGCCATCGGTTTAGTGTACACGCATGATGCGTAGAAACTTCAGTCACCCTTTTGCATCTCCGACGTCCGTTCGTAAACATCATCTCAGAAACTCTTGGACTCCTGGAGCTGAAACTTCCCATGACTTTTCCCTGATGTGTCCATTACTCGATCATTTTTTCACAATGTAATGACATTGGTACATGAGTAGTCAGTAGTGAGGCACAACATATTTGTTGCGTGTTTCGCGATATTTTTCGACCTTGATTTAACCTTTGCACGTAAACCACACTGTTTAAACAACTTCTTACGGTCCTTCCTCAGTTACTGTTGTATTTGTTCAATTTGTTAAGTGATTCAATGAGTATAATCCTAATTTTATTAACTTTTGTTAAAGTTTTAAAGTTTGAACATTTTGGCCATATTCTTACATTCTCTCCAAATGCATTTTTAGCTCAGTTAACATCTTATCAGAAGCTCACACTAAGGAAAACGAACTGTGACATCTATGTGTCTCATCATGATGACATAATATTTTGTTCAAATCATTACATTTAGTGTAAGATTTTAGGATTATTGGGAAAATAGTTGAATATCCATACTGGCAGCAATTTCTAAATTGTTGACTATATACCGAGGATCCCTTGAGACTTTGCACAGCAAAAAAAGTGTAGTTTTCAGTCTTCCAGAAACCTTCCGGAAACCTTCCAAAAAAAGGCAAAATTTGGGGGGTGCATTTTGTTCACCTAAGTGTGAAACACATAAAAAAAATATCTTGAAAATGAAGGTTGCTGAAGGCATCTGGAAGGTTTCCGGATGCAAATTTTCTTCATGCCTTGTTTCTGGTAAATAATGTTAGCCTGTGCATTACAGATAGCTGTTGTAATATTCTGTGTTACTTAAATCATTGGTAAATATCCTCCTAAAACATTTTTGGAGAAGACAATTGTTCAATTTCATATATTGTTCTTTTCAGATGTTAATGGTATTTAATGAACAAACATCAGTTCTTGTATAATGATATCCTTAAATTTTATGTCCAGACTTCCAGTTTGTACTGAGAAAATGAAAAAGTAATTGACAATGTGCTCACTTGGGCCTTTGGTCCTAGTGAGATGATAATAAGACTATTTGTAACGGTACATGTACTTATATCCAAAATGCTAACTTCATTGAAATTTGCCTTACCCTAGTTTTATGGTACTACAGTGAGCTCTTCCTCAGTTACTGTGAATTCTTTTATTAAAAGAGATTGAGAGTTAATTTGACACTGGAGTTGTAACCACTGCTCATATATGTGTATTCAAATAATATAACAACTATGTGCTTAATACTTCACAAATATCTCCAGAAATAGGCATTTTAGTCATTATTGCAGAAATACTTTATGAACGACCCCTTCACTATTGCCTTGATCTTACACTTCAACCCTTCATGAGTTTTTGCGTGTGAATTTGACCTTCAATATCAGTGATAAATATTTCAAAAACATTTCAAAGAGCTATCCAGCACATAAACCAAATATGCAGTCCTTTGGAAGAATTCAACATATTATTGACAAAAATATGAAAATAATATAACCAGTATATATGTATAAGGGTTACTAAGACTTCTGCAGAAAAGGCAATTTAGGGGAAAATGTAGTACATATAGGTCACGCAAGACCTTTTTCCAACTTCGACCCCTGCCCAAAGGAAGAGTTAGACCACAAACAAACTTTTTGTCTGGTTGTGACTTTGACCTTTGACATAACAGATCAATGTGTCAACAGACGTTCTCAGAGCTAAGGAAACACGTGTTATTTATTCCTGAGATGCCCAAGCAATGCATGGTTTCATAAGATAAGTGTGGCTATTAAACTGAGGCCAAATCATGAAACATCCCCATTTACACAGCTGAAACATAAGCAACAATCAAATTATCAATTTCTTTTATTCATATGCCTATAGTATATCGCACATTGAACAGTGTTCACATGATGGTTCCTGATGCAGTATTCAATTTCATCCTATTCTTTAATACTCATAACAGAGTGTGATAACTGTTCGCTTGACAGTACCTACGGATTATGTTCACCAGTTCAGAGAACTTACTTTCCCTCAATCCTCCTTTTCTTTCTATATTGCAATGGATGAACAGGAACCAGGATGAGGGAATACCAGTTGGACTCTATCCCTGCTTCATTGTGTTAGTAGAATTGTGAACTTTCCATTTGGTGTTTGGGTCCACATTTAAAGACAATAAGTCCCATTTATCATTCCTTACAAGTGTTTACCACATGGCTCAAGACAAGAATGTCTTGAATGTCCTGGAAGGATTCCACTCCAGCTTGGCATTGGTTGGTCTTCTCACATTAGCCAGACCAGCGTTTGTGTGTCCCAGTACCATTTGGCATACAACTTCTCGGTCGGCCTCCATTGAAATAACAGGACCCTTGTCATAGCTGTCTGCAAATCACCTCTGATATCTGAAAGGGTGCACTCTCTGTTAAAGACTCCCTTGTCTGGTCCTTCCAGACTGTCAACCTAGAGTACTCATCCAGGGATCTCAAGCAGGACTTCAGTTTCTGCAGCATTATGTACAAAGATTTAAGCAATCAAAAAGAATTGTTGCCACATGTTCTTACTGATAGAAGGCAGCAAAATCACTTAAGTTATCATATGTGAGCCATGTTATATGCCAAAATTTTAAGATAATCACATCTCAAATCTCAACCAGACAAACCAGTGATTAATGTTATGAACTCGGTCCAGAAAAACCGATGATAACTGTTATGGACAATATCCCACATCATTGTGGTATGATTACATGCGATCAATGAGCCTATTCGATCACTACCTGATCTATTAATTAGGCTTGTATGGCAATCTTTTTAAGAGATGTCATTTAGTGATTGTTTCAACTCATCAACATGGAAAAATATATATTTACAATCCTTGTCATATAGCCAAACTATTGCTGGATGCGGTGTTAAATAAATGAGTTGGGTTGGGTTTAACACTGCTTTGAACAGTATTCCAGATATATCACTGCCTGTTAGCTTGATGTGGGAAGAAAGCCCTAAGTGATGCAGGTCTTTGATGAATCCCACGAGCATGTGTATAACACTGACAAACCTAGCAACATAATCGGGGAGAACCAGGATTTGAACCCATGACTATAGGTTTCTGCTAAGCCCAAGAGATGCAACTCTGCATAGCAAATTGTAGTGCCTTAGATGATAGGACATCCGTGCCCACAGCGATAAGGAACAAACTGAAGAAATATTTGCAAAATAACCATATGAACAATGATGAACCAAACAGAATAATTTCAAAATATTTATCACTCACTGTTGCTCTTCTATGGTCTTTCTTTGCATTAATGCTGCACAGATGATTGTCTCTTTTATTCATCCGGACATTCTACAAACATAAGTAGCATTCACATCACAGAAATGTCCAAACTGTACATGTTGTACATTTGATTCCGACTTAGAACTTAGAACTGCCCTAATTATAATAATTCATGTCAAACATTCAGAGATGACATTTATCCCCATATTTAACAAATGTCAAAACAATATTTTGACAACAAAGTCAGGGTCATTCAACACATACATTACATAGGGAATAACTTGTTCGACAATGCAGAAAGATCCTCACCGAGGTCAATATCATTCCATGAATTATTGCTAAATTTTCTTGAAATGCAGATTAATGCAATGCAGTATTTACTTTTATTTCTAGGCTATTTGTTTGGCTTTTCTATGGCACTGTTTTGACAGAGATCTAACCTTCATATGACACTTTGTTCAGAAATGATATGAATAAGATAATACTTTATTATTCCCAAGGAAATTTGGGTTACACTGTAAAAGCACAGAGAAACAAGTATAAGATTCATAATTTAAGTTAAATACACTCATACATACACACACAAACACAACATCCAAACAGTTGAAACACTAATCAACTAATGAATTGGGTGGTCAGACTAGGTTGTCATGAAACTCTGAGGGCATGAATCTTTGCTGATAATAACAATCACTAGATTGCCTGGTCCATGTTCAATTATTTACAGGCCGCCATCACAGAGCTGAACTATTGTGAGTGTGATGTTTCACATTGCATTGAAATATACCATGATGAATACATGTAGTTTGTAATTATCACACACAAAAATACTCACTCAATACTTCGTAAACCCTGAGGATGTCTGTGAACCTCCCCACAAACCCTGAACATGCTGAAACAGAAAACAACTAACTTGTCTTAATCCTTTCAAAGTTTCATTGTGAATTTGTTAAAGATTGATAAGCTGTCATTATTCATTGTAATCCATATCTCACTTTCAGGTGGTTTAGGTGGCAACACCTGCATGGAATTGAATGCCACGTTTTGTATGACATGCACTTTACCAGATTTATACCCTTGGTAACTAACCCTTATCATCAAATCCCAGTGTTTTGTTGAGAATGAGGAGACGACCCTTAAAAGTCCTACACCTGTAGCTCTTGTGCAAGGCCAAATCCCATGTCACAACAAACACTTGATCATAATATGAATATGGCCTGTATGAACTGTAATCGGCCAACCTCGTCTCTTTCCGGAACTGCTGCAGAAATGACCGCTCGTCATTCGTGACCAAATCGTGTTATTCCGGGACAAGCAAGTCTACCCATAATTCCCTGTATGGCCGAGGGCGCCATTTTGGAACACAAATGTAAACAATCACTCAAACCTCGTGTAATCGATGTGCACCGTGATGCTTGATTGCGATATGCTTACCTCGTGTATCGATACATTGTTCTCAATCACCTCTAACACGGAAATCACGGTCGAAATCCATCTGAGCACGAGGGCAGCAAGTATTTCGAAAACTCGATTGACAGCCGAAGGAAGGAAGAGCAGCTTGCGGATGCCATGCTATTGGGAGCCGGGGGGATTTCGACAGTGTGTATTAGGAACCATACCTACGTCGTGTAAGATAAGGCAGTGTGACAAGGGATATCTCATCCACAGGCCCCTGAAGCAGGATAGTGATATAACTGAAACAGTGGACCCATATATATAAATAGACAAGGTACGTCACTCGCCATCTTGGTCGAAGTTGAAATCGACTGTATCGTTTAAATTAAATGGAAATGTGTGCATATCATGTTCACAATACCTCCCCACCTCCCTACAAATACGACCTGCATGCCACAAACCTTCAATTTTGGCAATTTATTATCTATATCGGGTGATTGTATCGAAATATTGGCTCGGTCGCGGCTGTTGGTCACGAAAGTAAACAAATAATCTCCGCGCTCAATGGCGTCGAGTGCTTTGATTGGTCCGCGCTCCAACCATAACAAACACACATGGGGATATTTACCAATCAGAGCGTTCAGGGACATTGAGTGCGGAGATTTTGTATACGGTAACGTGAGTGTTTTTCTTAGTTCATGCCGTACCGACAAATCAATCTGTGGTACTCACCAAATCTGTGAGAATTGTTAATAGACTAAACTTACTTTTGCAGGTGTGAAGAACAAATTAAATGACAGAAGGGCAACAATGCCGTTTACCGGGCGCAGCCCGAGCTCTACCATCCGCTCAATTACCGCGCTATAGTGCCACCGCTGTCTCGTTATACCGTTACCGTGCCTCACGCTCTGGTGACTCTCGCTTCACGATCCAACACCCGTTTTCGGTCTTAGGGAAACTTACACATCTTTACAATCAAACACCCGTTCTCGGTCTTAGGGAAACTTACACATCTTTACGATCAAATACCCGTTCTAGGTCTCAGGGAAACTTACACAACTTTACGATCCAACACCCGTTTTTCGGTCTTAGGGAAACTTACACGTCTTTACGATCCAAAACCCCTTTTCGGTCATTAGGGTCAGCTGGCTTTGGGCAAGGGTTAGCCATAAATTCTTACCTTTTCAAGCGTTAATCCAGTTAATCCCATTGGTCGGTCATGTTGACATAAACAATTGCGGGTGTGGTTTCAAGAAAAGAGGAATGGGAGAGCGGGCAGTGACGTCACACGCATGCGCAATTCATTGTTTACTGAATTACGCATGCATGTCAATGGGGATTCTAATGACCTGTTAAACGAGCAGTGATTACATGTGATAGCGCCTGTGGCCCAGTGGTAGAGCGTCGGCTAATTAACGCATTAATTAGGTGAGCCGGCGAAGCGCGTTCGAGCCCCCACAGCGCTAATTGGATCTGAAAAAGTGCGCCCGGTAAAGTGCACTACTCCCAACTTGTTGAAGAATACCATGATGACAACTTTATCATGTTGGGAATTTTGGCGGTGGGGTAACCTAGTGGTTGAAGTGCTGAAGACCAAGGTTCAATTCTTGTCATGGGTACAATGTGTGAAGTCCATGTCAGATGTCCCTTGCTGTGGTATTGCTAAAAACAGGGTTAAACCATACCCACTCATGTGGGGATTCCGGGTTGGAATTGGTCCCCATCAACCTATGCTAGTTGTAAGAGAGGGTTATACTATATAGCGAAAACGGCACCTCGCCTACTATTGCCTGGTGAAAACAGCACCTTGTTATTTATTTTACCTTGGGTCTGAACATGCCCGAATACATGAAATTAAACTTGCATGGTCACTTGTAAACACAAATAACTGAGAAATGTTAAAAAAGGTTACATTAGAAACTAGCATCTACTCTGATTTGGAGATGCAACTAAACTTATTGTGTAAATATAACATGCTTTGATTTCTTTGAAGTAAAATAAATGAAATTAAACTTGCAAACACAAATAATTGTGAAATGTTAATCACCTAAAAAAAAGTTTACATTAGAAATTAGCCTCTACTCAAATTTACTCATGATTCTGATTGGGAGGTGCAACTAAACTTATCATTGAAAGATCACATGCTTTGAAGTTTTAAGTAGCTTCACTCAGATTAGCTCAATGTCAAGCTGAAACTGAGTCTGGCGAAAATGTCAAGAAACTGGACTACAGGTATACTATATATTTCATATTTATTTTAGTAAGTAGGAAATAAATAGTAATTTTATAGAGATTTCATTTATATATATCCCCTTTCTGCCAGGAACCAACATCACAAGAATGTCTCTCCAGATAACAGACAACAATGAGTAGCCCTTTTTGCCAAAACAAGGTGCTGTTTTCGTCCGAGAAATCAGTGACATTTTGCTGAGGTGCCGTTTTAGCCTCACCCATAATAAGAGATAACTTAATAGATCAGGCTCGGTGACCTGGTTCATGGCATCTAACAGTGTGGATTGATGTTCACAATATCAATCACTGGATTGTCTAGAATCTTGAGCCTACCTTTAGAATACGGTACCACAAACTTTTCAAACAGGTCACAATACCCTGTGATGTAATTCGAAGTATTTTGTTGCCTGACACACTGGCAAAACAATGCCTTGTGATGTCAGGGGTCATTGGGTGTGCATATATATGCTCTTTTCAGTGGTCTATCGTCTCCACACGCTATGTTATTGAATAAGTTTTAATTATTTGTTTACTAAATATTGCCTGCGGATGCGCATTTTATAACAAGTGCTTGTTTATGAAAGCACTTTTATTTTCTATATGTTTTTTATTTCATATTTTACTTATTCCAGTGGTTAAAATGTGCAATAAGTGGGTTATAGCTGAAACGACACCTTAGCAAAACGACACTGATTGACGAAATACTCGCCAAAAGCGAAAACGGCAATTATTACTTGACGAAAGTGACACCTTATTTTTTATTTACCTTGGTAAAATGAAAGAAATTAAACTTGGATTGATAACTTGCAAAGACCAATAATTGTGAAATGTTAAAACAAGTTTACATTAGAAATTAGCCTCTACTCCAACTTATCCTATACACGACTCAATTTATTGTGGTAAAATATGTGGAATTAAACACACATTGTCTCATTCAAACACAAATAGTTGTTAAACGTTGAAAGTAGCCCCCTACTCCAATTTACTCGCCGACTCTGATTGGCAGACGCAGCTAACTTATTGTGAATATATTATATGCTTTAAAGTTTAAAGTACTCGATGTCAAGCTGAAACTGTATTTAAGAATCCTAACATGGTGCTGTCAGATCACAATTTTTCACACTGGCCTTTCGATGTGTCATTTGAACATGTTGAAAGGTTTAACAAGAGATATTTGTCAGTAATAACTGATGCTATTTCTGCCCTTACATTACAACAAATAAATCAGCCAATATGGAACTATTTTATTGATATGTGGCAACAAACATACTTCAGGCTGTACAGTTTACAAATGGGTTAATATCTATGTCATCTTGTTCCTCCTTATGTCTGGGCAGTTGGGCAACTTCTTTACAGCTACAGACAGAAAATACTAGAACAGTTTACTAATACAAATCAAATACCGTATGGGTTTCACTGAAAGTGTCACCACAACTGAAAATCTTCAAATACCTGTATTTGGCTTTAAATTTGACTATTGTTTCTGTCAAATTATCTATTCCTGCCTCAGATAAGGTTGCAATGATTTATTTAAGTGCACACATATATCACAGATATACTTCTGAAGTCTATGAAAGTTATTTACAAGTGATACACATAAGGACTTAAAGGTGGAGAATGTATTGATGTCAACTTCTTTATTATGATGATCACAACATTTCGGAGTATATACTTAATCCTTCATTAGGTGAATATTCACAATCCTGCTCCAATTGCTTAGATGAATGCTCATATTGTCAACCATATTTGCCATTTTTATATCATATTCATGTGTATAATAATACATATTATATTTAATAATGGCGTAATTTGGACACACAAATATAAAGTAACCCAATACTTGACGTAACAGGCGACAATGCTTGTCTAAAGAGTTGACTAACGCGATCAGGTGGCGGTCAGGCTCGGTGACTTGGTTGATGCATGTCATTGATCCCAATTGTGTGGGTCGATGCTCATGATGTCAATCACTGGACTGTCTGGTCCAGACTAGATTATTTGCATATAGCCAGAATATTGCTCGAGTGCGGCATAAAACAACAAACCAAACCAAATCATAAGTGCGGGATGGGTCATTTGAAATTAGCAAGTTTTACGTGAACTTGATCCGATTCTTGAAAAGATATGACCATGGCCAGGCCATTTAATGTGTTTCCGAAAGGGGCGAAAGTGGTCTGTGCAACCCAAGAGGGGGCTTAAGGGGTTGCTTCTCAATTGTTTTCAGCGTGGGCAGTTACCTGTAGTGTGTTTTTTAATTTTTTTTAGGTGGTTATTAAGGTTGGTGTGTCCTGTTTGGAGTTTAGTGATTACTCTGTCGATTTCTTTTGATGGATGGAAAATATTTGGTTTGGTTAGTGGTGTGCTGAGTACTTTTTTGATTTGGCTATTTGAGTTTAGATATAGGTTATGCCATTTTTTGGTGATTTTTTGCTTGTTTACACTTTTAATTTCTGATTTTGAGATTGGTAAGTTTAAGCTTATTTCTGGGAATTTGAGGGATATTTTAGCTGCTTTTTGGGCGTTTTCATTACCATATATTCCTATGTGGGCGGGTATCCACAAGAAGGTTATTTGTTTGCCTGCCTTAGTTAGGTTGTTGGAGCTTTTAAGTATTTGATTTATTAATTTAGGTCGGTTTTTGGTATTTTTGTTTTGGAGGGCTTGCAGTCCACGTAGGGAGTAGGTAAGTATTAGGATTTTTTTGTGGTTTTTGGATTCTTGATTATGGAGGGCTGAGGCCATGCCCATTAGTTCTGCCGTGAATATTGATTGGTTGTTTGGGAGTCGGAAGGATTGTGTGGTTTTAGTTGGTTGTTTTGTTATGGACTCCGAAACCTGTGTTTTTGGAGGTCGGATCTGAAGATCCGTCCGTGTAAATGTGACACCAACTTAGCCAATTTCTGTGTATGTATGCTAGTGTGGTGGTTTTAGCTATGTTTGGGTTGGTTTGTTTATTTATTTGGCTTGCTAGTGTTGTGTCTATTTTGGGTGTTTTAAAGTTTAGGGTTGAAGATATTTGATTATTTGCAGTTTTGTGGAAGAGTTTTAATTTGGTGTTCATTGAGGTAGTTTGTTATTCTTTGGGATATTGGGGTAAGTAAGGGGTTTTTATGAGCTAGAGCTTGGTTTTTGGGGCTGATGTTTTGGTTTGTTTTGGATGATAGGGTTTGATTGGGATGCGGCCCAGAAATTTAAGCTTAGCTGTTCCCTGCGTAGACTTTGTGGCATTTCTCCTGTTAAGGCCTGAAGTGAAGTGTAGGAGGTGCCATGTTGGGTGCGTGTAATTAGTTTGAGAGCCTGATATTGTATTGAGTCAAGTTTTTTAGATAGAGAGTTGTTTAGGGTGTTGTATATGGCGCAGCCGTAGTCTAGTTTTGATCTAATTAGTGATATGTAGAGAGAGAGGAGGGTATCTTTGGAGGCTCCCCAGTTTGAGCCAGTGAGGCATCTTAGGGTGTTTAGGTCTTTACTGTATTTAGTTGTTAGGTTTTGGATGTGAGCATCCCAGGTGAGATGTTCATCGAAAATAAGTCCAAAGAATTTGGTTTGTTTTTGAAATTTGATTGTTTGGTCGTTTAGCTGGAGGATTGGGGAGGCAGGTTTCATGTTTTTATGTTTGAATACTATTCCTGTTGTTTTTTCTGAGTTAAGGGAGAAGCCCCATTTGTCAGCCCATTGTTGTATTTTATTAAGAGATTTTTGGAGTAAATTTTTGGCCATTTTCATGCTTTTAGTGCGGATCCAGAGGGCTCCATCATCTGCGAATTTTGATGTGTTTACTTTAGGGGATAGGCCCTCGAAGAGATCGTTTATCATTATATTGAAGAGGGGGGGGGGGCTGAGGATACTGCCCTTGGGACTGCCATTTTCTAGGGGACATTGGTCTGATAGTGTTTGGTCTATATCCACAGTTATTTTACGATTGTTTAGGAAGTCCTGGATGTAGTTTATTATCTGACCTTTGAGTCCTATTTTTTAAGTTTTTGTATTAGCCCGTCATGCCATACCATATTGAAAGCTTTAGAGAAGTCTAAGAAGATGCCTGTGGTATATTGTTTATTTACTGATGTCTCCCTTGTAGCACACTATGTGTCAGACAAGGACTTTGACCACTCTGTGCAGATGCATATCAATATATAAAGAACATTGGGTAGATGATTCAATAATGTCACGCAAGTCAAAGTTGGATTTCACTGTATTTAGAAACAGACGATGGATCCAAAACTTTATACAAGTAATTATGATTAATTCAAACTTTGCCAGACCAATATTTTGGGAGATTTGCATGTTATTGTTAATCTTCATTAAGTAAATTTTCAAAAAAGACAGGATAAATGATGAAATATGATAATGAGTCATGAATATTTGAATTCAGATCAGAACAAACAGGGAGGGTCACCCAAAAATGTGAGAGTCTCTACGGGAGGCTTTTGACGAAATGGGCAACAAAATATAAAGTGCTTTGCATTTTCTTTCAGGGAGGGTAGTGTCAAAAATGAATGAGAACATACCGGTAATACATGACCGGCCCCTTTAATGTAATATACATAGTTTTTAGTTGATGGTTCAGGTTGTACTTTTCAGTTGAATTTCTTATCACTGTCTATGATGGACTACCAATTAACGGTAGATATTTAATATCCATAATAACTTAGATAAATGCTTCTACAGTCTCATCCTAATTTGTCAAAATTTGAATTTCAATATAGCTTCCAATAATGAATTAATGAATTTGTAGAGAATATCTATTGTGAGAATTCCTAATGTACTTTCTTTTGTATTTGGTGTGCTAGGGTAGCCTAGTGGGTAAAACAGTCTCTGAAACCCGGGTTCAATTCACCACATGGGTACAATGTGTGAAGCCCATAGCTGGAATATTGCTAACAAGCTCATTATGTTGTATTTTGAGATCACTTACATGACCTGTGTTTTGATTATTATGAAGAAGTTCTATTTTTATGTATAAGAACCTATGTAACTTCGTTTTGCATTGTCTTGTTTACTCTTCCTTACATTTTGATGTAATGCAAACATTCAAGCAAAATTCAGCTGAACCTTGTGGCGCTTAAGGTATTGTTTTAGAAGACCGGATACATTTTTTTATTTTCTGAACACTTTTATGTTTGCAATGGCTTATTTACATGTTAAAAGATTGGTTAGATATCAGTTGCAAGATAAATTGTCAATACCTCACTGTTCGAGAAAACAACTTTAAACATTTGTAAATATGTGTGTGTTTCATAATGTTTGAATAACAAGTTACTAAAGATGTGATGAATTGTTTCAGGTACCTGGATTTCACAATCTGACACCAGCTACATTTAAGAAGATCTTGCTCACTCAATTCAGACAAGTGACTCGCCGGATGATGAACAATCGCCCAATAACAACCAACAGATTCACCTCAGAAAGTGATGATTCTGAATGAATAATGCCACATCAGTGTGACTGTAGGTGGTTTAGATATTCTTCTTCCATGAAATTCTTCTGAGATTTGACTTATTTGTTTGTTTAGAAAATGGCATTAAAGCATCTGTTCTGTAAGGCCTTGCAAACACTGCTGGTTACTTTTTTGCTAGTTCCTCTTCTTGCTTGATCAAATTTCAATTTGTGATATGTGCCAATGAAATGCCATATAATCAATAAATAAGATTTTTTTCCAAAAACATTATTTGTTTTGCTTCATTAGCATAAAGAAATATAATACTGATCAGCCATAACATAGGTGCTGAACAAATATAAAATGTACTAATGCCCTGAATGTTTTCCTACTATAAATACAGCTCACTTAACAAAAGTTGTAGTTCCATGTTAGTAGACAAATGACACTGATATTTTTTTCTGTACTTTATTCAGGTGTCTTCTATGGATGCCATTAGTCTTATGCACCAATTTGGATAATTGTATTCTGTTTCGTATTCCCATGAAACTACACTGTCCAGATATAACAAGTACTGATACCGTTCCAAACTAATCTTTTAATCTCACCAGGGCCAAATGCCAAAGCACATAGCCAATGACTTTCCATTTTTTCTGAGTGAGAATGCTGTTTTGCCACTTTTAGCAATATTGCAACAATATCATGGTGGGGGACACCAGCAATAAGCTTCACACATTTGTACCCATGTCGCGAAACAACTTGTGAACAATGCATGCCCACATATCTCAGTTTGAGGAGGATATTTACAACTAAAGTAACACAGAATATTACAACAGCTATCTGATATGCACAGGCTAACATTAATAACTAGAAGCAAGTCATGAAGAAAATTTGCATCCGGATACCTTCTGGAAACCTTCCAGATTGCTTTCAGCAACCTCCAAATTTCTTGGTATTTTCAAGACAATTTTTTTATGTGTTTCACACTTAAGTGAACAAAATGCACCCCCCAAATTTTGACAATTTGTTTTGGAAGGTTTCCGGGCCGGATCCAAAATGGGAAGGTATCTGGAAGGTTTCCGGAAGACGGAAACCTACACTTTTTTTGCTGTGTTGTTTTGTGTATATGTGTTACCTTTGTTAAAGATAATATCGTTTTGTTGATCTCTATGATAGGATTACAATAGACCACATTCTAAAAATGAATCTTTTCAATATATACTCTTAAAAAAAAAGAAACGCAAAGCCAGATTTGTGTGAGGTAGAAAAATACACTTATACGAGGAACCGTACAAGGAATTAAGCCAAAATGTTGTGGAGAGAACACTTGGTGATTGTAGTCATCTCAGTTATCGGTACATAGGAAAAATACTGTCTCTGTTCGATTGACGCAGATGCCAGTCAATCAAAAACCCTGCACTTTCAAACCGTAGTGCTGCTGCACGTGCAGTACGTGCAGCTCCACGGCCCTTTTGTTCATGCACTAGGTGCAGGTTTTTTCTCGAATCGTACGTGCTTACCAGCTGATGGTTTGCATGTCCTTGTTGTGATCATTTTGATCCGGGATCCGGTGTCACTGACACTATAACACATTAAACTCTTCATTTTGCACTTCCTGGTTCGCTAATTTTTCTTTTATGGCCCAAAATATCTGTTTTGTGTTTCTTTTGTTTTGAAGAGTATATTATTTTACTACATACTGGAATATATATTAAGCAGCTAGTCACAATTAGTAAGTGATGAAAGTTTGTTGTAAGTTTATTGATTAGAAAATGACGACCACAAAAGTAGAAGTTATCTCTGATGACACAGCAGCAATTACTCTTTTATTCATCTGGTCTGATGTGTCACCTCATTTACCAATATCTTCATCGACAACGGCCATATGTGCTTTCAAAGTCAAATATTAAAAAAGCAGTTTGCAATCAACACCTTTGTCATATATCGTCTCGTGTATTAAATGTCTCTACTATTTCTCTGGGTTCTACATGTATAACTTACATAAATTATATCTTGTTAGACATCGATACCAAACGATGTGAAAAGTCATTATTATTTATAGCGTTATTGACTTTCCTGATTTCTGTTATATTATGATTTGTAGATTTGAAGCTGGTCATACTGGTGGTGGTCCTGCTTACATCATACATAGGTGAGCTACGTTCTGTGGTTTTGTTTTTGCTATTTAATGTGGGTATTTTTACCGTCAATCCAGACGACCATATATGTGTGACTTTATAAACTTATTGTAGGTTATAAGTTCAAATTCCATCCAACTAATCACGAAACCAAACAATGGTGTCAGTGGTCGTAGTATCCCAGGTAGCATGCCATCATCGGCCCTGCATTGGCCCAACGTCGGCTACACCATCGGCCCAACGTCGGCAAACTGCATCGGGCCGACATCGACCCAACTTCGGCAAACTTCATCGGCCCTGCATCGGCCCAGCGTCGGCAAACATTGTTGGGCTGATGAAGTTTTGCTCATCGGATCGACATCGGCCCAACGTCGGCAAACTTCATCGGCACTGCACCGGCCCAGCGTCGGCAAACATCGTCGGGCTGATGAAGTTTTGCTCATCGGATCGACATTGGCCCAACGTCGTAAATAGTTATCTGGCCAGCCATCGGCCAGACATAGGCAACTGTTATCGAATCAGCTCGGATGGACATTGGCCCAGCGTTGACAATAATTATCTGCACAGCATTGGGTTGACATTGGCCTGACAGTAATTACTGGTTTAGAATCAGCCTTGTCCAACCTCAAGTCCTATCACCATCCAAGCATTAGTCATTCAGTCTTCATCACCCTTTCTCTTCTTTGCTCATTTAGGGGCGGTCAGGTAGCCTAGTGGTTAAAGCGTTCACTCGTCACGCCGAAGACACGGGTTCGATTCCCGACATGGGTACAATGTGTGAAGCCCATTTCTGGTGTCCCCCGCCGTGATATTGCTGGAATAATGCTAAAAGCAGCGTAAAACCATACTCACTCACTCACTTTGCTCATTTACAATGGCAGTTAAGATGTTCAGTATTTTTACCTTTCATAATATTTGATGGCAGTTCTTGATTTTCTTCAAAATAAATACATAAAGTATGAAACAAATGGCTAACAATTAGCAATAATCATTTAGAATTATCAATTTCTTCCAAAATATTCAAAAACATCCAAACTTATATTGTTAACGCTTCGTTAGTTTTTTCATCTGCCATTGTCTTAAATGTGCTGATGTCATCTAAAGTAGTTGCCTGCAGAAGTCATTACTAACAACATCTCATCTTAATATTTCATGTAAATGATGCCACAATAGAACTTTTCCAGTGTAGTGTTAGGGTACATAAAACTAAACATTTCTAAAAGCTGCACCTGTTAAAGTTACAAAGATAAAAGGTAAAACTAAAAGATACTGAATTTTTAAAAAGATAATAATTTTTTATCATAGTTAATACTTTGAAAACCAACTGTAAGTTATATGAATACTTATAGCTGTACAAAACAATCGAAATGCTTACACTAGTTACAGTACTATTTTTTATGTACCCTAATACTATGCATATTGGCCTGCAAAATTTCATTTATGTGGCTTCAAATTCGTTTGCGAGACAAACTTTTTTCCCCCATTCCATCAAGTCAGGGATTATCCTGGAAATTTTTACCTATGAGAGAAAATCTCCCCTGGTCCAAAAGCAATGAGATTTTTTGGCGTGTGATGAGATTTTGCTAATTTTCAGAGATATTTCAAACAGTGTGAAAACTGTATTTGATTTTTGGTACTTGTGACTCAAATAATGTTGCAAGTAATATTACTAGATTATATAGATATATCCTATTTTCGAACATTAATTATTCTACTGCGAATACATGTAGATTCTATTTAAAAATATTATCATTCGTATTAACAAAAAATTACATTCAACTTACACACTTCTGTTCTACTTAAGAATAAATTACATTAATATTTATGTGTTTCTGTTCATTGTTGACTTGATGGGGAATTATTCGCGAGGACAATTATAGATCGTTTAGGAGGCATGTTTACCACCATCAGCTGTTCATGTCGTTGGCATGCAGGAGACGACAATCTGCAGTTATCAAATTTCGACAATGTGTGTTTAGATCGTAATTCAATATATTTAGTGTGATGACATGAAATAGCGACTGTTGAATGGTATTACAGTTTGTTGGCAAAAAATATATTATTTACATTGCAGTGCTTTCATCAATTTCGCCGCCTTATTTCCGTCTGAAGTGTGTTCCATATCAGAGGCCTGGTCTCTGATCGTATCAAATGAAATCTTATCAATATGCACTTTTCAATTAATTAATCAATTAATCAGTTCATTATACAACGACTATTGCTCCAGGTTCACCCTCTTTTTTAATTAGCAACAATTAAGTCATATATTTCACACAGAAGACGGCGTGTTTGTCATGTGCAGCAGTCAGAAAATGTTTACGATTAACCGGAAGTTGAAAAGACTGTTGACATTAACAATGTTTAAGAGTTACATTTGAATGATTAAGTCACAGTTTTCAATTTTTATGGACAAATTTGGAAGCAAACGTGGGCCACTAGAATTAGTTCAAAATTTGTAATTCATGCACGGTGGCCATTCTTGCCCGAGGGTACGTTCATGAAAGCTCTTCCACTGGTGCCGTCACTGGCTAGGCGAATCTCATCTAAATTACGATCGTTTCTGATACCCAATTTGTAGATTATTATGGAGAAAGAGTTGTATTTATATTCATTTAGTTTTTGTTTTGCTGTCATTCCAAAATCGAAATTTGCTCGTGTTTTGAAACTTTACGCGTGATTGCCTTTTTCTCTGTTGATTTCTGCACGGACGCACATACATGTAATTCAACGTCTTTGATTTCTGCTACGATTTAAGTCTTAAAAAAAATATGTTTAATGGCTTGGATTTGTAGATCACGGAATAACATCTTTGTGCGCTACCAAAGTGTTTAGTTTGTAAAAACAAACACTTGTTTGCCAATCGGGGATAAAAAAAATGTTGCGCACTCCGCCATTGTCAGCTGATGCAAAGCTCCATGCAGTGATATAGGAATCGGTTATGCACAGTATTAATAGATACAAATGTAGCATGCAATGTTGCGAGTATGCCAATCACTGTTTCGAGTGACAACATTTGACGATGGAATAAACAAGCGTGTAAGTTTTGTATTGACATTTTTAGGTACCGTAGATAAATTTATTCAACCAATACAACATTTTAGATTTTTGTTGGTGAAAATGAGAGTGTTAATGCAGATAAAACTATTGAAAGCTCTTCGCAATTTTCAATCGCGCTGATTGAACGTTGATGCGATATCTGCATCAAGTTAAAAAAGCATGAAGCAAAGGCCGTAACTCCATACAAAATAAGTTCTTATAACCATCTTTTGGAGTTTGTACCTTAGATAAGCACGGAAAGTTTCATTTATTAACTTCAGTAGTGTCCAAGAGAACCTGGCAGTATATGTACCAAATTCAAAAACAAGGGTCATAACCCTCTGAAAAATATGTTGTCAACACCAACTTTTTTTTATTTCTTTGTTCCGTTGCAATTCAGCACTTTTGTTTGCAGATTCTCAATCTACACCTCTGTTTTTCAGTACGCGTTTTCCTTATGCCATTTCTAAGCCTTGCTCCTGGAACTCGAAGCCATTCTTTTACACAGGTCACCATGTACTTGTCAGTGGCTTGTAAGAGCCCAGCTGCAGGCTTCCTCCTCAGCTTCTGTTTACAAATGGTAGCAAAAAATGTCAGTGTGCATATATTATGTCATTACAATTTGCATGCACTCTCACAATTACAAGTAATGGACTTCACAAGTGTGTCAAACCAAGTTATTGATAACATAATGGAATAATAGAATCAGTAATACCCTGTTCACATGCACCACCTTACATATTTGTGTATATATTATTTTAAGTCTTGACACCTGTTAATAAATACAGGGTTCACTCAATGAATTTTCTGCCATGGGCCCTTTATGTGACAATTTCATATATTCCCTAGGTACACCCACACTTGCCCATACAGCACAATGTTAAAATGCCCCATTGTATTTGAAAATGTTGGCCTTTTTCCAAATTTAGGGGCTAAAAGCAGAAGGCCCCACCCTAGAATTATCGGAATCCCAGTAAGTAAATTGATGAGTTAATAATATGTGTAAATAAGTAAATTAAATTATGTGTAATTATATATGCAAATAACATTACCCCTCCCAATATTGCATGGTAGGTCCCTAATCTGTTTCTTAAGTCAATTAAAAAAGATTTTATAACTGACATATCACCCTATTAATTTAGCCCAATAAACATCCCCAATAACCACATGATAACCCCCCTCTTCCAATCTTGCTGGAGAACAGTTTTAGGTGTGCAATCTCTCTTGTATGTCCATCAAAAGTAAGTCAGCATGAAATTTCATTTGGAAGATTACCATAGTAAGTGTCAGGGGCTCTTCATAGGGCAAACATGATATTAAATATATGATTATAAATATTTCAATCAGAAACATGTATCAGTTGGTTCGGTTTGTTGTTTAACGCCTCACTCAGCAATATTCCAGCTATATGACGGCGGTCTGTAAATAATCAAGTCTGGACCAGACAATCCAGTGATTAATATCATGAGCATCGATCCACGCAATTGCGATTGATGGCATGCATCAACCAAGTCAGCGAGCCTCACCTCCCAATCCCATTAGTCATCTCATACGACAAGCATAGTCACCTTTTACGGCAAGCATGGGTTGCTGAAGACCTTTTCTACCCCTGATCTTCAATATGTATTGAACTTGAAGTAAATTTCCCATACTTGATACATCTAAAGAAATTTTATCCACTAACCAGTGCTCTCTCAGTTTCTCAATTTTGGAAAAGCTGCTAAGAGTTCATTCAGCTCATCCATGTTTGCCAATAGGCAATGGCTGAACGCACAGGGCCATGGATAGCCATACTATTACTGACTGTACTGATTATATTAAAAAAAGAGAAGTTCTCTTTTTTTAATGTAATCAGTACAGTCAGTAATAGTATGGCTATCTGTGGCCCTGTGGCTGAACGTCTGGTTTTCTTAAATAGAAATATAAGAATATTATGTATTAATTTTGTGTAGCAGCAGTGAGCACTTAGCTATGATGATGATGATGTCAAGAGGTTGAGGGGAATATTGCTCAAAACATAAAAGTAACATTTAGTTAAAGCTTTGGCCATACACAGATATCAGGTCCTTTCCTTAATTCATACATCTTATCTCATATATTTGCACTTGTACATACAGTCCTTATCTGGAGCCATGTAGCAGAAATAATTTCCCAGGGAAAGTCGTTTCACTTTAATAGCCATAGCCCCATACATTGAAAACCAGTGAGAAAATCCCCATATATTGACATAATATTGAACAGATCCTGTGAAGTCTGGTTACCACATAACAGATTTCATTTATTATATGATACCATATATATGTAGATTATATCATGGTATACCAAAACTGCAAATAAATGTTTATCATTAAAAGATCAGATACAAAGGTATGTACATATTACAAACACTTGTATGCCAAAAATAGCAGGAAAGTATTGGGTACAAGTAATTTTATGCAGTTTCATTGCTTGTAAACATAGGAAAAGGGATAATGATAAACTGAAATAATATATCTTTAGTTAGAGTAAATCAAATTTGTAACAAGGCTCTGGGTGTTTTGCTACAATCATCAATGGAAAATGTCCTGAAAAATCTGTACTGAAGTATCTATTCTTCCTCATCAAGTTTTACCATTAATTTGAATTTTGATTAAATAAATGACATTTTAAATTGTCTTGTAATATATATTTAGCATCAATTACCTTAGAATTTAGAAATAGTACATTTTAAAAAAAATTATTCAGTATTTCATCACAAATGTACCTCATAAATTACTTAACCTGATAAGACTACCATTTCATTTCGCCCTTTATGAAAATGTTCAAAATTCGCAAGTAACTATGACATTAAAAAACATCAATTTTAAATTTTTTATTTCAACTGTTTGGTGATCGAAAACCAAACTCAGCAGTGTAGCTCTGTTCATCGATCAGTAGGAACATTAGCTGGACCGCATGACATGCACACGCAATGCTGAAAGTTTCCGAAAGCCTCGTTATGAATTTCATGTTCACTGCTTTTTGCGCAGACAGCAATCACAAAATTGACTTGTAAATTAGAGTTTGTAATTAATTTCCTAACCTCATCCATCCCAACACTTAACAAATACGCCTGTGACAATGACAAATAAAGCAATGATCATTCAAAAATACTAATGTAAGTAATTGTTTGGCTATTCCAAAACACATAGGCCTAGATTTCTCTACTCATGTTGACACTTTTGAATGAACACTGTTTCTCGATTCAATTGTAAGGTTTGAAAATGAAATGAACACCTCGTAAATACAGTAATGAAGTAAACACTTACCGCAAAATAGATTTTCCCTCAGCCCTCCACCCATCATCCTTTCGTCGTCTGCTTGAAAAGACGCGCGTGAGTAACAAAAGTAGCTTCCCTTGAAGCATGTTGTGAAAACGTTGGACCAACGTAACATAACCGCTCTCGATATTCCAAACTTTTGCCAACATCTTGTAATTTGCTGAATGAATTGTAAGATGTGACGAATCCAGTCTGTATCTTCTCTGCCTGTTGTATATGTGCAGCCAAACTGGTCAGTGAATGTGCTTGATCTATTTAATTTAAAAATTAAAAATAAAGTTAATATTTTGAGTTCGAATAGAATTATTGTATTATTCGTAAATATACTTGATCTATTATTTGTCACATTGTAATCGACAAATGTGTTTTTTCTTTTATGTTATCATAACAAAATCAAATCATATATCAGGTTCAATGTCAGTGCCAATCACCAACATTGGCCCGACAGCGGACCGCTGCAGTTTGCCGTTGCCGATATTGGCGGCGGTTGCCGATGCAAAGCCAACGTTGGCCCGATGTGGGTGTGCTAGCGGGGATAGTAGTTGCCTTTTTATTCGCAATCTAACTTCCTGCTTTAAGACGAGTATTTGAGTGTCACAAAAATAATTATATTTCTCCTCTAATCACTTGCGTTGAATTGTGTATAATATATTCTAGTTCTTATATCAGTAGTACCGTTATACATATTGTGAATTTTAATTATTTCCAAATATATCATATTTAGAAATGCACTCCTCCAAAATTTGTGAAATTTCCGCTCGCCTGTCTCTCCCCCGTCTCTCCGCCGACTGCATATTAAAAAACACAGGATGATCCAGGATGAGGTAACTCGGACGAAGCGGACATAATATATTTTAATACACACTCTGCTTTATCCGCTCAAAAGAAAAATATGCGACGTAAAGGTGGAGTTAATCGTTGCGATCAACATAATTTCATCTATGTAGTGATGTACCACGTGTTTGATGGCTGCTTGTACTTGTCTGGACTGATGCCGGTGTCATGATGCTAGCTCACTAAGATACTATAACAACCTTAACAAGAATTCACCACTCAGACATATTATATTGACTCAGAGACCCGAGGCCTTGTTTTATCCCATTAATGCCAAGCGCCAAACAGAGTAATAAGAAGTACCAGTCTTTAACATCTTTTGATATGGCACAAGCAGGGGATCGAACCACCGACCTTCTGCACTCAGGACAGATGCTCTATTCACTACTCCACGGAGTCAGTATTCGGACAGACACTCTATCCACTACACCACCGAATCCGAATACAAAAGAGTCGCTCGCCAGGCAGACACTCTACCCGCCATTCCACAGAGTCGGTATTCGGACAGACGATCTATTCACTACCCCAAGAAGTTGGCCTTCACGCTGACATTCTATCCACTACACCATGGAGTCTGTTGGCGCTCTATTCACTTCCCCAAAGTGTTGACCTCCAGGCTATAGCTCTACCACTACCCCAAGGAGTGGACCTCCAGGCTATAGTTCTACCCACTACTCTAAGGAGTTGACCTCCAGGCTATAGTTCTACCCACTACCCCAAAGAGTTGACCTCCAGGCTATAGCTCTACCCACTACCCCAAGGAGTTGACCTCCAGGCTATACCTCCACCCACTACCCCAAGGAGTTTACCTCCAGGCTATAGCTCTACCCACTACCCCAATGAGTTGACCTCCAGGCTATATCTCCACCCACTACCCCAAGGAGTTTACCTCCAGGCTATAGCTCTACCCACTACCCCAATGAGTTGACCTCCAGGCTATAGTTCTACCCACTACCCCAAGGAGTTGACCTCCAGGCTATAGCTCTACCCACTACCCCAAGGAGTTGACCTCCAGGCTATAGCTCTACCCACTACCCCAAAGTGTCGCTGTCTAGGCAGACGCACTGTCCACGACACCATTGAGTAGTTTGATTTTACGCCGCTTTTAGCAAATTCCAGCTATGTCACGTCGGGGGACACCAGAAATGGGCTTCACACATTGTACCCATGTCGGGAAACGAACCCGGGTCTTCAAATACATCTCGCCGTAATAGCTGCAAAATTGATGATGCGGTGTAAACAAATAATCACTCACTTACTCAAACAGTTCGATTCATATGTAAACTAGTTCACTGATATCAATATATGTTTTTGGTATTCATCAGCACAAAACTACATTTGCATATGGTTTAAAGTCACGTAGCATTAGAAATAAATGTCAAAGTTTGTAATTATATATTATTTATACAACTTGCAGATTCCAGCGACCAATCAGAGATAGTGACATGTTGCCGAGGCGGCCAAGCTCCGTTTACCTGGGACTATGAACTCCTTCCATTCATTGTAATCGAATGGTATGTTAATGATACCCAAATTGCAGAGACATCTGAACCATCATTTTCACAGGTATGTAAACTTGACTGTTATCAACATAAAACAAAGTCTTGCTTGACACTAAACATATACAGAACTAAGACTTATATATACTGAACCGCAAAACAAAACGTCACCCCAAGTAACATCGCATGAAAAGTTGTCATTTAAATATCTTGGTAATTTTTGTCAAAGTTTCTAAAATTTAACATTACCTTGTCCGGAAAAAATGATGATGATAAAAAAACAAAGCAGATGACAATAAAAGCGATCGCCCAAACACATCACGGCAATGGCCATGGTAACCCGATGTACGTGAGTTCCGTGCAAATTGAAATGCACATGCGTTTCCCACTTCTTGTCCTATAAAAATTCACCCAGATGGGACAGCATTCATTCGTTATTGAATTGCTACCACATGCCAAGATTCACCAGAAATAAGCGACACCAATCCCTTGGACGATTGCAACATGGACAAACCGCCCGGCAAGTAGCCAATGCATTACAAGTCAACGTATGGACCATATACAGGCTCCAGCAATGGTACCAGACCACCAACACTACAGATGACCGACCACCTAGTGGAAGACCAAGGGTCACCACCCAACGTCGGGATCGTCAGATTGTGCGACAGCTTCTTCAAGATCGCTTTATTACTGCTGCGGAAACTGCTTGACAGACGATGGTGACAGACCAGCGACACATTGGTGCAGACACCGTGCGTCGACGATTGATGAGCAGACACCTCCACTGTCACAGGCCACAGCGGGGACCCATTGTGACACCACGTCATTGCTGGGACTGTCTTCAGTGGACAACACAGCACCAGCAGTGGAGAAGATTCCTCTTCTCAGACGAGAGCCGTTACTGTATCTCAACAGATGGCAGAGAGAGAGTCTGGCGACGCAGTGGGGAACCTTATTCGGATGCTTGTGTTGTTGAGAGAGACCCGTGGGGTGGTCCGAGCATCATGGTGTGGGGTGGAATTGCTCTTGCACAGAAGGTCGGTCCTGTGGTCTTCCAGAACATCGGTCCAGGGAGAGGCAATGGTGTCACAGCAGCTCGGTACATTGATCAAGTCGTGAGACCACACGCCATACCTCATTTTGCACGTAGCCAATAGCATGATAACGCTCGTGTCCACTCTGCGAGAGCAAGGAGAGACTTCCTCCAGCAGAATGGCATCAGAACCATGCAGTGGCCTGCCATCAGTCCCATTGAGCACCTGTGGGACGAGATTCAAAGACGGCTGAAAGACGTCCGACCAAGGCCGACAACTGCAGCTGAACTGCGTCAGGCGTTCCTCAGAGTGTGGGCTCAAGTGCCTATGACCTTCAGCAACGGCCTCATCCATTCCATGTATCGAAGTTGCACGGCAGTCATCAATGCACATGGCGGACACTTTTGGTGCCATTTTCTCAGAGACTAGTGTTGTGTCGTGTGTAATTTCAACCTTAATGATCAGTTTTGCCAAGTTTCATCTTTTTAATATGCCTCAAAGTATGTTTACAGTCTTTGGACAAAATAAGGTTTCTCATAAATCTATCCATGGTGACGTTTCTTTTGCGGTTCAGTATAGTTTGTAATGCTGTAAGGTACACGTTTGACTTCATTTTGGTAAGATTCATAATAATTATCACCGAGGAACATTGCACCACGCACATTGATCACAGTTATACATTCATCATAAGGGCAATTAAATTCTTGCATTCAAATTGGTCGACTTGGGGTAGTTCCTTCATTCAGAAACGACAGGGGGTATAAAATGACCACAACATATAAAATGCGCTGCCTGTATTATTTTCGTTCGGAACTTCCCGTTTTTGTCAGTTGTTGAGATACAGAAATAAGATATGCTGCTCTGAATGCGTCACTCGAAGCCTCGATGATGTTTGGCTGATTAGAAAGTTCACCTGACACGACAGCAAGAAATTGTCAGATTGATTTGCAGAGAGGTATCGTATCGGAGTTAAAGATCTGATTTCATCTGGGTTGGTTTTATGCAGTCAGACATGAGTGTTCTGAACAAAAGTGGTCTGTACTAATCAGAATAATTAAATTTGAATGACAGTTTTGTTTGCATAATAATTATTATGTACCCGTCGATGTTGTTCTGTTAGCTACAAGGTAAACAATAGCAAAGACGTCCTATGGTGTACTTTGTAGTTTCTAAACATATATTCATCTGTTAGGACCCGGGGCAAATAGGTGGTCAGTTTGAAAGGCTCAGTCACTAGGATGATTGAATGTCAGCGTACCCTAAGGACGTGACACAATGCTCATAACATCAGCAAATGGTTTGTGTTTCCCAAATTCTATCAATTACAGGCCACCGTGATATAGCTGAACAATGTTTGACTTTGGCTAATGCCTTAAACTAAACAAACATGTGACAGGCATTAGGTTCACTGCATGGATTTATTGTTTAAGACCAGTCAGCAATGTTCCAGCTATACACGACAGCCTGGGCTATGCAAACCATTGATAAATAGCAAGAGAAACGTTCCACACCGTCATGGTTACGATTACACAAAATCAGCCAGATCACATGTGGTTACCAGATCATCCTCTTTCGTTGACTTTTAGGACTTGGAACCTGTTCTGAATCAAAACGCATTTCTCTCACTGCGCTCATGGCTGTATTGATAACCCCATGGGCGATCCATTTTAGTCCTTCATTGGGTGATTTATGTGAGTTTCAAATAACTTCAATCCTTCCTTTTACAGGATAATCTCCGTATCAACGGCGATTACACCCGTCGCTTTCGCCTGCATAATAACACCGGCGTTGGATTTACTATAATAAATGTGACGGAAGCAGACGAAGGAGATTACAGATGCCTTGTGACCCGCCAAACTGGTACCCTGAAAAAGTTGAAACAGAAATTACAAGTAAAAGGTAATGTTGATTTTCAAAAACACTTTTTTTAAGAATTGATTGATTGAGTGAGTTAATATCTCAACTGTATCCCCCAATATATATATCAATCAACGATAAAATATCATCAATACATTAAAGATTACACAGAAGAATCCGGCAATTTAGAATAGCAGTAACAGAAGCTGTTGAGAACCCACAGAGAACATCAGGCACCCAGTCTAAAACGCTTTGTAGTTCAACATTTGGTCTAAAGATTATGATGGGGTTACCAGTGCCCAGAAGAAGCTTAAACATTTGTAACACAGACATAAATCCCCAGCTATATGACAACTAAAGGAAACACAGGGTGAATTTCAGTAATACAAAGTATCGCTCACCAGTTGCAAATGTGTCCCGAGTCTTGCTGGCGTCAAATACTGTTTGTAATAACAGTAACTTAAAGATATATTCCTATCAGTTTTGATACTTGCATTTGTTGATGTTCATCAGCTCATGAAAAGTGAGGTGAGGTGAAATGAGGTTAAACGTCGCGTCCAAGATTATTGCACTTATATAGCGATGTGCATGTATGTGTATGTGTGTGTGTGTGGCTGCTTGTACTAGTCCGGACTGATGCCAATTTATAGTGCTAACACACTGAGATACCATGCCGCAGTTTTAACATGTATACCCCACTCAGACACAGTATACTGACTCCGAGCCGACCAGTCCTTGTTTTAGCCCCTTAATGCCGAGCACCAGACAGGGTAACAACAAGTACCATCTTTTAACTTTTTTTGGTATGACGCGGCCGGGGATCAAACCCCAGACCTTCCGCTCTTCGGGCGGACGCTCTACCACTAGACCATGGAGGCGGTTTCATGAAAAGTGGATAACGCGGGCACAAATTATGATGTGTAAATACCATATTGACAGTGACTGAAATGGCACCACAAACATTATTCAAGCATATGGAATACTGTAAGGGACATTCTCGCGATCTTAATGCTCACGATCTCGACCTTTGGAAACGAGCTAAATATGCCAAAAGTGCGAGAATGTGATCTCACGATTTCGTGTTTTTGTGACCTGATTTGACAAGTCGAGATTGCAAGATTTTACATCATTTCCAAATGTAGCATTCTCGCGTTGTCGACCATTGACAAAAAGTGCAAGAACACGAGAATGCAAGATCGCGAGAATGTCCCTGTACTCCATTTAAAGGCATTTGTCAAAGCTTTGTGAAAGTCACATCACAAACTATTAAGGGAACTACATAAAGCGGACTTACATTCGATCGTGGGTGACCTCCCTTAGACTGATAAGTAACAAAATAATCGCTTTATTTACGGCAAAAGCTGTTGAAATGGAAATTGTTTCCTGTTACGATATAATTAAGTCACGAATATAAGCTTCGTGTCTATACTCTGACAGTATCTACCTCGCCTCGATTTCATTTCCTGAATAGAGATAGCTCTTAAGCAGCTTCGACCAACATGAATACTTCGACATATCAGCCATAAACGATTTGAAACTAGTTTTCCCTAAACGTTAGCTGCTATGCTCCATATTATACGCCAAATTCACCATGCATGTTATTCACAGCATTATCATCGTCCTGAACCAGTGTGCACCATGGTTACGATGTTAATAAACACTAGATGTCGCTCGACGTTGGCGGCACCGTTCGGAAATTGTGAATCCTGGTGATATTTACAGTTTATAGCCGTCACTAAGTCTTATTTGAGAGTTAAATAGCGAACTGGAGTTATTTGTTCAGATTACAAGACTATCCCTATCCCTGTATCTTTCTGCTCGTGTGAATATGTAATCAACATTACGTGACATTCTGACGTTCATAGGGAAATTAGCGACTGTGACAGAAATAGTGTTAATCAAAGAGAAGTCATCGGCTTCTATCAGTATTAAATATGAGCAAAGTTTTACTTCCTGGCTCAAGCAATACCATTGATCCCTGTTCCTACTTTGTTATATTCGGCTCACCTGCACTGAAGGTCAATGTGAACATTGGAATGGCGCTTGTCCGTCGGTTAACTGCTGTGTTTACAAAATCAGGTTTCACAAATTCCGGCTTTGACACGCCTATGACATTATCTATATTCCAAAGTCGGCTGCGATACATACATCCCTACACAATCAAGTCCATGCGATCCCTGAATCAACGAAAGGCCCCTCGTAAAATCCTGCATACTTTATGTCAGTGAACACACCATTTTGTAAACGTTGGTGATGTCATACGTCATCATTGTTGTACATACAGTAAACTACGGTTATAACGAACTCCGAAGGGACCACTTATTTTAATTTGTTATAACCGTAGTTCCTTATTGGCATATATACAGCAAATGGCCAGGACCATAAAGCCAGTTCGTTTGTTATAAGCGTGTTCGTTATAACGTAGTCTAACTGTATTTGGAATTTTCTTTGAGGTGAAAGTCGGGTGAATAAAAGTACACACGATCATTGTCTCCTGTTGTTTATGTTGATGTAGATTTTGCACATCTTTTACATATTTTTATGTCCCCTTTTCTTTGTCCGTGTATATATTCGTTGTATACATAAGCACATCCTTTATATATCTATGTCGTTCACATAGTAGGCAGTGTTTTGTGTATGATAAAAAATGGAGAAATCTCCTTAGCAGTGTGTTTTTTTCAGGTTAAATATTTGCAGTCAAATGGACACCATCAGATAGGGAATTTAAGATTCTTCCTTTCTGCGTTGTTTTATAACCGGAAGAAGATTCAGTGCCGCGAGAGCGCAATTCTCGCACAAGGTTCACTTTCCAGATCTTTTAAAAAAATTTGCGTCTGAAATATAACTCAGCATCCAGCGTGTTAAATAAAATACATATGAAATGAAAATTCTGTAAGATTTTGCTAAAACTCCGCACAGTCTAGGAAACTAAAACAATGACCTGGTATATCAACACAGATGGATTCAGATTCCTCTTTTTATGCGCTTGTATTGATAATAGGCCATTAAAATTGCACTATATGTCAACATTACTCAGGGGCATGCTCAAAGCGCTACATTATTATTACACCGATCACATGATTTCATTCTCAGCTCCCTAGGGAGTATACAACCGATGCTTCCTTTGAGGCACTAGAAAAAAGTTAACAGTCACACTATCATCTCATCCTACCGGGGACCCATTCACAGTTGTTGAGGTATTATTTGAAAAAAGCCATTTGCTCAGGAGTCCATGCAATTGCTCTCCATAGCTAACGTTGCATAACTTTGCCTGATTTGTGACCTACGCACTGTACACACGACCACGTACAGCCACAGTATTGGTTTTAGATGACAGTTGATTGTTTGGTGATGATATGTAAATTATGTGGTGAGTCAAGGCACTGATATAACTGAAATATTGTTTAGAACGTGACTCTATTTACAGTAATCAAACTAAATGTTAAACTGCAGCAAATTACCAGGAATCTTTCAACCAATGGACGGTCGAATATACAACCTAACAACCAAAAGTAACTTTGTAAAAGGCCTACATAGAATAATATTTAGTGTGTCAGTCTGCATTACTGAAATATTAAAACGATACTCTTCAGCAAGTAATTACACAAAATAACCCAGTCTCAATAAATATGGAAGATTATCCATGCCGTCGGTGCGACGAAATGCTTTCATTCTCATCCCTGAACCTGACTACCTGATATGACGTGAAGGTAACTAGAATTAAGGACCTTATGCATATTTGTTAAATCACAGTCAAATGGCAGTGCCATTGCCATTGCAATGCATCCGTTTACGTATTTATCTTTACAATTTATTTAAGGATTGACTGTGTATTGTTTTCGGTTCATTGAGGTATGAATCGATAAACCGATCTGCAAACTGTATGAATCCGCATAGTTTGCACATCGGTTTTTCGATTCATACCTAAATGAACCGAAAACAAATCACAGTCAATGCTTATAATTAAATTCGACAACGTAAAACATGTTTTATCTAAAACCAAAAACAGTTGTATATATCAAAACAGACAAAAATGACGAGATTGATAAACATTCCAGGTGTTGGAATACATACTGTGGCGTGACATGAATCAGGTGATCGTTTAGTTTATGCACATAACTTGACACGCCTACACAGTCAGTAGCCAATCAACGGAGAGTAGGATCAAACTAATGTTCATTGGACTTGTCAATTAAGGCAAGAGGCAAAAAGAACTGCAACAGTCAGACTGTAACGGACTGGAAGATATATGACCGGGAGAAGTCGGCTGTTTCAAATAACATGGTCAGTTACGGCCAGATTCAAACATTACTTCCCTGATTACGGTAAAACTCAGTTGGAAATATGCCAGTTAGAAATGAAACCCGAAGACATGAAAGTTGAACCGAGGCGACCGGGAAAATAACAGGAGAGCGAGCCTGCACGTTTGCTGTTTCATTCATTCTCAGCCTTCGGTTTGCATGAAAGTCGCTAAATGTCCTGTGCATGAAGATACACCTGAGCAGAAAGGGAATTCCCTCGACTGTAAGATTGGGATTCCCCGACATTCCGCAGTAATAAAAGTAGTGCGCCTTGGTGGGCGTGGCTTAATGTTTTACATTCATTGAGAAATGAATGCAATAACACGTGACCAATTCAGCAAATCAGAATGCAGGAATTTAAATTAACACAACGAAAATTTAATTATTAATTAAGGATTGACTCTGTATCTTTTTCGGTTCATTGAGGTATGAATCGAAAAACCAATGTGCAAACTGTATGAATCCGCGTAGCGGATTCTTACAAAAGTTTGCACCTTGGTTTTTCGATTCATACCTCAATGAACCGAAAAAATTACACAGTCAATGCTTATAATTAAATTCGACAGCATAAAACATGTTTTATCTACAATAGTTTAACCAAAATCAGTTGTATATATCAAAACAGACAAAAATGACGAGATTGATAAACATTCCAGGTGTAGGAATACACACTGTGGCGTGACATGAATCAGGTGATTGTTTAATTTATGCACATAAATTGACACGCCTACACTGTCAGTAGCCAATCAACGGAGAGCAGGATCAAAACAATGTTCATTGGACCTGTCAGTTAAGACAAGAGGCGAAAAGAACTGCAACAGTCAGACTGTAACGAACAGGAAAGAAATATGTCCGGGAGAAGTCGGCTGTTTCAAATTACATGGTCAGTTACCGCCAGATTCAAACATTATTTCCCTGATTACGGTAAAACACAGTTGGAAAAATGCTAGTTAGAAAGGAAACCCGAAGACATGAAAGTTGAACCGAGGCGAGCAGAAAAAAAACAGGCGAGCGAGCCTCCACGTTTGCTGTTTCATTCATTCTCGGCCTTCGGTTTCAAAGGTTTGTTTAGACAATGAATATACATGAAAGTCGCTAAATGTCCTGTGCATGACGATACACGTGAGCAGAAAGGGAATTCCCTCGACCGTAATATTGGGGTTCCCCGACATTACGAAGAAATAAAAGTAGTGCGCCTCGGTGGGCGTGGCTTAATTTTTTACATTCATTGAGAAATGAATGCAATAACACGTGACCAATTCAGCTAATCAGAATACAGGAATTTCAATGAACACAACGAAAATTTAATTATTTGTATATAACATATTTCAAGTAGGTGTGGAGTAAGTAGATCTATTGCAATGGATATGTATTTTACGCACTGTCAATAGATCGGAGGTGTAACTTTCCATTTTCAAGGTCACAGCAGGCAATCTGCTTTTGGAGTTGGAAAACGGTGTTGCCGCGATATCTCAAGAACTAATCGCTGGATTGTCTTCATATTTGGTACTATGGTGTATATACAGGCGGGGGACATTTCGTCACTTTGTGACAAATACTTGTTGTATTTTGGAGCAAACAGATTTGTGTTAAAACAATTAGAACAAAAAAGTCGAGCACGATAATACAACTATGTTCGTGGTGTTAAAACAAACATCATAAAAACTGCTGTCCAATGACACTAACACGTGGTGCGCATGGCTAAACAGATGATGACCCGTGCATTTCTTTATTACATCATATCTGCCATTGTCAAACATACGTATGTGGCATCCTTTAAGATATATATACATTAACTGTTTTGTTTTACATTTAGCCTCAAGGTATTTCATAAAATGTGCATGATTGCTGATGAACAATATTTACCAGATACTGCAGCATGACCGCAGGTGAGATATGATCCGCATATTTTTCTTTTAGGTATTAATTTTGGAGTTTCTCACATAATATACTCTCATATACGGCACCATTCCATTCATTATTTCCAGTACGAATGTAACGGCGAAGTTGTGACATTTTAGTACTTTTAGTAATGACAAGTAATATCACTGTTTCTGGTCGTGCATTGGGACAGTGTTTTTTCATTTTGTGGTAATAAATATCTACCAACTGTCACATGCAATTGCGTGTGAAAAGACCTTTCGTTGTTGAGAGACAAATGTATCTGCAGGGTGAACTTCTGGTTTCAAGGTTTCCCTGCTTCTGCAAAGGCTCTTCACTTGCCTTGATCATATGTCCCAGGATTATGACACAACATATCAATATGATTAGCCTCCTAGGAGAAGCTGTACCTCAGTGCCTACAGTGGTATTTTCATTTCGAAGTAGATAATAATGCATGTGCTTTCAGGTCTTTATTTTGATATTTAATATTGTTGTGGGGCAGCTATATTGTAAGTGCATTTCTGATGTGTGTTGGTGGCAGCAGTGTGTAGTACAACATAGTGATCTCCCTTAGTAGTTTACAGTTCTGTCCCAACGCTTGACGCCTTCCTTATCCTCCCGCTTGTGTGGAGCTTGTTTACAGTTGTAGATTCGCTTCAGGGGCTGGACATTCGCGAGTCCGCTGACTATTGATATAGTGCTTGTTCGATGGTAAATATAAAACGTCATCGCCAGAGAATAACCTGTGTCGATTATCCGATGACACAGATTCCAAGGGTCCAAAAAGCAAAATATGTTTGTTGCAACATTATTTCTTAACTATTCATTGACCGTGTGTGGCTAGTATCTGATTTCACAGCTTAATATTGCTGTACAAACCGGTTCCTTGGATAACCTTCACGTTTCAGTTTTGGGAATCAACTCGTAACAGATATTATGAGATCTCAATTATAGTTGCTGAGAATTGCAAAACAGAAATAATCCCCCTCCTGAGGATAGCAGATGTGACAAGAAATGTCAGCTAGGTCCCCCCTTTTCAAGAAAATGAAGTTGACAATTCTTACCCTTTGCAACACATTTGAAAGACGTAGGGCCTATGGGTAATATTCACGCAAAATGTCTATTCAGCACTACCAGTTAATGCAGTTCAAATTATGGTAAAGTGGAAAATGCTGTTTTGAAAGGCATATGCGTTGGTCCTTGCGGCATAAAGGCAAACACTTATGCGGTTAAGAAAAGTGTGTGTGTGTGTGTGTGTGTCATACTTTGACTTTGTTCGATAGGTGGTCATTGTCGTAGGATGTTAGCAAAGATTTTGATAGGTTGAGGCAACTGATTTTGTTGGAAACTTTCAAGCAGAGTATGCATGATGAGAATAAGACTTATTTCAGATAATTCAAGTCAGAATTATTCGTTTCAAACTGGTTTGATTCCTAGCAAAGTAGGCAGTTGTGCGAACACCCGGTTGTATCACTATTTGATAGTGATTTATAAACAAATGCTCATGTTATAGTCAGCGAGCATGAGCTTTCTACTAAGATTTCAAAGAGGTAAAACTATTCAAGTCCTCAGTAAAGCTTTCAAAAGTTTTTATGGTCAACATGTGGAGGACTTTTCCAAATTTGATGCATAAGTGACAGTGTTCTTTTCAGGTGAACGGTTAACTTACCTTTGTATGTGTTTAGGACGGGTGCTCACCTTTTCGCAAACATCTGGTGTCATCACTATTTGATAGTGATTGATAAACACATACTCATGTTGTAGTCGGACTCGTACAATCGATTCTGCTACGTGTGTCAGAAATAAACATGTCGTTTATGTTGGTTGCAACAAAGTCGGTGAATGCACTGTCGTGTGGCTAGATTTTCTGGTTCGTCGATTGCTTGGTTTCTTGGCCGGCCGCTGTCGCGTGGTGGGGGTGCTGCTGTGCGGCATCAGGGATGAGCTGCTTACTTTTTCTAACAAATTGTGTCAATGGCGGGTGGGGCAGGGCATACATACCTTTGCGAACACCTGGTGTCATCACTGATTTTCGGTGGTCCATTCACATACTTTTTACAGCTATTTAGACCTTTACGCTAAACATTGATCTGTTTCGGCGGATAATCTAGACTGGTTATTTTCTTGCTATAACAATATATACTAGGGCGAAACCGCATTATCAGTGGTTCATATTGGGAAAGGGAGGTCACTCTAATTTCAAACGAGAGCCATCTCCGTTGTTTTCGTATTTGCGAGAATTGGCGTGAGTCACACAATACGTTGTTGGTCCAGCTATTAAATGCCCAGCTTATCCCTAAGGAAAAACGTATCCTAATTAAATGCTTGAATGCATTATATATTTATGTTTCCATCCGTACATCTTCTTAGATTGGTTTAGTGCTGATAACCATTTTCGAAAATGTGGCCCCACATTTTTCCCGTCATATATGGTGATCGAAACAAGTGGGCCCACAATTGTATATCGCATAGCTTCGTTAGGCTGTTTAATTAGTTCTGATAATCAATTCTTAAATGTGGGCAGACGTTCTTCCGTCATATTGATTGCAACAGGAGGGACCACATTTATTAATCGCGAAATTCTACTTAAATATTGATTATCATTTTCTGAAATGTGGGCCCACATTGTTCCCGACATATATGGTGATCGAAACAAGTGGCCAACCTTTGTATATCGCCTAGGGTAAACGTGCTTCCGTCATAGTGATTGCAACAATAGGGACCACATCTATAAATCGCTAAGCTACATTAGCTTTTCTTACTTATAACCAATTTCTAAAATGTGGGCCCACATTGTTCCTGTCTTATAGCGATCAAAACAGGTGGGCCCACATTTGTAAATCACTGGGCTTCATTGGGTTGACTAAGTCATTTAGGCTAGTGGGCCCACATTTGTCATTACTTTGCATGGGTATGTGACATCATCAAGGATGTGAAATCTCCGCGGAAACCATGGAAAATCGCGTTTTTTAAAACAGTTGTTCTCGGAAAAAATCATCTTCCTCGTAAAAATATTATCAAAGATTTTAAAAAAAAAAACACTCTGAAAAATATGATAGAAAACCGGACAACCATCGCGGATTATCCTGTTTTCGACCAGAGCTTTCAGCAGCGTAGGTTTTCGGACATCATACGTTTTCTATCACGAATACTTGCACTATAACGTGGGGTGTGGCGTCACACAGAAATTGTAAATACTCTGAGTCAGATGATGGCTTGTTTTTAAGATAAAGTTGTCTTTTAGCCTGTAAGTGAAGGAGATGATTTACAGTTGTTCATGTGATTAGCAAGAAAACTATGAATGTTTCTTCAGCGTCCAAAAACCCATAACATGGGGATATATGTTGTATTAATGTCTTAGGTTTGCAATGGAGTTTTGTTTTGTTTTTCAACAAAAGGTAAGTAAGTACAAGGTAAGTTTTTTTCAATATGCTTCAACATGGGGAAAGGGGCAGACATTGCACGCTTATGAAGGTTGTCCTTGTGTCTGGGGGAAGGGGGTTGAAGTTTATGGCAGTATTGCTCCCAGACCTAGCGGGTAGCCACGTGCGCGGAAGCTATGCCCAATTTTTTAAAAATACTGATTTATCTTCGAAATTTTGCTGCATCTGCCATCTTGTTTATTTGACTTATTGACTTTTGCCATTGACTTATTACTTTTCTTGGTGTGAATGTTGTCCAAACTGCACGAAATTGCTCAAAATGCAATCAAGTGACTTTTCCTCTTTTTTTCGGGGAAAACCTGCTCACATCCCTGGATTATATATTATTCTCATTTTGTAATATTGATGGGAAAGAAATATCTTTATAAATTATTTAGTGTGACGTTAATTCCACGAAAGGCACAAGGTTTGAATAATGTCATCATAGCTGACCACACCAGTATTGTAAAAATAGTTACAAAGCAAGAAACTTAGATCTACTTCAAATTAAATTTAAAGAGGCAATACCACTCATTCTACTTTTTCCAGTATAAGTTTTGGTGCGAATTAAGCCTGAAAGTATGTCTACACTTGAATTCATCTCGGACATGATACAAGCCTCAAACTTTTCCGAGAACTTGTTCCATAAATGGAATAACTCATGAATATTAATGACCCCACGACCTAGTTTGGCGATGTTCGTAGAAGTGAGTTCTGCTGTATCGTCATCGCATTTGTACATTCTAATCCAATAATAAGTCATAATACTTATTTTAAATAGACAAAATAGCAGTTCGTAACGCGGGTTTGTTTACTTAGTACATATTCTCAACAACAAGTGCGTTTAGTTTCGAATGTGGGCCCACCTCGAATTTTCCATAAAGCAAACAGAGTTAGCTCCCTTCTCGAACCACCGATAATGCGGTTTCGACTATACTAGTATGGAATATGGAAAGAGTGTTGTCGTTTTTAGTATTATTATAGTGATAAAGGTTAATCAAGGTTCTTTTAGAGACGATAAATTCAACAGATATTTCTAAATATGGATCATGTATTCATGTTATAGGTCAGGTTCATTACCCAGCCTTATTGTTTATTATTAGCATCTGCCAATTACTAAAATGGACCGGGTCTGGTTGCTACAATAGATCGATTTAGTTAATTTTAACTTGTGTCATAAAGGAGAGAGCTAAAATTTAAGTATTGTCACATTACGATTAGGAGTCAACTCCAATATGCTAACCTGATATGTAGACGAAGGAGTGCGTGAGCGAGTGAGTATGGTTTTAAGCCGCTTTTAGCAATATTCATGCAATATCGACGTAGGACTATACTTACGTACTTGCTCATGACGTTATGCTAACCTGATGTGTAGATGTAGGAAGGGCTCTGATTCTTATGTACCTGCTCATGACGTTATGCTAGCCTGATGGGTAGATGTTGGAAGGGCTCTGATTCTTATGTACCTGCTCATGACGTTATGCTAGCCTGATGGGTAGATGTTGGAAGGGCTCAGATTCTTATTTACCTGCTCATGGCGTTATGCTAGCCTGATGGGTAGATGTAGGAAGGGCTCTGATTCTTATGTACCTGCTCATGACGTTATGCTAGCCTGATGGGTAGATGTTGGAAGGGCTCAGATTCTTATTTACCTGCTCATGGCGTTATGCTAACCTGATGTGTAGATGTTGAAAGGGCTCTGAGTCTTATTTACCTGCTCATGGTGTTATGCTAACCTGATGTGTAGATGTTGGAAGGGCTCAGATTCTTATTTACCTGCTCATGGCGTTATGCTAACCTGATGTGTAGATGTTGAAAGGGCTCTGATTCTTATTTACCTGCTCATGGCGTTATGCTAACCTGATGTGTAGATGTAGGAAGGGCTCTGAGTCTTATTTACCTGCTCATGGTGTTATGCTAACCTGATGTGTAGATGTTGGAAGGTCTCAGATTCTTATTTACCTGCTCATGGCGTTATGCTAACCTGATGTGTAGATGTTGGAAGGGCTCAGAGTCTTATTTACCTGCTCATGGCGTTATGCTAACCTGATGTGTAGATGTTTGAAGGGCTCTGAGTCTTATTTACCTGCTCATGACGTTATGCTAGCCTGATGTGTAGATGTTTGAAGGGCTCAGATTCTTATTTACCTGCTCATGGCGTTATGCTAACCTGATGTGTAGATGTTTGAAGGGCTCAGATTCTTATTTACCTGCTCATGGCGTTATGCTAACCTGATGTGTAGATGTTTGAAGGGCTCAGATTCTTATTTACCTGCTCATGGCGTTATGCTAACCTGATGTGTAGATGTTTGAAGGGCTCTGAGTCTTATTTACCTGCTCATGGCGTTATGCTAGTCTGATGTGTAGATGTTTGAAGGGCTCTGAGTCTTATTTACCTGCTCATGGCGTTATGCTAGTCTGATGTGTAGATGTTTCAAGGGCTCAGATTCTTATGTATCTGCTCATGGCGTTATGCTAGCCTGATGTGTAGATGTTTGAAGGGCTCTGATTCTTATGTATCTGCTCATGGCGTTATGCTAGTCTGATGTGTAGATGTTGCAAGGGCTCAGATTCTTATGTACCTGCTCATGACGTTATGCTAGCCTGATGTGTAGATGTAGGAAGGGCTCTGATACGTATACACCTGCTCATGGCGTTATGTTTGCAGGATGTGTTGATGAAGGCAGACCTAATAGACCTATACACCTGTTCATGACGTTATGCTAACCTGATATGTAGATGAAGGAGTGAGTGAGCGAGTGAGTATGGTTTTAAGCCGCTTTTAGCAATATTCCAGCAATATCAGGGCGGCGGACACCAGAAATGGGCTCCACACATTGTACCCATGTCGGGAACCCGGGTCTTCGGCGTGACGAGCGAACGCTTTAACCACTAGGCTACCCGACCGCCCCTGTAGATGTAGGAAGGGCTCTGGTACGTACATACCTGCTCATGACGTTATGCTAACCTGATGAATGATCTTTATTTCCTCCATTTACTTCCGAGAGTGATATACATTTGAATCATGTAAACACAGCAAATTTACAAGAACATTATGTAGAGAAATTGGCAATAATATTTACATGTCGTGGTCCTGGTATGAGATATACTGTCTATAGATAGATCATTGATCGCAGGTTCCAGAAGCATTTATATCTTGTGATACATAAGATATGAATTCAGCCCAGCTGTCAAGGCTCATATCCTCTACAATAGGGGTTATACCACCTAGTAATGTCACAAGTTTTACTTCGTCATCTGCACAGTCCTTAATACACATGTATTGTTCAAGGTTTAAAGCGTCAAATAGATGTTCATAGAGGGTGTTCCTTGCATCAGCTAAAGCTGTACAACATAGCAGTTGGTGTTTTATTATGTCATCGCACTCGTCATCGCACATTAAACACTGTCCAGGTGTTATTGGTAGTGTTCCTAGTTTCACAAGTGCATACATAAGTCTTGGTGTATTGTACAAAATACACATTTTCCACAGTGCGGTACAAGCTTACTGTGAATTTTAATAAATCTGTTTAATTCAGGGTGATCTCGCAGACTCGTGTGCCAATGAGCAGTTTCATGTTCTGTTATTTTAGTTGGTACGGTTTTGTTCCACACATCCTTGGATGGAAACTGGTTAGTTTTCATAAAGTGAACTATTATGGTCCATAATCCATACTTCTTTGCCACATTGAGTAGATCATGTGTTACAGACTTGCCTTTGTCACTGCCTGTTATGTATTGAGCACACTTGAAATAGAACACCTTTTTCGCGGCATATCTGTGGCTGCTTCTACACATTCTCCCATGGAACATCAGCTTCATTTTGTCAATCAGACATGTCACAGTTCACAATCGCCGCGTCTGAATAGTTGCAACGGTCGGAGATCTTACATGAAAATTTTGTACATTACGTGCAAAGTAGCACTGGAGTTTTTCAATTTCATTGTGTTCTGTCTTGGACATATTTGACCACCTGTTCATGACATTATGCTAACCTGAAGTGTAGATCCAGGAAGGGCTCCGATTCTTTTATATACCTGCTCATGACGTTATGCTAACCTGATGTGTAGATGTTGGAAGTGTTCCTATACTTATATACCTGCTGATGGTGTTATGCTAACCTGATGTGTAGATGTAGAAAGTGTTCCAATACTTATATACCTGCTAATGACGTTATTCTAACCTGATGTGTAGGTCTAGGAAGGGTTCTGATACGTATATACCTGCTCATGATGTTATGTTTACAGGATGTGTTGATGAAGGCAGATCTAATAGACCTATACACCTGTTCATGACGTTATGCTAACCTGATATGTAGATGTAGGAAGGGCTCCGATTCTTATGCACCTGCTCATGACTTTGTAAGCATGTAGAACTTAATGACCCGAATATGCGAAGGAAAACAGCTTTGGAAAAGGAAGGTGTACGGTTGAACACATCTTTGTACAACATCGATAGTAGAAACCAGGAAAAGCTTTAAAAAGTCAACTTTTGTCGAATTTATAGATTTTAAGAAAGTCTATGGCTGTGTCGACAGCTCCATACTGTGGGAGAAACAGAAACATTTTCTCGTTTCTTGTAGCCATCTAGGGACACTTCAAGCGTTGTGTTAGAAAAACGGCAGATTTATAACGTGGTTGATGTTTGTTGTAGGCTCAAGCATGAGTGTTTGCTTTCGCCCTTCCTCTTCACCTCTTCATAAATGACCCTCTCATAGGAATAACCAGTCTGAAGATGATCGAGACTGATGGTTCTCTGGCGTTGAGGATGTCCTCAGATCTTTGTTTAGCGGTAGTGAGAACTAAGATCTGATTTTAATGAGATTGCTCTCGGGGTCACGGGTGGGTTCGAATCCCAATTACGTTTCTAGGTTTGTCAGCACCATACCCGTGCTCGTGGGTTTCACCGAAGATGTAAACGTCTAAGACCTGCATCACTTCGGGCTTTCCTTCCACATTAAGCTGACACACCATGATATAACTGGAATAATGTCAATGCGGCGTCAAACACAACTCACTCACTCAGGTGTCCCCCGCCTTGATACAACTGGAATATTGAATAACTCAAATTGAATAGATTCGCTCACTAAAATAAATGAATCTATAGTCAGTATAGCCTGTGTTCACTCAGCGTATCAGCGACAGTAATAGATAACCGGCTGACATGAGAGGAGCCGATTGGAGGGATTGGCAAACAAGCAAATTTTGCTTATCTGAATGCCTCTCCCAAACATGATACACATACAAATTACAATGTATTAAAGTGATATGAGAAATAGCATACATGATATAATTGACATTAAAGATGATTATTGTTCTGTAAGTGTTTTATTACTGGATTATCTTTCGAAACTACAGCTACGTTATATTATATACATCTAGCACAACATCATCACAATATCATATATACTTGCCGTAAAAGGCGACTGTGCTTGTCGTTAAAGGCGACCACTAACGGGATCGGGTGGTCAGACTCGCTGACTTGGTTGATGCATGTCATCGATCCAAATTGCGTGGATCGCTGCTCATGATGTCAGTCACTGGACTGTCTGGTCCAGACTCGATTATTTACTGGCTGCCGTCATATGGCTGAAATATTGCTGAGTGCGGCATTATACAACAACAAAAAATTTAACTTCTGAAATATCCCCTTGTACGAGAGTCACAATTCAGGCAGTCTCAATCAAAGGAACATTCTGCCACGACCCGTTTCTACGGACAAAATAGTATTACTTGTACGAAATTGTAAAACTTGTATTGAAGGACACTTGACTTATCAAAATCATCCATTTTCTTTGGAATTATATAAACGTCAGAACTTGCAATTATATAAACGTCAAAACTTGCATCTAAATAACATAAAATAGCAAATATTTCAGTCGGAGGCTTTGAGGCTTGTTCATTGTTACCTCAGACCCCCCCCCACACACACACACACACACACACATTTAGGTGATTTCTTCCACAATTAGTACATTAAGTTCTTAAAAGGATATGTGAAGTCTGATTCTCTTACATTTGAATATAATATGTATGACTTCATTCCAATATTTGAAAATCTATGGCAACATTTAACTTCTCGGCCACTCTTCATATATGTCCTCTATTTGACCTTGAACTATTATAATGAATTAAATTATCCCTGTGATATTTTTTATAAAGTAAATAAAAGTTGTATACCAAGATTGTTCTTTAATTTAGTAATATTAGAAAGAAATTTGAATCTCTTCCTTCCTACAAATATCCAAGAATACGAAAATACGAATTATATATGCCTATATCTTGTGACCTTGAGAAAGGTCATTCCCATGAAAGCTGACATGCTACCAAATAAAATAAAGTATGAATTAATTCTGTTGCAATTTTCTTGAGGTTGGCCATTTATTTTGACCAAAATGACCAGACTACTTAGTATTGAAGATTCTTTAATGGCGAGGGGTCGATCTTTCCAAAGGAAAGGATTCGTATGTGGTGAACGTTTTCAATCCACTTGCTGATGGATAACTTTAGTTCAGTGCCCACCCTTGCCGAACTAGGCCGGAATTTCAGTGGCTATTACGAGTTAGGTCCCTTCTGTGACCAATCAGATTCCACTTCTTATATCACTAACATTTGTTCAAACAAAATGGCAGCGCTCAGTCAAGACGATCTGATTTTTAATAAAGATCTATATTTTGATAAAACGGGTCTTACTTCGCGATGTGCATGAGATCAGGTGAGCACAGAGTAACCTTTCAGAGACCCCTGAAACCTCATTGCGATTGTCAAATATTTTGGTTGCCAGGAGGCTGCATCACAGTCGCATTGCCTGTGTGACTGAGGCTTTAGCTAGATCTGTCATTTCACTTTTTGCCAGGACACTTTGTCCGTCGTTCGTAAGCTATTTACACTTGATTAAATGTGCAGAAGCATTTTGTAAGTGTACCTTTTCACAATAAAAACAATTAATAATTGTCTTGTTGACAATGTCTCCTTTTCATAAACCAACTTTACTCGAAAGACACTTAGTTTTTACTCAAGAGAATGTTTGATAGATTTGTTTACATATAGTGCAAAGATATTGTATGGGTGTTTGGAGACCTCATGTGATACTGGTGAACTTGACCTTTTTATCAAGGTCATTGGAAGTATTTGGTCAATTTGCTGCTTGCTGAAAGATATCTCATGACATCTCAGGATGTCTCAGTGTGTTTAACTTTTGATTGTTAGTTGTTAGTTGACAGTTTAACGTGAATAAATTCAAGCATTTCTTTACCAAACGTGATCCTCTCATAGTATGTTTCACCAGTACTTAACAACTCATCTACATGGAAATATGTACTTAAGAAATCTTCCGCATCCTTCTTTAACAACATGTTTTGAGGAATGAATGAGTATGGTTTTACGCCGCTTTTAGCAATATTCCAGCAATATCACGGCGGGGGACACCAGAAATGGGCTTCACACATTGTACCCATGTCGGGAATCGAATCCGGGTCTTCAGCGTGACGAGCGAACGGTTTAACCACTAGGCTACCCTACCACCTCTCCTGATTACCTGAACTGAACTTTATTCACACTTAGGCCGCTATCAGCGGCATCAGAGGTACAAAATTATTTGAACAACAAAATACATATACATATAAATATAGAATATATACAAAAACATCGACTGGAACACTGCTTCACACTAAACATCGCTGAAGGCAACATTAGTACTTTAGTTTCCTTGTATTTAGCAACGTCACGTAGATCCACACAATAAAATCGTTTTGATTTTGAATCAAATGTTTTAAAAACAAACAAGCGGTAAACGCCGCTGTTGGTATGTTGATTTATTTATTTCACAGATATATATTTTTATGTATAGATATGTATTTATTATGAACGACTGCGTTATTAACATGATTAGACTATGAAGATTCTAGAAAATATTATTCCAAAATATTTTTAAAATGATACACATTTATGCTGTTGATGGTTATAATACCAAATTGAATACACGTTGAAAGCAACTAAATAATAAACAGAAAGTAGAAATCACCAAAACGCAAGCACAGAGAACGTTTGACATTTAAAGGTATCACAAATGCTGTAAGCAGTGATGTGTAACATGTGGAGCGCTTTTCGTGTGTGCATCCACTGCAGACAGTGTGTCAAAATGACAGTACCACCAGAGTCCTTATACCTGACAGTAATAAAATACCAATACACATGTCACATCATGGCCGTCAATTCATGCTAAAAGTGGGTATGGATAATTAATCCGAATACGGATTTAGGGTAACATATTAATTGTGGATTAATTTATCAAAAACGAAATATGTTGTAACTGACACAAGACTAAAGTCACAGTGCCTAAGGAGGTCTCGAGGCAGATCTTGCCCAGGACGGTGTTCCATGAATGAATCAACCCCAGCTGAAATGAGCCTGAAATAACCATGATAAACCATGGTCCACAGACCATGGGCACCATGATATACCATGTCCGGTAAATGGCACCCAGGTTTACCATTACGTTATAACCAATGATTTGTTTTTGACTACTGAGACCATGGTATACTTGTACCCAGGTATAACATGGTCAAAACCAAAACCATTGTATACCATGCAATATAATGGTCAGACCATGGTGTATTATTATGGTAGTGTGATTCTGATGTTCAAAACATTCCAAATGACCTTCTGGTTTTCTTGGGGAATTAGTTAGCAAAAAGACCCGGAGCCACAAGAGATTAATTACAATTTTATTTACTTGAACTAAAAAAACAATATCTTATAATATAGCTGAGGGTGCCCTCTGGGCTGTGGGCGAGAGTTGTCCTTGGTTGGGGAGTCAAACCCCTACTGCTTGACATCATGGTTCTCTATCTATCTAACTAAAATTTAAACAATGCACAGAATATGATTCGCTATTTATACATTATAAGATATTTCCTACAATTAACGATGGCTAGACAGAAGGGAATACTTAATCCTGTCAGTTGGCACTAATCCTGTTAAGATATAAACTGGATGCTTGGGAAGAGATTACAATATCTCAATAGACGAGCTTGTATGTGTGCTAAATCTTAATGAGTCTACATTGAAGTATTATTTTAATCGTTTTAATATAGGTGATGGCAGGTTTACTTAAAATAATAGTTCCAGGCAATCTACTGAACCAGGTAAACATAGCTTTTGGTCTTATTGAATAGTATGTCTAGGAGATGGGGCCTTATTACCTTACACTGGTGTTACTCTAGGCTAGCATTTATCTATAAGCTATAACTGAAACTTTCTTTGGATTTATTATTATATGAACATTTGTAGTAATATTACACCTCATATTTTATGTCACAACTAATATCGTATAACTTCATTTTCCCTAACTCCTAATATGTTGGTTATATGGAAATTTGTATAAATTATTACACCATGATAGTACCATGGTATATAATGAAAAATGACATAGTAATTGAGACACCATCAAACCCATAGCATTTAAAATTGCTTGGGATCAATGGAGATAATAGCATAACATACATTGGTGTATCAAGTATAAATAGTTTAATTAGTACCTAAAACATGTTGAGCATAATCGGAAAAAAATACACATACAAATAACATTTTCTCCTTAAGTGGGAAATTATTACACAAACTCACGCACTGAAAACAAACCGTTTAGAGGGGTTCCAGAGATTTCAACTAAGTTGTGAGTCGAACACATAAACGATAAACACACACCAATTTCAAATATCTTTTTCATTTCCTGTTGTTTTAAAAGATAAATTACCAGCCTTGCACAAAACACTACATTAGACCCAAGAACAGTTGTGATCTCTACATTTCCGCTACCACTTCCGACAATCGCATTCCGCTTATTTGTCCGTTTTGAGTTTCCCAGGTTCTAGACGGTAGCAATGTTAATTTTAAGCGAATTATATCGTTGAACAAACTATAGGTGTAGTTGTAGTTTATAAATCGCGTCTGAGCATCACAAGTAATGAAACTGTAAATGATATGGTTCAGGTTTAGGTATCTATGTTCAGAAACTTTCTTGAAAGACATTTACATTTTTCCAAACGAAATTGCATATTTTTCTTCGGAATATGATAAATTATCTTAAATTCATATATCTGGTTTGGATGAACATTCTATACGTAATATCAAACTCTTGGAACGAATATGACAGGATGCTCATGAGGGCATTTTGACCTGTGGCGTTGTTAGATTCGACATTCCATCTGAATACAAGAATGTGGTAAACGTCACTGCACACACGCTATATCAAAACTTTTGTTGTAATATAATGCGTGAAACAAATCTTTAAGATGGTTCTGTAACATCAAGATTCTAGCTGTTGACAGAATGAATGGTTATGTATCATACACTTACCGACACTGTTAACACATGATTATGTGTCAGTCATTGCGTATTCTGCAACTGAAGAGAAGACTATGTACTGAGTCCAAGCAATCTGACTTAGCGAAGGGAGGCTGCAACTGTAGAAAGAAGTGTCCACTGAACTGATGTGTATACTGTTTAACTGTGCATGTAGGTTCAAACACCATTATCAAGCAAGTGCAATCGCTTGTTGATAACGGTGTAAGAACCTACCCCGAAACGTCACTCTTAATCGTAATAAAGAAGTTGGTACAAATGATGAAGAGAAGATAGTGTTCACAACTCTTTATTGGCCGAGTCCTTCGTAACATTAAATATGTTCTGAAGAATAAAATAAATATACTCTTTAGTGATAATAAAGTAAACAAATCAATTACAGTTCTTGAAAAGTATTCAAGCATTCATAATGTTCACCCAAAATTATGCCCAATGAAGTTTACATTACATTTTTAAACAAGGATTTCTCCCTAAATTTAAGTCGCTCGAAGATTCACATTTACGGTAAATAAACATGACTTTGACTGACCTTTACGCAGCAAAGAATAGTTATACCATTTAGGTGATATAACATTACTTGAAAACATTACAAATACTTCCAGCATATATATTTTGAGCACTCAAAGATGATCGAAAATCGAACAACACGCTTTTTGAAAAAAGTAAACTGAATTATCAGTAAAGTTGACATATTTCCAAAAAACTTGCGCTTATGACATGATATTATATTAAACAAAAAACAGTAATTTATACCTGATGGTGCTTTCTGCAACACACACAAATTCTCACACATTTGACCCTCGCGGTCACTCACACTCATCGCTGGAGCTCTCAAAACACAACAGGGAGTAATCATTATTTTGGAAGCACAATCCATAGAACAAAACGGCTTGATCAAAACAGCTAACTAAAATATTTCTTTCTTGGCATAAATGAAATTAAATATTAGTTATTTTACATTCAAATGTCATTTCAACCAGAAGTTGTTCATCCATAAATCCTATCCCTACTTAGCCTAAAAGTAGTTCAAGCTGTGTGACATCATTTGCATACCAGTATTTATCGGAGTTTACAGGATCGGTTTATTGCATCGATAACATTATCCATTTCAGGATCAACAGAATGGTCATTTATGTATTCTCTCTATCCATTACACACTATATAAAACAAAACACGTGTATCACCCCAAAATATAATAAGTAATTATATGTACTTATGTGGTATGTGTCTTCTTTTGTGTTCCTACCCATAGGGAAGTTCAATATGTGATAATGTTGTTTTGATAATATTTGCGTATTTTTAAGTCAAGTTATTGCAACATAAAAATGTGCAGTATTAAAAAAGAAACAAAAAAAAACAAGTGTTTGAAACATGTTGTATGTATCTTAATGTCAACTTTTGAATGAACATTGTACTCCCTACCCCTTTGCCTTTCAACAAATTAATGCATGTACATTTTTGTAACGGATTAGATATGATAGCTATACAAGATCATCTTTGATCATCACAGAAAATTACTTTGCAGGAATTAAGCTTGGAGACTATAATATAACAGAAACGAACACAGCGGAAGACTGCAGGACCCTAAAATGTGGAGAGCCAGTAGGAACCAACCCCACGTATGAATGGGTAAGTATCATGTAGACAAATATGTGGCATGTCACTGTGTCAGCATCATAGTTCTGGACAGACAATTATGGGATCAAGTATATGAGACCAGGTCGATGACATGCTCTGCTTCGACACCTCGAGTTCTCGCTGTTCCGCCTGTTTGGAGTTATTTCTGTGACGCTCTTTCAACGAATACTACCATCTAAGGTTTTTTTGTACAGTATAGCGAGTTTAGGATGAATAACTATCTTTTGCTTATGTCCATGTTGATTCATGAATATTGAAAGTTCAGACGAGGTGGCGTAAAGTCATATGAAAGTCACGTGTTTGTGCCATCGGGAAAATGTGAATGTTTCTGACAATATGACACATGATGGGTCGAGCGAGGAAAATTATGTTGGAAATAGACATAGATTTGAAGCTGTCATATATTTTTTATCATACCGTGATAACAATGATCATTGACACCAATATTGTTCTACACTGTAGGAGCACGTACTGCATTTACATTTTCGATGCCCTATTACTTGATATGGAATTGTAACAGATAAACAGTATATCAATCAAATAATGCATGTTTATGTTTATCTGATAGACGTGAATTAAAAGTTCCTGACAGGCTATTTATCAGAATATAAGCCTAGTCTCTGTGTATTAATCCATGTACCGTCTTTTTCAGAGTATCAAAGAGGGCAAAGTCGAAGAACGTCACAGAACCACAACTAATACCTTCCAATTGTGTCGAAATGTTTTTAATTGTTCGGTGAAGTGTCAACGTAACCATGATTGCACGGAAACAACATGGATGTGCTTCAGACGTAAGTTTTGAGACAACTACATTTCCCACACTTTGTTTTTTGTTTTATTGTTTACCTCACATGTAGACAGTTTGGTTTCTAGTCTAACAGTACATGGTGCATATTTATAATAAATACCTTTTCTACATAAAAGCAACTGATTAACATGTAGTAAGGTTCTAATGTTGCTGATGTGAACGAAGGCACCATCTTTTGAAAAAGAAAAATTGCAATAAATACTGTCGATTTAGATGTTATCAATTGACACAGGGACCGCCTCCATGGTCTTACGTACAAAGCGTCTGCCTGGAGAGCGGAAGACCAGTGGTTCTATCCCTGACCGCATCATACCAAAAGGCATTTATAAAGCCGCATTCGACCCGATTAGAATACAGCTATGACGTTACTCTATCTGCAGATTATCTTTTATTAATTGACAGTTTACTAACTGCTTTCTACAATGAAAAAGTTAAGGCCAAGCATTAATTCTAAGCACGTGCATTACGAATGTACCGGTTACAGATCGCGCAAAATGGACGTACGGTGAGAATATAAGGGCTGGTTCAAATGGAACATGAAGCATGTATAACGAATGAACTGCATGGCATTTACGTGCAACACACATACTGGTTGCTGTATGTGTTATACTTGTGAACGCGACGTTTGATACCGTTTTAGTTCACAAAAGATGATCGGTAAGAGTGAGTGAGTGAGTGAGTTAAATTTTAAACGGCAAGTATGCAGTCATAGAATGAATTGAACACGTTAATTATACATCTAAAATGAAAACATTCAGACTAAGTAAAAACTTATCGACAATGGACGGTAAAACAACTCGAGTATCACAGATGAATGTTTGAAACTAGAATGTAACTATACAAAGATATCACTCTACATAACAACACATTATAAGCACGAACCATAGATATCACTCTATATAACACCACATTATAAACACGGACCAAATATGTTACTCTACATAACACCGCATTATAAACACGGACCAGAGATATCACTCTACATGACACCACATTATAAACACGGACCAAAGATATCACTCTACATAACACCACATTATAAACACGGACCAGAGATATCACTCTACATCACACCACATTATAAACACGGACAAAAGATATCACTCTATATAACACCACATTATAAACACGGACCAAAGATATCACTCTACATAACACCACATTATAAACACGGACCAAAGATATCACTCTACTTAACACCACATAATAAAAACGGACAAAAGATATCACTCTATATAACACCACATTATAAACACGGACCAAATATGTCACTCTACATAACACCACATTATAAACACGGACAAAAGATATATATCAACATAACAACACATTATAAACACGGACCAAAGATATCACTCTATATAACACCACATAATAAAAACGGACCAAAGATAGCACTCTGCATAACACCACATTATAAAAACAGACCAAAGATATTACTCTACATAACACCACATTATAAAAACGGACCAGAAATCATCGGCAACAAAAATTTGGCGTTTATACCGGGGATGGTCAGTGCGAAATCTGACATAAAAACATATACATGGTTTATGAGTTAGCAGTAGTAATTCAAAGGCAAGGATTATTGTCACATGCAAGAAACAAGGAGAATTGGTGAAAGCATACTGATGTTCTGCCGTCAGGATTGGCATTCTGGACTGTCCTCTGTCTTTGCAGGACATGCTAGGCACAGACGTTTTCAACACCATATGTTTGATGTGCCAACGGCTTGTGTTGGATCTACCTAGTCTGGACTGACGATGTGACATCAGATACACATATTCTTTAGTAATGTTTTTTTCTGCTAATTCTTCGTTTCTTCCCTCCGTATCACAGCAGGTGAATCTGGAAGGCGTCATCGAAAAAGGAGAACATTGGGTAAGTAAAGCATGTGTAAGATCGGGCTGAAATCAATATAGGATTGACGTAAAACACTAAAGGGTTATAAAGTATGACGAGAAGCAATAAGTCTTAAGGACTTCATTTGGATGTATGGATCATGTTCTGTCACTTGGTGACACAGTGTCTCGTCTGTCCCTAAAAAAGGTTTTTATTATTCTTTATTATTTAATTTTTAAAAACGTTTAACAAAATAAAGTGCAACTTGAAAAAAATATCATAAAACAATGTTAATGTTTGACCTAAAATATCCGTTTACTCTATAACTGAGGTGAATGGTTTACACTCCCGCACTTATTGAATACAATGAGCACGCAGTTAACCTAAACCGCCTGTAGGATGTCCAGCATGTAACAACCATGGTGTAGACAAATAAGATGTTTTCATGGACATATCTGAAGCCTCCATTCATTTCCTAGGGAACTGTGATCATCCAAATATATTTTGGCTGAAATTAAATGGCTCAATTTGTCTTCAGTGCACTGATTGGCGCATTTGGACATTGAGTTTGCAATGGGTTGTGGATCCAGGTACAGACAGTGTTTTATCTAGTAGTCCACAGTAGTAATTTATTTGTGCAATCAGAATGACCCTGGATTGTAATAATTCTCTTCTTATATTAGATGCATTTATTTTAACATAACATATATTATCATGTACTATCAATACTTTGTCCTGTAATTATTATTTATTAATATTAGTTTGTGTTATAATAACTTCATTAACACAGTTGAATGAAGAGTGAATTGGTGAATTGTCCTGTCTTTATACATATAAAAAATCCGCTTGTTCTAAATCATGTCATTAGCTCCTTTTGAAGATATGATTTAAAGATGAATGAATGGCCTAGAAATGTGGGATTTCTTCTCTCAGAAGCTTTCCAAGTATCTTCTTAAAACATTTGTGGCATAGAAAGTTGAACCATATTAATAATAAAAAAATATATGATCCGTGAATTAAGGATGCTGTTAAATACAATGGAAGAGTATTGTTCGGGAACAAAATATGAATTGGTTTGATTGTCCAAGCATATTCAAAATATCGTCTGTATTGCAAGTGAATATGCCCCATTTCTTTTATTTCATTGAAAACTTTTGTCATAGTCTTTCATAGTCACAATAATCCCTCATGGCATGTTACAGTTATTGTATGATAAAAAGATGTACTGTAGCAAACCAAACAGTGAATTTAATTTATCCTAGTATTTTGTAAGTGACAGTTGCCTGCTTCATCGTGACAATAAAGGAAGATGTGGTACATTATAGCGGCTATCGAGTTCCTCACAATCACATCCTTTTAAAAATAGTTTCCAACCTATGTTTCAGATGAACAGCTTGTCCCCTGTGGTAAGTATGATGTTATTCAGTATTTGCTTATATTTGCGTTAGCTTTTGCCAAAACATGTTCGTTATACCCTGAAGACATAGGTATGCAAATTACATAGCAGATGATTTCTCAATCAATCAATCTTTATTCATGGTACTTCTGAGGTCAAAGGCCTATAGTACATTGTGTGGGGCGTGTTACAAATTCATACATTTTCTTAGTTTCATGGCAGGATAAATGAACTTGGATAAATTTATGATAGTTTCTGTACAATCACAAGTCATTAATTTACAAAATTTGTTACCGTTTGGGTTGCGGTAGAAATAGTTATTTAGATATTTTGCTCTTAAATCTTCATACACTGGACATACACATAAAAAGTGATGTTCATCTTCAGTACAATCAGTTTTACAAATCCTACAAAGTCTGTGTTCTCTTTCAATACCTTCATATCTGCCTGTTTCAATAAAAAGATCATGTGAGCCACAGCGGAATCGAGAAAGAGCTGTTCTAAACTTATGTAAATTTACACTTAATAGATAAGGTTCTGGTATAATAGTAGTCTTAAATGTAGTGTAGTAAATTGCTTTTCTAGAACTGGACAAAGAACCATGCCATTTTTGAATGTACATATCTTTTAAAGTCTGTGTCACACGGGAGAAGAAATGTTGTGGCATATCTACATGTTGCTGTAACCAAAAATAACCATATCCACATCCGTATAACATGTTTTTAACTTTTGATACCCAATTTTGTTTCCCATGGCTGTCGTAGAGAAGCATCATATTATAACATATTCTCGGGTATCTTGAAGATGGCATATTTAATAGCTTGACCCAGTATTGAATAACCTTTAAATAACTATTCACCATATACCCTTGCGTTTTCTGTGCTGGATTTTACAGAAAACGCTCAGCTCGAGACGGTATGTCAAAGCTATGGCACATATCAAACAACTAGGACAGGGCAATAACATAATCCACCACACTGGCACCCTGGTTTCCTATAAAAGTAAAATCTCCAACCCCAGCGTCTGACCCGCACCCTCCATCCATAATAAGTATATTTAATATACTGCATAAATCTAGTAAGCTCTTACCAAAATTATTCAAAGATAAATCCACAGAAAATCTTTTTAAGCTGAAATTGTCTTAGAACAGAAATCCCCATACACTGTTATCATGACTCTCGATATATTCAAGGATATCATTTTCTACAAAATCAGATTCAGTGCTAGTTCTGGCATTCAAGTCTCCCCCAATCATCAAATAAACATCATCACAATGTGCTAGTGTATCAAGTAAGTCATTTTGTAATATTTGTATGCCATTTTTGCATTGCCTCAAAGGGTTTGTGTACCAAGTCGAACATTCAGGGTGAACATAGACACATGAATATAGCAAATCTTTTTTAAATCCAAATACGGTTTTATCTAACAGCATGAAAATGCCACTGTCATAAACTTTAGACCATTTTACATATTTAACAAGTTGCTGTCTAACTAATATGGCAATACCACCAGAAAGTCTACCAAAGTTGGAAATCTTTTCAGCTTCTTTGATCCATAGCTTGAATCAGGGAAATATCAAACTTATGTCTATATCTTTCATCCATGTTTCTGTTATGCCGATGAAGTCAAATGAGTTTAAATAATCGGTAAAGTCCTGATCAGTTAATTTACAATTAAATCCTGATACATTCCAGAAAACAAATGTTCTATTCTCAAATGTACAATCATCGACATCATCTGTCGTATCTACATGAGGCGTCCTACAATCACGCTTGGTCTCGTTGCACCCCTAGTGGGTTGCTGTCCTGTCCCAGGCCTTAGAGTAAGAACTCAGAAGTCGTGGTCCTGTGTGTGAACCTCCCCGTCTATGTCCTGGTGAGGGTGATGTTCTGATGTCCTGGCTATCCCTTTTCTCCCGTCTGTGTGCTGTAGTTCTCTCTGGTGTCTCTTGTCTATCTCTCATCTCACTATCCTTCTTCACATCCTCGACAAGTTTGCGTCCTTTATAAAAAAAACCTCTTATCTGGGTTTTCACATCGTAAACTGCCTAGCTCTTGTCGGTCATTAGCCACACCATATCCCATTTCTCTCAGGGTATCCCTGAATCCAAGTGTTTGGATTTTATCATCCCAGTGTGCCATTTTCACTATTAGAGGGCGGGGTTTACTTGTTGTTTTGCTGGATAACCTGTGTGCACGTTCTATGTCTCTATCAGCAAGTTCCTCATATGTAGGATTCTTATTTCTGGCTCTATTAAAAATATCTAGTATCTTTTCCTTGCACACTTTATAAGATTCTTCTACTCCCTCTGGTACCCCATATACAATCAAATTATTTCGTCTGCTCTGTCTTTCCTGATGTACTCTAGACTCTAGGTCACTAATACTGTCAGACCAGTAATACAGTTTATCTACTTTGTTGGATATTTCGTCAACATCTACCGTATTTTCTTGAGTATAGTGCGCACCCATGTATAATGCGCACCCCCCTCTAGCGGGTTCAATATTTTGGAAAAAAAGAAATTTGAATATTATGCGCAGAAAAAATTTACACCGTACCCTTTCAGCGAAGTCCGGCAAACGAACGGGTGCTGAGAAACTTCGTCAGTACAATTTCGAAATTTGAGATAAAAAATCACCAGACATGTTTATTTACCGTTTAAATAGTATTTATTGTTCTGCTAGGCAATGTTTTATATCTAGGGATTTAGATTACCTTGTGTATTTTCTCGTAAACTAAGCCGGAAACAGCAATCAGCTGTACACACGTTTTCTTGGAATCGACCGGTGATTCGGTCAAGACACACCCAGTGATATAACTTTATAGGATTTTTAATGCAAGGATCTGCAACAATTGTATCTGAAACTATTTTATTTATCAGGAATAATATATTCCATTATTTTCTTAATCATATGAAACCTTTACTAAACATATTTAAAATAATAATAACCCTAAGCGAAGCAGCTGATCGCTATTCCCGGGTATTATTTTTTACATGGAACATGTCTGACCAGTCACCGTCAAGGCTCACGCGCACGTGAGCACGTGAGCGCGAGAATTTCATGTTGACATAGAATCGTCAAACAAAAACAAATATGACTTTTAACGAGTCAAAGTATGTCATTTATGATATATGTATCCATTCTCTGTCAACTAAAGTTCGTTTCAAGGCGTCAATAGCGGTATTCTGACCGTGGTTGCTGTTAATAACGGTGAGTTGTGCGATCTTCCGATCGCTTCACACACGATTTCGCCGAAATTAATAAAAACAATATTATAAGGAATTTTGAATAAAATTAATGAAGTAAGTTACAAACATAAGTCCAGAAATACAAAGAACACTTTTTATAGACAGACAGTGTAATTACATAATTATTTTGCGTACTTCAGTATGGATTTGTTGACATGGTATTTCCGGTGTTTCGTGCTCACGGTACGTAATGTCTTTCCATGGGAGGAAAAAACATCCAAACTCATAATTCGTGTATAATGCGCACCCCCTTCTACACAGCTGTGTTTTTCCGAAAAAAAGTGCGCACTATACTCAAGAAAATACGGTAGTCTGAGAATAGCCTGTTCTTCTCTATTCACACTGACTTCTGTTCTCAGTTCACATACCTCTGCCTTGATCGAATGAACTTCTTCTCTCAAAGATCGTATGTCTCTTGATAGCCTGTCTTCAGATTCCTTAATCTGATTTATAATGGCTGATTCCAATCCCGCGGAGTCCCCACCAGTAGGTCCCGGGTTCGATTCTATGTCACTGGCAACCAGTAGCAGTGAAACAAACGGTTGTCTCCTAACTTTGTGGATACTGTCCAGTTTTGGGTCTGTAAACAAGGTTGCCTTGTCCTGTACATTCATACATATCTCACCTTTGAAACACGTTGGCGGCACAAAATCCAATGTAGACATCGCATATTCCATAGATGATGCCAATCCGAGCTCTCCATGCTTCTACGGATATTCACATAGTGCTTGATGTTCTTCTTGATGTATATATACACCACAAAGTTGATTTTTTTCAAATTAGTTTCCTCTCTGAATTTGAAACACACCCGTATGTCAAGGGAGGTAAGCGTACAATTTTTTTTTAGAACATGTTATAAAAATGGACAGCTCATACGCTCCCAGGTCGACGATGCTTTAGATGGTTCATCTGACATTCAAGCGCAGACTATCCTTGAAAATACTTTCTCTGAATTCCAGATCTAAACCAAAGAAGAGATACTTCCTCAAATGACAAAAAGCTATGCATACCTTCTGTTCACGCGATCTCATCCCAGCAAATCTGGTGTATGACAACGTTGAAATTCTTCTGCCAACCAACACCAGGATCGTCAATCTGTCTGTGACTTCCAGTATCATGGCAAACGACTTCAAGACTGCTTTTGTGAAGCCACTTATTAACAAGATGGACTGCATTGTCAAAGCCTGAAATTATAGACCCGTGTCTAATCTGTCCTTGGCCTAATATTTCCGCTTTAGATACGACTGATCTTGCACGTCTTGCACGACTTGCACGTCAGTCCTGGAACCAACAATCTTAGCTTTGTACGTCAGGCTTCTCGGTACCATCAGCAATAAACATAAACACCTAGATCACCTGTATGCAGATGACATCTCATTATTTCACGGATTGATAATTGCAACACCTTTCAAGCAAACTCCCCTAAAATATACCCTCAACCGATTACAATGAATCCAAAATAAAGCTGCTCTTCTTGTATCTCTTTCTCAAACGTCCAATAACATCATTTCTATCCTGCACTGGCTACCAATCAAACAATGAATCACCTTCAAACTCATCTCTCTATCAATGTTACTTCAAGTCAACCCCAATTTATGTCTGACCTGCTTCAACTCTACACACGAATTTGAATACTCCGATCTTAATCAAAACATCTTTTCTGTGTACCTCCCCAGTAAACTCCCCAGTTATGGACAAAGAACTTTCTTCTTCGTTGCTGCGTTTGAATTGAATATCTACCCCTCATCTCTGTGATTGTCCAACCTATTCTGCTTTAAGAACATCAGTCAAGTTTTATCTCTACGCCCAACCTTAGGCTGGACTGTCCTCTCTTGTTTGCGCTTTGTGCATTAGAAGAGAATGGGAAAATCTACAATATGAATAATATATTCTTCTTCTTCTTCTTCTTCTTTTTCTTATTATGGATAGATTAAAATATAAAATGCAGCAAAGAGGGTTTGGTGATCCAGGCACAGTCAGGCTGGTTAGACTCATCATCAGCTCAGGGCACTTGCCCCCTCTACACGCAGCTCAGAAAGCGAATGGGACTTCTCCCAGGAAGCGCTGCCTATTCAAACACACCCAGAATTCTTCGGAGAATGTGAAGACTCCCCAATACTGTAACCTTCTGCATTACCCAGATTGTCAGAAGGGCTGGATTTCTGGAAGCGAACCTGGGTACTCCTCCAATGTCAGTCAACAGATTGGGAGGTACAAACCCTAAGGCACCGAGAACAATGGGAGTGAGACAACTTGGGATGCAAGCGTGACCTTTCGAAAACGAGGTCCGCATATTTGACATGTTTTTCCTGAGTCCTGTCAAGCACATTAGTGTCAAAAGTGACAGAAATTTCATGATAGGAATGATTTCATTGGATTTATCAAAAAGGACAAGATCAGGTTTGTTGGCCTGGATACGTCTGAGGCTGTATACGTGCATGTTCCAAAGAATTGTGTATTTAACATTTCCCATGAGGCCCTCTACATATTCCGGTTCATACCATGGATGGACCTCTGTGTCAAAACCTCAAGCATTGTGAAGGCGGTAATAAAAGGCTCGAACCATTCCATCATGTCACTTACGATACTGTGTTTGTGCCAAAGCGGGCATCCACTGGCAATGTAATGGACAGTCTCATTAAATTCATTGCATAATCTACATTATGATGCAAAATCACACATTGACGGTTTCGAGTGGGAAGTGACTTGCCCTGAGCAGCAAACAGAAAGCCTTCTGTTTCACTTTTGGGGCATGCTCATAAACTCGATGCAGTGGTCGTCAGATAGCCTCTTCTTGAAAAACTGACCCTTGGCCAATTTGATATGGAACTTTGCTTGGTTGACACTCATTTCCGTACCGTCCATCAGTACAGAACCATCAACAAAATCAACACTGACATTGAGATTATGTCCCTGTCCCTTACCCTTATGTCCCTTAAACTATAGAATGCCTTGTTTTCATGATGACATGCTTCACAAGAGGATCATCAGACAAATAAATGTGTGCAAAAGTGCACAAAACAATACTATCATGACGAAACCCCACGTTAATCAAACCACGCCCTCCTATAATGATTGATAAAGATAAGCGATTGAGGGAAGAACGAGGGTGGTGGGATCTATTGTCTGACATGCGTCTTCGTGTGAGGGTGTCAATACCCTGAATGTCTTGTTTCGTCCAATCAACAACACCAAACGAATATAGAAGAACGGGTACAGCAGTATTTGTGGCTTTGACTTTATTGCGAGCATTCAGCTGTGAACGCAAGATTTTCTTAAGCCTACATTTGTACTCTGACCGAAGTTTGTCCTTGATATGGGCATTCTGGAATTTGCCCCTCACCTGCATCCCTAGGTACGTATAGGCCTGACCTTCAATGACATGGTCCTCCCCCAAATTATTAGTATTATTAGTATTAGTATTAGAAGTAGTAGTATAAGTCATGGTAAAGTGGCATTCAAACTCTACATTAGTATCTCCTTTGAATGACACTCTGTGTGTTGAATATATGGAGGAAATTTCATGTTCTCTCAGTGAAAGGAGATATCTCCCCCGTCCCGAGATGAGAGATCCCACGAGATGAGAAAACATGATATTTCACAAGACACATGAAATATCCTATTTATTATATACTTTTTGGCGTAGTTTTCTTCTTTTTTTTATAACCAATTTATAACCTTGAAACGTAGATCCTCCCTCCCTATAACGCAGAAAGACAAACAGTTAACTGAGCAAATTGTTCTTATAACGAAACATTTTGAAAAGAATAGCAAACGGCGAGAAACGTCAATGTGGATCTAAGTTAAAACAAAATCAGCAGTTTTTGTACGGGAGAGACTCGATAAAAGATGACAATTTGCTGGGAGCTATCTCTTGTATGACAATAGTTCTGGCAAAAGTGTTATGTTCACTGCAGGAAAATGGTGGATACAGCGTCTGCATGGAAATCGGAAGTTCGGTGGTTCGTCGTACCAAAAGATGTTGTATTTGTTGTTACCCCACCTGGCGCTCGGAGTCGGGTGTTCATGTTAAACTCCATCATGCTATCTCAGTGGGCCATCGCTATTAAACCGGCATTAGTTCGACCTACTAAAAGCACGCACGCACACGTCCACACTCTTTCTAACTTACATGGTAACCAACAACCATACACTTATTGAAATACAATTCTTACGATCACAATTGATTCTGTATTATTAGCAGTAGACGTTAAAAGATGGTACTTGTTGTTACCCTGCCTGGCGTTCGGCATTCAGGGACTAAAACAAGGACTGGTCAGCTCGGAGTCAGTATACACATACACGTACACGCACGCCGCTATATAAGTTCAATAATCTTGGACGTTAAACCCCATTTCACCTCACCTTTAAGCGGTACTAATGTTAATGCAGTTGCTCAAAGGTTTTTCTCATTTCACCTGCGTAAGTATGCAAAGAAAGAATGATTGTGTACAAATAGTTAGACTTTCTAACAACCATACACTAATTGAAATAGCTTTTAACAATCTATATGTTTATTGTTCAGATGAGGATACAGACTCTGGTAAGTATGATAGTTTCTGTATTTTAAGCAGTACTTATGTTGATGGGGCTTCTCTGAATTTCACCGTCAACACCACTGCTTCCTTTTTTCATAGGGTTATAATATTAAGTAAATATTTTCTATACCACTTCCGGAATGATCTTGAAACATTGATTGGTCAGCGTCATCTTCAATGTCATAGCCTGAAAATAAGTTGGTCAAACATGTTTATTGTAGGTCATTCTACCATGATATTGAATAATGCTTGATAAGTCAAAATATGATTAAAATCCATGCGATACCTCAAAATGAAAATGACAAAATCCTTGTGCATGAAAAATCTATCTACACACTGATAGCCTGTGCATTCCTGCAAACTTGATGAAAACTACTTCTCAACACTCATACAATTAATTAAAACACATATTTACCACTGTACCACACAATCAATGGTCAGTAAATTGAGCAGTCTCGCACATTCTCTCATGTCGTACAATGCATGCCGACTCGTCTTCGGATAAAAAAACGGCGATATTGGTTGGTTCATTTCCACCATTAATTTCACACGTTAATGATGAGCATAATGACAAGGAGTTCAAAGAAGCAAAAGGTTGCGATGAAATTAAATATATACTGTATCTAAGAAGGGTTATTTCATTATTTCTTTTTTAAAAACTATTTTCATAAACATTATTTTGAACAAGTCAAGAAAATAGGAAGTTTATCTTGAACTTGCATAATATTTTTCAATGTCTGTCACTCCCTGTGACCCCTTTTCACCACGTCCTAGGATAGCTGGCCTGTTGATCCATGTGTAAGTACGCATACCAAGAGAGAAGCGTTTGAGAGATGTTCCTGCACTAACATGTGAAAACACATTTCTTACTGGTCACAATGGCTGCATGGTTTTCTTTTATAATTTCAGACACATGTGTAAACGTGGCTTGTCTCTTGCATTAGTATATCATATGATTAAAAACTCTGTATTGTGCAGAGGTATTAAACACGCATTGATTCGGGTTCGGATTCGGGGGGAGTTCCCCAGTATTGTCATTAAGGAGTAGACACTTGCTCGTTGTTTTCCACTGCATAACCCTCCGTATGAATACATTACCGTTTCTTGTAGGGAACCTGGATGACTCTTCGCCAATTACAACCGGTATTGCTGTCGTCTTTGCTGTCATTGCTGTCATTGCTGTCATTGCTATCCTAACTGTTGTAACCTTGAGGAAACTCAAGTCACGTGCTCGAAGAAGGTCTGATAGTTTCAAAGGTAACAGTTTGTCTGTCAATATCCATATAGCCTTCAAGCAAACGTTTAGTTTCTTAGCCCGTGATAATTGATAACATGACATGCTTGGCGAAAACATATGCCAAACATAGGTGTTCTCACCTTCTGTAAATGGGGTTTGATGTTTTCATCTGGTTATGACATACCGTTTGACCGACTGCCTTCATTTGTAACTGATACCAGACTAACCTTGCCGGCTGATATCTGATATTCTATCTATGGAGGTATGAAACATAGGTGGGAAGCATTGGGGATTGATAGTGCTTCGTGCTCTGACATAACGCGATATTACAGTTTATTTACAGGTTATCATGTGCTTGGTTTGTCAGAACAACAGGAAATAGGACTTTGAAAGGTGTAAACATTCTGGGAAAACCAGCATGCTAGTTTGAAGTAATCCAAGTAGTGATTTCCGATGATCAAAAGAACCAAGTGTGTTCCAGATATTACAATTAACAAAGATTGCGTTTTGTAATTTTTACAGTGGAGACGCCGGCAAGTACCGAATGACTTGAACTGGTGGACAAGACATATCAACCAGGTGGGTATTTATTTCCGCCACAACGTACAGGTATATGGCTACTATGCTTGAAACTAGATAATTATGTCCCGAGGGGTGATTTTAAGGTCAAACGTAATGAAATAATCACAGTGCTATTTGTAGCCTGAAGCGGAAACTTTCCCAAACTTGATGTACCTGATCTCTGCCTGGTGGTGTTAAGATAATTAGACCGACATCCTCCAAGGTAAAGGTCACATTTGGTCACTTTGCAAAATGTCACATAAACCTCAGGAACAGGTGGTGTTTTGCAAATTACAATCAAATTGAATACATCTGTAATGTATATCTCTCTATACATATATGTATCTCAAATAGCTTTCAATCAAAAGTATATATGTTTTGTCAATGACATAACTCATTTGATGCATACTTGTCCAAAACGTAGGCCAAACAGAGGTGTTTCCCGTTGTTTCGCTGTTATGTAAATGTGTTATATTTATTTCATCTACCTATCTATCTATCGAACGCTGGTCGACATTGCCAGTGGAAGCTGAAAGTGACACACCTGGAAAAAAACGTGAGATCTTCGACTCCGTGTATAAGACGACCCCCCTTTTTAACCCCCTCATTTTAGGTATGAAAAACTCGCCTTATACACAGCGATATACGGTAGTTATGACATACCTTTTGACCGAATACCTTCCCTAATCACATTTGGAACTGATATCAGACTAGTATTGTTCGCCGATACCTAATATTCTATCTATGGAGGCATAAAATATAACGTATAAAGCATTGCAGACGAATAGCCCTGAAGTATCGCGATATTACAGTTTATTTACATGTTATCATGTGCTTAGTTTGTCAGAACAATTGGACATAACATTTTGAAAGGCCTACACGATTTCGGTATATAATATTTCTAATAATAGTAATTTCCGAAGGTCAAAAGAACCAAGCTTGTTTCTCTTTTACAACTTAAGGTCTAAATAACATACATTATTTGTTATGATATTTTTACAGAGTAGAAAAGTGACGGTGAACTGGAGGAACTAAAGGATGGCAAACATCTACAAGGCAGGTATTTGTTTCCGCCATGAGGTATGGGCAGTGGGTATTTTGTTACCACCTGTAATCGAAACTAGATATGTTCCGGAGGGTGCAGTCACACTTGATGAAATAAACACATGACAATTCCGGTGACACTGGTACTTTAGCTTGTAGTACCGGATCCCTGCCCCCAGTGTTAATTTGATTAGAATTTGACTGACATCCACCCAAGGTCAAGGTCATATTTGGTAACTTTGCAAAATATTTCACAAACCTCAAGAATACTTAGAGTAACTCAGTGTAGGAAGTCACATAGCTTGACCTTTCAATAGTAGTTTCATATTTTCAGTCTGAATGTATACGTGCCCCTTTCACTTAACAGAATTTAAAGTTCTTGTTGAGATTCCACGTCAGTGCATCTTCCTGACATATACAGCTCAAATATTATGAGAATCATTTTTGTGTGTCTCGGAAAGATGAAAAATTACATATGATATGATAATCTTTCTATTTTCTTGCAGACAAAGAGACATGTGAACAGGTGAACCTCAATCAGACAACTTAGATCACATGGGTCAATAGTGTCAAATGTCATCATTGAAACTATATCTATAAGCGTTGGTAAATAACGCTGCCATTATGGCAGGTAGACATGAGCTGTCTTTGTATCACCATCTTTTTGTAACAATATAAAACAGTTGTGTAATGTTGAATAATATTAAACGCGACAAAACCCTTTACATAATCATAAGAAATCTCCGCTACAGGCAGAGTCCATTGTAGGATTCTGACTATGTCATAAGCATGTGTCTGTGAATCGCTATGAAATAGTGATGACAGCGGATGTTCGCGCAATGGAGTGCATCCTGCCCCTCCAGCGGCAATCGTCACAAACACACGCAAAGGCAACGCACATATTCACCTAAACAAACAGGAGAACATATGGTATAAGACAAATATGAGGTTGCAGCAGACATCCTTTTTGTCACTGATGTGTCAATTTTGGAAATGTCATCGCTTGGAATGGTCTTTACCATTCTGCCTGACATCTCATGTTTCAAAGACTGACTCCTTTTCTTCACAGAAAGTTATTCTCGTCCCCATTTGCAAAGTATTATGACTAAATATATTGAGTCAAGTCAAACATGTGTTTGTGACGGGGGCCACAGGTGGGGTAGAATACGCTCACCTTTTATCATCACTATTTGATAGAGATTCATGACATGTGTTCATGACAATAGTCGGAATCGTACAATGGACTCTGCTTTAAGCAGAGTTTTCTTATGTTGGTTGGTTGGTTTGTTGTTTAACGCCGCACTCAGCAATATTCAAGCTATATGATGGCGGTCTGTAAATAATCGAGTCTGGACCAGACAATCCAGTGAATGACATTATGAGCATCGATCCACGCAGTTGGGATTTATGACATGTCAACCAAGTCAGCGAGCCTGACCACCCGATCCCGTCAGTTGCCTTTTACGACAAGCATAGTCACCTTTTACGGCATGTATGGGTTGCTGAAGGCGATTTCTTATGAATTTGGAAAGGATTTTGTCGTTTTTATTAAACAGAAACGATACATATGTACACTGATGTTACATTGATATGTGTTACAGAAGAATGGATATGGCCTCTTTTATCTGATAAATATTTCTGAGCAATATTGCTGACACAGGTCACTCAGTAAAAGTTAGGCGTCAAACAAGATAATTGGAGTAAATGTATAAAAAGACTAGAATGCATGATCTTTGACAGCTCCAATCTTCGGGTGAACTCCATATAAGGTCATGTGGTCCATGAGCTCAAATTATGAAACATTGCTCAAATTTCGTTTAGCATTTCCAATCCGATGATAAACTTAAACAATATGTCATGAGGGTGTTAAAAATCAAGGTCACTTTGAAAGTAATTCCACCATGAAGTGACTTGCAAATTATTTCATTCAGTAAGTATGGTCAATACGGTATTGATAAAAACACCTTTTGTCGAAACAAGTAATGTTCTCGCAAGTAACTTGGGTATAATTGAAGGTCAAGGTCTCTTTGTGATGTAGACCTCCCAAACGGCTTGTTTACACAATATCTTGAGTCTTTGATGATGAGACTTAGTATATATAAACTCTAGGTCGGGGCCCTATATTCAAAAGATTATTGATTACCACCGATGAAGGTAAAAGTCACTGGAATCATTAGTGTCATGCAAAGCATGAAATACGTGATCTCTTAAACACTTTACAATGAATAAGTTCTTTCTCCTCTACTTATCATGTGTGAAGGTCGGTCATGCATTGAAAGACTTTACATATGGTTTAAATTGCGGAAGTTATAAGAGGCACAGGACATTCAGTTGTATTTCTTTACGACAGACGCAAAAGACTAAGTTGTAACGTATTGGACACAGATGAACATAGAAACATAGAAATGTATTGCTGATGTCAGCAGTCACGTATTTTGTCAAAATCATTCATGTTTCTTGTAGGGAAGTTTTCGGCCATTCACGAACATGGGGGTGTGAGGCTACTTATGCAAACATCTTTCCAATTTGTGCTTTTATAAAACAAATTTATGTTTAGAAGAAATTCTTTTCAGCAAATAATGCGTAAAGTTGTGTTTTTACTACACCAGATAAATTTTGTTCTTCCATTAAATCATTAATATTTTTTTTACTGGAACTATATTTGATAGATGACTTTCCCTGATCACCACAAAACAAACATGATATGTCACGTTTAAGAAGAAAACATCCAATCAATAATTGTCCTGTTAATACATTAGTATGATTCACGTCATTTACCTAGATGACCTTTTTTATTTGTAGAGTTTTTACTCTATTTGTGTTATTGCATTCTCTTTTATTGCTGTGTGTGTGAATGTGTTTAATGATTAAAGGAACAGAAACACTGTGAAAACGCAATATCCATTGCTAAAGATTTGATGGAATACTTTAATAGAAATAATTTATATTACTTATCAGATTTTCTTTGGCAAGTTTTATCCTGATAGGTTGTTTTTTTCACACAAATTATCATTATTATGGTTATTGACATAACATATACGTGGAACATAACTTACTCGGTCCTGTATTATGTTTTACACGGTTGAATTGAGGCCAAGAATAACATTTAGTTATTTGCTGTTTTATTCAATTCCCAATCCGTAATGAGTTGAATATCTGAATGGATGGAGTCAAGTCAAAGATAACCTAACCAGAAAGGATAAATATGTCCAATGTGTTAAATTTTTGCAAAAGAATAGAAAATGTTTTGGTCATAGAACATAGAACATTGCGTCATCAACTATATTTACGTTGTAAAAAATATTGTCTTTAATTTAACAATAATTGGCGTGTATGTAATATATCATACTATTAAGTATTAACAAATTGATATACTATACAGTTACACTGTTACATAGAAGCTATCTGTTAACTTGGAAAAAACTAATATTATCGTATTTAGGAGGGGAGGTCCTCTTGCATCGAGAGATAAATGGTTCTTTAATAACCAACCTATAAATGTTACAAACATGTATAAATACCTCGGTGTTGTTTTACCGTTTAACCTTAATCTTGACAATCTCGTTAACGATCTCGCCCTACGAGCAAAAAAGGCCCTAATAAATCTATTTGTCGTTCTAGATAAATTGCGTGTTATCTCACCTACTATCTTCTTCAAAATGTTTGATGCTCAAGTTCAACCAATCTTATGATATGGATCAGAGGTCTGGGGTTTTGAAACCTATTACAATATTGAAAAGGTACACTTAACTGCATGTAAAAGATTTCTAAATGTTTCTAAATCGGCTCCAAATCATATGGTCTATGGCGAATGTGGCAGATACCCATTATATATTTGTTCATATTTACGTTTACTCAGATACTGGCTAAAAATAACAGAGATGTCGCGGGAACGAATCCCCCAAAAATGCTACGAAATGCTTGTCTATCGTGATAGTGTTGGTTACGTAACCTGGGCATCAAACATTCAGCATTTACTCTTCTCTCACGGATTTGGATATGTTTGGCTTAGTCAAAGCGTTGGAGACAAAATGTATTTTCTTAGCTCTTTTAAGCAGGTAGCAATTGATATGTTTACTCAAAATTGGAGGTCGTCTCTAGATAACAGTACACGCTACGACGTTTCTAAAACCTTTAAATATTGTCTAACACCAGAGGTTTACCTGCATACTATAACAGAGAGAAAAATTAGAGACACATTTATTAAACTTACGCTAGGGTTAAATGATTTGATGTGCAACAGGGGTCGCTTCTCCTCTATTCCTAATTTATCGATGTAAAATGATAAATTGAAAAGTAATACGTATTTCCGACATTGTGAAATGTGATAGATTTAAGAAATGAATGATATTACAGGTAGGTCCATAAAAATATATACTATTTTGATAGTATACCAGTATACCGGTATGCCCGACCGAAGTCGTCTGTCTACCAGTTTGTCCGACCGTCAGATAATATGTCCACTTGTTACGACCGACAATACAATGTCTGTCTCAACTTTATGCCCGAACGAAATTGTCTGTCTACCAGTTTGTCCGACCCTCAGATACGATGTCCACTTGTTACGACCGACAATAAAATGTCTGTCTCAATGTTATGCCCGAACGAAGTAAGTCTGTCCAACTTTTTTCTATGCGAGGCTTTGCGCAAAGCTTGTTCTTATTCATAGTGCGAAGCAAACTCTAGTAGTCGTGTTTAATTGTGTGTTTGATTTACTTTTCTAAAGTACTTGTGGCCGAACTGGTGAAAACTTGAACTATCGTATATAAATCGACTAATTCAATGTTCGCCCGTAACATTGGGTCGCCTGTAACATTTACACTTACCGAGACAGACGTGAAAGCATCCTTCTTCTTTGGCGCCATCTCTGCTGCTGACCAAATTTCGGCAATCATGTGATTCGTATCATGTGGCAACCAACCGGAACTTGGCAAATCTGATGACGTAATATAAACCAGATGACGTGTAGCGATCAGAAAAGTTAAATTATGATCGAAAATTCGCCCGTTACAGTGGGACAGAGTTTTCTATAGACGTTTATGATTTGCATTATTTTCTGTGGTTGCAAACCTGTTTTGATTTCATGTTTAGGTTTAACATCCATTGATCACCAACTTTCATTCTGCTTCCAAAGTAACTTTCAGTAGATAACATTTAATAACTACCCATCCACAAATCCACATTTGATGACGTCACAAGTGCACCTAGTAACCTCACGTGACTGATGACGTCACATAACCTTGACCTTGGGGGTGGGGGTGGGGTGTTGTCAATGTCATTGCCTCATTAATATGCAGAATAACTCATTAATATGCAAATGTATGCATGACGTCACAGGTCAATTAGGTTAATAAAGGGTCAACTGACCAAATGCAATCATGCAATTAATGACTTGACCATTCGTTAACCGTAGAACACGGGATAGTAATGAATGTTCCTATATGGACATGTTACTACGACCGGGGTTGGGTTGGGTCTTGACTCACGCGGAATGGAATGTCATTGTGAGACCATTTTGGCGAGAGAACATGTGGTGAACATTTGAACCTTTCGCATTGAAGACATTTCTATGTGGGCATTCGGCGGCGGGCTATGTGCGGTAATATTTAAAAGCCCAGGAACAGGTTCATGTAGAAAGATCTCCCGATATTCAATTACATTAAGGGTCAACTGACCGTATGCAATCATGCAATTAATTACTTGACCATTCGTTAAACGTAGAACAACACGTGTCTAAAAACAAGATGGCAGACGTTGCCATGAACGCTCACGGGTTGCCACGTGTCCTCGGTTTGAATCTCGCGCCTGACCTACAAGTCAGTTCTATGAGGCCCCATTCCACATCTCAGGCTAAGTTGATCCATAAGTGCAATAACTCATTCATAGTCAAATATAATCATGACGTCACAGGATAGAAAGGGTAATGAGAGGTCTGTTGTTCCAATGCAAGAAGGAAATGTGTTAATGAGTCCTTCATTAAGTGAGAACAAAGCGTAGTAATGAGTGTCCCTATATGGAATGGGCTACTACGAGGTTCAAATGTGATTCACGGGGAAAGGAATGTCATTGTTAGACATATTCCATTGATGCATGGATTTCACGTAGTAATGACTGTCACATGTGGCAAAGAGGGGTGTGAGTTGAATTTCCATAGAAACCACATGTCCAGTTCTTAACTCTTCTAGTGCTACCTCTTATAAGTTCCTTTTAACATTCAGTTGCCATGACAACTATATATAAAAATAAGGGTTAACAGTCTTGACTCCTAGCTAGAGGTCAGCTCGGAGAAATATAGAGTCGGTATCGCGAAACCCGTGTGTTGAAGACTGTAATGTATGCCAGTCTGGTCTATGACGTTTTAATACTGTAAAATTCTATTCTTTTTTCTAAAAGATGTTTGAGTTCAAACTGTCGGTTCAGTTTCCTATTTCAATGGAAAAAATACTCGTTTAACCCTTACCATGAATCATTTTTCATGAAAAAAAAATTAGAGTGAAATAACGTAGTTTCAAGAAATTGTATACGATATCCTGTCACTTGTCAACATTTTTCAATGAAAAAAATATCATGTCTCACGTTTATTTCATCGAAAAAAAAAATACAAGCGTGTTTCAGTTTTAATGCATAAAACTCTTGTTCTTAAACAATCTGGTGAATAGAAACAGCTGTGGCAACAGGGGCGTGTTAGGAATATTGGGTTGTAGCAGACATGCCTGTTGACTGAGTAAACAACTGTGTTGAACGAAAACAGCTGTGTCAACAAGGGCGTGTTAAGAATATTGGGTTGTAGCGGACACGCCTGTTTACTTAGCAAACAACTGTGTTGAATGGAAACAGCTGTGTCAACAGAGGCGTGTTAGAGAAATTGGGTTGTAACGGACACGTCTGTTGACTGAGCAAACAACTGTGTTGAACGAAAACAGCTGTGTCAACAGGGGCGTGTTAGGAATATTCGATTGTAGTGGACACGCCTGTTGACTGAGCAAACAACTGTGTTGAACGGAAACAGATGTGTCAACAGGGGCGTGTTAGGAATATTGGGTTGTAACGGACAGGCCTGTTGACTGAGCAAACAACTGTGTTGAACGGAAACAGCTGTGTCAACAGAGGCGTGTTAGGAATATTGGGTTGTAGCGGACACGCCTGTTTACTTACCAAACAGCTCTGTTGAATGGAAACAGCTGTGTCAACAGGAGGGACGGTTTTCCCTCTTGGGTGGACTTGTGTCAAAAACAACGGTTTGCATGGCTATTGTGAACCAGTTGACCAACACCTGTGTCAACAGGGGCATGTACTGCTTCTCGCGATAGCCATGCAAAATCATATAAAAAAGAAAGCCCAAATCTTTTTGCGATACAGTTGGTCTCCAATCCACCATTGGTATCATCACAGAGAGCTTTTTCTCAAAGTCGGTAACAGCATACCTCCCCAAAAATGGCCAAGTCTCTCAAGCGTTTGTCATCAGAAGTAGCTGATAACATGGAGGGGAATAAAATGTTCAAACCCAAAGTGACCATCGTTTCCCGACATGAACTGATGAAAAAGGTGAATGCAGACGGAATCCTACACGAAAATTCCACAAGATGTAAAGTGAGTGATTTACCAAAGAATCTTTTGCTCGAGATCATCTCTCACGAATCCATCTGTGTCAAGGACGAAGACCTGTGGAAAGTTCTACTGTCTCGTGCAGTGAAGAAAGTAGGAAGCATGGACTTTGACGCCCTTCTGAATATGCAATACTCGGAAGCCCTCGAAAATTCAACTCATTTGATCTTCGAGGGACAAGGTCGGTCTAAATCCAATCGAATGTTCAACCGAATAAAATTCTTCAAGTGTACTGAAGACGGAATGAATGAGGAGAATGGAGATGACGTGCTGCTGTGTCAGAGTCAGTCTTAGGTGAGTAATAATTTTAATCTAAATATTTTTACAAATTATTTACCGATATGTAATTAGTTACATTGAAATCTTTTTTTCTTTCTTTCTCATCTGTCTACCTCTAATGCATATTTGTGTAAAGCATTTTTGTAATGTTATGTATGCATTTGTACATCATGCTTTTGACTAAATAATTCATATCATTTAACAGTTAAACTTAAAACAGATTCTTATTTTACCAATTCATTTGTAGAGTTTAATACCCAACAGAAATCAAATATAATCCTTCTTCTTTTTGTTGTTGTTGTTGATAAAACATCACTCGTTAAACATTTTACAAAGCAAGAAATAGAATACTCAAAGTGATTTCATGAAAATTTACTTTTTATGAAATGTAACAAAGTGATTTCTGATACAGACTATACTTTGCTTTGCGAGCGGCGCACAACTTTTGGGTACTAGCATTGCGATTCTTGGCTGTAGATGTTATAGTCTGTTTCTGCATGATGTATGCATTTGTATGAAAAAAATACCTTGATTGAGTTTATTATCTTATCATGAGTCCAACGAATTCTCATTGTACATGTACAAATTCAATGTTCCCTTTGTTCCAGGATGTGTGCACCACAAATGGCGTCCCATTGAAGAACCATCGTAATGAAGAGACATAGTGATGTAGTTACCTTTACCTATGTGCTGTTTAATAAAGTCAAGACATCGATCGATGTATTCTTATATTTTTTTTTTTTTATCTCTTTTGACAAAAACAGTTACGATTAATCTTAAGGTTTTAAAAAGGTGATCTTAGCATAGTGTTAGTTAACCCTTGTCATGATAAATTTCTATGACTCCAGATAAAGTTAGAATATTCTGAATTTAGTATGATTAGCTTTTTAAAACCTTAAGATTAATCGTTTGGTGTATTGTGTCCTCTGTCAATGGTCAGGAAGTACATATTCGCTGGGGAGTCACGTGATCACCTTCTTTACAACGCGCAATGGGCATAGTACTATTTCCATATTTAGTTAGTGTACTATGTACACAGTTGTCGACGCATCTAGCAGTAGATCATATTGCTTATATGGTAACAAGTGAGGTTTATTTTACAACACTCCGAATGAGTTGGTATATGTTATACACATAACACCTTGTTTTGTCCGTGTAGCTGTTTTGTGAAATACTGACATCTAGAGAGCCTCCTGAAATTGAGGTCACCACATGCCATTTATCGTGAGCCTGCTTATGAATGGAGGGGATTGGTTAACCACAGCTCCACTCCGTTGTAGAAAGTTCCCATATGGTATGAGTTACTATACACATGCCATGTGATACACGTGAATGGAGAGACAAAATTCACGTACCGCGTATTGAATTTTATTCAATAAATAATGGTCGGTAATTCCAATACAACTGAAACACCCCTCCCGTTTTTTGACAATGAAAACCCAAACTGCGGGCCTAGATGACTGTCCCGACACTGTTAGATGCCCACACCCAACTGTCTGACTGACATTGAATAACGCAAATATTTTAAACGAATAATTTGTCTAGTCATACGGTTCTAAACTAAACACGTTACGTGGGGTGTGTTCATTCTTAGATTTTTCACTTATAAGAAACTGGTGTAATTTTATCATATGCTATTCAATAAAGGCATGTTGAATACTAAGAATATCAGGATCTAATTTTGTAAAGGAACAATACTAATTATATGAAAAACACCAATTCGCCTGTGTGAAATTTACAACCATAATCTTTAACTCTGCAAAGTACGAATTTGCAAAATCATTGTGTAATATTTCATGACAGTTTTAACTTTAAACTGAACATGTAACCATTGTTTGCTAGATACATATTATAATACCGCGATAGCTAGCTAACGGAATGGTCGTTGCCTGATAACTTGGAAGTCAATTTGATAATTATTGGAGATTGATTGAGAGCATGTTTGTGTATGACTATGTTTGATAAGTAAATATATTGCTTGGCAATCGAGTTGTTGACAGTTTAATTTAACTGACCGGTCGTAAAATCAGACTGTCAGACTTGCGACTTAACTAAATATTTACTGAATAAAATATGTTTAAATCATAACTTATGGTATGGGTGGTATGATATGGGTTGTCCCAGAGAAGAGCGCTTAAACAATGATGAATGCTTACATCTTGTGTTTAACTTACCGACATTTATTGGAGGAACTATTCTGCTCACATACGCATTTCCCCAAGAGAACAATGCCATACATTATTTTGACTGCTGGCTTAATGACATCCTGAGTCGATGTGAAGAGATCTGACAGCAATAAGTGACATATCATCGCCCTCATTTTGTGTATGTAAACAGAACAGCACAATATGAACTTAATAAGAATTGTTTGATGTCTATTTTTTTGTGAAATTTTACATCCTTATATCAACAAGTATTGCGGACTTTCACATAATATCGAGGATGTGTACGCTCATATGTCAACACCAAGATCGCATGGCAAATGATGTTTTTAAGTCAACCAGATAAACAAAATGGATTCTTTAATTTGCCCACAGTTCCTATTCTGTATTGCTGAGGGAGTGCTGAGTTCATATTTATGAAAGTGTTGTGTGAAAAAAATGTGACACATGGGAACCTGTCAGACATGTTTTTGTTTTGTTGGGGTTTTTTTTGGTGGAGGGGCAAGCACGATGTGGTTGTTTGGATGTGGTTTAAGCATAATAGGTATGCAACCCTGCTGTTGACATTCGTGGGGGCATACAATAGCCGCAACACCTGCTGCTGTTAATACAAGACGGGTCCAGACTCCAGGGCGTGATGCCTACGGCTAAATGTCCATATGTATGAATGTAGGTTTAATAAAATAACTTTCATCAAGTACAGCTTATTCAACACGGATGGTAAACAATGATTTTATATCACTGAACATTTTCTACAAAGAGTCCATATTTCTTTTCTTTCTAAAGTTACTTTACCGCATCTTGCGACGTCATCAGTGAATAAACAGTGTAGACTTAAACTTCTCCTTGTATATCACTGTCCATCCTTGGAAAATAGAAGACTGCATACATTTAACACGCAAATTGACATCGGGAACCATCTTAATCAAAGACAATGTAGTATGATGGTAAAGCATCTAACCCCTCAGTAACATATCATTGATACAAAGTGATGGGATGTTTACTGCATTGTTTTACTGCAGAACAAACATGCCTTGGGATTTGAGTTTTACTGTAGAACTAAAAGACCTTGGGATTGAAGTTTGCAACTGCAATTAAGTCATGTGGAAGCAAATGTAGATTTCTTCTCCTGTTTCAGTCCCCATATTTGGAAATAGACTGCAACCATTGTGTAACGGAGTGTTCTCGAGGAAAGGGGATTTTTAAAAACAACACCTGAAAAAAATAATGAGATCTACATTTTATTTAACACAATGACATTATACATTGAGAAACAAAATTGACGAAAAGCATCAAGAGGTTAACAATGTTGATCAAAAGTAAACATTAGTTTGTCATCAACTATCACAAACAATGTATTTCATGTTATGCATAATTTGTATCGACAACTTGTACATCATCTTTATGGATATACATGTTCATGTGCATTAAAAAGCTTCTAACTTTCTTGATTTAGCGTTCCCGGGCACACCATCAACTGCTTTACGCTTGATAACTAAGGCTTTTACACGCTTTTCTTTTTTGTCTTCCTTTTGTCTGCTTTTCACGAAATGCTTTGGAACGTTTAATTGTCTTAAAAGTTTACGAAATTCCTGGTAACCCTCCGGATGCCGTCTGCTTTGAACACGGGGTGACGTGATGACATAGCGAATCAAGTCCACAATGTTTGAATTATGCAATACATCTCCATTGCTCATCACAACTTGTAAATGTTTATTCAAACTCAATTGCCCACTCAGAATGTTTTCTTTGACGAACAACCACAAAGCCATTAACCTCCCTATTGTCTTCGTAGAGGAAATGTCTCTGATTAACTGGTCAGGAACTTGAAGCATGAGCTTCCTTTCAGTTTGTCCCTCTGTAACAGGCAGTGATGTATCATTGTCAAGTCTATTAGAAATCGCTGTCTGAGGATCCTCCGCTGTCTGATTCACTGTCGTCTGTGGATTCTGTTCTTCTCGGTTGGTCATCAATCTTTGATACGTCTCCCTCGTCAGAAGAACCAAAGGTTTGCTCATGATGAACGTTATCTCCCGACTGTGCTGACGACGAGAGGTATGCTCGATAGGCTCTGATGCAAACCGGGAGAACAGAATGATGTGCGAGTATCAACTCACGTTTTTCACGTCGACTTACTGTCTTGCTGGCCAAGGATCGAATGCACTTCTTGTGACGCGACAGTCGAATTTTATCCTCATCCAATAAGTGTATATTCCCTCTTAAAATGTTGAATAACAGAGTGATAACACCCATAAACTGTTCACGCGATGCATGCGTCAGCAAAGCTTTTCTTTGCTTGGTGTAAGTTGTTCCAGCATCAGTAGAAAAGTTAAATGTTTCTCCAGTAGTTCACTCATAATGGTGTTTACTGTTTGATTGTCTCGCTCTCAAATGAACAGGTGTATGCTTGCCAATAGTGTTTTATTGCATCCTCCCTCCCCCCAAAAAACCAACAGAGATTTCTTTTTTCTACCCTTCCTTGTTGACCTTGGGTTCTTCGCACACCATGTGGATATAGGTACAGCGAGGGGACAGTCTGAAGTGTTCCGTCATCGGGTCATCTTCTGGTATCCATCGGTGTACGCGAATTTTGCATTTGAAACAGTAGACTCTGTCGTTTTGTCCTGTGTATATAAATCCAGCCTCTGCCATGGATTTTGGAGACTGCTTCATCTGAAGAGGCCAGATAGCGAAGGATTTCAGTCTGTCGCTAAACTTTTCTCCGTACACATCTGTACTGCGCTCTATTATTTCTGCGCAGTCTGTAACTGAATCGACATCAAACCTCCCACATACATCCATCGTGTTTCGAGCCTTAGTTCTGTTCTGTTTGTGAGGTGAAAGCGAAATGAACCAAAAGGGTATAGCACATCTGTACTTCTTAGTCACACATCAACAATGTCATGCGCAATGGTTTGTTTTCTGTTGTTGTTTTTTCCTTACTGTGGTAAGTACACCGTGCACACGTCACCTGGAAATATCCCCGTACGCAAACGTCCGTATTCCTCTTCTGCATAGGGCGACACATCCATAACAAGATACCCGTATTTTTTCCTACTCACAGCATCCTGGAAGGAATCCGAAAAATATTTCGCTTGACCCGGAAATATTTGTGATGCTAAAATTTTGTATTCATGTGCCAATCGTGGGTTGGACAACAGCACGAAGTAATGAGTGTTTAAAGACATGGTTCTGTTACACTCTCCTTTGGGATAGGCCGATTGCTGTATGTTTATGACGGAAATCCCGAGGTGGTGGGATAAAGTACTGTAGAGACGTAAGAATAACTGATTTTTACACACTTGCTCCATATAATCATCGACGACCAGCAAACAGTTCTTGTCAGTCTCCAAAGAATACGATTTTAGTTCATCTTCTGTTGGTAGAGAATCCCGAAATCGAATGTTGTTGTTGACAGATCTCTCTATGTCAGTGTACACATCTTGCCAAACAGCGTAACAGTAAATAATGAGGTTTGGTGCTGGGTCGAACATGGTATTGACTTCTTTTAGCAGTTGTGCAACCCAAACTGTTTTACCGCTCGATGACCCGCCCACCACTGATATGGTAGTAGGGGTTTGAAAAGGCAACAGACATTTCAATTCTTCTTCCATGGTGATGATGTGTCTTGGTCACTCTTTACCATAGAACTGTTTTTGATAGACTACTCACATAGGTATTTATACACAACATGACACAATGAGGACTAAAACTGATGTTTTATTGACTTCTACCACAGCATATAGACATGAAACAAAGCATTTCACAAACTACATTCCCATGTCATATGATTATCTCGTACATGACTCATGAATATGGCGTGAACACGAATCTGTACAATATCTAAAATAGCGACAAACAAATGCGGAAACGTATTCATCGTTGATTTAATGATCATTTGTATCGAACTGCTGTACAATATCATCCATGCGTAAATTGGATTTGAATTTACATAACAGATAATACAATGTAAAAAATCCGCGTTTATCAGAGTTTGAAGATTGTAATTGCTTTCTATTGCGAGTGTAAGAGGAGCTATTCTCAGACTTCAAATAGTGATCGAATACTTTATCCACGGGTCGTTCTGATAAAGAATCGAACATTTCTGCTTTATTCCCTTTGAAATACATGGCGATCCAGTGACGACCTTCTCTTGTGCTAGTCTCTGTGTTGACAATGAGTCCCACACCTTTGGCACGCTGGCCAGGTGTCAGAGTGGGCAAAGTATCTTTGGCAAAAACACCTATGACATGAGATTGTAAACTCGGGTCACACTGTATGGCGCACCAAAGCTGAGAGGCTTTCATATTGTCTCTGCTTTTTTCTTTTGAATGAATTGAAAGTTACTTGACAAACACGTTGCGAGCCTGGTCGATTTCGATGATGGAATTCCTCTGAGTCAAGACGACGCAACTCAGCGTCGTGGTGAGTGGCCATTTGAATTCAAGTTCGAGCCTCACACTTCCAGATTTCACCAGGTTCAGGTACTCCGAATCTGCACACATTTTATCAATGTCGAAGACGAACAAGGCATTCCCCAAGAGAAATTCACTTCTGGTGATAGCGTTTCCCTTGTTTTCCTTCCACAGACCCATGCCATCTAGCATGTTAACGTAACAGGCGACATCATCTGCTTCGGTGGGTTGACCCGGAACACTGACCCCATCGATGTACAACGTCATCTTTTTAAGCATGGACGACTTAAAATTAAACGGGTTGCCTGTATAGCTGCCATTTAGACTCGAACTGTCCACCAATCCGACAACGTATCTGTTGGCCACAGGGTTAGAGACGTTGTCTATGCAGTGAGTCTGCTGCGTGGTGGGGATGCTGGTGACCTTGACCTCATTTTTTGTATACGGGTAGAGAGCGTTCGTCTTTTCGAACAGCGTGTTGTGAGCCAAGATCAGGGCGGGGTTGACTTTGACTTTGCACACCTGCAGGTAGGCATCCAAGATCTGAACTTTGAATTCGTGCTCGGTCACGCTGCTCATCAAGCAGAATTCAGGATTCGATCTGTACATCTTCAATGTCAGGTCCACCTCGTTCAGCAGGTACCGGTTCATGTCGAAGATATCTTCGTAGATGGGTCCCGACATGGTCAGTACTTTGCTGTCCGCTATGTAGGAGGCTCTCGATGACATTCCGCTGTTGATAGATCCAGTGACGTCGCTGCTCTCCAGGTCGGAGTTTTGTTCGGCTACGACCTTGTAGAACAGCTGAGCTGTCAACTGAGTGGTCTTTGCCTCAGCTCCGTACTCCAACAGGGTCTTCATCATACTTTTGTAAGCGTAATGGTTGTTGGTGGAAGACACGAGCTGATTCTGCAGGTAGACCGTGACTTGAGAAAAGAGCGACTGCAAAAACAGGTTCACGGGGGCCACGTTTTCATCTTCTGCTAATGGTGTACCGTCCGTTTGAGTGACTTTGACATTGAGGTGCAGACGGGTGCGCTTCAGATCGACGTAGTCGCCTCCGGAATTGGACACGTGAAATTCCAAAGGTGTGGAATCGTTGATTTGGCTCAGAGGACGCACGTTGACGAAGTAATGTTTCTGAACGCTGGTTTGATAGGGAGGCAGAGTGAAGAGATTTAACGATTCGGGAACCAGTTCCTCGAATTCTTTGTCGTTCAACAGGGCCATGATTTAACTAAAGATGTCGTTTTCTTTCACTGGGGTACACTTGAGCACTTTAGCCGTCTTGGAAGGTGCGTTGATGTTGTCAGTTCGACGTATCTTCTTGGTTGTGACGCACTTAGCCCCCGCCTTGCGTTTTAAAGCCTTTTCTCTTTTGCCGTGTGCTTCTGCTCTCTCTACTTCGCTTTGGGATTCGGATGTCATTTGGAGAGTGACCTTAGTTGGAGGATCTGCCTTTTGTTGTTGTGTTGCCTGTCGATGAACTGGAATCACCATCCTTTGCATCTTCCCATTAACCAGTCTGGAGGATGACCTTGTCGCGTGTTTGTCAAAGTAATGTTTAAACTTGGCGTAGTCGGGGAAATACAATGGGCGCGAAGCATCCATGTTTACTCCACAAAAGGATAACGTCTTAAGTGAAGTGTGGCGTAGGTCTCTTCCGTTAAGAATGACGGTGTAGAGGTACTCCCAGACTTTAAATACAGCTCAATATTGTCGGTTTCTTTTAATTTGACACGAATGGTAAATTCACTACCAAACGTATAGGTAGGCCCCTGTCTCAGATCGATGCGTCTCAATAAGGCCAGTTGAGTTTCCCCTACCAACGAGCTGTCACATAAGTTACATAACACGTCCACGTAGGGGTCACCACTGGGGATTTTTTTCGCATCCAGCTTTCCAAAATTGAGCTCGACTAAAGACACCACCCAGAATCTGTCAAAGACTAACCTTTGATTTAATTTGACTCGAAAATGATAGGGTGAATTCTCAGGAAAGGAGGTTGTTTTGGAGTCTGAGCTTTTGAAAAACGTACTTTTCCATCATCAGAGGTCTTTCAGTTCGCTCTCTTCTACGTAGGAATCAAAGGAACTGGGCCACCCTAGCCAACGCACTAGAACATGGGTCTTGCCTTTCACCTTTTTTCTTTTCAGAATTTTGTCGACTTGCCACAGCACATCACCCTCTTTCTCGACCTTCTGTAGTTCGTTCGCGTAAAAGCTACCTATCAAGGGTTCGTCGTGGAAATCTTTCAGCTTGTACTGAGGGAACGTTTGCTTCTTGTAACGTCGAGCCACTTTAAACAGTTCTTCCGTCCACTTGAGATCGAGTTCCTTGGTGAAAGGTTTCCTGAGGTATGAGATGCGAACCAGGTCGCCCACTTTAAATAAGTATTTCTTGATGTTGGGTTTGACTTTTCTCAGAGGTTCCAGATAGAGGTGATCCCACACTTTCACTTCGTTGGTTTTATCGACATCTGCAGGAGAGAGATGAGGCAGAGACGAATGAAGGGTGTGATTATAATTGGATACTAAATCCGCCAGAACGTCCAGATAACGTTTGGTGTTATTGTGGGTCATGTATCTGGTGATCAGTGATTTCAGTGTTCTGTTAAAACGTTCAACGTAATTACTTTTGATGTTTTCGTTGCGAGCTATGGTGAGTTTTATCTTTTGTTTTTCTAAAAACGTCTTGAACGCCCCCTTAAATTCGCTTCCGCCATCTACTCTCACCTTCCCGGGACGTCGCTGTTCGAGGATGTGTTTGAAAGCTTTCAAGACGGTTTCGGGTTTCTTATTGTCTAACGGAAGGGCGAATGCAAAGCGGCTCAATATGTCGATGGCCACCAGCAAGTATCTCACACCATCGTTCCACTTCGTAAACCTAGACAGGTCGGCCAAATCCACGTCGAACATTTCGTCGATAGAATTCACTCTGACTTTCATTCGTTTGAAACGGTATCTGACGGGTTTGTGTAAACTGTAAGCATCTTGATTGTTGACAAACCGTCTGACACTGCTCGCTGGAACTTCCAATTGACCTTTTAACACCTTTTTGAGTTTACTCGGACCCAAAAACGCGCCCGGATTTCTGGGAGTGAAATAATAATCTTCTAGTACTTTGTCAGAAGTTATCTCTCGAGAGCTCATCGTGTAATGATAGAATATCATGGATGATGTTTTGTTTTATATCATTGTTGTTGTGCGTCTGTGTGTGTCTGTTCGCAGGTACCAGGCCGAAGCTCGCAGGTGTCACTGCATCACATAACCACATTGGTGATGCAGGCTTTTCCTCCTGCAGCTATAAACCCTGCCGCCATGGTATAACGGAAAACAATTGTTGAAAACGGCATTAAACCCTAACTCACTCACTCACTCGCTCATTATGTGTGACTGAAGATAAAATACAAACAAAATACAAATTTTCAACATTGATTTTTATTATCAAATCAATATCATAATTAAAATAAACAAACAAAACATTCATTCAATTAGTCCCAAGAAAAAACATTTCACATTCTTTTGTCTAACTTTAACATTTTCTCGACGCGTTCTTTCAATCCCTCCTTCCATTGAGACGTTTTAAATTGAGAGTCACGATAGTCCTTGCATCGATACGGGACCAAGTTAAAGTCCCTCACATCTCGAAAACTTGGGTCTTCTAGCAGCAGTTTTATCCAGCTCTCGTGCACCTCTCCATCGTCTACGTCGGATAATGCCATGTTAAAGTATTTCTCCATCAGTTGTTGTTCAGACATATCGCAGGTGTGGCCCCATTCACCTTCTGCATCGAACATGCACCCGAAACACAATTCACGAGACAGTCGTTTGATCATCTTGGTGAGTTGAAGACAGTAGCATAAAGTCAACAAGTTTTCAACGAGTTTCATCTTCTCCGCCACGGCGACCTCGTCCGCGGAGAGTGCCCAGCAAGATTTTTTTATAATCACTCGCTTAGTGACGTTGAAATCGTCTCGAAACTTGCGCTTGGCGTTTTTCACGCATTCGTCACGATTTGGAAACCATTCGTGAGGTTGGTGAATGACCGCCTCGTTTAGGGTGTGCGGCATTTTCATGACCTGCTTCCAGGAATAGAATGTAGATTTGTCTTTTCTTCCCACTCTGTTAAAAAGATAGTATGAAGAGGTTCAGAAATTGACAATATCATGTTATAGCTAAGCAGCAGCAGCATTAAGAAATTCTTTGTTCGCTGATTGTCTTGCAAGCATCAATTTCTCAAGAGTACTTATCATAAAGCTATACCTATTGTAGTGATTACTAAATAAAAATTAATTGAGTGAACTAAGAAAAAATGCACAAACCTTGCCGACATGGTACACTGTTTTTTACGAACACAACTTCTGTCTCTGAGGGTAGACGACGAAATGAGTGATATAGGCGTGATTTTGTGCATGTCACTATTTGAAATTCACTGGTTGATAGGATTTTATGTTTATCACGTGTTAAAAAAATAACAACCCACCTATGATGATTGGATGTGGTTATGTAAATATTTAAACTCAAAGAATCTCATTGGTTGATGACTAAGTGTATGTGTGTAAGTGTAATTTGGTTACATTCTATTCAAACTCTCTCATGATGAATATAAAAACATTCTGTTTTCTTCTTTCACGATAACATCAACAAAGAAAAGACATACACGAATGAAAACACAAATAGATTTTATTTTAAAATTATATCATGAATCAATTTCTTGGATTATTACCATGAGAATTTGAACTATAAACATTAGTGACACTTGTGTCTTGGATTACAATAGATAATAAAAAATTGGTGTTTTTTTAGTGTGACATCACTGTCTTCTCCGACAGGATTAAAGCAATCAGAGTTATGCCCCTTCCTCATGAGCTAATCAGAATCATGTCTCTTGATGCAGAAACACTAGTATGAGGTAAATGTGATAAAATCATTGTCACATTCTAAAAGTCTCTCATTTTCTCTCTCAGCTTCTGTTCTAATTGTTCTTTTCTACTCGAAGTAAAGAAATAAGTGTTCAAGTAGTGTTCGTTTTCATAGCATTTGGTGTTTAGGAGTGAAAATAAAAGTCTGGATGATGATGCCATTTGCTCTCTTGTCTTTTCGAGGATAAGCCTGTGAGACATTGTTGACAGTGCATCATCAAAATAAATATCAACCCTCTCTTCAGCACCCATCATCAAACACGGATGATGGACATGAGATGGATGATCGACTTCACATCCGTAACAGTCTTTATTGCACAATTCATTAACTTTGCTCTGAAGTTCATCCACATAAACAGATGTCATCACAGATTCAAACAATGAACGAATGTGTTTCTTCAGGTTATGGTTTCTTTTGTGACGCCACCGTTTTGAAATAACAACTTCTTGGCTGGTCACAGAGAAGGGTCCCCGGTGAAGCATAGTCTCTGCTGCTCCATTCACCTGATGTCTCAGCATTCTCTCGAGACATCGAGAACCGGTAAGACAAGCCGCAAGGTGACTTCTTTGGAGAATTCTTCCTTCCTTCAGCACTTCTCCTTGGCTTCCAGTCACCCTGAATCGATACCTCGTGAGATTTCCAATCATCCTGTAAGAGCAAAAAAAAAAAAAGTGTGTTAATTATTAATATATATTTTTCCCCATCATGCAAATTTTAGATTATGTTATACAAGTTTTTGTTTTCTGACATATACATTTAGTTTCTAACATACAAGTTTTTAGTTTCTGTCATATAAGTTTTAGTTTCTGACAAGTTTGTTTTTTCATACAGAAGTTTACCAGCAATAAAAGGTTATTTATCTTTGATAAGATAAGTGAATTAAAGTTTCTTTTTACATCATTTGTGAAAAACATTTTGCATAAGAAATACCTTTTCACATATCAGGAACACAGGGACGAAGTTTCCATATGCTATATCATCCATGTTTGCTAGACACTTATTGTACTAATGAGAGGGAATTGTTTAGAATTTTTCTTGAAATGAACAGGTTACAAAAGGTTCTAAATAGGATTAAATCCATAGGGTCGAGATTCGATGCCACCTGCCAACAGGTATCGCTTATCATCTTGAGGAGTTAAAGCCAGTTTGGTCACTTTGTCTGTGTAGAGGGTGTTGTGTATGGATCGAATTTGATGAAATGTTGATATGTTTTGTTGGTGTTTAAAAAGACAATCTTTAAACATCTGGTGACGGAGATGTTTTTTGACAAAAGCTTTCTGCACACCTTTAGCAGTGCGTTTCTCAACCCTTTCACCAGGAGTTTTGTCAAAAATAAAACTATAGTTTTTGGGACGAAGTCCAACAAACTCTCTGATGGTTTTGCCACCCACTTCATCTTTCATCAAACCGATGGCCTTGTGTCTTTCCATGGAATGAAGTGGGTGGTCTACGGGATAGTTTGAGGTGTCAAAGAGGTGGGTGTTAGCTAACATAAAGTTTTGAGGATCGCGGACAGGAGTACCCACAGGGGACCAGATTTGATAAAACAAGCTATCCGTGTCTGTCATGAGGACCCTGACATTGTCACTATCGTATTCCTTCAACATGACATTGTAGTGAAAGTCATAAAGAAGTCTTTTTGCGTGTTCCAAAATGGTGAAGCCCACGGCGACGGGTTGGTTCAAAGTCACAGACACCTTTTCCATGCTCACCACGACCAAATTTTCCGAAAAGATGTTGACACTTTTGAAATTGGGTTTTGATGAAAACCTTCGCAGTCTTTCCTCGGTCGCAATTAATTCAATTTGTTTGTAATTTCTTACATTTTGCAACTGTTTCCCATACACGGCATTTGAGAGCAGTTTAAACAAGTCTTTCGAAAAGTCATCCGTGGCTTCTTTTCGTTTCTGCGTGTTAAAGTCAATGTAGGGCTTCATCCATTTGGTCTGAGTAAATTTCAAAACTTTGTGTACTTTTTTCAGTTTCAAACCCAATTGTAAATATTGCTGCAAAGTAGCCAAGTAAATGATATAATTTTCTTTGTCTTTCAATGTGCAAAAAAGTTTGGTTCCCGTGGCTTTCAACCCTTTGATACCAAGCTCTGCGAGCAATTGTCTATGATAGGGGGACATATCTTCAAAGGGAATGCTTTCTTTGGTGGGAGCGAGGGGCAGCGACTGATGGACAGAATGAAGGTGACGTTGATATTCCAAATCACACTCTACAATGTAACCCACACTACCTTCGGGGTCTAGTTGCAACCAATCAATAGACTCTACTTCTGTTTCGTCTACCCAGTCAAAATGACCTTGAGGTAAAGGATAACTCATGGCTGCACCATACAAATTGTTAATGTCAAAGTACATCAGGTGAGATTCGGGTTTGGACGGGTCGAAATCGGACATGTGTTTGTGATTGGCTTGAGCGTGGCGATGATTGATACTCGCCACGCCTCCTCTCACTGCGTTTGAGACAAAGTTGTACATATCGGGATCGGTCATAAGATCTAAGCTCACACCCGTCATCAAAAGACAAGCATCCATGGCCATCCCCGGGAGAGTAAAGTACTGACACGGGTCCAATCTATAGTAGCTCAGACACATGTCACGGAATGCTTCGAACACATCGGTCAAAATCAAAGTGTCTACGGCAACGTACAATTCCATGAACTGTCTCACCGATCTAATTTTAAAAGTCTCCCAAATGTGACGGGCGAAGGCATAGTCTTGTTCAGAAATGGTTTCTTCCGTTAAGGAAGAGTAAAAGTCGTCACGACTCGGAAATTCTGTTCGATCTAATTTTTCAAAAGTGTCCACATACTCATAAAAGTAGGGTAACTTTCGAGTCAGCAAATCCACATGTTCGGGAAAGTTCTTTGCCAAATAGACAAATTCTTCTTCGCCTTTGCTTCTCAAATTGTTGGCCAAATTTTGTAAGCTGGTGTTTAAAAATTTGAAACTGTCCAAGAAACGAAGTTGATCTATTTGAAACATGATGAAGTGTTCCGAATTTTGACCTATGCACGTCAACTTTCGATCGGCAAACAGTTCTGCTGCTTGAAGAATCAAATGATTGTCATACCTCGAAGCATTGTGACAAATGACATTGACAAATTTGGCTTCATTGTAGTTGACGTTGCAGTAATTGTGACACAGACCCCTGACTCGACCCGTCAAATGATCGTGATCGATGTGTCGCTCATTCTGCTGTACTTTCTCCCCGCAAAGATAGCAATGGGTTTCCAAAACTGAAGCTAACTTTTCCTCATCTGTTAATGTCATGGGCACGGGATGATTTAAGATGTCCATGATTTGATCGTAATCCTCCAAAAGATGCGTCATGAAATGCTCTGAGGCCCGTTCCCCGCTATAGGTTCTCAATGGAAATGTGTACATGTCGGGTTCCCGACATACAATTTGATAACTGTAACCACATGGAATGTGCTCATGGACGTGGTGACTTTTCCTCTCCGATGTCTCATTATGTTCTAAAGGTGACAACACAGATTCAAAATCGCAGTAGATCACAAAGGGGACTTGGACTGTTTTGGCATAGTGACCCAATCCAAACCTTCTAAAGGCTTTGTTTGGTTCAGGCATTTTAATTCGTTGAGCTTTGTGATAACAGTAAGGGGTGTGCTTTTGTAATCTATCATCAGTTGTAAACGTCCACAAACATTTTCGGCAAATGAATTTTCTGTTACAATCTCCAGCTTTTCTGGTCAAAGCTGCCAAACTAGTGATCAAAACATAATGACAAATGGGAGGTTCGTCCGACTCTTCCTCGTCTACTTCTGACGTTAACAGAAGGAGATCGATATGCCGTTCTTTGGGCAAGTGGGTCATATCGGAACTAACTCTTAAAGGAAAGACAACATGGTGTTGATCTTCATCTCCATCAATACCATACACATTGATGCTGAGATCGTTTGCTTTTTCAAATTTTGAAATATGTTTCAGAGGCATGGGAAATTCACATCCATTCAAGTCTAACTCGTGTAGTTTGTCCTTGTAGTGATTCACTTGTTCTCCGACCAGTTGAGACTGAACGGGGAACAGATGCGCCAAAACGCAATAGGCAAAACAGAGGTCATCGTCCACGTTTTTAATGTTTAACAGACAGCGCTTGTTCTCCAGTGAAGGAGGGAGGGGGAGATGTGAGCTTCCGCGAAAGGGTTGATATTTAACCACGGATAATTTCACGCTCAACACAGTTTCAAAGTTTAAGTTTGAGCTATCTCCTTCGTAATTGTCCATCAGTTTCATGATTGTGTTTGTGGCTTCGGTGTACAACGCATCCAAATCATCGGCTTGGGTGGCTGGAGACATTTTGGTTCGAAAGAAAGGTTCAGTAAATGAATTCAGACCGTCCGACCGTCCGTGCTAAATCTAAATTGAGTACAAAGTCCCCACTTGATACTATGTTTTGTTTCAATTTCTGTTTTCAAGTGATGAATCATATCAGGTTGAATTTTCACAAAATAAAAGTAGGGATCATTTCCCTCTTGGCCCTGAGGAATAAAGTCAAATTCCCTGACATTTCGATTTATTGCTTGTCTTGAACATGACTGTTGATTATCTACATTAGTTTTCCTACGTTTAGCTGCAGCCCCGCCACCACTTTGTTGATTTGAATGGGTTTGTCTCCTGTGTTTAGTGAGATCTTTCACTGATGGGAAAGTGGTCGAACATGTATGACAAGTAAAAGTAAAGGTAGAAGTAGATGGTTGTGGATCGTTGTGTTGACTTTTTATGTGTCTTTGTAAGCTATCACTACGGTTGAATGATTTGGAACATATTTGACAATCAAAATGTTTTGAAGCTGGGCCACAATTTCTCTGATGTCTAACAATGTTCTGTTTGTTACTGTAGGATTTTTGACAAAACTCACATGTAAACACAGGTGTTGTAAATGGGGTAGACATTTTTTTAATTTTTTAATTTGTTTTCATAAAGTCTAGCAAACATTGTGCTTGGAACACTTCTATTTTCTGAAATAAATAAATATATAATAAATAGAATAGTTTGTCTTTCAGACTATTAAAGTCAACATGACAATTTAAAGGAGTTTGAAGTGTTCTTCATAATCACAACTATGATAGATCTTGGGACAAAATTTACACTGTTTTAAAATGGATGCAAGGATGTAATACTTGTGATATACTGAAATTATAATTATAATTATAATTAGAAGATCTTTTTAATATAATTGTTTATGAAATGTAAAACATAAAACTCTTACCTTTTGTACGAAGAAAAAATCTATCCAATTTGAAAAACAAACTCCTGAGTCACCTTTTGGTAGGGAGAAAAATAAATGGCACAGATAGGCACAATGTTCATTTATGAACCAAGAGAGACGGAATGAGAGGTTTAGATGACAACTCTGCTATTTATAGGGTAAAATTGACACATATTCAACACCTCCTGTTGTGTTGACGCAAGTGTTTTCATTCGTGAGACCTGTTTGTTCAGTCAACAGGCGTTGCCACTGCAACCCAATATTCCTAACACGCCCCCTGTTGACACAGCTGTTGCCGTTCAACACAGTTGTTTGCTCAGTCAACAGACGTGTCCGTTACAACCCAATTTCGCTAACACGCCCCTGTTGACACAGCTGTTTCCATTCAACACAGTTGTTTGCTCAGTCAACAGACGTGTCCGTTACAACCCAATTTCGCTAACACGCCTCTGTTGACACAGCTGTTTCCATTCAACACAGTTGTTTGCTAAGTAAACAGGCGTGTCCGCTACAACCCAATATTCTTAACACGCCCTTGTTGACACAGCTGTTTTCGTTCAACACAGTTGTTTACTCAGTCAACAGGCATGTCTGCTACAACCCAATATTCCTAACACGCCCCTGTTGCCACAGCTGTTTCTATTCACCAGATTGTTTAAGAACAAGAGTTTTATGCATTAAAACTGAAACACGCTTGTATTTTTTTTTTTCGATGAAATAAACGTGAGACATGATATTTTTTTCATTGAAAAATGTTGACAAGTGACAGGATATCGTATACAATTTCTTGAAACTACGTTATTTCACTCTAATTTTTTTTTCATGAAAAATGATTCATGGTAAGGGTTAAACGAGTATTTTTTCCATTGAAATAGGAAACTGAACCGACAGTTTGAACTCAAACATCTTTTAGAAAAAAGAATAGAATTTTACAGTATTAAAACGTCATAGACCAGACTGGCATACATTACAGTCTTCAACACACGGGTTTCGCGATACCGACTCTATATTTCTCCGAGCTGACCTCTAGCTAGGAGTCAAGACTGTTAACCCTTATTTTTATATATAGTTGTCATGGCAACTGAATGTTAAAAGGAACTTATAAGAGGTAGCACTAGAAGAGTTAAGAACTGGACATGTGGTTTCTATGGAAATTCAACTCACACCCCTCTTTGCCACATGTGACAGTCATTACTACGTGAAATCCATGCATCAATGGAATATGTCTAACAATGACATTCCTTTCCCCGTGAATCACATTTGAACCTCGTAGTAGCCCATTCCATATAGGGACACTCATTACTACGCTTTGTTCTCACTTAATGAAGGACTCATTAACACATTTCCTTCTTGCATTGGAACAACAGACCTCTCATTACCCTTTCTATCCTGTGACGTCATGATTATATTTGACTATGAATGAGTTATTGCACTTATGGATCAACTTAGCCTGAGATGTGGAATGGGGCCTCATAGAACTGACTTGTAGGTCAGGCGCGAGATTCAAACCGAGGACACGTGGCAACCCGTGAGCGTTCATGGCAACGTCCGCCATCTTGTTTTTAGACACGTGTTGTTCTACGTTTAACGAATGGTCAAGTAATTAATTGCATGATTGCATACGGTCAGTTGACCCTTAATGTAATTGAATATCGGGAGATCTTTCTACATGAACCTGTTCCTGGGCTTTTAAATATTACCGCACATAGCCCGCCACCGAATGCCCACATAGAAATGTCTTCAATGCGAAAGGTTCAAATGTTCACCACATGTTCTCTCGCCAAAATGGTCTCACAATGACATTCCATTCCGCGTGAGTCAAGACCCAACCCAACCCCGGTCGTAGTAACATGTCCATATAGGAACATTCATTACTATCCCGTGTTCTACGGTTAACGAATGGTCAAGTCATTAATTGCATGATTGCATTTGGTCAGTTGACCCTTTATTAACCTAATTGACCTGTGACGTCATGCATACATTTGCATATTAATGAGTTATTCTGCATATTAATGAGGCAATGACATTGACAACACCCCACCCCCACCCCCCACCCCCAAGGTCAAGGTTATGTGACGTCATCAGTCACGTGAGGTTACTAGGTGCACTTGTGACGTCATCAAATGTGGATTTGTGGATGGGTAGTTATTAAATGTTATCTACTACTTTCTGTGGTTTCACAATTCGTTACAAAATGATGTTTTTGTTCACCACCCATCGAGGACAGACATTGTTACGTCCGACACTTGTCAAATTAATTGTACACTTGTATTAATTTTTTTTTTTTTTCATTTTTTTTTTATTGAAATCTGTTAAAGTACCTTCCTGTTACATTCTGTTAAAATTGAACAGAATGTGGAATACAGCCTACAGATTGGAGGTATGCACAGACGTGTAACAAACAGAACTCAGAAAACACACTTGTTTTAATTTAAAAATTCTTTTATTTAAATTTTATACATTGTTTAAAAAGCTCAAAATATGTTTACTCTCTCCAAAATTCATGATGTATCCAATGTAGTTCAGATTTTGCAGATACTCTCCTTGGAATTAAATTTACAACTGTTTGAAATTCATAGGTATCAAAGTGGGCACTCTAGTGAATAAGGACTCTTATACATTCGTCACCAGTCGCCCCTTTCCGTAAGCTGCAAGAAGACTCGTCCCTCTATCGACGGTTATATATTATGTGAGACTTAAATTGTGTTACTGTCAGGTATACATGTCTTCCAATCGCTAAGGACTTGTCCAAATAGATGCATGGAGTATCTGTTTTCCAAAACCGATGTTGCGTAGTTAAACAACATGTGCATATAACTTTCTGATAGAGTGAAGTCAAAGACTTCAAACTTATGTCATAACATCTAAAGTACATGTAGACTCGACTAGCTAGATGCACTATACTTTTAATCTGATTATGGGCAGTAATAAAGCGGTGACATGGAATTATTCGTGAGGATATATTAAGATATTGACCAGTGAGTAATTATTTGATGTCTTTTTCTGTTCAGTTTTCATCTCTGTGTTTTTATCCAGTGTTTAACTAAATAAGAATCTACTTAACTCCTACTTGCAACCACGCATGTATTCATGTATTTCTCTTTATCTTTGCTTTGTACCAGGTTGTAGTAATAAAAATATTATACAAGACGAATGTGTTGTTCAGAGGAAGTGTTAAACAGAGAACCAACTGTTTACGCTAGCAACTGACAGTTGGAGATTGTGCAGAGACTAATGTTGTGTGATGAACAATATTTCAAAATAATAATATAATTCCACACACTTGATAAAATATCAATATCAGTTTTAAACACGCATCTTCAAGAACACTTGTTTTTCAAATGTGAAATATCATCACTATTTTCGAGTTTTGGCGCAGGGGTGACCAGTATGTTGAGTTTCTTAGGGGTGAGGGTCACATGGTAGTGGAATGGAATCCCATATTCTTCTTTTGATTTGTCAGTAGTAAACATTTAACACTTGTATTACCTCACTGCACGACAACATCTCTGTCTTACCTTCATTCCAATACAGTTTTGGCGTTTTGGGGCATAATATTTTTCTTTATATGACTTCCGTCAGAACACACTGTTATTTTGTTATACTTTTATTTCGATTTAATACAAAGAGTGAATTACAGTGAATTTGAGCTCAGGAAACAGATTGAAACCATAAATTCCTGTTGAAATATATTTTTTAAGTTGGAATCTGTGAAACAGTGGAGAAGCATGTAGAAGTTGAGCTGTTGCCTCACATGAGTGACCGAGTAGGGTTTAACGCCACTTTTGATAGTAATCCACTTATATGACGGCGTATAAGGCTGCACCTAGTACTGTGGCCTTCTGTAGAGTCACAGAAGGATGGAGACACGAGTAGATGTGAACTGTTCCCACACATAATGCTGCATCTGGTACTTTGGTCCTCTGTAGAGACAACTGAAGGGTTGAGAGACGTGTAGATGTGAACCGTTCCCTCACACGAGGCTGTACCTGGTACTGTGGTCCTCTGTAGGGGCAACCAGGTAGAATACGTCTTCAGCAACCCATGCTTGCCGTAAAAGGCGACTATGCTTGTCGTAAAAGGCGACTGACGGGATCCGGTGGCCAGGCTCGCTGACCTGGTTGATGCATGTCATCGATCCCCAGTGCGTGGATCGATGCTCATGATATTAATCACTGGATTGTCTGGTCCAGATTCGTTTATTTACAGACCGCCGTCATATAGCTGGAATATTGCTGAGCGCAAACCAACCAACACCAACCAAAAACGTTTAGCCGCATAGACTTACAGCTGTGATCTTCCTGAATCTGAGTTATTAAACTATTAAGAAAGCATCTCTTTTAGTACTCCAGATACAGATGCATTGATACAGAACATGCTAGAAGCTACATATACCACCTGTGCTCCAAACAATAAGATATGTTCGTACCTGTACTGATGATCTCCTGGAAGGTAGATGAAAATAGCAGTTATATATAGCAGAGTTATGCAGTAAAGGTACATCTCCGAGAGCACAATAACACTTTTCATAAAATGTCACCATCAAATATCAAAAGAAGTTGCTTGAAATTAATAACATGAAACACACACACACATGTATTCTTCATGATGACATTACCTTTCTTCCCTCTTTTGTCACAAACACGTATCACGACAACAACAGCAATGAGGACAAACAGGGTAGAGCAGACAAGGGCTACAGGTACAGCGACGGTTGAGACAACAGAATCTAAACACGCGACAAAAGAACAAACTCCAATGAACATTAATCAATTCAAAAAACGTTTCTTTGGTAATACCAAACAACGTGCCGTTACAATAGCACACCTAGATCTTGCATTCTGTTTGAAATAGATGTTTGTAAGTAATAGATAAAGGGTGATCCTTAACAGATTAATTTCAATATAACCCTACATTGTATAGCCAGCTTCAGACTCCGTGACATGCCGTGTGTATTGTTTACGTGACAGATGTACTGTCCAGACACAGATCTGTCTACAGCTCGTATATACAACACAGCCTCCCTCTGTCCCGTGATCACCTCCTGTCTGGATGTGTCCCACCAGGTCACAGTGCAGGCGGGGTTACAGTCAGCATAACATCTCACTGTGAGAGGGTCACCTTCCACTGCAGACACGTTGTCTCTGTTGTCATTAAACTGTACTGTGTCTGGTCCATCTGAATAATAGAAATAATCTAATCATTTTTCTATCATAACTGATCACCCATGTCACTGCACAGCGAATCGCGACGTTTGGCCACCCGTGTCCCCAACTTAACAAAGAAAAACAACATTGAATATTAGCACACTAAATGAGATATGCATTAAATGCAAACATTATCCTTGTGTACACGATACTTTTAAAATCAATTCCACATTAACTAACTTCAACTCACACAGAAATTCAGTGTGTATACCTGACTCCTGTCTGATAGTTCCCCCTTTAGCTTCAGTTTGACACGACGGCCGTTAGGATGAACGTTTGAAACATCATGCTTCACGTTCAAGTACCAAATTTAATTCAGTGTGATTCAAATTATGAAAGCAACTGTTTCGTTTATGTCCTAAACAACTCATACTACGTCTTAAGCAACAACAACACAAGACATTAACAAAACAATCTTTTCACTCACACAGAACATTCAGAGTGTATCCCTGACTCCAATCTGACAGGACGCCCTCTTCTTCACATTGACACGTGTAGACGCCCTTGTCCCCCTTGGTGACGTTGTCTATAGTCAGGACTGTCCCCTCCACGTGTACACCGTGAAAGACATCCCGGGAGATGGAGGACATGTTCAGGGTATACGGGTACTGAGACTGGTCTAGAAGAACACTCCGGGAGGTGTAGGACGTGTTCAGGGTATACGGGTACAGAGACCGGTCTAGAGGAAGAGTCCGGGAGGTGGAGGAGATGTTCAGGGTATACGAGGACAGAGACCGGTCTAGAGGAAGACTCCAGGAGGTGGAAGACATGTTCGGGGTGTTTGGGTACAGAGACTGGTCTAGAGGCAGACTCCGGGATGTGGAAGACATGTTCAGGATATACGGGTACAGACACCGGTATTGAGGAATACTCCAGGAGGTGGAGGAGCAGGTCAGCATCTGCACCAGCACCTGAAACAGGGTCGGCAGATGCGCTGATGTTCGATTGTGATGGTTTCCCTGAGAGCAATGTGACAAAAGAACTGTCTAATATATAGTGAACCTCAAGGTAAAGAATGTATAAACACACTCACACACGCATCGGAACTCAAACCCAAATGTAACAATCTCAGCTGGACTGGAATTCTTAAGCGAATCAGTCAATGCGTCTAAGAACTTCTATGTGATTTCTGACGTATTTTCTATCCATTCCCGTGAAAACAAATGATTGTTTAGGGCATGCATCCGGAATTTACAAATGTATGTCCAAGCGCTTTGTCCTTTTGTTAACTGAGCATCTGCCCGGAAAGTGGAAGGGCGGTGTTTCAATCCCTGACCGCGTCAGACCAAAGATGTTCAAAGATGGTACTTGCCAGTCAACATTAAGGGAATAAACAAGGATTCCTCGGCTGTGTCTGCGTGGGGTATCAAATTTAAACTGCGGCTTGGTATCTCTGTAGGCCAACTCTATGAAACCCCATTTCACCCCACCTCACCAAGCGCTGTTTATTAGCCTCGGTCATGCCATCTTCATCATCATGTTTATTATTTGCCAAACCAAATAGCCATATCAATGTATTATGCATACGCCATATGACGGTGAGGTCGGCGGAGAGACGGAGGAGAGGCGGGCGAGCGGAAATTTCACAAATGTTGGAGGAGTGCATTTCTAAATATGATATATTTGGAAATAATTAAAATTCACAATGTGTACAACGGTACAACTGTTATAAGAACTAGAATATATTATACACAATTCAACGCAAGTGATTAGAGGAGAAATATAATTAATTTTGTGACACTCGAATACTCGTCTTAAAGCAGGAAGTTAGATTGCGAATAAAACGACAACTACTATACTACGACCACTGACACCATTGTTTGGTTTCATGGTTAGTTGGATGGAATTTGAACGTATAACCTACAATGAAGTTATAAAGTCACGCATATATGGTCGTCTGGATTGACGGTAAAAATACCCACAATAAATAGCAAAAAACAAACCACAGAACGTAGCTCACCTATGTATGATGTAAGCAGGACCACCACCAGTATGACCAGCTTCCAATCTACAAATCATAATACAACAGAAATCAGGAAAGTCAATAACGCTATAAATAATAATGACTTTTCACATCGTTTGGTATCGATGTCTCACAAGATGTATTTTAATTCCCCATAAACATGGAAACACATAAGTTATACACGAAGAACCCAGAAAAATAGTAGAAACGTCTAATACACGAGGCGATTTATGACGAAGGTGTTGATTGCAAACTGCTTTTTTAATATTTGACTTTGAAAGCACATATGGCCGTTGTCGATGAAGATATTGGTAAATGAGGTGACACATCAGACCAGATGAATAAAAGAGTAATTGCTGCTGTGTCATCAGAGATAACTTCTACTTTTGTGGTCGTCATTTTCTAATCAATACGCTTACAACAAACTTTCATCACTTACTAATTGTGACTAGTTGCTTAATATATATCCCAGTATGTAGTAAAATTATATACTCTTTAAAAAAAGAAACGCAAAAGGTATATTTTGGGCCATAAAAGAAAAAATAGTGTACCAGGAGGTGCAAAATGAAGAGATTTAATGTGTTATAGTGTCAGTGACACCGGACCCCGGATCAAAATGGTCACAACTAGGACATGCAAACCATCAGCTGGTAAGCACGTACGATTCGGGGAAAAAACCTGCACCTAGTGCATGAACAAAAGGGCCGTGGAGCAACAGCACTACGAACGGTTTGAAAGTGCAGGGTTTTTAATTGCCTGGCATCTGCGTCAATCGAACAGTGACAGTTGTTTTCCTATGTACCGATAACTGAGATGACTACAATCACCAAGTGTTCTACCCACAACATTTTGGCTCAATTCCTTGTACGGTTCCTCGTATAAATGTATTTTTCTACCTCACACAAATCTGGCTTTGCGTTTCTTTTTGTGAAGAGTATATCTTGAATAGATTCATTTTTAGAATGTGGACTATTGTAATCCTATTATAGATATGAACAAAACGATATTATCTTTAACAAAGATACCACATATACAAAAAACAAAGTCTCACGGAACTCCTGGGTATATAGTCAACAATTTAGAAATTGCTGCCAGTATGGATATTCAACTATTTTCTGAATAATACTAAAATCTAAAACTAAATGTAATGATTTGAACAAAATATTATGTCATCATGATGAGACACATAGATTCAAAGTTCGTTTTCTGAGATACCACGCCGCAGTTTTAACATGAATACCCCACTCAGACACAGTATACTGACTCCGAGCCGACCAGTCCTTGTTTAAGCCCCTTTATGCCGAGCGCCAGACAGGGTAACAACAAGTACCATCTTTTAATGTCCTTAGGTATGATGCGGCCGGGGATCGAACCCGGAACCTTCCGCTCTCCGGGCGGACGCTCTACCACTAGGCCACGGAGGCTGTCTACATTGGTTTTGGTCCATAAGGGGTTTGTGATAGTTAAACATCACCAAAACATTTGATTTTGTTCATAACTGACAAAAATAGAGTAATTATTTTGGTGATTTTTGTTTATTGTAGTGATACTGTGGAGTGCTGGTGAAAATTTCAAAAAGCTTTCCATATATCTACAACACATGGTATGGTTTCCGATAGGGGCCGGGGGCCGCTAATGCATTATGGTCGGAAATTACGTTTGAGTGAGTGAGTGGTTGGATTTTACGCCACTTTTAGCAATATTCCGGCACTATCTGGTGACACCAGAAATGGGCTTCACACATTGTACCCATGTGGGGAATCGAACCCGGGCCTTTAGCGTGACGAGCGAACGCTTTAACCACTAGACTACCCCACCGCCCCAAATTACGATTGAACTCGGTTTGGACGTGCAGAGGATATTTATGGACAATTTAGAAATCCCTGAAACTGGCCCTGTAGCAGTTGCCAAGAGTATCTCATCAGGATGTTGGCAATTCATAACATCTGGCAAACCATACGTAAAATTAACCAGAGCGTAAAACAACTTGATGCCTGGTGATTCAAGGATTATCTGCACATCATGATGATATCTCAGCTAAATCAAGTCTTGATCAAGTTCAAAATTCGAACATTAACACTGTGTATCAGGTGTGTACATTGGCAAAGATGTGGCATCATTAACACTTTATATCTGAAAGAATTGACACAAAATCGGTGTTTTATGTGAATTTCAATAATAATTATCTACAACTGAATATATTCAGCTGCTAAATTTTGTATGTTTCAGAACATTTATCTCCCGATATGGGTTATGGTAAATAGTTGCCAAATTCAAACCACAACATTTCTGAAATAAACTATTTTGAACTATATCATACTTTCCACATTCTCAGACCCAACATTTAGAAAATAAATTGTGCCATTCAGATTGATATAATTACGTTGTATATATGATCAATGTATCTCAGAGCCACTTGGTTCTCTACATTCTGCAACACAGACAGGTTCAGTTCACAATGTCCTGAAACATAAAGTGTTTCAGATTTGCGGGCGTTAAACCCAACTCACTCACTCACTCACTCACTCACTCACTGATAATCAGTTTTCGATGCCGGGAAATCTTAAAATGTAAAATCTCCAGCTAACGTAATATATCTATAAAATACAGAGACCAATATAGAGAAGCTGCACTAGATGAAGATACACCGTGGCCTACACATCGCATGAGTGAAGAACACCCATCTCTTTTCAATGATTGACAATGCTCTGAAATTATGTAATGTTTTAATGTCCGTTCGAAATTATTAGCTAATGGCTTAAAAACAATAATTGAAAATTCAATGAAAATTGCTGATTGGGAACTAAGCCTGATTATGTTCGTGAGTGGACATAAACTGGAAATTCGAATACTGAAAACTGACAAACTGCCAGATTCCAAGTCAATCTCAGTACGTGTATATTCCAAAAGGGGCGAATATAAATTCGGCCAACTTAATGTCACCTTTATTCAAATTCCTCATGCACAAATTTCGTACCCCAGTCCTCAAATGGCTCAAATGGCGGTTCATAATTTGCAGCGGTTTGAAATATTCCAGCTGCGTGACGGCTGCCTGTAAAAACATCGAGTCTGGACCAGACAATCCAGTGACTGAAAGCACAAGCAACGCTGTCGGTGACAGCACACATTCAAATCAGTGACCCTATCGAAGCAAAACATAGAGTGTGATTTTGTACCCGGGTCCCCGCAGGGTACATATACACAAAATCATAGATGGTGGCCAGACAGTAATATATATCCACAACTTCAAGTCGAACGGGAAGTGACCTACTTTCGAAGGGAAATATTTTCGAGCGAAACTAAACTGTTTTGATGCTTGACACACAAATCACAAAGTTAGTGATCTGTCAGTATTCACTCAACACAGTGGTGTGACTATGTTTCTGGTTTACATTGTGTTTGGAGGGTTATATGTGTGTGGTATGTATCTATTTTCGGAAAACGAACTTAATATTTCTATCAACTGTTAACGAAGTTTTAATGGCGATTATTTTGTTTTGTGTGCAGGTCTGGCTTCCGGGACTACTGAAAACAATCACACTGTCACACGTGTTGGTTACGATGTTAACATAACCATGATCCCAGCTAATGTCAGCTTCCCATATAACGTATGGGTGAATGGTTCAGAAGCTGTAAGACTGATAGTGGTCATGCCTAAGTCACACCAGGTAAGGGTATTCAACAACAGTCACACCGGCTACACGACCAGGATCAGATACACAGGGGAGGACTCACCATCACAGACCGGACAGCTAAGGTTTACCATCTACAATGTTACTGTACGGGACGCTGGTACTTACTACTGTCAAGGAACCAATGAACAGATCATTCCAGGATGTAGGCAGGTCCTCGTTGTGTCACGTAAGTACATAAGAAATTAACCATGTAATGTTTCAAAAAATAAATGTGCGTAAACTGCAATGTCGTAATGAAAAAACAATCATAAAAACGTTATGTTGCTGGTATCCTTAGAGTTGTGTAGTAAGTAAAACCGTTAGGAGTATAAGGATAAGAGCGGGACAATACTTTTCAAAGTTTCAGGATAGTTTAGGTATTTCGTAAGGCCATGTCCTGCACGTCACGATCATCGCTTGTGCCTCTCAGTTGTGTCACGGGAAATGTGCCATGGGGATTATCGATATCACATGTAATTTAATTTCTCAAAACCTCATGCCATCGACTACAAATTAAATTCCAAGGCAAAACATAATGAAGAAAAGAACTATATTGCCTTCCCTTAACAGGAAGATGAACTTGAACTCGACAATTTAAATTGAGTTAAGTTAGTGCGATGGAAAACTGACGTGATCTGTGTAAGACACTCATCAGGTCGTTGATGATAAGATATGAGGAGGTTCGAATATTACAGTGATATAATGGTCGATACATAATGATAGAACATTCTTGATTTGAACTCCATTTACTCAGTATATAATACGACGCAATGATCATGATTTGGCCTTGGTAGACTGGTTTAATATTGAAGTATTAATATTTTCAACAGAGAGACCGGCCACACCTAACGTCACAGGACCTGCCTCAGCTGTATCAGGTGAGAATGTCACCCTGACATGCTCCTCCTCCTCCCGGAGTCTGCCCCCTGACCACCCCCCACTGAACATGACCTACACCTGGAGGAGGAACAGGACCCTGCTGGAATCTAGTGACCGGTCTCACACAGGCGGAGATGACCTGACAATAACCCACATCAGCAGAGAGAACCAGGGAGACATTTACACCTGCCAGGCTTTGGAGGACGGGCTGGAGTCTGACTGTAGTCACGGACATGTACTGGAGGTTCACTGTGAGTAAGCACTTACCTTATTTAGGGTACAAGACGAAAATATACCTCATCCTTGCAACTGTGGTCCTGAGTGACAGTCTTGTAAGGACTGTATTGGCTGAAGTAATATGTGTTGTGTACAAAGAGCCTTCATATCCTGAATTATTATTTTAAAAGTATGTTGGCGGGTCGGATCAGAATTAAAGACATCATAGCCAAAATTTCAGCTTCATGGGCCTACAGTTTCAGAGGATATACCAAACATGCATGATCACAAGGAAAATAGTCTCACAGCACTGTCGGTCACCTGGATATGTTGTCCATAGTTATTATTATCAACAAAGACAGACACTTAACACTCAGGGTAAATACAGGGGATCAACACCTAATGCTAAACTATATAGTTTGAACGGCATATGATTACATCATAAGAAGACGCATGGATGCTTAAGTTCATTTTCCTCAGTCTGGCAATTTCAGAGAATGTTACAGAGTCAAATGTGCATGTTTTGAGAATGTATGAGCTTGGTAAAACACAAAGGTGAAAACAAAGGTCAAAATTTATAATATTGCGAAAAACCGGAACGTATGAAACCCACAATCAACTAAACGTATACCATATACCATATATTTTGAACAAACATTGCTGAGTAGTGGTCATTTACCGACCAACATTGGCTTCAAATGTTTACCTTGGCACTAAAACAGATATGTCTATATCGCTTTAATCTGTTTGTTCAGCACGTGGTGGTATAATGATAAGAACGATATCTCAGGTTCCTGATTGTGTCATTTATGGACCATGAACATGATAGAAGGGTAGCACCGGATCATATTTCCCATTACACTGCGATACGTGCTTTCTGCATTCCTTGTCTAAGAATACTTTCGGCTTGAGTACATTCTACCTGGAAGAATTCCTTGCAGGTACCATTTAATGTGTGCGCCATATGCACTGTTGCTAATCACCAATTAAACGATCCCTTTTTTGTCAGTGTGAAATTATAAAATGGGCCTCGTCCGACGTCCCTTGTACACAGGTCGGTCCGTCTCTTAGCATTGAAACTTATTCTACTCCAAATTTATTGAACATATTAATTTCATGTTCACATGCCAGATTCTACATCCACTTTCTACTTGGAGGTTCGACAAATTCAAATGTCCACCGCTGCAGTACATTTTGAAATTTAGGTAAATCCTAGTTGCAATCTCCTCTCCTCAGAAAACGTTGGATATATTCTTTACATCACTTCAGAGGACCCGCCTTAAACATGAGTGAGTGAATATGGTTTAACGCCACTTTTAGCAATATTCCAGCAATATCACGGCGGGGGACACCAGAAATGAGCTTCACACATTGTACCCATGTGGGAATCGAACCCAAGTCTTCGAGCGAACGCTTAAACCACTAGGTAAATGTCTAAGACCTGTATCACTTCGGGCTTTCCTCACACATAAAGCCGACACACCGTGATATAACTGGAAAAATGTTAAAAGCGTTGTTATACCCAACCCATTCACTCACTCTCGCACTCATTCATCCCTCCTTCCCCATCCTTACCCTCCCCCTTGTACATGTGTATTTCCAGTAGTCACACACGTACATGTCACAGAAACAAACCGCACATGTTTATCTCGCTATTCACACATATATTACAAAACCAAGCTGTACTCGGAAATCACATTATACAGGATCAAAAGGATCCGCTGTCGCGTGCAGTAGCATTTTTCGTTTATCTGGTGATACAATGTGGAACTACTGACCAAAGTACATCAAACATTTCAGATGGACCTGACCAGATACAGTTTAACGGTGCAAGTGACAGGCTAAAGACAGAAGAAGGGACACCTATCACAGTGAGATGTTCTGCTGACTGTAACCCCGCCTGCTCTGAGACCTGGTGGGACACGTCCAGACAGAGGGAGATCACGGGACAGAGGGAGGATGTGTTGTATATACCAGCTGTAGACAGATCTGTGTCTGGACAGTACATCTGTCACGTCAACAACAGATATGGGAATACATCACGGAACCTGACGCTGGACGTTTTCTGTAAGACTCAAACAACATTAGCGATAGACTTTAGTAACAGAATCAGTGGCATGCAAGCATTTATTTGGATAAACAAACCATGATTGATAACATGTTCAGTCATCTCAGCTGCCGTAAACTCTGTTGTTGCGAAATTTCAGAGTTATTATTGAAACGAGTATGTCATTAACGCATTATTTAAATTACCATGTGACACATAAATATTCAACCTTATTTCGTGTGAAACATAGCTTATTCAGTATAAGGCTTCCGATAAACAGAACAAGAAAAAAACACCCACCCGGCAAAACATGTGCAGATACAGAATGGCTCTGGCATGATATATTCCGAGGATCAGCCGTTCTGATTGTACCACCCATTCCCATTCATTTAACAATATGGATCAAGCGCCGAACACACACACATACACACAACCACACACACACACACACACACGCACGCACGCACGCACGCACACACACACACACACACACACACACACACACACACACACACACACACACACACAAACACACACACACAAACACACACACACACACACACACGCACACACACACACACACAAACAAACAAACACACGCAAACAAACACACACACGCAAACAAACAAACAAACGAACACATTCCTAGAAGTTATCTCTCCAATAAGATTAGAAACATAATAAACTGCAAGTATTGCATTTTGAATGTTCCAGCTACTGAAGTTGGCGTCGCTTCGACCGTCCCAGTGGCTGCTGTCTGTTCTGTCCTGATCGTCGTCACCGCTGTGGTCGTCATATTTCTTGTTCATAGAATACAGAAACGTGAAGGTAATACTGTATGGAGTGAGTGTGAATGAGTACAACGTGAGAGTTACATTAACTATTCTACCATAATATTTTAGAATCCTGCATTCTGATTGGTCCCCAGCAGTATTGAATTCACTTTAGGCCATGAAGACCAGAAGTGCTATTCAGAAGCACTTTTTGGGAAAACCCGCACGTTTGGCAATTTCAAATATGGATCTCTCTTTATTAACGTTGCTAAATAACGTGTTGCGGTTTCTACATTATGACCCGTAAATTTGGCAGTATATTTCAGGAGAAACACTTTAAAAACAAATATTTAGAGAGTGTAAAGAGTTAATGCGTTCGGTTTGGAATATATGTTTCAAATTTCAAATCTACGTTCGAAAGCTCTATATCAAACACTCTAGGTTTATCTTCTTAATGAATACATGAATGAACTGGTTGCTTGCACATCCACCAGGCATTGTTGGCCGTTGCTCACATTAGTGACCATTCATCAAGATATCAGAAACCGCCCTTCAGTTTCGTTAACTACGAATGAGTCCTGTATTCAGCTGATCGATTCATGTCAACAAAACAATTATTTTTCCTGAATTGTACACAAGATATTCTTCCTGGAGTCTACTGTAATGTGGTGTGTACAGCTAAGTGTACATGTGTGTGTCATCAAGCGGGAATAGTTCGAGTCTCAATATCAAAGTAAAATCAATAAAATGAAAAAATATTATCAATACGATATACTCGAAACAAACACGGCATTGTTGTTTTCACTATTTAATGGGATGAATAGCTGTTTAAGGTTGTTGTTGTTGTTGTTGTTAACCACAGTGTCATACCATCAGAACAACATGAAAATGACGGTTTTGGTGAGGGTAGTGTGTGTCTGGGTTGGGAGGGTGGCTGTAATGATCATCGTTGTTATTAATATTAATGGGTCTAATCAGTTATTTAGGTTTCTTCCTTGTCGTTGACTTTGAATAAACGAAAAGACGGCTATGCTTCCCTGTCCTTGATGGTCATTATTAGTAATCACAAGGATCTGTGTGAGGAAAGAGAGTCTGACACCAACGTTTAAAGAAAGTATTACTACTGAGATAACCTTTCACTCTCGTAAATACAGTAGGGTAGACACGATGTTAAGACTGGAAAAAAATAAATATATGTTATCATTTCACAGGTATGCAATGAAATGATTAATTAGTTTATCTGTTATTTATCTTGAAGTATGTATCCATAATTATCTAAAGACATTTCTAACTTTCAGAGAGGGGATACATTCATAACTGGTGAGTACATGCTGTCCATCATGTCACTGACCTTGCATAGTCAGATGAATAAAACTGTATATATACAGTTAAACTGATAGTGTATCACAGATTATCTGAAGACTAGTTTGCCTTGATTAGTTCTTTCTGCTTTAATCATTTTTAATGCCTTTCCCTCAGCGTCGTCACATATACCCGGGACGAGGAAACAGACGGAAGCTACCAGGAAATAGAAGGTTGGTGTCGTAAATATTAATTAGTCATTCAACGCCATTGCATTTATATCGGATTATGCTTCTTAAATTGTACAGGGTAATTGAGAATCATTTCATGAATAATGTAATCAACCCTTTCTTGAAAACAGTTCGTATTCTTTGATTTGGATAACTTTTAATGGACATACTGTTAAGTCATAACTTATCACTAACATAAATTTGATTCTGTCGTCAAGTTGTGACTTCTTAGAAACGTTAAGCACTAATAGACCTTTTAAAATCACGAGCCACACTGGCTCTTTTACCCCAGTGTAGCTTTATTTAAACTTCTTTATCGCGAAAGAGGAAACGAGTCACATATCACAGCATACTTCAACCTATTTACCATTAGGTTAAAGGTATGCAATGACAGGGAGTCATCTGTTATTCATCTTGCATTGTGTATACATGATTACCGGCCCAACGTTGTAACTTTCAGAGGGAGGACCCATTCAAAATCGGTGAGTATCTGCCATCAGTCTTCAAGTGAAATGAATAAAAAGTTACTCTCTTCGCAATGATACGGCCTTGCGTGGCCAATGTTTAACACGATGTAACTTGAAAATGTATCACAGCTTAACTGTAGGCTAACTTGTTTCCTATTTCGATCTTTTTATTTTTTTTTATTTTTCATTGTCACCAGTGTGGTCTCATATGCCCGGGATGAGGACAAAGATAGGAGCTACCAGGAGATAGAAGGTTGGTGTCTTTAGGTTGTCTACCGGTTTGATTGTGTAATGACCATGGTTAACTTGCACAAAGCGATCTTAGCGCTAAGACTATCGTAAGCATATGTTAAAGTATGGGAGTTACGATCATCTTAGTGCTAAGATTTCTTTGTGCAAGTGGGCCCTGCTCTTAGCCTTTCGGCTTTAGACGGGAGATAGGTTGACTTACAATAAGTCGTTAGATCAGGCCCCACAAAGGGATCTTAGAGCTGAGATGATCGTAACTACCATACTTTAACATAGGCTCACAATAGTCGTAGCACTAAGATCATTTTGTGCAAGTGGGCCCTGGAGTCAAATCATCAAAGATGGCATACTGTATAAGACGAGAGGAAAATAATTAACATTTGCTTAACGGCATTCATGGAATGACACTGGACATTAAATCATGAGAGAAACACATTAACGGGTATAAAGTAACTTTGCTTCATATAAAGTTCACTAAAAATTCATTTATTCTGAATTTAAATAATGCATCTTTCAATACATATCCATGAAGACATATCATCGACTTTAATGTCGTGATTCACAACTGCACATGAATTTTCATGCACAGCGCACAATAGGGATATTTGTTTGGAGCATGACACTCACACACGTGTTTTTTAATGTAAACAGTTCACAATGAATGTTTAGCTGTCCGGTGCTCATAGAATTAACGTCTACGTGCCGTAGGTAAGCCGCAAACAAGAATGGCGCAAATCAATATTGGAAGATACTTAAATGTTCCCTGAAACACAATATTATTTCTATCGAGATGTTGTCTACAGCTGCGCAACACTAATGTCACGTGTGACTTCACGTCAACAAAACAAGAAATTCAGTTTGTGTATCGACAGAATCGATACCAAACTGCCACATGAACTGCTCGGACAATTCTTTGGTTCTGACCAATTAGTGCCCAGCCGGTCAGGGAGCATAATCTTTGCTGGACATTTGGAACAACATCCCCAGTTTGTATTCAATCATCTGGCGTCTTCAAGGCGTCGTCGATGCTCGCATGCATCAACGCAAATGATGGTCACACCCCATTGTTAATTGAGTGGTTACAGCACCCCTTTTTAGGGCGTGTTTCTCTGTCTCCTTTCCCAATTATGGGTTTTGTGAATGAATTTGTTTTGATAAAAATTTGGACAAATGTCCAAACAATATTCAATTTTTAATCAGGTAACATATAGATCACTTCATATGAAGCACAGTTACTTTTTCCCGTTAGTATACATACATTATAGATGTTACTGTTCCGCATTTTAGGTTAATATATTTAAACACATGTTTTATTATACTTTTATGCGAAATGATTACCTGATTACCTAAAATGCCAAGAAATCCCTCGATTATTCATTTGGATATTTAGATCAAACAATAACAATTATACAATAACCATCATTAAATAGGTTAAATAGTTTTCATATATCAGTAGACAATCCGAAGTTATATCGTGCTATTTTAAAAGCCATATTATGTTCTCTTGATGACACTTTTCAAACATATTAGTGAGCCATCGTGAATCATAACCTGTTCGAGAAACGGATAGTTGTATTGGTCATACGCATTGTCATTTCATACGACATTAATACCTAATGGGATATGTCACTGCACGGTAGACATTTTCTTGTGAAGTATCCTATTGACTATACATGCGTGCAACTTTTGTCTTACACCAGAAGAGGTGAACGTAGACGACATCGCCCCTCTTGTAGCTGTCTACTCTATTATGCTTACGGCTGTGGCGGTTGTGGTGGTAGCAGTTGCTATTCTTGTATGCAAGGACGTAAAAGGTAAGGAAACAAATTACTCTCTTACAAGTCAATCAACCTTATGTCCACCTTTTGCCAAGTAGCTAGGAATGCTGAAGTCTTGTTTTGTCAGTGTTGTCTTTTTTTGTGAAAATATATGTTTTGCGCGAAGTTTCATTCGTTAAAGAATTTGACACGTACAACGTTTCTTTATTTTCAGATGGTCACAGCAGAAGGTACATACATTTTGTATTGTTGCAGGTGAAATACTTGAGTCGTATGTTATAATTAGGTTTCGGGGTAACTTCATATCCACTGATATTTCTCCTGTTTCTATTGAATGTGAAGGAACATAATTTTGAGTTACCTGAGACAATGATAATACAATAGTTAAATAAAACAATGGCTGTATTTTCATTTGTATCTTGTGATGTTAATTACTCAAATGAATGAATGTTATGCATGTTTTGTACAGAAGGGTGGGAAAATGTTAAAGTTGTGTTCGTTTTAAGTCGGAGATGGATAATTTGTTTCCCTTCATATAATAGGTTGTACTGCCAGCCGCATTTAAACAACATACATGTATCCTTCACTGTCGGTGCAAGTCAATTTCATATGTGCAGTTTGTGATATACGTTTTACCTTGTAATTATAGATTTGGTGAATATCTCACTGTGGTGGGCGAGAGACTATCCTGTAACATCAGTGATGCACCTTGTGCTGCCATCAACGACGAGGATGCCTTATCCTTGCATGATTATGAGCGACTACTGAGGGAACAGTTTCACATCTACACGTGTCTCAACCCTTCAGCTTCCTCTACAGAGGACCACAGTACCAGGTGCAGCATTATGTGAGGGAACAGTTTCCTATCTACACGTGTCTCAACCCTTCAGCTTCCTCCACAGAGGACCACCGTACCAGGTGCAGCTGAATGTGAAAGAACAGTTTCCAATCTGCATGTGTCTCAACCCTTCAGCTTCCTTTATGGACGTCATTTGTACCAGGTGCAGCCTAATGTGAGGGAACAGTTTCCATTCTACACGTTTCTCAACCCTTCAGCTTCCTCTACAGACGTCCACTGTACCAGGTGCAGCTTAATGTGAGGGAACAGTTCCACATCTAGACGTCTCTCCACACTTCGGCTTCCTCCACAGAGGACCACAGTACCAGGTGAAGAGTAATGTAAGGTGATGTCTCTCCACCCTTCAGCTTCCTCCACAGAGGACCACAGTACCAGGAGTAGTTTCCTGAGAGGGAACAGTTCCACATCTACACGTCTCTCCACCCTTCAGCTTCCTCTACAGAGGACCACCGTACCAGGTGCAGCTGAATGTGAAGGAACAGTTTCCAATCTGCATGTGTCTCAACCCTTCAGCTTCCTCTACAGACGTCCACTGTACCAGGTGCAGTTTAATGTGAGGGAACAGTTCCACATCCACACGTCTGTCCATCCATCAGCTTCCTCTACAGACGTCCACTGTACCAGGTGCAGCCTAATGTGAGGGAACGGTTTCCCATCTACACGTGTCTCAACCCTTCAGCTTCCTCTACACACGTCCACTGTACCAGGTGCAGCCTAATGTGAGGGAACAGTTCCACATCCACACGTCTGTCCATCCTTCAGCTTCCTCTACAGAAGACCACAGTACCAGGTACAGCCTCGTGTGATGGAGACGCCAAAGGGAAACGTTTACCCCGATGTGCGATGCAAGGAAAGCTTGAGGCCCTGACGTGTCATATGCATTGTTTCGATATATCAAGCGGAGGATCACATTGACATTAACATTTATGAAATATTATCGCTTTTAACAGTATTGTAGAACATAGCTTCTGGCAGTTGCAGACCTCCAAACGTGGTTCTTCTTTTCAACAGTTTCATATTGATTATGTTTGTTTATAAGTGTACATATTGGCGCATCTAGTTCTCAGAGAAGTTTATGCTTTCATTGTTGTAATTGTCGTCTGTGGTCATTACTGTGTTTGTTTTCATTTATTTTTTTGCATCGTTTACTATGTGAGGGTCTTCTCTGGAAGCCTTCTATGATTTATTTTTAACCAATAATCCGGTTTAATTGATTTCTATAGGTTTCGTATTGTCTTACTGTAAATAGTTCCACATTGATATCCCTGTTTTATCCTTGATGATAAATATTTTCTTTCATTGTGCCCGTTTTCGTTTCCTACCAAACTGACTTCTTTTTAAAAAGGAAATGGGTAAAAGGGATCATATATGTATACATACAGATAAAATTCAGAACAGGGTTATTAAATAATTCCAGTTCAAAGGTTTCTTTTTCAAGTACTGTAATGGAAATATCGAAATTAACTTCTGATGATGTCACTGCTGTTTACAAGGAAATCTTTGCGAAGACGGAATATGCAACATTTTAAACTTTATTGCAAATTGTATCACATAATCATTTCACGTTTGGATGGTCATGGGTATGTCATATATTAATCTGATTTGTAGACTTTGAATAGTCACTTGAGTGGAAATACTAACATTATAAGCTGACATTAAAAAAACGTGTAAATTAATAATTGTTTCAAGCTTTTGTTGATGATATATGTTCGTGTCGGTTCTTTTTGTACTATTCACACACATGACAGTTAGTGAACTTTCACAACATAAACAAAATAACACGACATTGAAATTGAGAGCGAAATTATCATTCATGGTCTTTCCGTTTATGTATTAATACTGATGCAAAGAGAAAAAAATGAATGACTTTCTTATTTCGTTTCTATTTCCTTCTGATGTACGCTTCTGACAACTCACAATTATAGTGAGGAGATGCTCTTTGTATTTAAGATACTGATATTGCCTATTTTAAGCCTTTTATAAAAGAACTTGTGAAATAAATCACTTGAATGTCACAATTATATGTCCAATTAATTCCAAGAAGGAAAGTTAGGATTGAATCGCTTTAGCCATCATGGAAACTCAGTAATTGGCAACCTTCAATTTGTTCGACACACTGTCAACCACAGTTATAGTGATGCATCTATGATAGCATCCTGGGGTGGATTTAAACCAGGCATTTGAAGGTAGGCAGCTTAGGATCGCAGCTGATCATAAGAGAGTGTAATATATTGAGCTTGTATTTTGTATGTTTTGCCGCTATTCTCGGGATGGGATGGGGGGGGGGGGGGGCACGAGTGGCCCAGTCGTCTAAGGCGACGCAATTCGCTGTGCAGAGACCAGAAACCAGACATATCTGAATTATAGAATATAGGATAAAAGCATTGTCAGCGGTGGAGTATCCTTTTATAAAACCTGCTTGTGACTCACTTATTTTATCCAAAGAATCCGCCCAGAAAACTAGTCTCTTATTAATAATTGAAGTAAATATTTTACTGAGTGTACTTAGGAGAGTTATGTAATTATTAACATCGCTGGTTGCGTCCTGTTTGTGAAGAGCGACAATAATGCCAACTGTCCAATTATCTGGAAAATATGATCTCTCTAAAAGGGGGACACGGGTGGTCCAGTCGTCTAAGGCGCCGCAATTCGCTGTGCAGAGTTGCGTCCTCTGGACACGCCAAAAACCTATGATTGTGGGTTCGAATCCCGGTTCGCCCCGATTATGTTTCTAGGTTTGTCTGCACCATACCCGTGCTCGTGGGTTTCACCGAAGTGGTAAACGCCTGGACCTGCATTACTTCGAGCTTTCCTCCCACATTAAGCTGACACGCCGCGATATAACTGGAATATTGTTAAAAGCGGCGTTAAACTCAACTCACTCACTCAAAACTCAGGCGTCAGTACCATTTGATGTACTTGAGTAACATTAGGAGCAAGATTAGAATGTGCTCAGTTTACCAAAATATATATCAGAGAAAAGTACATTTTCATTCATGCCTTGTGTCTCTGTCTCACGGTTTCAAACCTGGCCCCCTAGACACAAGTCAGTACAGTACTAGAACACACAATATGATCCACGTGTATCAGCTTCAACATTCATGATGTTTAATTATGTTGAAGTTGACTTGCCTGCAAATTAATCTTAGCTGTTCATCTTTCAACTTTTGTTTTATGTGTATAACCCTTTTTCTCATGCTAGAGCACGGTGACGGTGATGTATTGTGTTTCAGTTTCTATTTAAGTGGGGGCCACGGGTGGCCCACTCGTCTTAGGCCCCGTGATTCGCTGTGCAGAATTGTGTCCATTGAGTACACCAGAAACCTTTGATTGTGGGATCGAATCCTGGTTCGCATCGATTATATGTCTAGGTTTGTCATCCCCGTTACCCATGCCCGAGGGTTTCACCGAAGTCTTAAACGTCTGAGATCTGCATCACGTCGCGCTTTCCTCCCACATTAAGCTGACACGCTGTGATACACCTGGCATAATGTTAAAAGCGGCGTTAAACCAAACTCACTCCCTCACCAAACATTGAACACGTTCAAATGGATTATACTATAATGACATACTCCACACATCCTCAAAACAGCAGAAAACACATCTACAATTGCGACGTTAAACCCAACTCACACACTCATTCAATTTAGTGTGCAATTATAGTTAGATGCAGAAATGGGTGAGTGAGTGAGGGAGTATGGTTTTACGCCGCTTTTAGCAATATTTCAGCAATATCGCGGCGGGGGACACCAGAAATGGGCTTCAAACATTGTACCCATGTCGGGAGCCGAACCCGGGTCTTCTGCGTGACGAGCGAACGCTTTAACCACTAGGCTACCCGACCACCCTAAAAGTAGAAATGTCATTATCTACTCGTGTGTCTTTGATAATTATGGCAGTCACGATAAAACCATGTGATAGCTCAGACATGTGTACTTTACACATAGAGAGTTGAGCTTGATACAATGTAAAACCTCCTTTTCACAAGCTCACAAAAATGCACCAGATGATAAACACAAGGAAGCCTCTCGACAAGCGTGACACATGTTGTTGTCAAAATAGAAATAACATATAAAATAGTTCATACTTCCTTGTATTGACTATGTGAGCTAGTAGGTGACGAGATCAAATGCGAAGTTTGTTCAATGTTCCTGTTTACCCAAACATATGTATCCCATTATACCTGTTTGCCCTGATATGGTTTAGTCAAAGAAGGAGGACATAAGGTTTGCTTTATAAAACAGCCTTACATGACATAAGGTGTAGTATCACATCTTTTAATAATGAACAGAAACATGTCTTCAATAAACATATAGCTTATTCACACATACATCCACGAGTCGTTCACACACTTGGCCGCCAAGTGACGCGTTCACTTACTGTTGGAGATTTATCTTGCGCTTTCCATTATGCGTATTTTGCACAAGGGTGACACGTTCGGGCATGCTTCTCAAAATATAGTAGAGAGAGCTTTATACTCAAACCCCTGAGTCAGCACGAGATAGTTGCTGACTTTGGTTGATGCATGTCATCGTATCCCAATTGCGTTGATCGATGCTGACGATATCAATCACTGGATTGTCTGGTCCAGACTAGATTATTTACAGACCTCCGTCATAAAGCTTGACTATTGCTGAGTGTGGCGTAAAAAACACACAAACAAACACTAAATTCTATATAGCATCTGTCTCGATAGTCGCAAGTCAAATATCTAATGGTTCACTACATGTGACCTTGGCTAAAAGACACAAACATTTCCCTGTTGCCCTACGTGCCTAACCCAGATGCCATCTCGCGTGACAGTCCTAAATAGTAATGACCAGTGTGCTGTACTGTCAAAAGTACTGCTTACCAGCTTTAGTAGCAGAGAGACCTCCTCCGTGGTCTTGTTGTAGAGCGTCCGCCCGGAAAGCGGAAGGTCCGGGGTTCGATCCCCCACCACGTTATACCAAAAGACGTTTAAAGATGGTACTTGTTGTTACCCTGTCTGGCGCTCGGCATTAAGGGGCTAAAACAAGGACTGGTCGGCTCGGAGTCAGTATAACGTGTCTGAGTGGGGTATTCATGTTAAATCGCGGCATGGTATCTCAGTGAGCTAGCACTATAAATCGGCATCAGTCCGGACTAGTACAAGCAGCCACACACACACATACACGTGCATACACGTGCATGCACGTCGTTATATAAGTGCAATAATCTTGGACGCGACGTTAAACCCAATTTCACCTCACCTCACCTCTCAAAACGTCGGGGATCATGAAACCGTCTTGTACCGCCAACATGTTCTGTCAAGTTGTCATATTTAACCTAGTTCTTCCTGTCTCTTTTCCATCCATTACCATAACTCGACATGTTCTTGTTATCATTGGTTCTTTTCGAATTTATATATCCGTCTCGCTATGTGTTTCAAATTATGATTAGTTATGTTACTCCTGTAACAGTACATCAGTCATGTCGAATGCTTCGTTTCTATCATATCATGAAAGGTTGATGGTTCTTTCAATCAACTTTTTTATGTATATGTTTGAAGCAATTTTAGAAATAAAATATAGAAAAAACAAAAGTTGGTTCATGTTATATGTCCTATTTAATGATGAAATACTATATTTACATAAACGTATATAATTGTTATTTCACTAGCTATGTCATTAACCGGAACTAATGGTTTCCTACAGGAAGGAAATACTTCATACATTGAACATTATACTTTTATTGTCACGTAACATTGAGTGTACATGTGTGACTGTGGACAAATATATCGTAACTATACAAATACTGGTTATGAATGAATCATACTGAGGAAGAATTTGACAAATCACGATTATCACGAGTTCATGTCCTGGAGTAAAACAGAGGTGAATGCCAGTAGCCCAGAATGCATTTGCTACATGTGGGTCCATAAAAAGGGGAAAACCAACCACGATTCAACAAACATTCTTTGATTGACGTGGTACGCCCTTGATAAACCAGTGGTCATTTTGGGTTTCCTATCCTTATCCCATGAAGCACAAGGCCCAGTGAAGGCGAATGTGTCATATAGTGCTGGTCATTGCCATATAGCAATGATCTGCTGAGGCAAGGACGCTGTGACAATCCGACTATGGTCTTATCAAATCTGAAGGCGAAACGTGCAGTTGGCAGCACGTTAGCCGCAAGTATGTTTATCACGGTAGTACTGTTCTGTGACCCTCCTGTGGATGATGTGGTAATCTGCCATGATGATCTCATCCCTAACCCAAAACTGAACCACCGCCAAACCTCTCATTTTTGCAGACGTACGTACACCTGTACGTCTCCAAACACGGTCCCGCCTGTCAAGGAAGTGTAAGGTGAACTTGATTCGTATGGCGACATTCCACATGCATTTCTTCTATTCGTCCAGTGCCTACATTGTCTGCACTTCTGGCTATCATTCAAACGCGGGATTACATGTGATCGTCGAACATGCAGATGAGCTGCATGAAGTCGAATGATCTAAGTGAAAACACCAGTAATCATTGGCTGTTTATTTTCTATATTCAACAGAGCCTTGGTCCTGCGAATGTCCTGAACATGATTGATCTCTTGGGTTTAGAATCTGTTCCAATATCTGCTTAACATACAGATTGTGACAAACTGAGTGTTGTGACAAAACCAAATACGCATTTATTAAGTGACCATACATTCAGTGGTATTATTTCTTATTGCAACCTCCGTCGTTTCGGAACAAAACGTGTATCATTCAGCAATATTCCAGCTATATGGTGACGGCCTATAAATAATCGAGTTTGGACCATAGAATACAGTGACTGACATTATGAGGAACGGTCAACATCGTCCGGTACGATGACATACTCTCAGTCAAGTAATCAAGCCTTACAACCAATCTTTTCAGTGACCTCATGCTATTTTATCACAGTTTTGACATTATATATATAGATCAAGATGTACATGTGTCGATCGTTTAAGTATTACGTACCTACACAGTTATCACCCGTGTAATGACATTTCACATTTATTGAGAGAGAGAGAGTGTGTTTATTACGGTAGAGGGGCCACATTATGTAATATCGACACCGGCACCCTTGGCGATGTTTTGCATCAGCTGGTCTTTCGACTGGGGGCCTCGGTAACACTGTGCAACTGTACTGTGGAACGCCTACTCTGCTCCGGATTCTCCACAAAACACAAGTTATCAGTACGCACTACGAACGCATATAAAAACTGTATCATCAACAAATCTTTCTTGTTTATATCAAGTCCGTGAGGTAATTTTTCGTGCTCCGAAAGTGGTGTAGCCTAGAGGTAATTAGAACAAATTCCATATCAGATAAATAAACCGACAAATCCCTTTCCATATTCATAAGAAAGAAACCTCTGCTCACATTCCACATGTCCATTTTCCAAAGGTCAGAGAACCTTGCTGATTTTACTGACTTGTCACAGAGAAATAATTTTTTGAGGTCACTCAAGTTTTTGGTTTTCTTATATGATATCCGGTAATGTCCACAACAAAGGATTTCATTATTACGCAATTCCTTCTATGTGAGGCTCGAAAGTATCAATCAACCCTCGGTCTACAAGTAAGTTTAAAACAGCTTCTACTGCCACATAACATTATTCACAGCAAGAAGTTGATGACTAAACTCTGTGAATGCCTTATGGGAACGTAAGAACTTAAAAGAATGTCGTGGCATCTAACTAGGTACTTGTCCAAGTTCATACTCCATTTGTTGAACTGACACATTACTAATATGTCATTACTGGGACTAATTATTTTTGGTGATTCCATGGTCGTTGTTCACATGAACAATTGATTTGCCTTTGCATGTGTTTGCATGGGTGTTACTGGTGGGATAGGTTACCCTCATTTTTTCGGCCGGTATCCTCACGAATATTTAGTGATTCATAAACACATCCGTGATATGGAGATTTCTTATGATTATGGAAATGCGTTTGTTGCTTTTATTAATAATTATTTATATTATACAAGTATCAGTTCCTCAACAGCTATTTTATTTTAATGAGACCTCAAAATACCTTCAAAGATTCATAAGTAAATTAAGAAGAGGCGCGTCTGCAGTTTGGGTTACACTATAGGATTAAGTTGAGGTGAAACGGTGTTTAAAGTCTAAAGCCTTTTTTTCCTTTTAGAGCTAACAGCAATTAGAGTTATACGATAAACATTAAATCTGGCTAATGTTGTTTAATATTACTGTGCATGTTTACCAGATGTCAATAGAATTGTTCCATGATGTCAGGGGTCAGGTTTAAAGCTGTTCGATGAATTGTTTTGCATATTGAATGTGCTATGAGTGGTACCAGACAACTCTCTACGATGAGACACCCGTCGTTTGTTTCACTTTCATTTCCCTTGCATTTTCTGAATGAATATATTTAGCGCGCATGCACCGAATTGTAAAATGATGTGAAGTTGATATATATACGTTGATGATAAAATGAAAATTCGCATATAAAGGAGTTGTACAATTCCTGGTTAGTCCGTATCTTATAGTTATCACAAGGTTCAATGTATACATATATTTCCAGTCTTATGTGATACTGTCTTGTGTCAGCAGTAGTTAAAATACATATTGCCTAAGCTCAAGCTTACAACTCATCTAAACTAGACATACATGTATGACAGTTACTAAAATGATAATCATTTCAGAAATCTAGAAATATCGATTTAATGTGGGTACTCCAAAAACAAGATGCGCGTAGCCTGTCCTGTTATCGGCAATGACACACTAATCAGCTTCAGTTTCCATGAGTCAATGAAACGTGGGCAAGTTTGTTAATATCAAGGAAGTATTATTGCAAATGTGTCAGTTCACGCGATTTAGCGTCACGCACTTGGGGAAGTGGGTAGCCCAGTGGTTAAAGCTTTGCTTCTTCACACCAAAGACCAGGATTAGATAACCAACATAGACGTAATCCATGAACCCCATGTCTGGTGTACACGGGGATCGACATGATTGAAAATACATACGAAAACTGTGTTTGCATGAGCTGTCGTCGGGGAAACTAATTTACAAGATGTAATTCTGCATAAAACGTAACCATCATGTTTGTTTGTGGTTTAATGCCGCACTCAGCACTATTCTAGATATACGACAGCTGTCTGTAAATAATCGAGTCTGGACCAGACATTCTGCTGATTAACACCATGAGCATCGATCCACGCAATTGGGTTCGATGACATGCATCGACCAAGTCAGCGAGCCTGACCACCCGATCCCGTTAGTCGCCTCTTACCACAAGCATAGTCGCCTTTTACGACAAGCATGGGATGCTGAAAAACAATTCTAACCCTAATCCCTAATCTTTGTACACGGAAAAGTACGCGTTTAATTCATTCATTATAAAACACACACACACACACACACACACACACACACACACACACACACACTCACACGCACGCACGCGCGCACACACACACACACACACTCACACGCATATAGAGCGGATGAGAGTCCTGAGCTGATAATAAGCCTTTACCCGCCTGACTGCCAGGATCTCCCAAACTCCTTCAGCGTTATTTTACTGAGAAGGTGAGACTTTGATGTAGTAATTTTCTAGTTTTTGTATCTTCAGCAGTTGATGCCTTGATCCTATAGTGAGGAACTCGGTTTTATTATCCATCAACTAAGGTAGTTGAACGTCGCCATCTAAAAATTAGAGGTGGGTGTTGATGCGTCATTAAATTGCAAGTCACCCTTTGTAAATGATACTGCTGCTTTCTCCAAAAGTACACGAGGAAAAAAGAATTAGAGAATATTTTATTAAGGAAATATCTATTTAACGTTGCAATGTTTATAATTGTCTTTAACAATTTTCCTTCCAAAGAGAAATTTGGATTTGAGACAAAATGAAGGCACGCATTCATGAAAACAACATCGTTATTTCATTATTTTGTTTGATTTAATTTACCCTAGATTCTGATTTTCTTGAAATATAGGCAAAACTTAACTCATAATAAAACATTAATTTCAGTAAAAGCATTGTAAAATGCTCTTTATTAGAATTTTATCCATTTTCTCTCGAAATAGTAATTCCACCTATTACTATGATCAATGATAATCTATGTGTAAATATATCCACCCACCTCTCACTATTTGCCCCTAGTAGTGAGTGAGTGAGTGAGTGAGTGAGTGAGTGAGTGAGTGAGTGAGTGAGTGAGTGAGTGAGTGAGTGAGTGAGTGAGTGAGTGAGTGAGTGAGTGAGTGAGTGAGTGATATATATCATGTCGTGTCATTTTTTTGGTGGAAAAAGACCGAAGTGATGAGACCCACCATCATGGGTATTGTGTTGATCAACATAAAAACATAATACTCATATCTGGGAAACGAACCTCGGATCACATCATTCTGGCCATGTCTTATAGTGGTGCAAGTGACATCAAAAGATCATAATCCGGCAATATAGGAATTCCAACACATTCGAATCCTGGAACGGTTTAAGGATGCAACTATACACAGCGAGTATCTCAAATAATAATGTTCATCTCTATCTTGTTATATATTAAATGTCAAGTAGATGACGCGAGACATAACTCAGTAGTTTATATGCATGAGTGAGAAATTTCCCCCTATCGATAGCAGTTAATTTTAAGAACCTATTTAAACTGTATTTTCGTAAGATAATGCCATGTCAAAGTTATACGTTTTTTTAAGTCTTAACTGCTTTGGTGACAAACCAAGGATTAAAATCAGGACGTATCATGGATAACAGAGCCATGGCAACAGTCAAATGCAGCGCCTTAGATGACAGGACCATCCGCTCCCTTCTTACTTGAATTAGCAAGTGCCAAGGTGCTATGTATTTAGTGTTTCAGATAAATGAAAATATAACTATGAGAAGATGATGTGTGATGATCAAAAATAAGAAATATCAAATACAACCGGTAAATGTAATATTTAGTGAAAAAAATATGTTTTACAAAATGATTGTTGTTCACATAATGTTGTATAGGAAATATAAGATAGAAGCTTCAAGGTTACAAGCTACTGCCTCGATCAGCGATGCCAACGCACAGTACCTACATTTTTTTCTTTATTATAAGTCTTCATCACTGCATTGCACAAACTCGGCCATTCGCAATTTCTGCAATGGACAAGTAAGTGTGCTGACGTGATATATCACACGACACAATCAACCATATTCTATAACTGTTAATATCAAACGCCAGGATCTCGCAAGTTTCCCTGCATCGCAGATAGGGGTGTCTATGGCTGCACATGGTACTGTGGCCCTCTGTAGATGAAGCTGAAGAGTGGAGAGACGTGTAGATGTGGAACTGTTCCTTCATACGAGGCTGCACCTGGTACTGTGGTCCTCTGTAGCAGAAGCTGAAGAGTGGAGAGACGTGTACATGTAGAACTGTTCCCTCTACCCTCACATAAGGCTATCCCTGGTACGTTGGTCCTGTGTAGAGGAAGCTGAAGAGTTGAGACACGTGTAGATGTGAAACTGTTCCCTCAGTAGTCGCTCATAATCATGCAGGGATAAGGCATCCTCGTCATTGATGGAAGCGTACGGTGCATCACTGATGTCACAGGATAGTCTCTCCCCCACCACAGTGAGATATTCACCACATCTATAAATACAACATAACACTCTCATAAACTACAGATGACTTTGACTTCCACAGACGTTGAATGATACATGTGTTTAATTGAGGTTGGCAATGCAAATATGCAATATATTTATATGGTAATATTTGCCCATCTTTCGCAATATAAAATACCAAATACAGGCATTGTTTATTTAGCTATCAGAAATCGTATGTAAATGATGTTTCACACAATAGTGAGCACCTGAACAAGTTGTTCAGTTGGGGCTTGTCCTAATTGCAGTTAATCCATAGTTGAGACCTAAGATGAAAACTATGTTAATTTACCCGAAACATAATAAAATGCATTTACCTTAAGCTGTGTCCCTCTGGAAGTAAAAAATGGTTGAACTTGTCAAATCATCTAACGAATAAGACTTTGTGCAATGAATTTTCTTTTACAAAATACGAACAGGGCTGACGAACCCAAGACTTCAGCGTTTCCAGATACCTGAAAACGGTGAACTTATGGTTGATTGCATTTTAAGAGAGTAATTTGTTTACTCACCTTTCACGTCTTTGCAGCCAAGAATAGCAACTGCTGCAACAACAACAACTGTCACAGCCGTGAGTATAACAGAGTAGACGGCTACTATAGGGACGATGTCGTCTACGTTCACATCATCTTCTGCAGTAGGACAAAAGTTACTCACATGTATACTCAACATGAGAACGCCAACCATGCATTACAAATATTGCAACCATTGGGCATTCACCACCTAATATTTTATGTTCATTTTAATATACATTTTAATTATCGGATATCAGAAATGTCCATGGAACAAACTATCTCTTGGGGTAACCTGGAACAATTAGCAAACTACGAACCCTATTTTTAAGCTGAGGAAACCCTGACTATATCACATAAAAGTGCAAAAAGAGAAGCAAGCAATGAGCAATGGATGAGGAATCGAATATTCCTCATCACTCCAGCTTGGAAACGGTGTAAGAGTCTACATTGAAACGTCGCTAAATGAAATAAACCAGAATTTGTCATCCATAAAGTTGTATGTGTTGTTTTTCATTAACAAACTTCTCGAATGCCTATGACCGTTACTGCTAGGCAGGCCCATGGATTGGTTTCTCAAACATGGCGTATTACATAACCCTTGTATGTTTCATGATGGCTCTTTAGTATGTTTAAGAAGTGTTGTTAAAAATATATTATGGCTTTTAATAGTAAAAATACATACAACTAAAGGATGTCTGCTGTTGTATTAAGTGTAAGTTTCCTATTCTATGACAAGTATTATGAAATCTTTGTTATGTTACATAATTATCCACATGAAAAAAGGGGTTGCTGTACATTTTAATGCACGAAACACACTTGTTAACTATAAAGGGAAAACATTCATTTTCGCATAAAAGTGTAATTTATAGTATATACCGTTTCAATATGTGGATCTTTCACAAAACAACAATAAAATCTACATGTTAGTCTGTTAACTCTTTGACAAATAGACAATAACGAGCAAATTTACGTGTTTCCCTCAACATCTGTTGTGCAGTGACATTCTATGGATGACGTCAAGGAGTGCTACGACGTTACGCAACGAGGTCATAATAAAGGGAAATCTTGTAAAAAGAATATTGCAGCACTACTCCTACTTGACGTTTCCGTAAGGTCTTAAAATGGGAATGAATTTGTATCTTAGTCTAAGCTTCCCGGTTTCAGGAGGGAAATAGATTGACTTAGATGGATTGAAGTCGTTAGAAGAGTACCATACACATTCGTTCGAGTTGCGCGGTCATTACACAATCATACCAGTAGATAGCGTGAAAACACTAACCTTCTATCTCCTGGTAGCTATCTTCATTTTCCTCATCCCGGATATATGAGACCACCCTGATGGAAATGAATAATAATATTAAACATGATCTCGGACCGGATATGCTGTGATACACTATCAATTTATATTGTGCTCCAAACTGTATATAGTTTCACTCTCATAGCCATGCAAAGTCATATCACTGCGAAGGGTGTAACTATTTATTCACTTCACTAGAGGATCGATGGCAGATACTCACCGATTATTAATGTATCCTCTCTCTGAAAGTAACAGTGTTCTGCAGTTAATTAGGTATATGAACAACATATGACTCCTACTTGACGTTTCCGTAAGGTCTTAAAATGGGAATGAATTTGTATCTTAGTCTAAGCTTCCCGGTTTCAGGAGGGAAATAGATTGACTTAGATGGATTGAAGTCGTTAGAAGAGTACCATACACATACGTTCGAGTTGCGCGGTCATTACACAATCATACCAGTAGATAGCGTGAAAACACTAACCTTCTATCTCCTGGTAGCTATCTTCATTTTCCTCATCCCGGATATATGAGACCACCCTGATGGAAATGAATAATAATATTAAACATGATCTCGGACCGGATATGCTGTGATACACTATCAATTTATATTGTGCTCCAAACTGTATATAGTTTCACTCTCATAGCCATGCAAAGTCATATCACTGCGAAGGGTGTAACTATTTATTCACTTCACTAGAGGATCGATGGCAGATACTCACCGATTATTAATGTATCCTCTCTCTGAAAGTAACAGTGTTCTGCAGTTAATTAGGTATATGAACAACATATGACTCTTTATCATTGCATAGCTTCAAACTAATTGTAAATAGTTTCAACAATGATATGTGACGCCAGCGTTATCCAAATCAGGATAAGCAAGCACTATTTATCAACAGTGGTGCATGTGATGCTTCGTGATGACCTCTTATAAAGTTTAAGAATCATCATCCAAATTAATTGAAATTGCTTTTCAAATACTAATTTAGACTTACGCCACCAACTTTCAATTTCCTGGTAGCTCCCGTCTGTTTCAGCGTCCCGGGTATATGTGACCACGCTGAGGGAAAGGAATGTTGAAAGTGATTGTTATAGAAGGAACTAGCAAGCAGATAATTTGTGTTGTTGTTGATGTTGGTTTGTTGTTTTACGCCGCACTCAGCAATATTCCAGCTAAATGACGGCCGAGATAATTTGTGACACAATCAATTTAGATTATGTTCCAAATTGCATAGATACAGTTTTGTTCCTTTAGCCATGCAAGTTGAAATTGCAATGTTTACGTGAACTATTTCCCCACCTCACTTGATAGATAGCAGATACTCACTGGTTATGAATGTGTCCTCTCTCTGAAAGTTAGAGTTATGTGTAGATAATTATGTATACGGGTTTCAAGATAAATAACGGATCAACTAATTACTCGTATTATTACATACCTTTGAAATAATAATAAATAATTTGAACTTTGCACAACATGTGCCTGTTTATCTAAATTTACGAAAAAAACGCGCCAAAGATGTTCTACTTGTTATGAAGCCAGTGTAAACACCTACAGAAGCCCGGCATTGTAGTTTCAAATAATCTTTTCTATCACAACTACACAAAATGGTTAGCCGATGTGATTGCCCTAAATTAAACATAACTCTTTCTCGACAACTCTTTCATGTTGACAATTATGTTAGAGAGATGAAATGCTGAGATGATATATTGGGTTTGATGAGATAATAATAATAATAATAATAATAATAATAATAATATAGACATTTAATTTACATGTTCAAACACTGTCTAGTTAATCGCTGGAATAAATTCAAATCATTTTACATCATAAATGACAAAATTCAAACTATCTCGGCTGCTCTTTCAGTTTGGCAGTAGAAAATGGAATGTATATATCCGATATTGATTCTTTTGTCGTACTGTTTATGATTTGTTAATGAATACCTTGACGGTTATGTTTAAAATTACTCGAAATTGGGTTGAAGGAAAGGAGAGCCAGGTGGACACTGTCAAGAAGATATAACCCTAGTTGCCTTTAATTCACCTCATCACCTCATCTAAGTTTACAAGTGAGCTTATGATATTGTGTTCCATTTTCAACATCTCTTCGCTGACACACTGTTTTTTATGAGAACGAAAGCTTATAATAATCACAGTAATAAGTATCTTCCTTAAACGCTGGTGTCAGATTCCCCTTCCTTGCACGTACTTGGTTTTGATCCTTTAACAGTGACTAATGCTGAATATCAAGGACAGGGAAACATGGCCTTCTTTTCGTTTATTCAAGATAAAATACAAGGAAGTAAACTATATAGTTGAAGAATAAATCCACTGATATCATATGTCAAGCCCCACACATTCCACCTATCACCAAACCCTCATTGACATGCTGGGTTTATAGAATGAGACTTAGGGTAACAACAACTATATAATGTCTTCCATGTTTCGCGTATTTCGTGTTCATCAATATCGTTTTCATTTAAGCTTTTACTTTAATACTGAGACTCGGACGAACGATTTTCGCATAACGTCACACAACCCTAACTATACACATCACATATCGTAAGTGCATTAAATCTTCATGAATAACTTTAAATCCAGAATGTATAGTGTACAGTTTGCAGTCAGAAAAGAAAATTGTTTCGTTGACATCAGTCGATCAGGTGAATACACGGCTCATTCGTAGTTAATCTAACTAAAGGTCAGTTTCTGATATCTTGATCAAGGAACCAGTGGTCAATACTATGAACAACGACATACGCTGCCTGGTTTATGTGCACACAACCACTTACTTCACATATCAAATTTAGGAGATAAACCTAGTGTGTGTTTAATATTAATATAGAGCTTTTGAAAGTAGAAACCGAAAGCAATAGCTCTTTACACTATCTAAGTATTTGTACATCATGTTTTCCGCCTGTAATATACTGCCACCCTTGCTGGGAATAATGTAGAAACCGCGACACGTTATTCAGCAACATTAATAAAGTAAGATCAATATTTAATATTGCCAAACAGGTGGGTTTCCGAAAGAAGTGCTTCTGAAATTTTCGTTCGTGGTAATGTGGTCATCTGCCAAATCATGGCCAAGAGTAGATGCGATACCGTCGGCGGACCAATCATAATGCAGGATTCTATAATATTATGATAAAAAGGTTCATGTGAGTCTCACGTTGTACTCATTCACACTCACACAACATAGTATTACCTTCACCTGTCTGTTTTCTACGAACAGCAAATATGACGACCACGGCGATGACGACGATCAGCACAGAACAAACAGCAGCCACGTAGACGATGGAAGCGACGCCAGCTTCAGTAACCTCACGTGCTGGAACATTAAATAAATAACAAAAGCATTGTTTAGGATTGTAATGTTTCCGATATATAACATATGGAATAAGCAGTCACTTTAATTTGTAAATGTGGTGAACTTCAGTAAAATTGTCGCACATCTTAGGAGAACAGTTTTGTTTGTCGAATTAGGTAGTAAATAAACAGGTAGTAAATCGATTTGTGTTTTTAATACTGATCTTTGTTGATTTGATTCTGAATGAACAGAAACGCTTTGCCATTTGAAAGAATCTCAAGAATGACATTGATGTGATGTCACATCATCAGAATAAAGTCAATATTACCTGTTTAAATGATTAATCATCTCTGTGGGTTTAGATAAAGTTGAAAGGAATGAAAATGAAATTGGTCATTACAGGAGTTATCCAAATAAATGTAACTGATTCTGTCTATCACCAGCAATGTTGTAGAAGTCTTACAGAAAACGTCCAGCGTCAGGCTCCGTGATGTATTCCAATGTGTATTGTTGACGTGACAGATGTACTGTCCAGACACAGATCTGTCTACAGCTGGTATATACAACACAGCCTCCCTCTGTCCCGTGATCACCCTCTGTCTGGATGTGTCCCACCAGGTCACAGTGCAGGCGGGGTGACAGTCAGCAGAACATCTCACTGTGAGAGGGTCACCTTCTTTTGCCTTTAGCCTGCCACTTGCACCGTTAAACTGTATCTGGTCAGGTCCACCTGGAATGTTTGATGTACTATGGTCATTAGTTCCCCACTGTATCACCAGCTAACAACGGAAAATGCTACTGCACGTGATAACGGTTCATACTGATCCCGAATACTGTGATGTACGCGTAGAGTTTGGTTTTGTAATATATGTGTGAATAGCGAGATAAACATGTGCAGTTTGTTTCTGTGACTTGTACGTGTGTGACTACTGGAATTACACATGTGACGGAGGGGCGAATATTGTACAAGGGGGGGGGGGGGGGGGGGGGGGGGGAGTGGAGGATGGGGGAAGGGGGGATGAGTGAGTGAGTGAGTGAGTGGGGGGTGGGTGAGTGAGTGAGTGAGTGAGTGAGTGAGTGAGTGAGTGAGTGAGTGAGTGAGTGAGTGAGTGAGTGAGTGAGTGAATTGGGTATAACAACGCTTCTAAAATGATTCCAGTTATATCACGGTGTGTCGGCTTTATGTGGTAGGTCTTAAACGTTTGCCACTTCAGCGAAACCCACGAGCATGGGTATCATGCTGACAAACCTAGATACATAATCGGGGCGAACCGGGATTCGAACCAACAATCAACTCTGCACAGCAAATCGCGGTGCCTTAGACTACAGGGCCCTGGAAGGAGGTATGAAAAGAAGAGGTACAGTGAAGGGTTGAAAAAGAGGAGACGCTGTAATTTTCACGACCAATTGAGGTCAGTGATTCTAGTTAAGGGAATACCCGATCATAAGATATTGAGGTTATACACACTTTGCATGATGACCTTGACCTTGACAGTCAACCCATCTTATTACAGAATAATCAGTTTTACATATGTGGTGTTGCTTAAGAGTATGTTGGTAAGTACGTATGTGATAGACAAAATTGGACCCAACATGTAACAAATGATTTCTTTGTAACGTGCAATGACAAGATCTTATTTCATGTTTAAGATGGGTGGAGAGGTAGCCTAGTGGTTTAAGCGTTCGCTCGTCACGTCGAAGACTCGGCACAAAGATTATATTTTTACCTAAATTAAAAATGCACTGATGCTCTGGGCATTTGAATATGTCAAACCTCCAAGCAGTGGATGTACAACTTTGTATGTGAACATGAATTGATATATTCAATTAATTTGGAGTAGAAAAAGTTTCATTGCTAACAGACGGACCGACCTGTGGACAACGGACGTCGGACGAAGCCCATTATACAATTTTACATTGACAATAAGGGATCGTTTAACTGGTGTTTAGCAACAGTGCATATAGCGTTCATATCTGATGGTACCTGCAAGGATTTCTTCCAGATAGAATGTATACAAGCATTTTCAGTTTTCTCAGAAAAGAATGTACAAAGCATGCATCATAGCGTGCTGGAAAATTGTTGCTTTTGAAACAGGAGTAAACGTGGCGATAAATAATAATAGCAGCGCACAAATGACAAGTCAAGATTAGGTAAGAGATATAAGTTTGCTTATGATCTAATACATGTTTATTTTGTTACGGAATTTGCATTTGCAGGGGGGGGGTTAATGTGTCATGGCTGTGGTTTACAATGAAGACAGGTTAGACGCACAAATCAGAATCACGCATGGACGCTGAGTTTAGGGCCATCAAACAATGATTGATATATAAGTAATCGTTTGAAAGTTGAAAGATTAATATGTCGTGGCCCAGTGACCAGTGATTGCCATCAAGCCAATCACAAGCGTTAAGGAAGAGCACGGTGTCATTAGCGTCAGGTATTTGCGTCATTGGCGTCACATGTTCAGTGACAAGATTTCTTTCAGATCTTATAGATAAGTCGTGTCTGGAGAGGTTTACATTGGAAAGTTTGCATACCTGAGATGGTAAATGAAAGGTGTTTAACTATTTCAAGCTCTAGTTTTATGGGGCCACTACATCGGTCTGTAGAAAGGACGATTTAGCATAGTAACTTAGCCATTGTGAATTGGAATACATTCTTTCTACCTAGATTTTCAACTCATGCAATATATATTCTAAGAACAACAGTGTACCATATTTTAAATTATGCTTCTTAAAAAAGTTCCATTAAAAAAACACAGTCTCCTTGAATTAATATATTGTTGTTGAGACTACATTTAAATTGCTAACAACCATAAATGGTGTATGAATAAGGAATATGTACCACGAGATATCAGGTTAAACTGATGTTTCACTATATGCTATTCAGCAATGTTCATTCAACATGTCACGGTATTTGGTATATGTTTATTTGGTAATGGTTCATATATGTTTTATTTTTACCTTTTGTTATTAGATTTGTGCCTTACCATACTCATAACTCATCTAAAAATGTATTTTCCACTCGTAAACATCCCTAGACCGCCTCTGTGGTCAAGTAGTAGAGCGTCCGCCCGGAGAGCGCAAGGGCCGGGCTTCGTTCCGACACGACACGCCGACATACTTTGATAATACTTCCGAACATAAACGTTATTATGAACAATGCACAATGCTTCTGAAAAAACAGTTCACACAAAACTGTCGCATAGAATCACAGTTACAAAGATAAGATACTTCGTTCTTATACCTTAAACAAGGTAAGTTCTTACTCACAGTGAACCTCCAGTGAATGTCCGTGACTCCAGTCAGACTCCAGCCCCTCCTCCAAAGCCTGGCAAGTGTAGATGTCTCCCTGGTTCTCTCTGCTGATGTTGGTTATTGTCAGGACATCTCCGCCTGTGTGAGACCCGTCACCAGATGCTAGCAGGGTCCTGTTCCTCCTCCAGGTGTAGGTCATGGTCAGTGGGCGGTGGTCCGGGGGCAGACTCCGGAAGGAGGAGGAGCATGTCAGGGTGACATTCTCACCTGATACAGCTGAGGGAGGTCCTGTGATGGTAGGTGTGGTCGGCTTCTCTGTTAAAATTTACCAGTCAACCAGGACCATAGAATTGTGTCGTTTTATATATCGAGTAAATGGAGTTCAAATTAACAATGTGATATCATGATGTCTTGACCATTATATTACTGTAATATTCGAACCTCGTTACATCTATATTTTATCACCAACAACCGTTGAGGGTATTACCCCAAATCATGTCAGTATTCCAACATTACACTTTAATCAAATTAAATTGTTTCACTTCATTTCTTCTTTATGTTATGTCATGGAATTTCCTTTGTAGCCAATGGCAGGAGCTTTTGAAATCTTAAAAGTACAAATGAAAGTGATAATTCCCATGGCACATTTCCCGTGACACAACTGTGAGGCACAAGTGATGAATGTGACGAGCATAAGCTGCCTTGCGAAATACTTGAACCCTCCTGACCAAAGGTGTATGAAACATTAAAAAGTAACATACCACTCCTATCCTTATACTTCTAACGGTTTTACTTTCTTCACAACTAAAGGGTCTGCTACCAATGATTACTTTCTGACATTGTTTATTTATTACCGCAATGCAGCTTAATGCACTTTCATTTCTTGTAATATCCTTCGGTTAATCACACGTAATACTTACGTGACACAACGATTATCTGCCTACATCCAGGTATTATCTGTTCATTGGTTCCTTGACAGTAGTAAGTACCAGCGTCCTGTACAGTAACATTGTAGATGGTAAACCTTAGCTGTCCCGTCTGTGATAGTGAGTCCTCCCCTGTGTATCTGATCCTGGTCGAGTAGCCGGTGTGACTGTTGTTGAGTACCACTACACGGTGTGACTTAGGTATAACCACTAACAGTCTTACAGCTTCTGAGCCATTCCTCCATACGTTATATGGGAAGCCGTCCTTATCTGGGTGCATGGTCATGTCAACATCGTAGCCAGCACGTGTGACGGTGTGTGGGTATTCAGTTGTCATGGAGGCAAGAGCTGCACACAAAACACATAAACGTCATAAACACGTATGTTGGTTAACATTAATAGAAATATCAAATAATGCGAACTATTAAGGCAAAAATAAGTTTTAATAAGCACAGGTGAATATAATACCAAATTATGTTTACGAAAACATATACATACCACACACAAATATTCCTCCGGCCACAACGTAAAACAGAACCATAACCGTCACTGTGGTGAGTTAATACTGATAGATCTGGTTTTTGACTTGTTTGTAAAGCCACACAATATTCAGTTTCGCTCCATATTATTTCCTTATAAAAGTTGGTCATTTCCCGTTGTACGTGATGTTGGGGAAATGTATTACCCGACATCGTACATATATTTGTGTAGACATGCCCCCTGTGGACCCGGGTAAGAATAAGTTACCCCATCACTCTATTGTTTGTTTGGAGAGGCTCAGTGAGTTGACTGATTGCTGTCACCGACAGCGCAGATCGTTGCTCGTGCTTTCAGTCACATGTATGCCTGGCCCAGACTGAATTATTTTCTAGCAGTCATGATGTAGCAGTGTTACAACCCATTTTGTAAAAAAGTTGCAAAGTGTAATAATTATTACAAAACGGGTTGAGAGTCTTATTACAAAGTGAAATGCACAAAGCAACCCGTTTTGTAATAAAGTTGCAAAGTGTAATAAACTTGGTGAATGATGCCGAAAGTGTTCAATTGGCACCCATAACTTGCTTATAAGATCAATTAGGAACACAAACGGTCTTTACGTTCAGATTGGTCGTCATCATATCTTCTTTGGATGTAAAGTTGACCTAACATTGGAATCGTTTCAAAGTGTAATAATTACTCACAGACAGCTTGCAATCACAGGGGGCTCAGTCGTATAAGGCGCCGCGATTCGCTGTGCAGAGTTGCGTCCCCTGGGCATGCCAGAAACCTAGGATAGTAGGTTCTAATCCCGATTATGTTTCTAGGTTTGTCAGCACCATACCCGTGCTCGTGGGTTTCACCGAAGGGGTAAACGTCTGAGACCACCATCGCCTCGACATATCTGTAGTACTGTTAAACCTAACTCCCTCACTCACTCGTTGTCAGATTGGTGCTTGGGAACTTAGTGTATGGAGCTTGTTTGACCGAACGTATAACAAATACAATGAAGCTATAAACTTGCTCACATTGACATTATCAATGGAACTCATAGCATGGAACTTCGCCCTTCGTCTTACGCCCTTTCGGTAGGTAGCAGAGTGTGATTATGTATAACATATTTAATATCAACGCAATATATGGTACAGGTCCCTGAAACGAGAAACATTTGAATGGCGTTAAACATTTTATATTCATAACAAAGCAAGGTAAGGCACCACCATGGCAGCTGTCTGTTGAGGGAGTGTTGAATGTCCAATTCTGTGTACCACATGTTCCTCATAATCACGATATTTTTTACATACGCACTTTATATGTCCAGTGGGGTTTTCTAACATGATTTGAAGGTTAAGTTAGAAAAAAGATAACTTATCATTAAAATTATTATTAATCCCCATAATGCAAAGCTACGGGTTTTTATGACAGTTTGCACTTCAGTTTAATGAATAAATAAAGTCAACAAAACTTCCTTAAATAAACCCAATCTAATGTTGTTGTTTTTATTAACATGTCTTGAGTGGATGAATACAGACTCGCAAGTGTCAGTGACGACGTGTTTGTAACGTGAACAATGAAAAATATACTCAACAACAACAGTTCCTGTGACACCAATATTTTAGTGTATTTTTCAAACAAGTAAAGTTTGGTTTTCAATATTGTAGAACATGTATGAAATCAAGTCACAAAAACGCAGCAGCTACAGAAAAGCATGAATTCGTTGACTTTATGCAAGCCCCATGCATTTCACTACCCAAGAATGGGTATAAAAACATGTGCGTTAACGAGGTTCCATATGCATTGTTTAGCCTCGTGCTGACAACAACCACTCAAAAAAAAAAAAAAATTACGCAATTATTCATCATGCCATGCCTGTCCGAAAATGGGTGTCTGCGAGCCATTGGTATACTTGAAGCAGGATGGAGTCAACGTGATGTTGCATGGCCATTTAACGTCCACAGAAACACCATTTGGTGTTTATGGCAACGTTGGCAACAGACGAATACAGTCAGAGACCATCCTCGGAGTGGCAGGCCATGCGTAACCAATAATCGACAAGACAACTGGATTCGAACAACACACCTACGAAATCGATTCCAGCCAGCAACAGTGACTGCAAGAAGCATCCCTGGACTTCGACGAATATCTTCACAAACTGTACGTCGTCGCCTCAGATGTGCAAGCATTGTAGCCAGAAGACCCGCAAGAACGTCCCATTTTGACAGGAAACCGCCGTCAAGCACGTCAAGCACGTCTACACTGGTGCAGAAAGCGTCTACGCTGGACGGCCATGCAGTGGGGACAAGTTCTATTCCCTGACGAGTCTCGTTTTCACCTCAGCCACAGCGATGGACAGATTCGAGTGTACCGACGTCGAGGTGAACGTTACGTCAATCATTGTGTCATGGAAGAAGATCGGTTCGGGGGCGGCGGCGTTATGGTATGGGGTCGGATTACCGCAAGACAGAGGACCCGTTTGATAGTGGTAGAGGGAAATCTCAAAGGACAGCACTACCGCGACGAGATCATAGGCCTATAACTTTCCATACGTCACTGTATACGGAATTGGGATATGTCCTGGGGAAATGTTTGTTTAAAGGAAATTTGCTTTGTTAATCATTTAATGTAATCAATACGAAACCAAATATATGCTATGAGGAAGTGTTAACATATGATATGCATAGGAAATTGCGACGAGTAAGTTCAAGATCAAGTCAGTTGGATGTATCAAGTCTCTTTGAACAGTATTTCACTTACATGGAGGCGTCTCAGCCTCATCTGGGTGGAAACCAAAGGCGTCGCAGGTCGTCAGTGTTTTGGTGACATAAAAGCGACAAAACCATCTCCATATTCATAAGAAATTGCTGTTAAATCAAAAACCAACTACAACATAAGCATATATCCTTGGTTATGAATCACTATGTAGTAAGTGAGTGGGTGAGTAAAAACTGACTTCACTCGTCCCATGTGGTGAACCGAGCCCTGTCAGTCAGGGTTATGACCGAATTCTTTAAGCATAAGACTATAGGGGCGCAAATTTTCATCAGTTGACAACACAGACATGAGTACACTGAGACCCTAATTTGGCACTACATTGTAAGTATTCCAGGTGTTCTGATTCATTATAGGGATACCATGTTACACGCTTCAATGTCTTGCGTTTTGTGACGCTACAGGGAAACGACAACTGGTACATGTTTTCCCAGATCGATATATGCAGTGTGTGTGAGATAGGGGCCGTGCTAAAAATATTTAAGTGAAAGCGTGTAGCCCATCGGATGCGTCGATCAAACATGTGTGGTATACACGTACGAGTTACCTCCCTTTAAACTTTTTAAACATCTTAAGCTGCCACAGCGGTGCACAAAATAAACTGAGTTGGATCTAGTGCTGCTTTAATGAGTTTCAGCTATATCATAGCGTATCTGCTTTGTGTGAGTAAATTTGAAATCATGACATTAGGATATATATATGCACGCAACTCTTTCAAGCAAATTGCGGCGCCTTATGCCACACGTAAGATGTTATCTCATTCCGTTCATCTTCCGAGTATTTCTGTCTCTTCATCTCTCGCCGTCCATTTCCTAAGAGCTTCCAGTCATCTCTTCTCCTTCAGCTTCCATTGTTTTAAGTAATGACACAAATGTAATACCGTACCAAAATTAATATTTCATTGTGAAAACAATATTAATTATATCATAAAAGACAAGGTTTTATGAAACAAATTCAACAATATTTATAAAACGGATATCTATTCATCTAAACTCTAAAAATAAAAATTAAAAAATAATAAACGTTCAAATGATCAGTCAATCATTCTGCAATTTGAACTACATAATGCCTGTCAGATATAGCAGCAAAATTTGCTATAATAAATAGCATAAAGGGGATCATTTGCTAAACAAGAGGATATTTTAAGTTTTTTTAAACACAACAGAAAAATACTTTGAATTGTAACACTCCCATGACAGTGGGACCAGGTAAGGAGTTGGAAACCGGGTTAGAGTTAAGCTCCCACACCCTCTGTTTATTGCTTGTCGGAAATGACTCAACTTATTGCCATCGTTCACGCTCCCTGCTACTAGTTTGTCTTGTCCAGAATTGATTCTTTACAGGTCGACGTGATATTGCTGGATTCCTGATATCTGCCACACTCTTAATGATATATTCTATAAACGTCTGTCACGGGTCTAACTGGTTGGGGTACAGGTAACCGTGTTTCGATTGCAATATTGTTTCCAGATTAGAAGAGCACTCTATGCTTGTCTAAAAAGCCACTTAGTGGATCAAGCAGTTATGCTCTGTGACTTGGTTGACTGCGTGTCACGGTAACCGTACCAGTCGTTGCTCACACAGGCCGCCATCATGTACATAGCTGGAGTATTCCTGTGTGCGGCGTTAAGCAAACGCACATGATTACATCCCGTTTTTGTCTTTCTCACCTCTCTGTCTCCACGATATCCAACAAGACTTAGTAGCATGCAATAAGCTTATGGTTGAACATCACTTGACACATGTCTTAAATGCGGTGCCTTTCAACACTGTGATGTATAATGTAGTCATCTCTACAACATGCTTGCTTGTGTGTGTTCCCTTAATTCGTAAGGGGCGGTCGGGTAGCCTAGTGGTTGAAGCGTTCGCTCGTCACGCTGAAGACCCGGTTTAGATTCCTGACATGGGTACAGTGTGTGAAGTCCATTTCTGGTGTTCCCCGCCGTGATATTGCTGGAATATTGCTAAAGGTGGCGTCAAACCATACTCATCTAATTCGTAAATCGATGAAACTGATATTAAACTAGAAAGTTAAACTTATTAAAATTTAGTTTTATTCATATCAATGTTTGACTAATACGGGGCATGTAATATCATTTGGAACTAATTTAGTTTTCCTGTTTTTTCTATGCACAAATTACTTCCAGGAATTCTTATCCTGAAGGTCGGTGGTTGATCCCTGGCCGCATCATGACCGATCAACTTAAAGATGCTACCTTGTTACCTTGGCTAACGCTCGATATGAATGCTATACATCAGGAGGCGGTCGTCCAGGAGTCAGTAGCATGTTTCACGCTGGTTGGTTGATGATGATTTGTTGTTTAACGTCGCACTCTGCAATATTCCAGCTATATGACGGCGGTCTGTAAATAATGGAGTCTCGACCAGACAATCCAGTGATTAATATCATGAACATCGATAACTGACCAAAGACTGAAGTGTTGCAGGACTCTTACCACTTTATTGAAATCCACGATCACAGTTATAAAGCTGACAAACCGGGACACATAATCAACTCATTTGTCCATTCGTCACCACTTATGATCAATTTATGTTATGGACGACAATACGAAAACCAATCTGAATGCGCGTAAAGATTGAGGTACTTTGATAAAAATAATGCAGTACTTAACTCAATTAATGGCATAATGTGATAATTTATAATTATAAATAGTCAATTTGATATTAGAATTAATAGTTCGGTGCTGCAAATTCAGACATAACCAACCCATAGATACATGTATCATTACACATGTGAAATTTCAACCAAATATGATAACCCTAAGTCGTTTAGGGGAAATCTTTAATGAACACCCCTCGTAGTATGTTCTGTATCATGGCATCTGTATCTGGAGTACGTAAAGATATGCTTTCTAAATGATTGAATACTTAACACTGATAGTCTTATCCTTCATATTATCTGTTATCAAACGTATCTATATTTCAGAGTTAAAGCACGAAATATGGAGGACAATGAAAGTCAGTTTCAGGAAGATCACAGCCGTTTGTCTATGCGACAAAACGTAATCAATGAACTCTAAAACATAGTTCACCTTCTTCACATGATCTGGTAATAGTCTTCCTCTGTGCGAGTGACCATCCGGCAAGACCAACTGGTATTTCTGGCTTACTGTGTCGCCTTCTTTTACTCGATATTCAATAACACAATGGTAACATTTCAGTAATGTAAGAAATCGTAAAGGGGTAACTGTATACTGGATTACTGTCCTATGCTAATTTGTTTAATTCATCACTGCAGGTCCACAACCAAATAATAAAATTGCACTATTGCAGAACAAATTAGCTTTTATTTTACTGGATGTAATTTCAGTTGTAATGCACAGGGTTTTATAGATTGATATTTCGATTATTTGTACAACACACATATTCTTCTTTATCATAATTTTGCTAACGTAAAACATCACAATCATAAATACATCAACTCCGACATGTTTTTTCTTAATAATAATTTGAAACTTTGTTGATATATAACATGTTCAACATTATTTTAAAAGAAAGATAGTATCATGTTTCTTTAAAACATAGGTGCTACTTCCCTCTAATATATTATCACAATTTATGTATGTTTGTTTGTTGTTCATTGCCGCACTAAGCAACATTTTAACTATATGACATCAGTCTGTAAATAATCGATTCTGGACCAGACAATCTAGTGATTGACATCGCGAGCATCAACACACGCAAGTCGAATGAGATGTCATGCATCAAACAATTCAGAGAGCCTCTTATGGCAAGCATGACGGCAAGCATGAGTTGCTGAAGAACAATTTTAACCCCGGATCGTCACAGGTCTATTTATATATGAAGGTTTTACTCAAACTAGGGACACCTCTTCAAAGCACCACTTTTTCTTCACCCATGGGCATATACGAAGTTATTTTAGCTCGTTGTTTTTATCTTTTGTATTATGAATATGACAAGTCATAAAATGAAAAAAGGGAAACAAGATGACCACGTGCTCGAAGATCCATACTACTTTCCGTTCATTTAATATCTAGGCATATATGTCTTCGCCTGTCATTTCTTGTATGTTTGTTTTCAGAGAGGCCTTGTGCTAAGTAATTATAACTTGTTTCATGTATTTGAATAGAGGAAAAAACCCTTTTCATTTGATATATTTAAAGCAATATTTGTATTTCAATTTAGAATTCATACAAATATCGTGACCTCAACGTTTTAAGTTATCAATATATGCCCTAGTCAGAACAGGCATGTCTTCATGTACATTTTGAGCTATAGCAACTACGCTATGTATATTCCTGGGTGTGTTTGGTAAAGCTTCCCGGTACACATCTAAGTCTACTTTGGTAGATATTCCTGTTAACCTTACCATTGTCCTGTTGAATGTGTCATTTCGTTTAACACGCAATTGGTACATAACAGTTCAGGATGATAGAAATATTATACCCTACAATATCCTGAACTAGAAATAATTGAAGTCTGAATTTCAGTGTGGTGGTTTTAAACAGGGATGTGGAAACTGATGGAAGTTATGAGGAAATAGATGGTGAGTTGTTTTGTAGTAAGAAGGACAAGGTAGTCATGCTCTGCAGAAAGTGAATATTGTCACTACCTATCAATAACAAACAAACGTTTTCCTCATACAGTGGCCATTGGAGCCTTTACCTTTTAACTTGAAAACAGCGACCCCGATGACTCGTCTGATACCACCTCCCAACTCACAAACTAGTTACTCTCACAATTGAAACAGATATCTTAACATATGTACATTGCCGTTACTAGAATCGTCATCAACAGAAGTATTTTTGTTTCCAGTACCAATTCCCAACGTCGACGACATCGTCCCCGTTGTTGCTGTCTACTCCATCATCCTGACGGCTGTATCAGTTGTACTTGCAGCAGCAGCCCTTCTTGTGTACAAGGATGCACGACGTATGTACTGGGAATTCCTTTTAACTTAGTACTTTAAACATCTGACTTAGATAACCTCACTGTGTTATACATGATGTTCCTTAAACAGAGGCAAATGAATGACTACGGAAAACATTGTAGCAATGGACTTGTTGGAACAAAACGTTGACAGTTTTGATTTAGCGTCACCTTTAGCCTGAACAAATAGTTTAGAAAATATTCATCAGTACCAGGTGCATCCTAATGTGAGGGAACTGTTCTACATCTACACTCTCACCATCCTTCAGTAGACTCTACAGAGGACCACAGTACTAGGTGCGGCCATATGGGAGGGAACGGTTCCACATCTACACGTCTCTCCATCCTTCAGCTTCCTCTACAGAGGACAACAGTACTAGGTGCAGCCTCATGTGACGGAACAGTTCCACATCTACAGGTCTCTCAACCCTTCAGCTTCCTCTACAGAGGACCACAGTACCAGGTGTGGCCATATGTGAGGGAACGGTTCTACATCTACACGTCTCTCCATCCTTCAGCTTCCTCTACAGAAGACAACCATACTAGGTGCAGCCTTATGTGAGGGAACAGTTCAACATCTACATGTCTCTCAACCCTTCAGCTTCCTCTACAGAGGACCACAGTACCAGGTACAGCCTCATGTGAGGGAACTACTCAACACCTACAGGTCTCTGAAACCCTTCAGCTTCCTCTACAGAGGACCACTGTACCAGGTACAGCCTTATGTGAGGGAAGAGTTCCACATCTACAGGTCTCTGAAACCCTTCAGCTTCCTCTACAGAGGACAACAGTACCAGGTACAGCCTTATGTAAGGGAAGTGTTCCACATCTACAGGTCTCTGAAACCCTTCAGCTTCCTCTACAGAGGACAACAGTACCAGGTACAGCCTTATGTAAGGGAAGTGTTCCACATCTACAGGTCTCTCCACCCTTCAGCTTCCTCTACAAAGGACCACAGTGCCAGGTGCAGCCATATGTGAGGGAACAGTTCAACACCTACAGGTCTCTCCATCTTTATCCTGCCGAGATACCTACCCATTATATGATAAATGAATAGAAATTGCTTTGAAACTGGTGGCTATTCTCTCTACTTCAGAATACTTTTCGCTTCATAGTACATCTTCAAATGAACATTAAACTGAATTCAGTTTTGAGATCCAGTTAAAACTCAAAGGAAGAACACATTGTTGTAAATTGAGCCATGAAATGAATGTAAACAAACGCACGTGTGTGGATTTAAATCTCTCACCATGCATGACTCTATATCTCTTTACAACCACAACTCACACAACACAATTCTGTTATCCATGTGCATTAATTCTAATATCAAATTGACTATTTATAATCATAAATTATTACATTATGCCATTAATTGAGTTAAGTACTCTGGATTATTTTTTTATCAAAGTACCTCAATCTTTACGCGCATTCAGATTGGTTTTCGTATTGTCGTCCATAGCATAAATTGATCGTAAGGGGTTACGGAAAGGGGCGAGTGGTGACGAATGGACAAATGAGTTGAAAATGTGGCGTCACTTTGGCATGCAGGAATCAAAGCCGCACGGATTATGTGTCCAGGTTTCTCAGCTTTATACCTTATATCGTGGATTTCAATAAAGTGGTAAGAGTCCTGCATCACTTTAGTCTTTGGTCAGTTATCGATGTTCATGATATTAATCACTGGATTGTCTGGTCGAGACTCCATTATTTACAGACCGCCGTCATATAGTTGGAATATTGCTGAGTGCGACGTTAAACAACAAATCAACATCAACAAACCAGCGTGAAACATGCTACTGACTCCTGGACGACCGCCTCTTGATGTATAGCATTCATATCGAGTGTCAGCCAAGGTAACAAGGTAGCATCTTTAACGTGATCTGTCATGATGCGGCCAGGGATCAACCACCGACCTTCAGGATAAGCATTCCTGGAAGTAATTTGTGCATAGAAAAAACAGGAATACTAAATTAGTTCCAAATGATATTACAATACACGTATTAGTCAAACATTGATATGAATAAAACTAAATTTTAATAAGTTTAACTTTCTAGTTTAATATCAGTTTCATCGATTTACGAATTAGGTGAGTGAGTGAGTATGGTTTGACGCCACTTTAAGCAATATTCCAGCATTATCCCGGCGGGGGACACCAGTAATAGGCTTCAAACATTGTACCCATGTCGGTAATCGAACCCGGGTCTTTGGCGTGACGAGCGAACGCTTTAACCACTAGGCTACCCGACCGCCCCTTACGAATTAAGGGAACACACACGAGCACACATGTTGTAGAGATGACTAAATTATACTCCACAGTGTTGAAGGGGTCACATTTAAGACCTGTGTCAAGTGATGTTCAACCATAAGCTTATTGAATGCTACTTGTTGGTTATCGTGGAGACAGAGGTCAGCCAACCAAAACGGGAGGTAATCAATATTCCAGCTACGTACATGATGGCGGCTTGTATGTGCTCGGGTGTATGAGCAACGACTGGTACGGGTACCGTGACACGAAGTCAACCAAGTCACAGAGCATAACTGCTTGTTCCATTTAGTGGCTTCTTAGGACAAGCATAGGATGCTCTTCTATTCTTGAAACAATATTTTTATCGAAATACGGTTACCTGTACCCCAACCAGTTAGACCCGTGACAGACGTTTATAGAATAAAGAATACATAATATTAAGAGTGTGTGTGGCAGATATTATGAATCCAGCAATATCACGTCGACCTGTGAAGAATCAATTCTGGACAAGACAAACTAGTAGCAGGTAGCGTGAACAATACTCCACGTCCTCGGTGCACGACGGCAATCAGTTAAGTCATTTATGACAAGCAATAAACCGAGGATCTGGTAGCTTAACTCTAACCCGGTTTAGAACTCCTTACCTGGTCCCGCTGTCATGGGAGTGTTCAAATTCAGTCTTCTTATTGTGTTTAAAGCACACTTAAACATATCCTCGTGTTTAGAAAATAATCCCCTTTACAATGTTGCTGCTGTTTCTGACAGCTATTATGCAGTTCCAATTGCAACATGTACTGACTGACCGATTATTTGAACTGATATCAAAAAGTCAAAATTTGGATGAATAAATCCGTTTCATATTAACAGTTTAATTTGTTTAAGAAAACCTTGTATATTATGATAAAATCAATATAGTTTTCACAATGAAATAATGAAACTTGGTACGGTATTACATTTGTGTCATTACTTAAAACGATGGAAGCTGAAGGAAAAGAGATGACAGGAAGATCTTAGGAAATGGACGGCGAGAGATGATGAGAAAGAAATACTCAGAAGATGAAGAGAAGGTCTTGTAAAAGGCACCTCAACTTGCTTTGAAGAGTTGCGTCCCTTATGCATGCATAGATCCTGTAATCATGATGTATATGTTTACATTTACTCCAGTATAACGGAGACATGCCATGTTATGGCTGAAACTCATTAAAGCAGCTCTGACAGCGAGATAAACTTGTTTGAAAAGTTTAAAGGGAGGTAACTCGTACGTGTATACCACCCATGTTTTATCGATTCACCCGGTGGGCTACACTCTGTCTCTTACATGTCTTAGCACGGCCCCTCTCTCACACACCCACTTCATATATCAATCTGGGAATACATGTACCAGCTGTCGTAAGACATTAAAGCGTGTAACATGGTATCCCTATTATGATTCACCTGGAATACTTACAACTTAGCGCAAATTAGGGCCTCAGTGAACTGATGTCTTAGTTATCAACTGATGAAAGATGCGCACCGATAGTCTTGTGGTTAAAAATTCGATCATAACGCCGAAGGACAGGGCTCGATTCATGAAATGGGACAATGACTGAAGCCATTTTTTACTCACTCTGTGCAGTTGATTGTTGGTTCGAATCCAGGTTCGCCCCGATTATGTCTCTACCCGTGCTCGTAGGATTCACCGAAGTGGCATCACTTGGGGATTTCCTACCACAAAAAGCCGACACACCGTGATATAACTTGAAAAATGTTAAAAGCGTTGTTTTACCCAACTCACTCACTCACTCACTCTAATTAAATTTCCTTTAAAACAAACATTTCCACAGCACATCCCAATTCCGTATACAGTGACGTATGGACGGTTGTAGGCAGACGGGCTGACATGTGGGGCACCTATTCAAGTGGTAACATTGTGCTGCTGCTGATTGTAGCTTTTGTCACGACTGGCATATGTGATTGGTGATACCTCTTATAGTTTAGGGGTGGCCCAGTCGTCTAAGGCGCAGCGATTCGCTGTGTAGAATTGCGTCCCTTGGGCACGCCAGAAACCTATGATTGAGGGTTCGATTCCGGGTTCGCCCCGATTATGATTCTAGGTTTGTCAGCACCATACCCATGCTCGTGGGTTTCACCGAAAGGGCAAACGTCTGAGACCTGCATCACTTCGGGCTTTCCTCCCCCATTAAGCAGACACGCCGCGACATAACTGGAATACAGTTAAAAGCGGCGTTACACCCAACTCACTCACTCTAATATTTTGAATGATAGCATTAAGCAATAGCTCTTGTCACTTGAAGTGATGTCGTTTGCTGTGGTTACATCTGGTATATGTCACACTACTCTGATGGCATGGCTGATACGGAAATTGTCACGATTCATGTGCCATCCCACTGAACAAGGTCAGCGAATCTACTTCCTCAGCAAACTAGTAACGAATACGCCTGGGTTGTCTTAACAAGTTGTTACCTATGAATGTGGTGTGAATCCCGATGTTTCTATACGCCAGAAACCTATGATTGAGGGTTCGATCCACTGTTCAAAGCGTCGTCACACTGAACACGTTGTCGTTGTGAAGGACACGTGACTCTGCTTTGCTGTCATTGTATAACACTTCGTACAGTTTCTTGATTATCTGTATATACTATAGGGGAAAAAGTAATTGTGCGTCATTTACAGAGGTATTAATGTCATAGCAAAATAACGATATGATATTTGATCATTCAAATAGCGTTAGCGGCTGGTTCTGATCCTTTCGTAGGCGTTGCCCCATTTCATCCCAGACATGTTCTATTGGGGATAGGTCTGGAGAAACAGCCGGTTAGGGCAGATCAGCAATCACAAAAAATTGGTCTCAACCCAGGAATTGTCCAAGCTGTTACTGTGGCACTTTGGTATCGGTTCCGTAGATGTACCAACCGAATATGGTTGTCTTGTTGATGATGATGTTGAGTTTCGATGAACATTAAAATGAATGATCTTCAGGACTGAACAAGCGTTATTTATCAATGGTGAAACAAATGTTTAAGACACATGTGTTAGTATCAAACTAACACTCCCAACAAACACGCAAACATCCAAATTGTACACCGTCCATTAACATGCACGTGCAAATGATGATATACGACCTTTAACTCGGAGAGATGTCTTCACAAATATGTATTGAATGATGCATTATTTAATTTCAGAATAACTTTATTTTTATTTTATATGAAGCACAGTTATTTTTTTGGGTGAGTATATAATCACTGTCTACATAATCAACATTATATTCACAAACACCACTCTCTTCGTTCACTAACAATATAACACTTGCTGCATATGCAACACTATCTGTATATGCGCAACTTACAGGGGTGCCTCAGTCGTCTTAGGTGCCGCAATTCGCGGGTGCAGAGTGGCCTCCCTTGGGATGCAAGAAAACCCGTGATTGTGGTTTGGAATCTCGGTTCGCCCGTATTATGATTCTATGTCTGTCAGGTTATCGTGATTTCACCAAAGTAGTAAACGTCTAAGACCTTTATCACTTCGGGCTTTCCAGTAAGCTGACACGCCGTGATATAACTGGAATACTGCAATACGGCGTTAAACCTACCTCACTCACACATACTACACTATCTTCATATGCAACACTATTTGTTAGCCCTGGTGCTGCTATTTGATTGGCTGATTGTGAGACCTGACATCTAGGGGACAACTTTCGCTACATTCATTCGTTCACATTTCGATCACTAGAACTCAGTTTGTGTTTTCGCTGAGAATTGCAAATAAATGAAGGAAAACAAACTGCAATTATTTTAATTTGTAATTTGTACTGAAAGGAGTTTAGACAATAAACTATATGAATATGTAAATGCAACTGATTATAGATTTCGCGGAACGAACACGTACAGTTTACATGGTTCATTGTGACCGAATTCGAAGGATTATGATTGAGCCTACACTGTAGGACTATTTCAACACAATTTACAAAATACAAGTTACATATCACAAAACGGCAAAGCTGGAAACAAAAATCTTTCCAAAACTGTCTGAGGAGAACTGAAGAACATTACATCGCCCGCTATCGCCCAACTCCAAGTTAGATAAAAGTATATTTTCTTAAACATTATACACAGAACGTGAGGTTCAACGTTATCTTTACGATAAACTACATCATAGCAAAACAATTTCTCAAGGTGCACTTTGTGACCCCTAAATAGAACATTAGAAGCCAAACTGGAGCTCGCTATCGGCTACGTAAGCACCGTTGTTACGTCTACTACGCACTTGTGCTTAGACAGGGTTGTAGTCAACAGGGAAGTAAGATTACGATTTGTTTGAACTGGTAACTGATAAGACGTTACTGCATCGTTAAATCACTAAGATGTCCAACAAGATATACCTTTGTCGTTTATCTTTTTTGCCTAAAAGATGATTGATAAACTACTTTCAGAGCGTCGTGACCGCACGCGACACGTGGTATACTGTATTCTGCATGTGGTGAAATGATATAATCACTCATTACTACGGCACTCTGCCTGTTTTTGATTTTGCTGTTTCACCTCACAGTGCGCAGTATTCCAGACTCATGATGGCTGCCTGTTAACAATCAAGTCTTGGTGCGTCAAACCAGTGGTTGATAGCACGAGCCTCGATCATTGGCATCAATCAGTAAGTAAGTGAGTTTTTGTTCAAAACGAACAGCAACGTGATTATGATTAATTCTTACCCGGGTGTCCACGGGGTACATAACCACAGAGAAATGTAGGGTATCCAGACAGTAATATATTTCTCACAACTTCACGTACAAGGGGAAGTGACCTACTTTTACACGGAAATATCATCGAGCGAAACTAAATTTTTGAAGCTTTACACACAAATTACATATTGTATCAACTCAGTACTAACTCAACACGCTGGTGACTATGTTTCTGTTCTTCATGGTGTCTGGAGGGATATATGTGTGTGGTATGTATCGGTCTTCACAACAGAACTTGGCATTAAATTGAGCTGTGCTTAAATTCGTATTTCGCATTAATAATTTGCAACATTTACAATTTCTATCAAATGTTAATAAGCATAAGTTTAATGATTATTATTTGATTTATGTCCAGGTCTGTCCTCTGTGACAGCTGACTACCCACACACCGTCACACGTGTTGGATACGATGTTAACATAACCATGAACCCAGCTAATGTCAGCCACACATATTTCGTATGGGGGAATGGTTCGGTAAAACTGTTAGTGGTCGTGCCTAGGTCACAACGTGTAGGGGTACTCAACATCAGTCACACCGGCTACACGACCAGGATCAGATACACAGGGGAGGACTCACTATCACAGACCGGACAGCTGAGGTTTAACATCTACAATGTTACTGTACAGGACGCTGGTACCTACTACTGTCAAGGAAGCACTAATCACACGGTATCCGGATGTAGACAGGTCCTCGTTGTATCACGTAAGTATTACGTGTGATTAACCGAAGAATATTCCAAGAAATGAAAGTGCATTAAGCTGCATCGCCGTAATAAAAACACAATATCAGAAAGTAATCATTGGTAGCAGACCCTTTAGTTGTGAAGAAAGTAAAACCGTCAGAAGTATAAGGATAGGAGTGGTATGTTACTTTTATTGTTTCATACACCTTTGGTCAGGAGGGTTCAAGTATTTCGCAGAGCAGATCATGCTCGTCACATTCATGGCTGGTACCTCGCAGTTGTGTCACGGGAAATGTGCCATTGGGAATTATCACTTTCATTTGTAATTTTAAGATTTCAAAACCTCCTGCCATTGGCTACAAAGGAAATTCCATGGCATAACATAATGAAGAAATGAGCTGAAACAATTTAATTTGAGTAAAGTGTAATGTTGGAGTACTGACATGATTTGGGGTAATACCCTCAACGGTTGTTGGTGATAAAATATAGATGAAAGGAGGTTCGAATATTACAGTAATATAATGGTGAAGACATCATGATAAAACATTGTTAATTTGAACTCCATTTTCTCGATATATAAAACGACACAATTCTATGGTCCTCGTTGACTGGTTTATTTTGAAATATTAATATTTTAACAGAGAAGCCGACCACACCTGACGTCACAGGACCTGCCTCAGCTGTATCAGGTGAGAATGTCACCTTGACATGCTCCTCCTTCTCCCAGAGTCTGCCCCCGGACCACCCGCCACTGAACATGACCTACACCTGGAGGAGGAACAGGACCCTGCTAGAATCTGGTGACGGGTCTCACATAGGTGGAGATGTCCTGCCAATAACCCACATCAGCAGAAAGAAGCAGGGAGACATCTACACATGGAGGAGGAACAGGACCATGCTAGTATCTGGTGACGGGCCTCATACAGGCGGAGATGTCCTGACAATAACCCACATCAGCAGAGAGAACCAGGGAGACATCTACACCTGCCAGGCTGTGGAGGAGGGGCTGGAGTCTGACTGGAGTCACGGACATGTACTGGAGGTTCACTGTGAGTAAGCACTTACCTTGTTTAAGTTATGAGAACGAAGTATCTTATCTTTCCAACTGTTGTTCTGAGCTACAGTTTTGTGAGAACTGTATTTTCAGAAGCATTGTGCATTGTTCAAAATAACGTTTACATTCGGAAGTATTATCAAAGTATGTCGGCGGGTCGTGTCGGAATAATAGACACCAAAGTCAAAATCAGCTGTGAAAAGTGTCAGCTTCATAATCATTGCAGTTTCAGAAGGTATATAGAAAATGCTTGATCACTATACATATATTTTCACCCGCACCTGGATATGTTGTCTAGGGTTTTAAATATCAACGCAGACTGACACTTTACTGTCAGCATTGATGTTCATATATTTTCAGCATATATACACAGGATAAAATACAAACACTAAGTTATATTGATTGCAAGAAATGTGATGTCATCACAAGACGAAGCATACATATTTATCAGTCTGGCAATTTGAGGGATGTTTACGGTGATGTGAGGTGAGGTGAAATGGGGTTTAGCGTCGCGTCCAAGATTATTGCACCTATATAGCGACGTGCATGTACGTGTGTGTGTGTGGCTGCTTGTACTAGTCCGGACTAATGCCGATTTATAGTGTTAGCCCACTGAGATACCATGCCGCAGATTAACATGAATACCCCACTCAGACACAGTATACTGACTCCGAGCCGACCAGTCCTTGTTTTAGGCCCTTAATGCCGAGCGCCAGACAGGGTAACAACAAGTACAATCTTTTAACGTCTTTTGGTATGACGCGGCCGGAGTTCGAAGCCCGGACCTTCCGCTCTCCAGGCGGACGTTCTACCACTTGACCACGGAGGCGGTCTAGAGATGTTTACGAGTCAAATATACATTTTTAGATTAGTTATGAGCATGGTAAAGCACAAATCCAATATCAAGGTAAAAGTGAAACATATGTGAACCATTACCAACTAAACATATACCAAATACCATGACATGTTGAACGAACATTGCTGAATAGCATATAGTGAAACCTCAGTCCAACCTCCATTGAGCGATATCTCGAGGTACATATTCCATATTCATACACCATTTATAACTGTTAACAATTTGAATGTAGTCTCAACAACAATATATTAATTCAAGGAGACGGTGTCTTTTTTAATGGAACTGTTTTAAGAAGCATAATTTAAAATATGGTATACTGTTGTTCTTAGAATATCTATTGCACGTGTTGAAGATCAAGGTAGAAAGGATGTATTCTAATTCACGATGGCTAAGTTACTATGCTAAATCGTCCTTTCTACAGACCCATGTAGTGGCCTTATAAAACTAGAGCTTGAAATATTTGAACATCTTTCATTTACCTTCTCAGGTATGCAGGGGCGGTCGGGTAGCCTAGTGGTTAAAGCGTTCGCTCGTCACGCCGAAGACCCGGGTTCGATTCCCAAAATGGGTACAATGTGTGAAGCCCATTTCTGGCTTCCCCCGCCGTGATGTTGCTGGAATATTGCTAAAAGCGGCGTGAAACCATACTCCTGACGCTAATGACGCCGTGCTCTTCCCTTAACGCTTGTGATTGGCTTGATGGCAATCACTGGTCACTGGGCCACGACATATTAATCTTTCAATTTTCAATCGATCACTCATAGATCGATAATTGTTTGATGGCCCTAAACTCAGCGTACTGATTTGTGTGTCTTACCTGCCTTCACTGTAAACCACGGCCATGCCACATTAACACACACCCCCCCAAAAAAAAAAATATATAATTTTTTTTTAAAAAAACACCCACACCCCCGCGTTGTAAATGCAAATATGCAAATTCCGTAACAAGATAAACATGTATTAGATCATTAGCAAACTTTCTGATTTTATCTCTTACCTAATCTTGTCATTTGTGCGCTACTGTTATTATTTTATTCATTTTGCAACACTTTAGAGGATACGTCTTAAACATGAGTGAGTGAATATGGTTTTACGCCGCTTTTAGCAATATTCCAGCAATAATACGGCGGGGGACACCAGAAATGGGCTTCAAACATTGTGCCTATGTGGGAATCGAAGCCGGGTCTTCGGCGTGACGAGCGAACGCCCTAACCACTAGGTTACCTCACCGCCCGTCTTAAACATGAAAAAAGATCTTGTCATTGTACATGTTACAACGAAAACATTTGTAACATGTTGGCTCCAATTTTGTCTATCACATACGTACTTACCAACATACTCTTAAGCAACACCACATATGTAAAACTGATTTTTCTGTAATAAGATGGGTTGACTGTCAAGGTCAAGGTCATCATGCAAAATGTGTGTATAACCTCAATATTTTATGATCGGGTATTCCCTTAACTAGAAACACTAACCTTAATTGATCGTGTAAATTACAACGTTTCCACTTTTTCAACCCTTCACTGTACTTCTCCTACCAGGGCCCAGTCGTCTAATGCGCCGCGATTCGCTGTGCAGAGTTGCGTCCATTGGGCACGCCAGAAACCTATGATTGTGGGTTCGAATCCCGGTTCGCCCCGATTGTGTTTCTAGGTTTGTCAGCACCATACCCGTGCTCGTGGGTTTCACCGAAGTGGCAAACCTCCCAGCCCGCACCACTTCGGGCTTTCCTACCACATAAAGCTGACACGCCTTGATATGACTGGGATACTGTTAAAAGCGTTGTTAAACCCAACTCACTCACTAGTTATAAAATATGTTTTCGTACCCCTTCCCCTTGTACAATATTGGCCCCTCCGTCACATGTGTAATTCCAGTAGTCACACACATACATGTCACAGAAACAAACTGCACATGTTTATCTCGCTATTCACACATATGTTACAAAACCAAATTGTACGCGGACATCACATTGTTTAGGATCAGAAGGATCCGCTGTCGCGTGCAGTAGCATTTTCCGTTTAGCTGGTGATACAATGTGGAACTACTGACCACAGTAAATCAAACATTCCAGATGGACCTGACCAGATACAGTTTAAAGGTGCAAGTGACAGGCTAAAGACAGAAGAAGGTGACCCTCTCACAGTGAGATGTTCTGCTGACTGTAACCCCGCCTGCACTGTGACCTGGTGGGACACATCCAGACAGAGGGAGATCACGGGACAGAGGGAGGCTGTGTTGTATATACCAGCTGTAGACAGATCTGTGTCTGGACAGTACATCTGTCACGTCAACAACAGATATGGGAATACATCACGGAACCTGATGCTGGACGTTTCCTGTAAGACTCCTACAACATTAGCGATAGACTTTAGTAACAGAATCAGTGGCATGCAAGCATTCATTTGGATAAACAAACCATGATTGATAACATGTTCAGTCATTTCAGCTGATGTAAACGTTGTTGTTGCAAAATTTCAGAGTAATTATTGGAACGAGTATGTTATTATGCATTATTTATATTACCAGGTAACACATAAATATTCAAACTTATTTCGTGTGAAACAGCTAATTCAGTATAAGGCTACCGATAAGCACAACAAGAAAGAAAACCACACCAGCTAAAACATGTGCAGATACAGAATAGCTCTGGTATGATATATTCCGAGGATCAGCCGTTCTGATTGTGCCACCCACTCCCATTCATTTAACAATATGGATCAAGCGCCGAGCACACACACACACACACACACACACACACACATACACACAAACAAACAAACAAACACAATCCTAGAAGTTATCTCTCCAAGGGAAAATAAGATTAGAAACATAATAAACTGCATGTATTGCCTTTTGAATGTTCCAGCACGAGAGGTTACTGGAGTTGGCGTCACTTCGACCGTCCCTGTGGCTGCTGTCTGTTCTGTCCTGATCGTCGTCACCGCTGTGGTCGTCATATTTCTTTTTCGTAGAAAACAGACACGTGAAGGTAATACTGTGTGGTGTGAGTGTGAATAAGCACAACGTGAGAGTCACATTAAATATTCTACCATAATATTTTAGCATCCTGCATTCTGATTGGTCCCCAGCAGTACTGGATCCACTTGAGGCCATGAAGACCAGATTACCGCGAACAAAATATTCAGAAGTACATTTTGGGAAAACCCACCCGTTTGGCAATTTCAAATATGGATCTCACTTCATTAACGTTGCAAAATAACGTGTTGCGGTTTCTACATTATGACCAGTTAATGTGGCAGTATATTTCAGGAGACACACGTTAAAACAAATATTTAGAGAGTGTAAAGAGTTATCGCATTCGAATATATGTTACAAGTTTCAAATCTACGTTCGAAAGCTCTATATCAAACACTCCAGGTTTATCTCCTTAATGAATACATGAAAGAACTGGTTGTTTGCACATCCACCAGGCATTGTTGGCCGTTGCTCACATTAGTTACCATTGATCAAGATATCAGAAACCGCCCCTCAGTTTCGTTAACTACGAATGAGTCCTGTTTTCAGCTGATCGATTCATTTCAACGAAACAATTATTTTTCCTGACCTAAAATTGTAAATTGTACAAGATATTCTGGTTTAAAATTCTTCCTGGAGTTTAATGTAATCACGGTATGTGGTGTGTACAACTAAGTGTGTGTGTCATCACGCGGGAATAGTTCGAGTCTCAATATTAAAGTGGAATCAATAAATTGAAAAAAATGATCAATATGGTATACGCGAAACAAGGACGGCATTGTTGTTTTCACTTTTTAATGGGATGAATAGCTGTGTAAGGTTGTTGTTGTTGTTGTTAACCACAGTGTCATACCATTAGAACAACATGAACAAGACGGTTTTGGTGAGGGTAGTGTGTGTCTGGTTTGGGAGGGGGATTGTAAAGATCATCATTGTTATTAATATTACTGGGTCTAATCAGTTATTTAGGTTTCTTCCTTGTCGTTGACTTTGAATAAACGAAAAGACGGCTATGCTTCCCTGTCCTTGATATTCAAAACCAAGTCTATGTGAGGAAAGTGAGTCTGACACCAGCGTTCAAGGAAGAGTATTACCACTGAGATTATATGCATAACGTTTCACTCTCGTAAATACACTAGGTCAGACACGATGTTAAGAATGGAATAAAATAAATATATATTATCATTTCACAGGTACGCAATGAAATAATTAATTAGTCTATCTTCTATTTATCTTGAAGTATGTATCCATAATTATCTAAAGACATTTCTAACTTTCAGAGAGGGGATACATTCATAACCGGTGAGTACATGCTGTCCATCATGTCATTGACCTTGCATAGTCAGATGAATAAAACCGTATATATACAGTTAAACTGATAGTGTATCACAGATCATCTGATGACTAGTTTGCCTTGATTAGTTCTTTCTGTTTTAATCATTTTGAATTTCTTTCCCTCAGCGTGGTCACATATACCCGGGACGAGGAAACAGACGAAAGCTACCAGGAAATAGAAGGTTGGTGAAGTAAATAATAATAAGTCATTCAACGCCATTGCAATTATATCGGATAACACTTTTTAAATTTTACAGGGTAATCGCGAATCATTTCATGAATAATGTAATCAACCGTTTCTTGAAATAAGTTCGTATTCTTTGATTTCGATAACTTTTAATGAACATACTGTTAAGTCATAACTTATCACTAACATTAATTTGTTTCTGTCGTCAAGTTGTGACTTCTGAGAAACGTTAAGCACTGATTGACCTTTAAAAATCATAAGCCACACTGGCTCTTTTACCCCAGTGCAGCTTTATCTAAACTTCTTAATCGCGTAAGAGGAAACGAGTCACATATCCCAGCATACGTCAACCTATTTACCATTAGTTTAAAGGTATGCAATGACAAGGAGTCATCTGTTATTCATCTTGCATTTTGTATGCATAATTACCTGCCCAACGTTATAATTTTCAGTGGGAGGATCCATTCAAAATCGGTGAGTATCTGTCATAGATCTCCAAGTGAAATGAATAAAAAGTTACTCTCTTCGCAATGATATGGCCTTGCGTGACCATAATGGCGAAACTATATACAAGCTGTTTAACACAATGTAACTTGAAAATGTATCACAGCTTATCTGTAGGCTAACGTGTCTCTTATTTCAATCTTTTTTAATATTCATTGTCACCAGCGTGGTCTCATTTGCCCGGGATGAGGACAAAGATGGGAGCTACCAGGAGATAGAAGGTTGGTGTCTTTAGGTTGTCTACCGGTTTGATGGTGTAATGACCAGGGCTGACTTGCACAAAGCGATCTTAGCGCTAAAATGATCGTAACTCCCATACTTTAAGATAGACTTACGATAGTCTTAGCGCTGAGATTGCTTTGTGCAAGTGGGCCCTGATCTAACGACTTATTATAAGTCAACCTGTCTCCCGTCTAAAGCCTAAAGGCTAAGACCAGGGCCCACTTTCACAAAGTGATCTTAGCCCTAAGATGATCTTAACTACCATACTTTAACATAGGCTTACAATAGTCGTAGCACTATGATCGTTTTGTGCAAGGAGTCAAATCATCAAGGATGGCATACTGTAAAAAACGAGAGGAAAATAATTATCATTTGCTTAACGGCATTCATGGAATACCACTGGACATTAAATTTATTAGGGAAACACATTAACGGGTAAAAAATTTTTTTGTTTCATATAAAGTTCACTAAAAATTAATTTATTCTGAATTTAAATAATGCATCTTTCAATACATATCCATGAAGACATCTCATTGACTTTAATGTCGTGATTCACAATTGCACATGAATTTTCATGCACGGCACACAATTGGGATATTTGTTGGGAGCATGATACTCACACACGTGTTTTTTAATGTAAACAGTTCACAATGAATGTTTAGCTGTCAGGTGCTCATAAAATTAACGTCCACGTGCCGTTGGGTAAGCCGCGAACAAGAATGGAGCAAAACGAAGTTGGAAGATACTTATATGTTTACTGAAACACAATATTATTTCTATCGAGACGTTGTCTACAGCAGCGCAACACTAATGTCACGTGTGACTTCACGTCAACAAAACAAGCAATTCGGTTTGTGTATCGACGGAATCGATACCAAACTGCCACATGAACAGCTCGGGCAATTCTTTGTTTGAGACCAATTAGTGCCCAGCCGGTTCAGGGAGCACAATCTTTGCTGGACATTTGGAACAACATCCCCAGTTTGTATCCAATCATCTGGCGTCTTCAAGGCGTCGTCGCTGCCTCGCATGCGTCAACGCAAATGGTGGTCACACCCCATTGTTAATTGAGTGGTTACAGCACCCCTCTTTTAGGGCGTGTTTCTCTGTCTCCTTTTCCCAATTATGGGTTTTGTGAATGAATTTGTTATGATAAAAGATTGGTCAGACGAATGTCGAAACCATATTCAATTTTTAATTACGTAACATTTACATCACTTCAAATGAAGCACAGTTATTTCCCCCGTTAGTATACATATATGCGAACGTTCTTATCTTTTTGTGAAAGAGTTACATAGATGTTACTGTTCCGCATTTTAAATATATTTAAACAAATGTTTTATTATACTTTTCCGCGAAATGATTACCTGATTACCTAAAATGCACACAAATCCCTTGGTTATTCATTTGGAAATTTAGATCAAACAATAACAATTATACAATAACTATCATAAAATAGGTTAGATAGTCTTCATATATCAGCAGACATCCCGAAGTCATATGGTGTTATTTAAAAGCCATAATATGATCTCTTGATGACACCTTTTAACATATTAGTTAGCCATCGTCAATCATAACCTGGGTTATGTAATACGCCATGTTCGAGAAACGGATAGTTGTATTGGTCATACGCATTGTCATTTCATACGGCATTACCCCTAATGTTTGAGATATGTCACTGCACGGTAGACATTTTCCTGTGAAGTATCATATTGACTATACATGTGTGTAACTTTTGTCTTACACCAGAAGAGGTGAACGTAGACGACATCGCCACTCTTGTAGCTGTCTACTCTGTTATGCTCACGGCTGTGGCGGTTGTGGTGGCAGCAGTTGCTATTCTTGTCTGCAAGGACGTAAAAGGTAAGGAAACAAATTACACTCTTACAATTCAATCAACCTTAAGTTAACCTTTTGTCAAGTATCTAGAAACGCTGAAGTCTTGTTTTGTCACTGTTTTCTTTTTTGGTAAAAATATATGTTTTGCGCGAAGTTTCATTCGTTAAAGAATTTGACACGTACAACGTTTCTTTACTTTCAGATGGTCACAGCAGAAGGTACATACATTGTGTATTGTTGCAGGTGAAATACTTGAGTTGTATGTTAAAATTAGGTCTCAGGGTAACTTCATATCGTTGGAAAACCCCCACCGATATATCTCCTGTTTCTATTTAATGTGAAGCAACATAATTTTGAGTTACCTGAGACAATGATAATACAATAGTTAAATAAAACAATAGCTGTATTTTCATTTGTATCTTGTGATGGTAATAACTGAAATGAATGTATGTTATGTATGATTTGTGCAGAAGAAAATGTTAAAGTTGTGTTTGTTTTAAGTCGGAGTTGGATAATTTGTTAGGAACAAAAAGGTTTCTCTTCATATAATAGGTTGTATTGCCAGCCGCATTTAAACAATATACATGTATCCTTCATTGTCTGTGCAAGTCAATTTTATCTGTAAGTTACAATTTGTGTGTACGTTTTACCTTGTAATTATAGATTTGGTGAATATCTCACTGTGGTGGGCGAGAGACTATCCTGTGACATCAGTGATGCACCTTGTGCTGCCATCAACGACGAGGATGCCTCATCCTTGCATAATTATGAGCGACTACTGAGGGAACAGTTCCACATCTACACGTGTCTCAACCCTTCAGCTTTTTCCACAGAGGACCACCGTACCAGGTGCAGCCTTATGTGAGGGAACAGTTCCCCATCTACACGTGTCCCAACCCTTCAGCTTCTTCTACACACGTCCACTGCACCAGGTGCAGCCAAATGTGAGGAAACAGTTTCCGATCTACACGTGTCTCAACCCTTCAGATTCCTCTACAGACGTCCACAGTACCAGGTGCAGCAAAATCTGAAGGAACATTTCCACATTTACACGTGTCTCAACCCTTCAGTTGCCTCTCCACACGTCCACTGTACCAGGTGCAGCCTAATGTGAGGGAACAGTTTCACATCTACACGTGTCTCAAACCTTCAGCTTCCTCTACACACGTCCACTGTACTAGGTGCAACCTAATGTGAGGGAACAGTTTCTCATCTACACGTGCCCCAACCCTTCAGCTTCCTCTACAGAGGACCACAGTACCAGGTGCAGCCTTATGTGAGGGAACAGTTCCACATCCACACGTCTGTCCATCCATCAGCTTCCTCTACAGAAGACCACAGTACCAGGTGCAGCTTCATGTGAGGGAACAGCCAAAGAGAAACGTTTACCCCGATGTGCGATGGAAGGAAAGCTTGATGCCCTGACGTGTCATATGCATTGTTTCGATATATCAAGCGAAGTATCACATTGACATTAACATTTATGAAATATTATCACTTTTAACAGTATTATAGAACATAGCTTGTGGCAGTAACATACCTCCAAACATGGTTCTTCTTTTCAACAGTTTATATTGATTATGTTTGTTTATAAGTGTACATATTGGTGCAATTAGTTCTTTTATGCCTTCATTGTTGTAATTGTCGTCTGTGGTCATTACTGTGTTTGTTTTCATTTATTATTTGGCATCATTAACTATGTGAGGGTCTCTGGAAGCCTTCTATGATTTATTTTTAACCAATAATCCGGTTTAATTGATTTCTATAGGTTTCGCATTGTCTTACTGTAAATAGTTCCACACTGATATCCTTGTTTTATCCTTGATGATAAATATTTGCTTTCATTGTGCCAATTTTCGTTTCCTACGAAATTGACTGCTTTTTGAAAAGGAAATGGGTAAAATGGATCATATGTATACATACAGATAAATTCAGAACAGCATAAATAAATAATTCCAGTTCATAGGTGGTTTTTTTCAAGTACTGAAATGGAAATATCGAAATTAACTTCTGATGATGTCACTGCTGTTTACAAGGAAATCTGTGCGAAGAAGGAATATGCAACATTTTAAACTTTATTGCAAATTGTATCACATAATCATTTCGCGTTTTGGATGGTACATGGGTATGTCATATATTAATCTGATTTGTAGACTTTGAATAGTCACTTCAGTGGAAATACTAACATTATAAGCTGACATTAAAATAGCATGTAAATTAATAATTGTTTCAAGCGTTTGTTGATGATATATGTTCGTGTCGGTACTGATTGTACTATTCACACACATGACAGTTAGTGAACTTTCACAACATAAACAAAATAGCAGGGCATTGAAATTGAGGTCGAAATTATCACTCATGGAATTTCCGATTATGTATTAATACTTCAACTGATACAAAGCGATAAATGAATGTATTTTAAACCTTTATTATTTCGTTTCTATTTTCATTCTGACGTACGCTTTTGACAATTCACAATTATAGTGAGGACATGCTCTTTGTATTTATGAAACTGATATTGCCTATTTTAAGCCTTTTGTAAAATAACTTGTCACAATTGAATGTCACAAATATATGTCAAATGCAGTCGTCTAAGGCGCCGCGATTCGCTGTGCAGAGTTGCGTCCCCTGGACACGCCAGAAACCTATGATTGTGGGTTCGAATCCCGGTTCGCCCCGATTATGTTTCTAGGTTTGTCAGCACCATACCCGTGCTCGTGGGTTTCACCGAAGTGGTATACGCCTGGACCTGCATTATTTCGAGCTATCCTCCCACATTAAGCTGACACGCCGTGATATAACTGAAATACTGTTAAAAGCGGCGTTAAACTCAACTCACTCACTCAAAACTCAGGCGTCAGTACCATGTGATGTACTTGAGTAACATTAGGAGCAAGATTAGAATGTGCTCATTTTACCAAAATATATATCAGAGAAAAGTAAATTTTCATTCATGCCTTGTGTCTCTGTCTCACGGTTTCATACCTGGCCCCCACACACAAGTCAGTACAGTACTAGAACACACAATGTGATCCACGTGTATCAGCTTCAACATTCATGATGTTAAATTATGTTGAAGTTGACTTGCCTGCAATTTAATCTTAGCTGTTCATCTTTCAACTTTTGTTTTATGTGTATAACCCTTTTTCTCATGCTAAGAGCACGGTGACAGTGATGTGTTTCAGTTTCTATTTAAGTGGGGGCCACGGGTGGCCCACTCGTCTTAGGCGCCGTGATTTGCTGTGCAGAATTGTGTCCCTTGAGTACACCAGAAACCTTTGATTGTGGGATCGAATCCTGGTTCGCATCGATTATATGTCATCCCCGTTACCCATGCCCCAGGGTTTCACCGAAGTCTTAAACGTCTGAGATCTGCATCACTTCGGGCTTTCCTCCCACATTAAGCTGACACGCTGTGATACAACTGGAATAATGTTAAAAGCGGCGTTAAACCAAACTCACTCCCTCACCAAACATTGAACACGTTCAAATGGATTATTATATAATGACATACTGCACCCATCCTCAAAACACCAGAAAACACATCTACAATTGCGACGTTAAACCCAACTCACACACTCATTCAATTTAGTGTGCAGTTATAGTTAAATGCAGAGTGAGTGAGTGAGGAAGTATGGTCTTACGCCGCTTTTAGCAATATCGCAGCAATATCGGCTTCAAACATTGTACCCATGTCGGGAGCCGAACCCGGGTCTTCTGCGTGACGAGCGAACGCTTTAGCCACTAGGCTACCTGACCACCCTAAAGGTAGAAATGTTATTATCTACTCGTGTGTCTTTGATAATTATGGCAGTCACGATAAAACCATGTGATAGCTCAGACATGTGTACTTTACACATAGAGAGTTGAGCTTGATACAATGTAAAGCTTCCTTTTCACAAGCTCACAAAAATGCACCAGATGATAAACACAAGGAAGCCTCTCGACAAGCGTGACACATGTTGTAGTCAAAATAGAAATAACATATAAAATAGTTCATACTTCCTTTTATTGACTATGTGAGCTGGTTGGTGACGAGATCAAATGCGAAGTTTGTTCAATGTGCCCGTTTACCCAAACATATGTATCCCATTCGACCTGTTAGCCCTGATATGGTTTTGTCAAAGAAAGAGGACAAAGGGTTTGCTTTATACAACAGCCCTACATGACATAAGGTGTAGTATCACAACTCTTCATAATGAACAGAAAAATATCTTGAATAAACACACTGACGTCCTCGAGTCGTTCACACACTTTAAACATGGCCGCCGAGTGACGCGTTCACTTACTGGAGATTTAACATGCGCTTTCAATTATGCGTATTTTGCACACGGGTGACACGTTCGGGCATGTTCTCTGTATTTAGTAGAGACAGCTTTATACTCAAACCCCTGAGTCAGCACGAGATAGTTGCTGACTTGGTTGATGCATGTCATCGTATCCCAATTGCGTTGATCGATGCTCACGATGTCAATCAATGGATTGTTTGGTCCAGACTCGATTATTTACAGACCTCCGTCATGTAGCTGGAACATTGCTGAGTGCGGCGTTAAACAACAAACAAACAAACAAACACTAAATTCTATATAGCATCTGTCTCGATAGTCGCAAGTCAAATATCTAACGGTTCACTACATGTGACCTTGGCTAAAAGACACAAACATTTCCCTGTTGCCCTACGTGCATAAGCCAGGTGCCATCTCGCGTGACAGTCCTAAACAGTATTGACCAGTGTACTGTACTGTGTAAAGTACTGCTTACCAGCTTTAGTAGCAGAGAGACCGCCTCCGTGGTCTAGTGGTAGAGCGTCCGCCGGAAAGCGGAAGGTCCGGGGTTCGATCCCCGACCGCGTCATACCAAAAGACGTTAAAAGATTGCACTTGTTGTTACCCTGTCTGGCGCTCGGCATTAAGGGGCTAAAACAAGGACTGGTCGGCTCGGAGTCAGTATACTGTGTCTGAGTGGGGTATTCATGTTAAACTGCGGCATGGTGTCTCAGTGAGCTAGCACTATCAATCGGCATCAGTCCGGACTAGTACAAGGAGCCACACACACACATACACGTGCATACACGTGCATGCACGTCGCTATATAAGTGCAATAATCTTGGACGCGACGTTAAACCCAATTTCACCTCACCTCACCTCTCAAAACGTCGGGGATCATGAAACCGTCTTGTACCGCCAACATGTTCTGTCAAGTTGTCATATTTAACCTAGTTCTTCCTGTCTCGTTTCCATCCATTACCATAACTCGACATGTTCTTGTTATCATCCGTTATTTTCGAATTTATATATCTGTCTCGCTATGTGTTTCAAATTATGATTAGTTATGTTACTCCTGTAACAGTACATCAGTCATGTCGAATGCTTCGTTTCTATCATATCATGAAAGGTTGATGGTTCTTTCAATCAACTATTTTATGTATATGTTTGAAGCAATTTTAGAAATAAAATATAGAAAAAACAAAAGTTTGTTTATGTTATATGTCCTATTTAATGATGAAATACTATATTTACATAAACGTATATAATTGTTATTTCACTAGCTATGTCATTAACCGGAACTAATGGTTTCCTACAGGAAGGAAATACTTGATACATTGAACATTATACTTTTATTGTCCCGTAACATTGAGTGTACATGTGTGACTGTGGACAAATATACAGTAACTATACAAATACTGGTTATGAATGAATCATACTGAGGAAGAATTTGACAAATCACGATTATCACGAGTTCATGTCCTGGAGTAAAACAGAGGCGAATGTCAGTAGCCCAGAATGCGTTTGCTACATGTGCGTCTATATAAAGGGGAATACCAACCACTATTCAACAAAAATTCGTTGATAGACGTGGTACGTCCTTGATAAACCAGTGGTCATTTTGGGTTTCCTATCCTTATCCCATGAAGCACAAGGCCTAGTGAAGGCTAATGTGTCATATAGTGCTGGTTATTGTCATATAGCAAGGACGCTGTGACAATCCGACTACGGTCTTATCAAATTTGAAGGCGAAACGTGCAGTTGGTTGCACAATAGCCGCAACTATTTTTATCACGGTAGTACTGTTCTGTGACCCTCCTGTGGATGATGTGGTAATCTGCCATGATGATCTCATCCCTAACCCAAAACTGAACCACCGCCAAACCTCTCATTTTTGCAGACGTACGTACGTCTCCAAACACGGTCACAGAAGTGTAAGGTGAACTTGATTCGTATGGCGACATTCCACATGCATTTCTTCTATTCGTCCAGTGCCTACATTGTCTGCACTTCTGGCTTTCAGTCAAACGTGGGATTACATGTGGTTGTCGAACACGCAGATGAGCTGCATGAAGTCGAATGATCTACCGGAAAACACCAGTAATCATTTGCTGTTTATTTTCTATATTCAACAGAGCCTGGGTCCTGCGAATGTCCTGAACATGATTGATCTCTTTAGTTTAGAATCTGTTCCAATATCTGCTTATCACACAGATTGTGACACACTGAGTGTTGTGACAAAACTAAATGCGCATTTATTAAGTGACCATACATTCAGTGGTATTATTTCTTATTGCAACCTCCGTCGTTTCGGAACAAAACGTGTATCATTCAGCAATATTCCAGCTATATGGTGGCGGCCTATAAATAATCGAGTTTGGACCATAGAATACAATGACTGACATTATGAGGAACGGTTAACATCGTCCAGTACGATGACATACTGTCAGTCAAGTAACCAAGCCTTACAACCAATCTTTTCAGTGACCTCATGCTATTTAATCACAGTTTTGACATTATGTATATAGATCAAGATGTACATGTGTCGAACGTGTCAGTATGGTCTTTCGAATGGGGGCCTCGGCAACACTGTGCAACTGTACTGTAAAACGTCTACTCTACTCCGGAATCTCAAGAAAACACCAGTAATGCATAAGCACTACGAACGCATATAAAAACTGTATCATCAACATATTTTTTCTTGATTATATCCGGAGGTTATTTTTCGTGCTCCGAAAGTGGTGTAGCCTAGTGGTAATTAGAACAAATTCCATATCAGATAAATAAACCGACAAGTCCCTTTCCATATTCATAAGAAATCTCTGCTCACATTCCACATGTCCATTTTCCAAAGGTCAGAGAACCTTGTTGAGTTTACTGACTTATCAAAGAGAAACATTTTGTTGAGGTCACTCAAGTTTTTTGTTTTCCTATATGATATCCGGTAATGTCCACAACATTATTACGCAATCCCATTTACGTGAGGCTCAAAAGTATCAACCCTCGTTCTACAAGTAAGTTTAAAAAAGCTTCTACTGCTACATAACATTATTGGATGACCAAACTCTGTGAATGCCTTATGGGAACGTAAGAACTTCAAATAATATCATGGTATGCTACTTGTCCAAGTTCATACTTCATTTGTTGAACTGACACATTACTAATAGGTCATAACTGCGACTTGTTATTTTTTGTGATTCCGTGGTCGTTGTTCACGTGAACAATTGATTTGCCTTTGCATGTGTTTGCATGGGTGTTACTGGTGGGACAGGTTACCCTAATCTTTTCGCGATTACCGGTATCATCACGATTATTTAGTGATTCATAAACACATCCGGGATATGGAGATTTCTTATGATTATGGAAAGGCATTTGTTGCTTTTATTAATAATTATTTATATTATACAAGTATAAGTTCCCCAAGAGCTACTATATTTTAATGAGACCTCAACATACCATCAAAGATTCATAAATATATCAAGAAGAGGTGCGTCTGCAGTTTGGGTTACACTAGAGGTGAAATGGTATTTAAAGTCTAAAGTCTTTTTCCTTTTAGGGCTAACAACAATTAGAGTTATACGGTAAACGTTAAATCTGGATAATGTTGTTTAATATTATTGTGCATGTTTACCAGATGTCAATAGAATTTTTCCATGATGTCAGGGTCAGGTTCAAAGCTGTACGAGGAATTGTTTTGCATATTGAATGTGCTATGAGTGAGTGAGTGAGTTGGGTTTAACGCCGCTTTTATGTAATGTTGTTTAATATTATTGTGCATGTTTACCAGATGTCAAAAGAATTGTTCCATGATGTCAGGGGTCAGGTTTAAAGCTGTGCGAGGGATTTTTTCTATATATTGAATGTGCTATGAGTGAGTGAGTGAGTGAGTGAGTTGGGTTTAACGCCGCTTTTAACAGTATTCCAGTCATATCGCGGACTGTCAGCTTAATGTGGGAGGAAAGCCCGAAGTGATGCAGGCCTCAGACGTTTACCACTTTGGTGAAACCCACGAGCACGGCTATGGTGCTGACAAACCTAGAAACATAATTGGGGCGAACCGGGATTCGAATCCGCAATCATAGGTTTCTGGCGTGCCCAAGGGACGCAACTCTACACAGCGATCGCGGCGCCTTAGACGACTGGGACACCCGTGCCCCCGAATGTGCTATGAGAAGCGGTACCGGACAACTCTCTACGATGAGTGAGACCCGTCGTTTGTCTCACTTTCATTTCCCTTGCTTTTTCTGAATGAATATATTTAGCCCCATGCACCGAATTGTTTTATGATGTGAAGTTGATATATATACGTTGATGATAAAGTGAAAATTCGTATATAGAGGAGTTGTACAATTCTTGGTTAGTCGTATCTTAAGTTATCACAAGGTTCAATGTATATATATATATATTTCCAGTCTTATGTGATACTGTCTTGTATCAGCAGTAGTCAGAATACATATTGCCTTAGCTCAAGATTACAACTCATCTAAATTAGATATACATGTATGACAGTTACTAAAATAATGATCATTTCAGAAATCTAGAAATATCGATTCAATGTGGGTACTCTAAAACCAAGATGAACGTAGCCTTTCCTGTACTCGGCAATGGCGCACTAATCAGCTTCAGTTTCCATGAGTCAATGAAACGTGGGCAAGTTTGTTTATAGCAAGGAAGTATTATTGCAAATGTGTCAGTTCACGCGATTTAGCGTCACGCACTTGGGGAAGTGGGTAGCCCAGTGGTTTAAGCTTTGCTTCTTCACACCAAAGACCAGGATTAGATAACAACATAGACGTAATGCGTGAACCCCATGTCTGGTGTACACGGGGATCGATATGGTTGAAAAATACAAACGAAAACTGTGTTTGCATGAGCTGTCGTCGGGAAAACTAATTTACCAGATGTAATTCTGCATAAAACGTAACCATCATGTTTGTATGTTTGTTTGTTTGTGGTTTAATGCCGCACTCAGCACTATTCTAGACATACGACGGCTGTCTGTTAATAATCGGGTGTGGACCAGAAATTCTACTGATTAAGACCATGAACATCGATCCATGCAATTGGGATACGATGACATGCATCGACCAAGTCAGCGTGCCTGACCACCCGATCCCGTTAGTCGCCTCTTACGACAAACATGGGTTGCTGAAGAACAAATCTAACCCTAATCCCTAATCCCTAATCCGTATCCCAAATCTGTGTACACGAAAAAGTACGCGTTTCATTTCAATCATTATAAAACACACACACTCACGCACGCACACACACACACACTCACGCACGCACGCACGCACGCACACACACACACACACACACACACACACTGCCCGTCGACAGCACAGTTCTGACAATCTGGGTAATGCAGAAGACTGAAGTGCTTGTGGAAAGTTCTTGGTGGGTTCGACTGGGCAGCGAGGCTTCCCGTGAGTCCCATGTGCTGTCTGGGCTGCATATAGAGCGGATGAGAGTACTGAGCTGATAATAAGCCTTTACCCGTCTGACTGCCAGGATCTCCCAAACTCTTTTAGCTTCATTTTACTGAGAATTTGATGTGGTAATTTTCTATTTTTGTATCTTCAGCAGTTGATCCTATAGTGAGGAACTCGGTTTTGTTATCCTTCAACTAATACTGTATAATTCCGCATATCCAGGTGTGTTTTAAATTGCATCTGAAATATATATAACATATGGGGAAATATATGTGAACCATTACGCAACGAGTTGACAATTGTTTTAGGTATGCCTGTTTGCGCTAAGATGGAACAAGGTCGCAAAAGTGGATATATCACAGGGGCACAAGTCGCTATTCGGCTTGTCCCGGAATAACATGAGTTGGTCACGAATGCTCACTGTCCACGATGATACATCCTGGTGACTGGCATGCCAATTTTGCAAACATTCAATTACTATCTGTTGATTATCATTATGATATATAAAACAAAATATACATCGAAAATCACTTTTGCATTTTTTTTTGCAGTGTATATAACAGCTTTGTCCACATGTCTATCAGAATACTCTCATTGTATCATCCCTCTAGTGTTTACACCTTATTACGCTAATACATTCCAAATCAAGGTGCAAATGCATCTATTGATATAGTGCATATCTTCAACAGAAAAATAATTGGGTGGGTGGAAAACTAAGGTGGATGTTAAAGCAAGGGAAAATCTCAACTCCATGTAACAGGTGACAATTTAATAATTTTTCTGTCACGTGTCATTTTGTGGAAACGAACGTGATTGCTTGAAGTATGCAGCTACAGTATACATGAAGTGTACTTTCATTATAAGAGATGGACATCAATGTGATTTCAGATGAGTGAGTGAGTGAGTGAGTGAGTGAGTGATATATATCATGTCGTGTCATTTTATTAAGTGGAAAAAGACCGAAGTGATGAGACCCACGATCATGGGTATTGTGTTGATCAACATAAAAACATAATACTCATATCTGGGAAACGAACCCGGTATCATAACATTCCGGCCATGTCTTATAGTGGTGCAAGTGACATCAAAAGATCAGAATATAGGAAGTCGAACACATTCGGATCCTGGAACGGTTTAAGGATGCAACTATACACAGCGAGTATCTCATATAGTAATGTTCATCTCTATCTTGTTATGTATTAAATGTCAAGTAGATGACGCGAGACATATATCAGTAGTTTATATGCATGAGTGAGAATTTTCCCGCTAACGATAGCAGTTAATTTAAGCGAGTGAGTGAGTGTGTTGGGTTTAACGCCGCTTTTAACAGTATTCCAGTTATGTCACAGCGTGTCAGTTTATTGTGGGAGGAAAGCCCAAAGTGATGCAGGTCTCAGACGTTTACCACTTTTAAACGTTTAAACATAATCGGGGCGAATCGGGATTCGAACCCACAATCATAGGTTTCTGGCGTTACCAAGGGACACAACTCTGCACAGCGAATTGCGGCGCCTTAGACGACTGGGCCACCCGTGCCCCCAGTTAATTTAAGAACCTTATTTAAACTGTAAATGTATTTCAGAAAGATCATGTCAACTTAATACGTTTTTGTATGTCTTCACTGCTTTGGTGACACCCACGAACACGGTGGTGACAAACAAAGTATTAAAATCAGGACGTATCAGGGATAACAGAGCCATGGCAACAGTCAAATGCAGGGCCTTAGACGACAGGACCCCCCGCTCCCTTCTTACTTGAATTAGCAAGTGCCAAGAGGCTATGAATATAGTGTTTCAGATTAATGAAAATATAACTATGAAAAGATGAGCTGTGTGATGATCACAAATAAGAAATAACAAATACAACAGGTAAATGTAATATTTATTGAAAAATTTATGTTTTACAAAATGATTGTTGTTCACATAATGTTGTATAAGAAATATAAGATAAGATAGAAGCTTCAAGTTTACAAGCTACCGGCTCGATCAGCGACGACAACGCACAGTAACTACATTTTTTTCTTTATTATAAGTCTTCATTACTGCATTGCACAAACTCGGCCATTCGCAAGTTCTGCAATGTACAAGCAAGTGTGCTGACGTCACACGACACAATCAACCATATTCCATAAATCCATATCGAACACCAGGATCTCGCAAGTTTCCCTGTATCGCACATAGGGGTGTATGTGGCTGCACCTGGTACTGTGGTCCTCTGTAGTGGAAGCTGAAGAGTGGAGAGACGTGTAGATGTGGAACTGTTCCCTCATACAAGGTTGCACCTGGTACTGTGGCCCTCTGTAGAGGAAGCTGAAGGGTGGAGAGACGTGTAGATGTGGAACTGTTCCCTCATACAAGGCTGCAGCTGGTACTGTGGTCCTATGTAGAGGAAGCTGAAGGGTGGAGAGACGTGTAGATGTGGAACTGTTCCCTCTACCCTCACATAAGGCTATCCCTGGTACGTTGGTCCTGTGTATAGGAAGCTGAAGAGTGGAGAGACGTGTAGATGTGAAACTGTTCCCTCAGTAGTCGCTCATAATCATGCAGGGATAAGGCATCCTCGTCATTGATGGAAGCGTACGGTGCATCACTGATGTCACAGGATAGTCTCTCCCCTACCACAGTGAGATATTCACCACATCTATAAATACAACATAACACTCTCATAAACTACAGATGACTTTGACTTCCACAGACGTTGAATGATACATGTGTTTAATTGAGGTTGGCAATGCAAATATGCAAAATATTTATATGGTAATATTTGCCCATCTTTCTCAATATAAAATACCAAATACAGGCATTGTTTATTTAGCTGTCAGATAACTTGTGTAAATGAAGTTTCACACAATAGTGAGCACCTGAACAAGTTGTTCAGTTGGGGCTTGTCCTAATTGCAGTTAATCATTAGTTGAGACCTAACATGAAAACTCTGTTAATTTACCCGAAACATAATATAATACATGTACCTTAAGCTGTGTCCCTCTGGAAGTAAAGAAAGGTTGAACTTGTCAAATCATGTAACGAATAAGACTTTGTGCAATGAATTTTCTTTTACAAAATACGAACAGGGCTGACGAACCCAAGACTTCAGCGTTTCCCGATACCTGAAAACGGTGAACTTATGGTTGATTGCATTTTAAGAGAGTAATTTGTTTACTTACCTTTCACGTCCTTGCAGCCAAGAATAGCAACTGCTGCAACAACAACTGTCACAGCGGTGAGTATAACAGAGTAGACGGCTACAATAGGGACGATGTCGTCTACGTTCACATCATCTTCTGCAGTAGGACAAAAGTTACTCACATGTATACTCAACATGAGAACGCCAACCATGCATTACCCTATTGCAACCATTCGGGATTCACCACCTAATGTTTTATGTTCATTTTAATATACATTTTAATTATCGGATATCAGAAATGTCCATGGAACGAACTATCTCTTGGGGTAACCTGGAACAATTAGTAAACTACGAACCCTATTTTTAGGCTGAGGAAACCCTGACTATATCACATAAAAGTGCAAAAAGAGAAGCGAGCAATGAGCAATGGATGAGGAATCGAATTTTCCTCATCACTCCAGCTTGGAAACGGTGTAAGAGTCTACTTCGAAACGACGGTAATTGAAATAAACCAGAATTTGTCATCCATAAAGTTGTATGTGTTGTTTTTCACTAACAAACTTCTCGAATGCCTATGACCATTACTGCTATGCAGGCCCATGGATTGGTTTCTCAAACATGGCGTATTACATAACCCTTGTAATGTTTCATGATGGCTCATTAGTATGTTTAAGAAGTGTCGTTAAAAATATATTATGGCTTTTAATAGTAAAAATACATATAACTAAAGAATGTCTCCTGTTGTATTGAGTGTAAGTTTCCTATTCTATGACAAGTATTATGAAATCTTTATTATGTTATATAAATATCCACATGAAAAAAGGGTTTGCTGTACATTTTAATGCACGAAACACACTTGTTAACTATAAAGGGAAAACATTCAGTTTCGCATAAAAGTGTAATTTATAGTATATAACGTTTCAATAATATTTTAACCACATGGATAAAAAGTGGATCTTTCACAAAACAACAATAAAATCTACATGTTCGTCTGTTAACTTTTTGACAAATAGACAACAACGAGCGAATTTACGTGTTTCCCTCGACATCTGTTGTGCAGTGACATTCTATGGATGACGTCAAGGAGTGCTACGACGTCAAGCAACGAGGTTAAAATAAAGGGAAATCTTGTAAAAAGAATATTGCATCACTACTCCTATTTGACGTTACTGTAAGGTCGTAAAATGGGAATGACGTCGTATCTTAGTCTAAGCTTCCCGGCTTCAGAAGGGAAATAGATTGACATAGATGGATTGAAGTCGTTAGAATAGTACCATACATATCAGTTCGAGTTGCGCGGTCATTACACAATCATACCAGTAGATAGCGTGAAAACACTAACCTTCTATCTCCTGGTAGCTATCTTCATTTTCCTCATCCCGGATATATGAGACCACGCTGATAGAAATGAATAATAATATCAAACATGATCTCGGACTGGATAACCTGTGATACACTATCAATTTACATTGTGCTCCAAACTGTATATAGTTTCACTCTCATAGCCATGCAAAATCATATCACTGCGTAGAGTGTAACTATTTATTCACTTCACTAGAGGATCGATGGCAGATACTCACCGATTATTAATGTATCCTCTCTCTGAAAGTAACAGTGTTCTGCAGTTAATTAGGTATATGAACAACATATGACTCTCTATCATTGCATAGCTTCAAACTAATTGTAAATAGTTTCAACAATGATATGTGACACCAGCGTTATCCAAATCAGGATAAGCAAGTACTATTTATCAAGAGTGGTACATGTGATGCTTCGTGATGTCCTCTTATAAAGTTTAAGAAGCATCATCAAAATTAATGTAAATTAGTTTTCAAATACTAATTTAGACTTACCCCGCCAACTTTCAATTTCCTGGTAGCTCCCGTCTGTTTCAGCGTCCCGGGTATATGTGACCACGCTGAGGGAAAGGAATGTTGAAAGTGATTGGAATAAAAGGAACTAATCAAGGCAACTAGCAAGCAGATAATTTGTGTTGTTGTTGATGTTGGTTTGTTGTTTTACGCCGCACTCAGCAATATTCCAGCTATATGATGGCCGAGATAATTTGTGACACAATCAATTTAGATTGTGTTCCAAATTGCATAGATACAGTTTTGTTCTTTTAGCCATGCAATGTTTAGGTGAACTATTTCCCCACCTCACTTGATAGATAGCAGATACTCACTGGTTATGAAAGTGTCCTCTCTCTGAAAGTTAGAGTTATGTGTAGATAATTATGTATACGAGTTTCAAGATAAATAACGGATCAACTAATTACTCTTATTATTACATACCTTTGAAATAATAATAAATAATTTGAACTTTGCACAACATGTGCATGTTTATCCAAATTTACGAATAAACGCGTCAAAGAAGTTCTACTTGTTATGAAGCCAGTGTAAACACCTACAGAAGCCCGGCACTGTAGTTTCAAGTACTGTTTATGATTAGTTAACGCATACCTTGATGGTTATGTTTGAAATTACTCGAAATTGGGTTGAAGGAAAGGAGAGCCAGGTTGACACTGTCAAGAAGATATAACCCTAGTTGACTTTAATTCACCTCATCACCTCATCTAAGTTTACAAGTGAGCTTATGTCATTGTGTTCCATTTTCAACATCTCTTCGCTGACACACTGTTTTTATGAGAATGAAAGCTTATAATAATCACAGTAATAATAATCTTCCTTAAACGCTGGTGTCAGCTTCCCCTTCCTCGCACGGACTTGGTTTTGATCCTTAACAGTTACTTATGCTGAATATCAAGGACAGGGTAACATGGCCTTCTTTTCGTTTATTCAAAATAAAATACAAGGAAGTAAACTATATAGTTGAAGAATAAATCCACTGATATCATATGTCAAGCCCCACGCATTCCACATATCCCCAAACCATCATTGTCATGCTGGTTTTATAGGATGAGACGTAGCGTAACAACAACTATATAATGTATTCCATGTTTCGCGTATTTCGTGTTCATCAATATCGTTTTCATTTAAGCTTTTACTTTAATACTGAGACTCGGACGAACGATTTTCGCATAACTTCACACAACCCCTAACTATACACATCACGTATCGTAATTGCATTAAATCTTCATGAATAACTTTAAATCCAGAATATATAGTGTACAGTTTGCAGTCAGAAAAGAAAATTGTTTCGTTGACATCAGTCGATCAGGTGAATACACGGCTCATTCGTAGTTAATCTAACTAAACGTCAGTTTCTAATATCTTGATCAAGGAACCAGTGGTCAATAATATGAACAACGACATACGATGCCTGGTTTATGTGAACACAACCACTTACTTCACATATGAAATTTAGGAGATAAACCTAGTGTGTGTTTAATATAGAGCTTTTGAAAGTAGATTTGATACCTGAATTTTTTATTAGAAACCAAAAGCAATAGCTCTTTACACTATCTAAGTATTTTTACATCATGTTTTCCGCCTGTAATATACTGCCACCCTGGATGGCAATAATGTAGAAACCGCGACACATTATTCAGCAACATTAATAAACTAAGATTAATATTTAATATTGCCAAACGGGTGGGTTTCCGATAGAAGTGCTTCTGAAATTTTCGTTCGTGGTAATGTGGTCATCTGCCAAATCATGGCCAAGAGTAGATGCGATACCGTCGGCGGACCAATCATAATGCAGGATTCTAAAATATTATGATAAAATAGTTAATGTGAGTCTCACCTTGTACTCATTCACACTCACACAACATAGTATTACCTTCACCTGTCTGTTTTCTACGAACAGCAAATATGACGACCACGGCGATGACGACGATCAGCACAGAACAAACAGCCGCCACGTAGACGATGGAAGAGACGCCAGCTTCAGTAACCTCATGTGCTGGAACATTAAATAAATAACAAAAGCATTGTTTAGGATTCTAATGTTTCCGATATATAACATATGGAATAAGCAGTCACTTTAATTTCTAAATGTAAAATTGTCGCACATCTTACGAGTTATCGGAACAGTTTCGTTTGTCGAATTAGGTAGTAAATAAACAATCGATTTCTCTCTTTAATACAGATCTTTGTTAATTTGATTCTGAATTAACAGAAACGCTTTGCCATTTGAAGGAATCTCAAGAATGACATTGACGTGATGTCACATCATCAGAATATAGTCAATATTACCTGTTTAAATGATTAATCATCTCTGTGGGTTTAGATAAAGTTGAAATGAATGAAATTGTTCATTACAGGAGTTATCCAAATAAATGTTACAGATTCTGTCTATCACCAGCAATGTTGTAGAAGTCTTACAGAAAACGTCCAGCGTCAGGTTCCGTGATGTATTCCAATATCTGTTGTTAACGTGACAGATGTACTGTCCAGACACAGATCTGTCAACAGCTGGTATATACAACACATCCCCCCTCTGTCCTGTGATCTCCCTCTGTCTGGATGTGTCCCACCAGGTCACAGTGCAGGCGGGGTGACAACAAGCAGAACATCTCACTGTGAGAGGGTCACCTTCTTCTGCCTTTAGCCTGTCACTTGTACCGTTAAACTGTATCTTGTCAGGTCCATCTGGAATGTTTAATGTACTATGGTCATTAGTTCCCCACTGTATCACCAGCTAACAACGGAAAAGGGGGAAGGGGGGATGAGTGAGTGAGTGAGTGAGTGAGTGGGGGGTTGGGTGAGTGAGTGAGTGAGTGAGTGAGTGAGTGAGCGAGTGAGTTGGGTATAACAATGCTTCTAAAATGATTCCAGTTATATCACGGTGTGTCGGCTTTATGTGGTAGGTCTTAAACGTTTGCCACTTCAGCGAAACCCACGAGCATGGGTATCATGCTGACAAACCTAGATACATAATCGGGGCGAACCGGGATTCGAACCAACAATCAACTCTGCACAGCAAATCGCAGTGCCTTAGACGACAGGGCCCTGGAAGGAGGTATGAAAAGGAGAGGTACAGTGAAAGGTTGAAAAAGAGGAGACGCTGTAATTTTCACGATCAATTGAGGTCAGTGATTCTAGTTAAGGGAATACCCGATCATAAAATATTGAGGTTATACACACTTTGCATGATGACCTTGACCTTGACAGTCAACCCATCTTATTACAGAATACTCAGTTTTACATATGTAGTGTTGTTTAAGAGTATGTTGGTAAGTACGTATGTGATAGACAAAATTGGACCCAACATGTAACAAATGATTTCGTTGTAACGTGCAATGACAAGATCTTATTTCATGTTTAAGATGGGTGGAGAGGTAGCCTAGTGGTTTAAGCGTTCGCTCGTCACGTCGAAGACTCGGCACAAAGATTATATTTTTACCTAAATTAAAAATGCACTGATGCTCTGGGCATTTGAATTTGTCAAACCTCCAAGCAGTGGATGTACAACTTTGTATGTGAACATGAATTGATATATTCAATTAATTTGGAGTAGAAAAAGTTTCATTGCTAACAGACGGACCGACCTGTGGACAACGGACGTCGGACGAAGCCCATTATACAATTTTACATTGACAATAAGGGATCGTTTAACTGCTGATTAGCAACAGTGCATATAGCGTTCATATCTGATGGTACCTGCAAGGATTTCTTCCAGATAGAATGTATACAAGCATTTTCAGAATTCTCAGAAAAGAATGTACAAAGCATGTATCATAGCATGCTGGAAAATTGTTGCTTTTGAAACAGGAGTAAACGTGGCGATAAATAATAATAGCAGCGCACAAATGACAAGTCAAGATTAGGTAAGAGATATAAGTTTGCTTATGATCTAATACATGTTTATTTTGTTACGGAATTTGCATTTGCAGGGGGGGGGGGGGGGGAGGGGGTTAATGTGTCATGGCTGTGGTTTACAATGAAGACAGGTTAGACGCACAAATCAGAATCACGCATGGACGCTGAGTTTAGGGGCATCAAACAATGATTGATATATAAGTAATCGTTTGAAAGTTGAAAGATTAATATGTCGTGGCCCAGTGACCAGTGATTGCCATCAAGCCAATCACAAGCGTTAAGGTTAGCGTTCAGGTATTTGCGTCATTGGCGTCACATGTTCAGTGACAAGATTTCTTTCAGATCTTATAGATAAGTCGTGTCTGGAGAGGTTTACATTGGAAAGTTTGCATACCTGAGATGGTAAATGAAAGGTGTTTAACTATTTCAAGCTCTAGTTTTATGGGGCCAATACATGGGTCTGTAGAAAGGACGATTTAGCATAGTAACTTAGCCATTGTGAATTGGAATACATTCTTTCTACCTAGATTTTCAACATATGCAATAGATATTCTAAGAACAACAGTATACCATATTTTAAATTATGCTTCTTAAAAAAGTTCCATTAAAAAAACACAGTCTCCTTGAATTAATATATTGTTGTTGAGACTACATTCAAATTGCTAACAACCATAAATGGTGTATGGATAAGGAATATGTACCACGAGATATCAGGTTAAACTGATGTTTCACTATATGCTATTCAGCAATGTTCGTTCAACATGTCATGGTATTTGGTATATGTTTATTTGGTAATGGTTCACATATGTTTTATTTTTACCCTGATTTTAGATTTGTGCTTTACCATGCTCATAACTCATCTAAAAATGTATTTTTCACTCGTAAACATCCCTAGACCGCCTCTGTGGTCAAGTAGTAGAGCGTCCGCCCGGAGAGCGCAAGGGTCGGGCTTCTATCCGACACGACCCGCCGACATACTTTGATAACACTTCCGAACATAAACGTTATTATGAACGATGCACAATGCTTCAGAAAAAACAGTTCACACAAAACCGTCGCTTAGAATCACAGTTGCAAAGATAAGCTACTTCGTTCTGATACCTTAAACAAGGAAAGTTCTTACTCACAGTGAACCTCCAGTACATGTCCGTGACTCCAGTCAGACTCCAGCCCCTCCTCCAAAGCCTGGCAGATGTAGATGTCTCCCTGGTTCTCTCTCCTGATGTGGGTTATTGTCAGGACATCTCCACTTGTATAAGGCCCGTCACCAGATTCTAGCAGGGTCCTGTTCCTCCTCCAGGTGTATGTCATTGTCAGTGGGGGGTGGTCCGGAGGCAGACTCTGGGAGAAGGAGGAGCATGTCAGGGTGACATTCTCACCTGATACAGCTGAGGGAGGTCCTGTGATGTTAGGTGTGGTCGGCTTCTCTGTTAAAATATTAATATTTCAAAATAAACCAGTCAACCAGGACCAATTGTGTCGTTTTATATATCTAGTAAATGGAGTTCAAATTAACAATGTTTTATCATGATGTCTGGACCATTATATCACTGTAATATTCGAACCTCGTTACATTTATATTTTATCACCGACAACCGTTGAGGGTATTATCCCAAATCATGTCAGTATTCCAACATTACACTTTACTCAAATTAAACTGTTTCAGTTCTTTTCTTCATTATGTTATGTCATGGAATTTCCTTTGTAGCCAATGGCAAGAGGTTTTGAAATCTTGAAATTACAAATGAAAGTGATAATTCCCAGGGCACATTTCCCGTGACACAACTGCGAGGCACAAGTGATGAATGTGACGAGCATGAGCTGCCTTGCGAAATACTTGAACCCTCCTGACCAAAGGTGTATGAAACATTAAAAAGTCATATACCACTCCTATCCTTATACTTCTAACGGTTTTTCTTTCTTCACAACTAAAGGGTCTGCTACCAGTGATTACTTTCTGACATTGTTTATTTATTACCGTAATGCAGCTTAATACACTTTCATTTCTTGGAATATTCTTCGGTTAACCACAGGTAATACTTACGTGACACAACAAGGATCTGCCTACATCCAGGTATTATCTGTTTGCCGCTTCCTTGACAGTAGTAAGTACCAGCGTCCTGTACAGTAACATTGTAGATGGTAAACCTCAGCTGTCCGGTCTGTGATAGTGAGTCCTCCCCTGTGTATCTGATCCTGGTCGTGTAGCCGGTGTTACTGTTGTTGAGTACCCCTACACGGTGTGACTTAGGTATAACCACAAACAGTCGTACAGCTTCTGAACCATTCACCCATACGTAATATGGGAAGCTGACATTATCTGGGTTCATGGTCATGTCAACATCGTAGCCAATACGTGTGACGGTGTGTGGGTATTCAGTTGTCATGGAGGCAAGAGCTGCACACAGAACACATAACCGTCATAGACACGTATGTTGGTTAACATTGATAGAAATATCAAATGTTGCAAACTATTAAGGCAAAAATAAGTTTTAATAAGCACAGCTCAATATAATACCAAATTATGTTTACGTAAACATATACATACCACACACATATATTCCTCCGACCACAACGTAAAACAGAACCATAGCCGTCACTGTGGTGAGTTAATACTGCCAGATCTGGTTTGTGATTTGTTTGTAAAGCCTCACAATATTCAGTTTCGCTCCATATTATTTCCTTATAAAAGTTGGTCATTTCCCGTTGTACGTGATGTTGGGGAAATGTATTACCCGACACTGTACATATCTTTGTGTAGACATGCCCCCTGTGGACCCGGGGAAGAATAAGTTACCCAATCATTCTATTGTTTGTTTGGAGAGGCTCAGTGACATGACTGATTTTGACTTACAGACAATTTCCAATGACAGGTTTGCCTTGCCCAGACTGAATTTTCAAGCAGTCATGATGTAGCAGGAATATTGCTGACTGTGTCGTTAAAATAAGTATAAAATAGCTATGAATGGTTATGGCATTATACTCTCGTTTCGTGTTAAAAAGGGGGGGCGGGCACGGGGGGCTCAGTCGTATAAGGCGCCGCGATTCGCTGTGCAGAGTTGCGTCCCCTGGACATGCCAGAAACCTAGGATTGTAGGTTCTAATCCCGATTATGTTTCTAGGTTTGTCAGCACCATACCCGTTTCACCAAAGGGGTAAACGTCTGAGACCAGCATCGCCTCGACATATCTGTAGTATTGTTAAAAGCGGCGTTAAACCTAACTCACTCACTCACTCACTCACTCGTTGTCATATTGGTGCTTGGGAACTTAGTGTATGGAGCTTGTTTGACCGAACGTATAACAAATACAATGAAGCTATAAACCTGCTCACATTGACATTATCAATGGAACTTATAGCATGGAACTTCGCCCTTCGTCTTACGCCCTTTCGGTAGGTAGCAGAGTGTGATTATGTATAACATATTTAATATAAACGCAATATATGGTACAGATCCCTGAAACGAGAAACATTTGAATGGCGTTACATTTTTTACATTTATAACAAAGTAAGGTAGTTTACCACCATGGCAGCTGTCTGTTGAGGGAGTGTTGAATGTCCAATTCTGTGTACCACATGTTCCTCATAATCATGATATTTTTCTACATATGCACTTTATATGTCCAGTGGGGTTTTCTAAAATGATTTGCTGACGTTGAAGGTTAAGTTAGAAAAATATGACTTATCATTAAAATTATTATTAATCCCCATAATGCAAAGCTACGGCTTTTTATAACAGTGTGCACTTCAGTTTAATGAATAAATAAAGTCAACAAAACTTCCTTAAATAAACCTAGTCTAATAGTTGTTTTTATTAACACGGCTTGAGTGGATGAATACACACTCGCAAGTGTCAGTGACGACGTGTTTGTACGTACACAATGAAAAATATACTCAACAACAAAAGTTCCTGTGACACCAATATTTTAGTGTATTTTTCAAACAAGTAAAGTTTGGTTTTCAATATTGTAGAACATGTATGAGTCAAGTCACAAAAACGCAACTGCTACAAAAAAGCATGAATTCCATGCAAAAGTTGCCTTTATGCAAGCCCCATGCATTTCACTACCCAAGAATGGGTATAAAAAATTGTGCGTTAACGGAATTCCATATGCATTGTTTAGCATCGTGCTGACAACAACCATTCATAAAACAACAGAATTACGCAATTATTCAACATTCAACATGCCATGCCTGTCCTAAAATGGGTGTCTGCGAGTCATTGGTATACTTGAAGCAGGATCGAGTCAACGTGATGTTGCATGACCATTTAACGTCCACAGAAATACCATTTTGTGTTTATGGCAACGTTGGCAACAGACGAATGCAGTCAGAGACAATCCTCGGAGTGGCAGGCCATGCATAACCAATAATCGACAAGACAACTGGATTCGAACAACACACCTACGAAATCGATTCCAGCCAGCAACAGTGACTGCAAGAAGCATCCCTGGCCTTCGACGAATATCTTCACAAACTGTACGTCGTCGCCTCAGATGTGCAGCCATTGTAGGCAGAAGACCCGCCAAACGTCCCATTTTGACAGGAAACCACCGTCAAGCACGACAAGCACGTCTATAGTGGTGCAGACCCTGGACGACCATGCAGTGGGGACAAGTTCTATTCACTGACGAGTCTCGTTTTCACCTCAGCCACAGCGATGGACAGATTTGAGTGTACCGACGTCGAGGTGAACGTTACGTCAATCATTGTGTCATGGAAGAACATCGGTTCGGGGGCGGCGGCCTTATGGTATGGGGTGTGATTACAGCAAGACAGAGGACCCGTTTGTTAGTGGTAGGGGGAAATTTCAAAGGACAGCACTACCCCCACGAGATCATCAGCCTATAACTGTCCATACGTCACTGTATACGGAATTGGGATATGTCCTGGGGAAATGTTTGTTTAAAGGAAATTTGCTTTGTTAATCATTTAATGTAATCAATACGAAACCAAATATATGCTATGAGGAAGTGTTAACATATGATATGCATAAGAAATTGCGGCGAGTAAATTCATGAGCAAGTCAGTTGGATGTATTAAGTCTCTTTGAACAGTATTTCACTTATATGGAGGCGTCTCAACCTGATGTTGGTGGAAACCAAAGGCTTCGCAGGTCGTCAGTGTTTTGGTGACATAAAAGCAACAAAACCATCTCCATATTCAGTTAAATCAAAAACCGACTAGAACTTAAGCATATATATGTAGTAAGTGAGTGGGTGAGTAAAAACTGGCTTCACTCGTCCCATGTGGTGAACCGAGCCCTGTCAGTCAGGGTTATGATCGAATTCTTTAAGCATAAGACTATAGGGCGCAACTTTTCATCAGTTGATAACACAGGCATGAGCACACTGAGACCCTAATTTGGCATAGGGATACCATGTTACACGCTTCAATGTCTTGCGTTTTGTGACGCTACAGGGAAACGACAACTGGTACATGTTTTCCCAGATCGATATATGCAGTGTGTGTGAGAGAGGGGCAGTGCTAAAAATATTTAGGTGAAAGCGAAATATTTAAGTAAGGGTGCGTCGATAAAACATGGGTCGTATACACGTACGAGTTACCTCCCCTTAAACTTTTTAAACATCTTAAGCTTCCACAGCGGTGCGCAAAATACAATGAGTTGGATCTAGTGCTGCTTTAATGAGTTTCAGCTATATCATAGCGTGTCTGCTTTGTGTGAGTAAATTTGAAATCATGACTTTAGGATATATGCATGCAACTCTTTCAAGCAAATTGCGGTGCCTTATACCACACGTAAGATGTTATCTCATTCCGTTCATCTTCCGAGTATTTCTTTCTCTTCATCTCTCGCCGTCCATTTCCTGATATCTTCCTGTCATCTCTTTTCCTTCAGCTTCCATCGTTTTAAGTAATGACACAAATGTATACCGTACCAAGTTTTAATATTTCATTGTGTAAAATATATTAATTATATCATAAAAGACAAGGTTTTATGAAACAAATTAAACAATATATATAAAACGGATATCTATTCATTTAAACTTTGATTTTTTCATACGAAAATATTAAAATAAAAATAAAATATAATATACGTTCAAATGATCAGTCAATCAGCACATGCTGCAATTTGAACTACATAATGCCTGTCAGATATAGCAGCAAAACCTGCTATAATAAATAGTATAAAGGGGATTATTTGCTAAACAAGAGGATATTTTAAGGTTTCTTTAAACACAACAGAAAAATACTTTGAATTTGAACACTCCCATGACAGTGGGGCCAGGTAAGGAGTTGGAAACCGGTTTAGAATTAAGCTCCCACACCCTCTGTTTATTGCTTGTCGTAAATGCCTCAACTGATTGCCATCTTGCACCGAGGATGTGGATTATTGTTCATGCTCCCTGCTACTAGTTTGTCTGGTCCAGAATTGATTCTTTACAGGTCGACGTGATATTGCTGGATTCATGATATCTGCAACACACACTCTTAATGATATATTCTATAAACGTCTCTTACGGGTCTAACTGGTTGGGGTACGGGCAACCGTGTTTCGATAGAAAGATTGTTTCCAGATTAGAAGATCATCCTATGCTTGTCTAAAAAGCCACTTAGTGGATCAAGCAGTTATGCTCTGTGACTTGGTTGACTGCGTGTCACGGTACCCGTACCAGTCGTTGCTCATATCAATCGCTGAGGTGTCTGGAGCACATACAGGCCGCCATCATGTACGTAGCTGGAGTACTGCTGAGTGCGGCGTTAAGCAAACAAACATGATTACATCCCGTTTTTGTCTTTCTCACCTCTCTGTCTCCACGATAACCAACACGTGGCATCAATAAGCTTATGGTTGAACATCACTTGACACATGTATTAAATGTGACCCCTTTCAACACTGTGATGTATAATGTAGTCATCTCTACAACATGTTTGCTCGTGTGTGTTCCCCTAATTCGTAAGGGGCGGTCGGGTAGCCAAGTGGTTGAAGCGTTCGCTCGTCACGCCGAAGACCCGGGTTCGATTACCGACATGGGTACAGTGTGTGAAGCCCATTTCTGGTGTTCCCCGCCGTGATATTGCTGGAATATTGCTAAAGGTGGCGTCAAACCATACTCATCTAATTCGTAAATCGATGAAACTGATATTAAACTAGAAAGTTAAACTTATTAAAATTTAGTTTTATTCATATCAATGTTTGACTAATACGTGGCATGTAATATCATTTGGAACTAATTTAGTATTCCTGTATTTTCTATGCACAAATTACTTCCAGGAATTCTTATCCTGAAGGTCGATGGTTGATCCCTGGCCGCATCATGACAGATGACGTTAAAGATGTTACCTTGTTACCTTGGCTGACGGTCAGCTCGATAGGAATGCTATACATCAAGAGGCGGTCGTCCAGGAGTCAGTAGCATGTTTCACGCTGGTTGGTTGGTGTTGATTTGTTGTTTAACGTCGCACTCAGCAATATTCCAACTATATGACGGCGGTCTGTAAATAATGGAGTCTCGACCAGACAATCCAGTGATTAATATCATGAACATCGATAACTGACCAAAGACTGAAGTGTTGCATGACTCTTACCACTTTATTGAAATCCACGACCACAGTTATAAAGCTGACAAACCGGGACACATAATCAACTCATTTGTCCATTCGTCACCACTTATGATCAATTTATGTTATGGACGACAATACGAAAACCAATCTGAATGCGCGTAAAGATTGAGGTACTTTGATAAAAATAATGCAGTACTTAACTCAATTATGGCATAATGTGATAATTTATAATTATAAATAGTCAATTTGATATTAGAATTAATAGTTCAGTGCTGCAAATTCAGACATAACCAACCCATAGATACATGTATCATTACACATGTGAAATTTCAACCAAATATGATAACCCTAAGTCGTTTAGGGGAAATCTTTAATGAACACCTCTCGTAGCATGTTCTGTATCATGGCATCTGTATCTGGAGTACGTAAAGATATGCTTTCTAAATGATTGAATACTTAACACTGATAGTCTTATCCTTCATATTATCTGTTATCAAACGTATCTATATTTCAGAGTTAAAGCACGAAATATGGAGGACAATGAAAGTCAGTTTCAGGATGACCACAGCCGTTTGTCTATGCGACAAAACGTAATCAATGAACTCTAAAACATAGTTCACCTTCTTCACATGATCTGGTAATAGTCTTCCTCTGCGCGAGTGACCATCAGGCAAGACCAACTGGTATTTCTGGCTTACTGTGTCGCCTTCTTTTACTCGATATTCAATAACACAATGGTAACATTTGTGCAATGTAAGAAATCGTAAAGGGGTAACTGTATACTGGATGACTGTCCTATGCTAATTTGTTTAATTCATCACTGCAGGTCCACAACCCAATAATAAAATTGCACTATTGCAGAACAAATTAGCTTTATTTTACTGGATGTAATTTCAGTTGTAATGCACAGGGTTTTATAGATTGATATTTCGATTATTTGTACAACACACATATTCTTCTTTATCGTAATTTTGCTAACGTAAAACATCACAATCATAAATACATCAACTCCGACATGTTTTTTCTTAATAATAATGTGAAACTTTGTTGATATATAACATGTTCAACATTATTTTAAAAGAAAGATAGTATCATGTTTCTTTAAAACATAGGTGCTACTTCCCTCTAATATATTATCACAATTTATATATGTTTGTTTGTTGTTCATTGCCGCACTAAGCAACATTTTAGCTATATGACATCAGTCTGTAAATAATCGATTCTGGACCAGACAATCTAGTGATTGACATCGCGAGCATCAACACACGCAAGTCGAATGAGATGTCATGCATCAAACAATTCAGAGAGCCACTTATGGCAAGCATGACGGCAAGCATGAGTTGCTGAAGAACAATTTTAACCCGGATCGTCACAGGTCTATTTATATATGAAGGTTTTACTCAAACTAGGGACACTTCTTCAAAGCACCACTTTTTCTTCACCCATGGGCATATACGAAGTTATTTTAGCTCGTTGTTTTTATCTTTTGTATTATGAATATGACAAGTCATAAAATGAAAAAAGGGAAACAAGATGACCACATGCTCAAAGATCCATACTACTTTCCGTTCATTTGATATCTACGCATGTATGTCTTCGCCTGTCATTTCTTGTATGTTTGTTTTCAGAGAGGCCTTGTGCTAAGTAATTATAACTTGTTTCATGTATTTGAATAGAGGAAAAAACCTTTTTCATTTGATATATTTAACGCAATATTTGTATTTCAATTTAGAATTCATACAAATATCGTGACCTCAACGTTTTAAGTTATCAATATATGCCCTAGTCAGAACAGGATCAGGGACTTATTGGTGAGGTATTGGCATGTCTTCATGTACATTTTGAGCTATAGCAACTACGCTATGTATATTCCTGGGTGTGTTTGCTAAAGCTTCCCGGTACACACGTAAGTCTACTTTGGTAGATATTCCTGTTAACCTTACCATTGTCCTGTTGAATGTGTCATTTCGTTTAACACGCAATTGGTACATAACAGTTCAGGATGATAGAAATATTATGCACTACAATATCCTGAACTAGAAATAATTGAAGTCTGAATTTCAGTGTGGTGGTTTATAACAGTGATGTGGAAACTGATGAGGAAATTGATGGTGAGTTGTTATGTAGTAAGAAGGACCAGGTAGTCATACTCTGCAGGAAGTAAATATGGTTATTACCTATCAATAACAAACAAACGTTTTCCTCATACAGTGGTTATTGAAGCCTTCACCTTTAAATGTACTGATGACTCGTCTGATACCACCTCCCAACAACTCACAAACTAGTTACTCTCACAATTGAAACAGATATCTTAACATATGTACATTGCCGTTACTAGAATCGTCATCAACAGAAGTATTTTTGTTTCCAGTACCAATTCTCAACGTCGACGACATCGTCCCCGTCGTTGCTGTCTACTCCATCATCCTCACGGCTGTATCAGTTGTACTTGCAGCAGCAGCTCTTCGTGTGTACAAGGATGTACGACGTATGTACTGGGAATTCCTTTTAACTTAGTACTTTAAACATCTGACTTAGATAACCTCACTGTGTTATACATGATGTTCCTTAAACAGAGGCAAATGAATGACTACGGAAAACATTGTAGCAATGGACTTGTTGGAACAAAACGTTGACAGTTTTGATTTAGCGTCACCTTTAGCCTGAACAAATAGTTTAGAAAATATTCATCAGTACCAGGTGCATCCTAATGTGAGGGAACCGTTCTACATCTACACTGTCATCATCCTTCAGTAGCCTCTACAGAGGACCACAGTACTAGGCGCAGCCTTATGGGAGGGAACAGTTCTACATCTACATGTCTCTCCATCCTTCAGCTTCCTCTACAGAGGACCACAGTACTAGGTGCAGCCTTATGTGAGGGAACAACGCAACACCTACAGTTCTCTGAAACCCTTCAGCTTCCTCTACAGAGGACCACAGTACCAGGTACACCCTCATGTGAGAGAACAGTTCCACATCTACAGGTCTCTCAATCCTTCAGCTTCCTCTACAGAGGACCACAGTACCAGGTGCAGCCTCATGTGAGGGAACAGCTCAACACCTACAGGTCTCTCAACCCTTCAGCTTCCTCTACAAAGGACCACAGTGCCAGGTGCAGCCATATGTGAGGGAACAGTTCAACACCTACAGGTCTCTCCATCTTTATCCCGCCGGGATACCTACCCATTATATGATAAAGTGCGCATGTGTGTGGATTTAAATCTCTCTCCATGCATGACTCTATATCTCTTTACAACCACAACTCACACAACACAATTCTGTTATCCATGTGCATTCTAATAACAAATTCACGATTTATAATTATAAATTATCACATTATACCATAATTGATTTAAGTACTCTGGATTATTTTTTTATCAAAGTACCTCAGTCTTTACGCACATTCAGATTGGTTTTCGTATTGTCGTCCATAACATAAATTGATCGTAAGGGGTTACGGAAAGGGGCGAGTGGTGACGAATGGACAAATGAGTTGAAAATGTGGCGTCACTTTGGCATGCAGGAATCAAAGCCGCACGGATTATGTGTCCAGGTTTGTCAGCTTTACACCTGTTATCGTGGATTTCAATAAAGTGGTAAGAGTCCTGCAACACTTAAGTCTTTGGTCAGTTATCGATGTTCATGATATTAATCACTGGATTGTCCGGTTGAGACTGCATTATTTACAGACCGCCGTCATATAACTGGAATATTGCTGAGTGCGACGTTAAACAACTAATCAACATCAACCAACCAGTGTGAAACATGCTACTGACTCCTGGACGACCGCCTCTTGATGTATAGCATTCATATCGAGTGTCAGCCAAGGTAACAAGGTAACATCTTTAACGTCATCTGTCATGATGCGGCCAGGGATCAACCACCGACCTTCAGGATAAGAATTCTTGTAAGTGATTTGTGCATAGAAAATACAGGAATACTAAATAAGTTCCAAATGATATTACAATACACGAATAAGTCAAACATTGATATGAAAAAAACTAAATTGTAATAAGTTTAACTTTCTAGTTTAATATCAGTTTCATCGATTGACGAATTAGGTGAGTGAGTGAGTATGGTTTGACGCCACTTTTAGCAATATTCCAGCAATATCCCGGCGGGGGACACCAGAAATGGGCTTCACACATTGTACCCATGTCGGTAATCGAACACGGGTCTTTGGCGTGACCAACAACGCTTTTACTACAAGGCTACCCGATCGCCCCTTACGAATTAGGGGAACACATACGAGCAAACATGTTGTACAGATGACTACAATATACTTCACAGTGTTGAAGGGGTCACATTTAAGACCTGTGTCAAGTGATGTTCAACCATAAGCTTATTGAATACTACTTGCTGGTTATCGTGGAGACAGAGAGGTCAGAAAAACAAAACGGGAGGTAATCATGTTTGTTTGCTTAACGCCGCACTCAGCAACATTCCAGCTATGTACACAATGGCGGCCTGTATGTGCTCGGGTGTAGTCCAGACAACCCAGCGATTGATATGAGCAACGACTGGTATGGGTGCGATGACACGCAGTCACCTATTTCAAAGAGCACAACTGCTTGATCCACTTAGTGAGTTTGGTTTTACGGCGCTTGTAGCAATATCCCAGTAATATCACGGCGGGGGACACCAGAAATGGGCTTCACACATTGTACCCATGTCGGTAATCGAACACGGGTCTTCGGCTTGACCAACAGCGCTTTTACTACAAGGCTACCCGATCGCCCCTTACGAATTAGGGGAACACACACGAGCAAACATGTTGTAGAGATGACTACATTATACTTCAAAGTGTTGAAAGGGATCACATTTAAGACCTGTGTCAAGTGATGTTCAACCATAAGCTTATTGAATGCCGTGACACGCAGTCAACCAAGTCACATAGCATAACTGCTTGATCGACTAAGTGGCTTCTTAGGACAAGCATAGGATGCTCTTCTAATCTGGAAACAATATTTCAATCGAAACACGGTTACCTGTACCCCAACCAGTTAGACCCGTAAGAGACGTTTATAGAATATAAGAATATATAATAAGAGTGTGTGTGGCAGACATTATGAATCCAGCAATATCACGTCGACCTGTGAAGAATCAATTCTGGACCAGACAAACTAGTGGCAGATAGCGTGAACAATAATCCACGTCCTCGGTGCACGACGGCAATCAGTTGAGTCATTTATGACAAGCAATAAACCGAGGATCTGGGAGCTTAACTCTAACCCGGTTTAGAACTCCTTCCCTGGCCCCGCTGTCATGGAAGTGTTCAAATTCAGACTTCTTATTGTGTTTAAAGCACACTTAAACATATCCTCGTGTTTAGAAAATAATCCCCTTTACAATGTTGCTCCTGTTTCTGACAGCTATCATGCAGTTCCAATTGCAACATGTACTGACTGACCGATTATTTGAACTGATATCAAAAAGGCAAAATTTGGATGAATAAATCCGTTTCATATAAAAAGTATAATTTGTTTAAGAAAACCTTGTACATTATGATAAAATCAATATAGTTTTCACAATGAAATCATGAAATTTGGTACAGTATTACATTTGTGTCATTACTTAAAACGATGGAAGCTGAAGGACAAGAGATGACAGGAAGATCTTAGGAAATGGACGGCGAGAGATGAAGAGAAAGAGATCCTCGGAAGATGAAGACAAGGTGTTGTAAAAGGCACCTCAACTTGCTTTGAAGAGTTGCGTCCCTTATGCATGCATAGATCCTGTAATCATGATGTATATGTTTACATTGACTCCAGTATAACGGAGACACGCCATGTTATGGCTGAAACTCATTAAAGAAGCTCTGACAGCCAGATAAACATGTTTGAAAAGTTTAAAGGGAGGTAACTCGTACGTGTATACCACCCATGTTTTATCGATTCACCCGGTGGGCTACACTCTGTCACTTACATGTCTTAGCACGGCCCCTCTCTCACACACCCACTGCATATATCGATCTGGGAATACATGTACCAGCTGTCGTAAGACATTAAAGCGTGTAACATGGTATCCCTATTATGATTCACGTGGAATACTTACAATTTAGCGCAAATTAGGGCCTCAGTGATGTCTTAGTCATCAACTGATGAAAAGATGCGCGCCGATAGTCTTGTGGTTAAAAAATCGATCATAACGCCGAAGGACAGGGCTCGATTCATGATATGGGCCAATGACTGAAGCCATTTTTTACTGACTCTGTGCAGAGGTGATTGTTGGTTCGAATCCAGCTTCGGCCCGATTATGTCTCTAGGTTTGTCAGCACGATACCCGTGCACGTAGGTTTAATCGAAGAGGCAAACGTCTAAGACCTGCATCACTTCGGGCTTTCCTCCCACATAAATCCGACACAGCGTGATATAACTGGAAAAATGTTAAAAGCGTTGTTTTACCCAACTCACTCACTGTAATTAAATTTCCTTTAAACTAACTTTTCCACAGCACATATCCCAATTCCGTATCCAGTGACGTATGGACGGTTGTAGGCAGACGGGCTGACATGTAGGGCACCTATTCAAGTGGTAACATTGTGCTGCTGCTGATTGTAACTTTTGTCACAACTGGCATATGTGATTGGTGATACCTCTTATAGTTTAGGGGTGGCCCAGTCGTCTAAGGCGCCGCGATTCGCTGTGTAGAGTTGCGTCCCTTTGGCACGCCAGAAACCTATGATTGAGGGTTCGATCCTCGGTTCGCCCCTATTATGATTCTAGGTTTGTCAGCACCATACACATGCTCGTGGGTTTCACCGAAGTGGTAAACGTCTGAGACCTGTATCACTTTGGGCTTTCCTCCCCCACTAAGCAGATACGCCGCGACATAACTGGAATACTGTTAAAAGCGGCGTTACACCCAACTCACTCACTCTAATATCCCAACTCACTCACTCTAATATTTTGAATGATAGCATTAAGCAATAGCTCTTGTCACTTGAAGTGATGTCGTTTGCTGTGGTTACAACTGGTATATGTCACACTACTCTGATGATGGCATGGCTGATACGGAAATTGTCAGGATTCATGTGCCATCCCACTGAACAAGGTCAACGAATCTACTTCCTCAGCAAACTAGTAACGAATACGCCTGGGTTGTCTTGACAAGTTGTTACCTATGAATGTGGTGCGAACCCCGATGTTTCTATACGCCAGAAACCTATGATTGAGGGTTCGATCCCCGGTTCGCCCCAATTATGTTTCTAGATTTGTCAGCACCATACCCATGCTCGTGGGCTTCACCGAAGTGGTTAACGTCTGAGACCTGCATCACTTTGGGCTTTCCTCCCACATCAAATTGACACGCCGTGATATAACTGGAATACTGTTCAAAGCGTCGTTAAACCCAACTCACACTTAACACGTTGTCGTTGTGAAGGACACGTGACTCTGCTTTGCTGTCATTGTATAACACTTTGTACAGTTACTTGATTATCTCTATATACTAACGGGGAAAAAGTAACTGTGCGTCATGTAAAGTGGTGTTAATGTGTTCATCCCATACATGTTCTATTGGGGACAGGTCTGGAGAAACAGCCAGTTAGGGCAGATCAGCAATCACATGCTGCCTCAAAAAAATATGTCACAACACGTGGAACATGTGGGTTGGCATTATCCTGCTGCAACGTGACGTTACGTACCTGCATTTGAAGAAGGTAGAAAATGATTTCGATCGTTGTCGTCGTTGTAGCGTACGCCATTCAAAATATTATTTACGCTCCCACCCTAGAACTGACGACATTGAATGACTGGATGTCATGCTCCCTCGACTGCTTGCGCACATTTCTGCCACGAATTGGTCTCAACCCATGAATTGTCCAAGCTGTTACTGTGGCACTTTGGTATCGATTTCGTAGATGTACCAAATGAATATGGTTGTCTTGTTGACCTCCAAAGAGATGATATTGTGTTTCGATGAACATTAAAATGTCTGGCAACGTCATGTTGATCTTCAGGACTGAACAAGCGTTATTTATCGATGGTGAAACAAATGTTTAAGACACGTGTGTGAGTATCAAACTAACGCTCCCAACAAACACGCAAACATCCAAATTGTACACCGTCCATTAACATGCACGTGCAAATGATGATATACGACCTTTAACTCGGAGAGATGTCTTCAGAAATATGTATTGAATGATGCATTATTTAATTTCAGAATAACTTTATTTTTATTTTATATGAAGCACAGTTATTTTTTTGGGTGAGTTTATAATCACTGTCTACATAATCAACGTTATATTCACAAACACCACTCTTTTCGTTCGCTAACAATATAACACTTGCTGCATATGCAACACTATCTGTGTATGCGCAACCTACACGGGTCCCTCAGTCGTCTCAGGCGCCGTAATTCGCGGTGCAGAGTGGCCTCCCTTGGGCACGCAAGAAAACCCGTGATTGTGGTTTGGAATCTCGGTTCGCCCGTATTATGATTCTATGTCTGCCAGGTTCTCGTGATTTCACCAAAGTAGTAAACGTCTAAGACCTTTATCACTTTCCTCCCTCAGTAAGCTGACACGCCGTGATATAACTGGAATACTGCAATACGGCGTTAAACCTACCTCACTCACACATACTATACTATCTTCATATGCAACACTATTTGTAAGCCCAGGTGCTGCTATGTGATTGGCTGATTCTGAGACCTGACTTCTACAGGACAACTTTCGCTACATTCATTCGTTCACATTTCGATCACTAGAACTCAATTTGTGTTTTCGCTGAGAATTGCAACTAAACGAAGGAAAACAAACTGCAATTATTTTAATTTGTAATTTGTACTGAAAGGAGTTTAGACAATAAACTATATGAATATGTAAATGCAACTGATTATAGATTTCGCGGAACGAACACGTACAGTTTACATGGTTCATTGTGACCGAATTCGAAGGATTATGATTGTGCCTACACTGTAGGAATATTTCAACACAATTCACAAAATACAAGTCACATGTCACAAAACGGCAAAGCTGGAAACAAAAATTCTTTCCCAAAATGTCTGAAGAGGACTGAAGAACATTACATCGACCGCTATCGCCCAACTCCAAGTTAGATAACAGTTTATTTTCTTAAACAATATACACAGAATGTGAGGTTCAACGTTATCTTAAACTACATCATAGCAAAACAATTTCTGCAGGTGCACTTTGTGACCCCTAAATAGAACATTAGAAGCCAAACTGGAGCTCGCTATCGGCTGCGTAAGCACAGTTGTTACGTCTACTACGCACTTGTGCTTAGACAGGGAATTAAGATTACGATTTGTTTGAACTGGTAACTGATAAGACGTTACCGCATCGTTAAATCACTAAGATGTCCAACAAGATATACCTTTGTCGTTTATCTTTATTGCCTAAAAGATGATTGATAAACTACTTTCAGAGCGTCGTCACCGCACGCAACACGTGGTATACTGTATACTGCATGTGGTGAAATGATATAATCACTCATTACTACGGCACTCTGCCTGTTTTTGATTTTGCTGTTTCACCTCACAGTCGGCAGTATTCCAGACTCATGATGGCTGCCTGTTAACAATCAAGTCTTGGTGCGGCAAACCAGTGGTTGATATCACGAGCCTCGATCAGTGGCATCAATCAGTCAAGTAAGTGAGGTTTTTTTTCAAAGCGAACAGCAACGTGATAATGATTAAATCTTACCCGGGTCTCCACGGGGTACATAACCGCAGAGAAATGTAGGGTATCCAGACAGTAATATATTTTCACAACTTCACGTACGAGGGGAAGTGACCTACTTTTACACGGAAATATCATCGAGCGAAACTAAATTGTTGAAGCTTTACAGACAAATTACAAATTGTATCAACTCAGTATTAACTCAACACGCTGGTGACTATGTTTCTGTTTTTTATGGTGTCTGGAGGGATATATGTGTGTGGTATGTATCGGTCTGCGAATACAGAACTTGGCATTATATTAAGCTGTGCTGAAATTCGTATTTCGCATTAATAATTTGCAACATTTACAATTTCTATCAAATGTTAATAAGCATAAGTTTAATGATTATTATTTGATTTATGTGCAGGTCTGTCCACCGTGACAGCTGACTACCCACACTCCGTCACACGTGTTGGATACGATGTTAACTTAACCATGAACCCAGCTAATATCAGCAACTCATATTTCGTATGGAGGAACGGTTCGGTAAAACTGTTAGTGGTTATACCTAAGTCACGCCGTGTAAAGGTACTCAACACCAGTGACACCGGCTACACCACCAGGATCAGACACACAGGGGAGGACTCACTATCACAGACCGGACAGCTGGTGTTTACCATCTACAATATTACTGTACAGGACGCTGCTACCTACTACTGCCAAGGAAGCAGAAATCAGACGGTAGCCGGGTGTAGACAGATCCTCGTTGTGTCACGTAAGTATTACGTGTAATTAACAGAAGAATATTCCAAGAAATGAAAGTGCATTAAGCTGCATCGCCGTAATAAATACACAATGTCAGAAAGTAATTATTGGTAGCAGACCCTTTAGTTGTGAAGAAAATAAAACCGTTAGAAGTATAAGGAAAGGAGTGGTGTATTACTTTCAATGTTTCATACACCTTTGATCAGGAGGGTTCAAGTATTTCGCAAGGCAGCTCATGCTCGTCACATTCATCACTTGTACCTCGCAGTTGTGTCACGGGAATGTGTCATGGGAATTATCACTTTCATTTGTAATTTTAAGATTTCAAAACCTCCTGCCATCGACTACAAAATAAATTCTAAAGCATAACACATTGAATAAAGAAAAGAACTGAAAACATATTGCTTTCCCTTATCGGAAAGATTAACTGGAACTTGACATTATCATTTGCGTTAAGTTACAACGATGGAATACTGATATGATCTGGGTCGTTGGTGATCAGATATAGAGATGACAAGTTTATCAGTACTATAATGGTCGAGACATCATGATAACACATCGTTAATACGAACTCCATTTACTTGAAATATAAAACGACACAACACTGCTGTGGTTTAATGTGTTTGATATAACTATTTTTAACAGAGAAGCCGACCACACCTAACATCACAGGGCGTGCCTCAGCTGTATCAGGTGAGAAAGTCACCCTGACATGCTTCTCCTCCTCCCGGAGTCTGCCCCCGGACCACCTCCCACTGAACATGACCTACACCTGGAGGAGGAACAGGACCCTGCTAGTATCTGTTGACGGGCCTCATACAGGCGGAGATGTCCTGACAATAACCCACATCAGCAGAGAGAACCAGGGAGACATCTACACCTGCCAGGCTGTGGAGGAGGGGCTGGAGTCTGACTGGAGTCACGGACATGTACTGGATGTTCACTGTGAGTAAGAACTTACCTTGTTTGGGGTATAACAACGGAATATGTTTTGTGTTTTGCAACTGTTGTTCTGATCACTAGTTTTGTAACAACTGCATTTGCTGAAGTATAGTCTATTAAGAACCCTTATGTTTGGAATTATTATTATCAAAGTATGTCGGCGGGTCGTGTCGGAATAATAGACAACATAGCCAAAATCAGCCGTGCAAAGTTTCAGCTTCATAGGCCTTACCGTTTCAGAAGGTATATCAGATATGCATGAAAATGAAAATTTCACCATGAAAATGGTGTCACAGTACTGTAGCTCACCTGGATATGTTGTCTAGGGTTTTAAATATCAACGCAGGGTAAAACTTTACTGTCAGCATTGATGTTCATATATTTTCAGCATATATACACTGCATAATATACAAACACCAAATTATATAGTTTGCACGAAATGTGATGTCAGCACAAGAAGAAGCATACATATTCCTCAGCCTAGCAACTTCACAGATGTTTACGACAGAGCCAAAATATACATTTGTAGATGAGTTTTCACATGGTAAAACACAAAGCTATGAACAAGGGTATAATAGTGGCAAAAACGGAACATATGTGAACCATTTGCGACTAAACTTATACAAAATTCCATGACAGTTTGAACAAACATTGCTTCCAATGTTTACTTTAGCACTAACACATGTATGTGGATTTTGTTTTGGCACAAGATAGGTCAATGTCACTATTGATACTGTTAAAGTGCGTACAACCTCATTATTTTATTATCAGAACTAAACTGATACTCATAAACTAGGAAAACTGACTTAAATGATGTTGGAGTTTACCCTCTCTCACTGTACCTCTACTTTTCATCCCTCCTTTCCCCATCCTACCCCTCACTACACATGTGTTTATCACAGTGCTCACGCATAAGGTACAAAAACAAAATACACGTGTATATCACAGTATTCACATATATGGTACAAACACACACTGCACGTGTATATCACAGTATCCGCACCTGTGCTACATTAACAACTGCACGTGTATATCAAAGTATTACACATATGGTGCAAAAAGAAACTGCACGTGTATATCACCGTATGAACACATGTGGTTAAAAAACACACTGCACGTGTATATCACAGTATTACACATATGGTTAAAAACACACTGCACGTGTACATCACAGTATTCACACATGTGGTTAAAAAACACACTGCACGTGTAGTGTATATCATGATACCATAACCATCATACATTCCAGATGGACCTGACCAGATACAGTTTAACGGTGCAAGTGACAGGCTAAAGGCAGAAGAAGGGAAACCTATCACAGTGAGATGTTCTGCTGACTGTCACCCCGCCTGCACTGTGACCTGGTGGGACACATCCAGACAGAGGGGGATCACAGGACAGAGAGAGGCTGTGTTGTATATACCAGCTGTAGACAGATCTGTGTCTGGGCAGTACACGTGCCACGTCAACAATACACATGGAAGTACATCACGGAGTCTGACGCTGGAAGTTTTCGGTAGGAGTTATACTTAGAAACATTATCAGTCACATGCATGCATTTATTTGGAAACACATTGATTACATGTTCACTCGTCTTGAACACCCACCTAATATTGATTTGGAACTGAATCTTGAATACTGTCTGAAGATGAGACATCATGCCACTTTTAGAATCTTCATATGTCAAAACCGTTTCTGTTAATTCAAAATCAAATTAAAAGAGATCTGTTTTGAAGACGGTAACCCACTGTTTACTTTCTACATAATTCGAGATAACAAACTGTTACCATGAGTCGAAACATTTGTTAACACTTGTATCAAAATTCCGCATAATTACATCTTCACCTGGACAGTTAAGAACGCTGATATTGCCGAACGTTGTGTGAACTCCTGTAGAACTGATGTCTTGCTTTGTTTGTTTGTTGTTTAACGCAACACTCAGCAATATCCCAGCTATATGACGGCGGTCTGTAAATAATCGAGCCTGGACCAGACAATCAGGAGATTGACATCATGAACATCGATCCACGCAATTGGGATACAATGACATGCATCAACAAAGCCAGTGAGTCTGACCACGAAATTCCGCGAGACGCCTCGTACGACAAGCATAGCCGCCCTTAACGGCAAGTACGTGTTGCGGAAGACCTATTCTACAAAGGGCTGACGTAGAGAGTGACGCTGTAGTTGTGAATGTTCAGTGTATTTATTGAGATGAGTGTGTTATCAATGCAATATTTAAAATACGAAGTGACACATGAAAATGTTATTGCAGATGACTCTTGCAAGTGTCACTATATTTCGTATGTTATGTATCAGATTCAATACAAGAGTGAGTGAGTGAGTGAGTGAGTATGTTTTTACGCCGCTTTTAGCAATATTCCAGTAATCTCACGGCGGGGGACACCAGAAATGGGCTTTACACATTGTACCCACGTCGGGAATCGAATCCGGGTCTTCGGCGGGAATCGAACCCGGGTCTTCCGCGTGACGAGCGAACGCTTTAACCACTAGGCTACCAAACCACCCTTCAATACAAGAGAAGCATAACAAGGAAGAATACAACACCAAGCCAGACAAAAGCAGATAGGCTAGATTGTCTGGTCCAGATTATTTACAGACTGACGTCATATATTGGAGGCGTAAAACAAGAAACCAACAAACCAACAGATACGGAATCGCTCTGGAAACATATGTTCCGGTCAAGCACGCAAAGCACGCAGGCACGAGGTTCTCTTTTAAAGACACAAATGATTAGAAACAATAAACTGCACGTATTGCATTTTGCAAATTCCAGCACGAGAGGTCACTGGAGCTGCCGTCGTTTCCATCGTCCCTGCGTCGGCTGTCTCTTCTGTCCTGATCGTCGCCATCGCTGTGGTCGTCATATTTGTTGTTCGTAGAAAAAAGACACGCGAAGGTAATACCATGTGATGTGACAGCAATTGAGTACAACGTATGAGTCTTATTAACTATCCTACCACAATCTACTTTAGGCCATGATTTTGCGTATATGAAGACATTTGTTGTTTACACATCCACATTGACCACTGGTTTCCTTGGTCAAGAGACCTTCAGTTACAATAATTACGAATACATCGCGTATTAACATGGTTGATTGATGTCAAAGAAACAAGCATCTTTCCGAACTGCAAATTGTAAACAAGATAATCAGGGTTTAAATTTCTCATGGAATTTATATGCAATCATGATACGTGATATGTACTTCTTTGGTTGTGTGTCGTTACGAGTCTCAATATTAAAGTAAAAGCTTTCAAATTAATACGATAATGAGAACGACATTGTGGTTTTCAGTATTTAATGGGATGAATAGCTGTTTGGGTTGTTGTAAACCTTAGTGTCATACCATTACAACAGCATGAAAATGGCGGTTTGTGGTGGGGTGATTGATTGGGGCCTTGGGGCTGGCTCACGTCGTGGTCATCGTGTTTTATTTAGATTAGTAGATCTAATCAGCTATATATATTTCTTCCTTGCATTTGAATAAACGTAAAGAAGGCTATGTTTCCCTTTCCTTAACAATCATTATTGGGGAATAATCGTGTGGGGAAATGGAATCTGAGACCAGCATTTAAGGAAGAGTTTTTTTGACATTCAGAGCCACTGTTACTGAGGTCATATGCATTGCCTTTCACTCTCATAAATACGGTGTGTCAGATGATGCTTTCGAAAATGGAATAAATATGTCAAAAGCTCATTTGAAAAGTCAGATCAAGTTAACTAACGTCACCTGTGTTGGTTTGTACTTGACAGTGTCTCTTCTTTTCTGTGTGTAACGAATCAACCCAACAAAGAATCATTTCCGCTATCTCACATAACCGTCAAGATATGCATGAACTGTTCATCATTAATAATATATATATATATATATATATATATATATATATATATATATATATATATATATATATATACTGTCATAATGAAAGAGTAATCACGATATGTCTTTGAAAGGCATTTAGAAGTGATACGCTTAAGGAAGAGAATTTATGGATGTCAACTTCTTTATTACAATGTATATGTTTACTCCTTCATTCACCTGTTGGAGTGAATATATACTCCGAAACGTTGTGTTCCTCATAATAAAGAAGTTGACATCAATAAATTATCTTCCGTAATCAAGATAGTTTGAATTTTGTCATTTATGATGTAAAGCGATTGGAATTTATTTCATTGATTTACAAAGTGTTTGGTCCGGCTGTTCCCTATTGCTGAAGGTGTGTAGTATTTGTGTTGTTCCATAATTTTGCTATGAAAATGTAACGGTCGGGATGGCACGTGAAATATTATTGTTGTTATGTCATTCACATTTCGATATATAATGCCGAACTCATCTACCATTGATCTGTTTTCTATCGTCTTGTTATATAGCACGGCTGAGCTTCTGGCGGTAGATCTTAACACTGGTTTCTAACTTCTACTTTGACACCTTTTTTTCTAAAACTTGTATATAAAGGCACATATAGTTTATTTATAAATTATTTATTATTATTATTTCAAAGGTATGCAATAATACAGGTAATCAATTGACCTATTTTTTATCTTGATTTTTTTATACATAATAATCTACACACAATTCTATCTTTCAGAGACGGGACGCATTCACAACCGGTGAGTATCTGCTATCTATCAATTAAAATGGGTAATAGTTAATCTAAAACACAGTTATTTGACTTTGCATGGCTATAATAGCTAACCTGTATACATACAATCTAACGTAATTTAAATTGATAATGTATCACAGATAATCTGCTGGCTGGTTTGAATTGATCAATTCCTCCTAGTTCGATAGGGGCGGTCGGGTAGCCTAGTGGTTAAAACGTTCGCTCGTCACGTCAAAGACCTGGGTTCGATTCCCAACATGGGTACAATGTGTGAAGATCATTTCTGGTCACCCCCGCTGTGATGTTTGCGGAATGTTGCTAAAAGCGGCGTAAAACCACACTCACTCACTCACTCACTCACTCACTCCTAGTTTGATAACTTTCAACATTGCTTTCCATCAGTGTGGTCGCATACACCTTTAACGAGGAAACAGATGGGAACTACCAAGAAATAGAAGGTTGGTGTCGACAGTCACAATTAGCATTTTAAACGCCATAGCAATTAATTCATAAACTTTCGAAAGCGTCATTACGAATCATTACATTGCTGTGTGAGAAAAGGTTTTGCTTGTTCTTTAATTAATCCGGATAACTGTAAACGGGTTGTTCTTAGGCCATTACTTAACATCATTAATGTTTATCCGTCGTCGAGTTCTGGCTTCTGAGAAATGTTAAGAACGGACTGACCTTCTATGTAAAAATAATTACTTACACTGTGTTTTTCTGACATTAGTAAGTTTAGTGTACAACACGGATAAAGAGTCAAAGAGTCATATCATTGTGCACACTAAAATGACAAAACCCTTTCAATGTTCATAAAAAAATATCTGCACAGTCGATTGTTCGATTCCGACTGTGTCATGAGCGCGTGTTAATGAATCACTATGAAATAGTGTGGATACCAGGTGTTTGGCGAAAAGGTGAGCGTATCCTGCTCTACCGGTGGCAGTCGTCACACATATATACAAAGTTAGTTGTTCATGAAAGCTTTGCTGAGGCCCTGAATGATGTAGTATGGCAATGTTGTAGCATAGTTCAAACAAGGTACCATTATGATAAGGGTATGCAATGACAAAGAGCAGTTCGTTTGTCTGTTATTCATCCTGTATTTTGTACACATAATTAAGTGCAACAAATTGTAACTTTCAGAAAGAGGATACATTCATAATCGGTGAGTATCTCTCTTTAAGTGAAATAAATAAACATTACATCTCAACGCAGCGATGTAACATTGCTTGGCTATAAGAGCGAAACTGTATACACCTTGGAGCAAAATCAAATTGATACTCGATCACAGCAAATGTATCGGTAAATTCTGCCTATTTCGATCACTTTTAACATTCATTTTCATCAGCGTCGTCTCATATACCCGGGATGAAGACAAAGATGGGAGCTACCAGGAGATTGAAGGTTGGTGTCTTCAGGTTGTCTACCAGTTAGATGGTGTTATGACCAATACTCGAACTGTCGTGTTTGGTACTTGTCTGGCGATAAATTTGAGTCTTCCTGCCTCCCTATGTCTGAATTGAGTGAGTATGGTTTTACGCCGCTGTTAGCAATATTCCAGCAATATTCCAGCGACCTGGATCTTTGCCGTGACTAGCCCACCGCCCCGATCCCATCTGAAGACGAGATGCTTTGATCAGGAGTCATATCATCAAGGCTATGGCGTAATATATTGAACAAAAAAATAATTAATTACCATTTGATTGACGTCTTCCAATAAATGTCGCTGCACATTAAATATACCAGTGGAAAAAAATAACAGTGCTTGACATAAAGTCCAACAAAATTAATTTATTCCGAAATTAAATACTGTACATGAATAGGTACCTATCAGTGCTAATTACCCCCGGCCTCCCGTTAACCCATTGTATATTGCCAGTTACCTATCTGGGATAATTTGGTTCTGGCTTCTAGTTGTCCATAACTATCAGCGCCAATTATCTGTTGGCTTTCCTTGTTAAGTTTCCACCTCTTGTTATCTTATTACCTTTGTTTTTCTTACGTGTGCATAAATATGCTCTCTGCCATTTATCATTCATTCACCTGATGAAGGAGTTACACAACGGTGATTCCCCAATGTTTAAAATATATCACTGCACACCAGGAATTCCCATGTGGAGTATTGTATTGAATAAACGTGTAATTAACCTTTGTCTTGTGGCAGAAGCTGGTGTGAATGTTGACGACATCGTCCCTGTTGTAGCTGTCTACTCTGTTATGCTCACCGCTGTGGCAGTTGTGGTTGCAGCAGTTGCTATTCTTGTCTGCGAGGAGGTAAAAGGTAAGTTAACGGAATACTGTCTTCAATTGTAATCAACCATACTTTTACCATTTTTAAGTATCTTGAAAAGCTGAAGTTTTGGTTATGTCTGTGTTGTTCTTATGGAATTTAAATTTTCTTTACTTTCAGAGGGCCAAAGCATAAGGTAAATACATTTTGTATTGTTTCAAGTGAAATACTAGAGTGGTAATTAAGGTCTCGAGTTAACAACAAACCGTAAGGACACCCCCCACTGATATTTAAGCTGTTGCTATTTTATGTGTGAAATCATTTACTCAACTTACCTGAGAAAACACTGATACAATAGCTCAATTCACAATGCTTGTAATTGGTATTGTATGTTGTGAGAGACAGACTAATATTATGATGTGTATCTTGTGATGGTAATTACTCAAATGAGTTTATGCTATGTATCTTTTGTATAGGAGGGTGGAAAACCGATTGCTGTTGAGTTTGTTTTATGTCGGATGTGGATAATTTGTTTCAAACAAAAAGGTTTCCCTCCTTACAATAGGTTGTTTTGCCAGCCACATTTAAACAACACACATGTATCCTTCGCCGTCTGTGCAAGTCAATTTCATATGTAAGGTACAATTTGTGATACAAGTGTTATGTTGTAATTATAGATCTGGTGAATATCTTACTGTGATGGGAGAGAGATTATCCTGTGACATCAGTGCAGCCATTAACGACGAGGATGCCTTATCCTTGCATGATTATGAGCGACTACTGAGTGAACAGTTCCACATCTACACGTCGCTGCACCATTCAGCTTACTCTCCAGAGGACCACAGTACCAGGTGAAAAGTAGCGTGAGGTAACGTCTCTGTACCCTTCAGCTGCCTTTTCAGTGGACCAACGTTCCAGGTGCAGCGTCATGCAAGGGAGCAGTTCCACATCTGGACGTACCTCCACCCTCCAACTGCCTCTGCTGATGACCACAGTACCAGGTGCAGCCTCACGTAAGGGAGCAGTTCACATCTACACATCTCTCCACCCTTCAGTTGCCTCTTTAGAGGACCACAGTAACCGGCGCAGCCTTATGTGAGGGAGTAGGTCCACATGTACACGTCTCTCCACCCTTAAACTGCTTCTACATAGGACAACAGTAGCAGGTGCAGCCTCACGTAAGGGAGCAGTTCACATCTACACATATCTCCACCCTTCAGTTGCCTCTACATAGAGGATCACAGTAACCGGTGCAGCCTTATTTGAGGGAGTAGGTCCACATCTACACGTCTCTCCACCCTTAAACTGCCTCTACATAGGACAACAGTAGCAGGTGCAGCCTCGCGTAAGGGAGCAGTTCACATCTACACATATCTCCACCCTTCAGTTGCCTCTACATAGAACCACAGTACCAGGTGCAGCCTCGTGTGAGGGAGCAGTTCCACATCTACACGTCCCTCCACCCTTCAATTGTCACTACAGAGGACCACAGTCCCAGATTAAGTTGGTCTCCACCCCGTTTACCCCTTGGTACAATGCTAGGAACCTTGCGAGACCCTGGCGTTTGATGGTTTCCGAATCTCGAACTGAGGGCGATGTGCCATTTATGAGCTATGGCCCATTTGCTCGTATTATGGAACACGTCAGCACATTTGGTTGTCCATTGCAGAGCTTGTGGACAATAGCGTTAGCTCAATGCAATGGTGAGGACAGGATAAAGAATGAGGAGTTTCTAATAAAATTGTATATGTAGTTATTATGGCCACTAAGTGAGGCGGTAGCTTGCAACCTTGAAGCGTCTTACTTGTACTTCCTTTACAACATTACATGTGTCTCATCACTTTGTGAAAGTATGTATTTTAATCGATGTTACATTGACGTCTTGTTTTGTAATTCTTAATTCTTACTTGTTATCAATACATGGCTCATTTTGTTATCGTTATATTTTCATTTATCTGAAACGCTATACACACAACTTTGTAATTCATGTAATTCGCTGTTGCCATGATACAGTGGTTCTTTGTCAACACCACGCCAGTGTTCGTAGGTGTCACCAAAGCTGTTAATGTCTAAACCATGTAAAATGTATTAAGGTTAGACGCTGTCATATAACTGAAATATACCAACTCACTCACTATATATGGATGTCAACTTCTTTATCGTGAGGATCTCAACGTTTCGGAGTATATGCTTACTCCTTCATCGGGTGAATGAATGCTAGGATGCAGAGATCATATATATGCACATAAATACAACAAAACTAATAAGATACTGAGGGTAGAAATTTAAAAAATGAAGCCAACAGTCAATGTAAGCTGATGGGTGATTGGTAGTGGACAAATGAAAGCCAGGAGTTAAGTTAGCACTGATTGGAATAAGCAATGAACAAATTGAAGGCAGGGAGATAATTAGCCTTGATAAGGGGATAATCAGTTGCAAACGTTGGATACGTTGACTGTGTTCCTCATTATAAAGAATTTGACATCAATAACTTCTCTCTCTCTCTCTCTCTCTCTCTCTCTCTCTCTCTATCTCTCTCTCTCTCTCTCTCTCTCAGGTACTCGTGGACTTCATAGGGAAATCATTCAACAGTTTTACATAAAGTTATAATTTACAGGGGTTTTTTTAAGTTTTATTTTAACCTCATATATAAAATGTAACTCTCTCACAAGAAAAGATACGAACGTTCCCATTTATGTATACTGACGGCAAAAAGTATATATGCTTCGTGTAAAGTGGTGTAAATGTAATTAAAGGCAGCGGCGACGCATTGAAGACGCCAGATGATTGAATACAGCCTGGGGATGTTGTTCCTAATGTCAAGCAAAGATTGGCCAAACTGAGATAGCGTCACAGCTAGTTCTGGGTGTGCCGTAGGCGATGCTTTAACTTATCCCAGACATATTCTATGGGGGAGAGGTCTGGAGAAGGTGTCCTCAGAAACGTGTTACATGTGGGCCGTCATTATCCTGCTGCAACGTAATGTTTCGTCCTTGGATTTGCACCAAGGGAAAAACGTAATCTTGAACTATGTCGTCGAAGTAGCCATTAAAATTGCAATTGATAATGATGAGTTGTGTTCCCCCATGAGTTGTGATACCATTACCATTACATATCCATCTCCAAACTGACGACTTTGAGTTACGCAAGCGTGGCTAAAACGTTCCCCTGGACAGCTGAAGACCCTTACACGATCATCAGATGAAACCTGGACCTATTTGTGAACTGTATACTGCCCCAACAATGTCTACTGCAGCTCAGATGCTGTCTTCACCAAGCTAGGCGTGCCTGACGGTCACGTGGAAGCAGAAATGGGCGTATCGCTCGACTTCAGGGCTGAATGTTTTGCTCCCTCAGCCGGTTGCGTACGGTTCTGCCACTAATTCGTCGAAACCAAGGAGTTATCAGAGGTGTTAATGTGATAGTTTGGTGTCGATTCCGTAGATGTACAGACAAAATATGGTTATCGTGTTGACGTGACGTCACATGTTGACGATAATATTGTGTTTCGACGATGTTGAGGCGCGTAGATGTTAATGTTCAGCAAGCCAATTTGTGCGCCTTGCATTAACATGCAATTGCAAGTTGTGAATCAAAGCCGAGATGTCTTTATAAATAAGTATTTTATTTCAGATCCGTTAGCAAACATTGCACAAATACAAGAGTGGACGCACAAAGGTTATTACAGCATTTAATTTTTATTAAACTTTATGTGAATAGTTGCTTCCGTTAGCATGCATTGCCCAAGTACAGTGGTGATGGGGACGAGAACAAAAAGATTACAGAAAGAAAAATAACCTCTGCATTATGTTTAGAATTATAAATTTCAGCAGACACTTCAATTTCTGAAAACAACATGCCATGGAAGGGTTATTAAGTTGTCTCCCTTTAAGCAGCTGAAATATATAATCATTAACTCAACACCCTGGTCACAATGTTTCTGTTTTACATTATAGCAGGAGGTCCATATGAACTTGGCATTATATAAAGCTGTCATTTGTTTCTTGTGCAGCTCTTGCCTCCGACATCTGACTACGGACACACTGTTACACGAGCTGGCTCAGGATGATAGAAATATATCATTATGAACTTAAAATAATTGTAAATTCTCAATTTCAGTGTGGTGGCGTATACCCGGGATGTGAAAAACGATGTGAGTTATGGGGAGAAAGAGTGTGAGGACATTGCAAAAAGTCCATATGCTTATAACCTATAGATGAGACAATATTTAACGTTTTCGTCATGCAGTGGTCAGTCAAAAAAGCCTTCAACAACACCCAAGCAAGTTACTCTCACAAAAGCAAGAAATATTTGTACATTTATATTTCTATATACTCATAAACAGAAATAGTTTAGTATCCAGTACCACCTCAACGTCGTCCCTGTCTACTCTGTCGTCCTCACTATCGTCTCGATTATCGTTCCAGCAGTTGCGATCATTTTCTGCAAGTATGACGACTTCTAAAATATACCTTTAATCGACATTAACCCGTAGTACAAAAGGGTAAAAAACCTGAACATGTCAGTCCTTTCTGTAGGCGCAGAAATCACTCGTGTCAAACACGTGTTTTTCTCGGAAGTATTAAAAAACAAGGCAAGAAAAGATAACTCTAATGTACAGTTTTTGACCTAGAACATAACAAGTGAGAGGCGTTCGTAAAATATTGCCTCGCAGGGGCAAGACCGCAACGTGAGGTGAGGTGAATTGGGTTTAACGTCGTGTTCAAGATTATTGCATGTACGTGTATGTGTTTGTGTGGCTGGTTGTACTAGTCCGGACTGATGCCGATTTATAGTGCTAGCTCACTGAGATACCATGCCGCAGTTTAACATGAATATCCCACTCAGACACAGTTTACTGACTCCGAGCCGACCAGTCCTTGTTTTATCCCGTTAATGCCGAGCGCCAAACAGGGTAACAACATGTACCATCTTTAAACGTCTTTTGATATGACGCGGCCGGGGATCGAACCCCGGACCTTCCGCTCTCCGGGCGGACGCTCTACCACTTGACCACGGAGGCGGTCAAGACAGCAAGGATGTACAACGTATGTTCTTGTATACCCAAACATTCAACTTAGTGCTTTGAACTCATGACTGTGTCTTACAGGATGTTGCATAAACATGGATATGAAATAGACAACGGAAATCATCATAACCACGAACTTCAGTTAGTTTCAAGGTGGTTTTCGGTTTCGATTCAATGTTAACTTCAGCCTGAACAAATATTTGGACAATCAAAATAGTGGAAGAGATTCTGTAATTCATTCTTTTTAATCAAATCAAAACTAAAGTATAAACAATATCAGTTTGACAGAAACGTTAATACCGTATTGGACTGAAAGTAAACCGATATGTTCTTGTCTGGTAGAATTTAGTTACTGACTTTTGCAAACACTTTTGTTTGTATAAATCCTTGCCCTGTAACTTCAGCAACCTGTAGCAGGAGTGAGTGAGTTAGATTGGGCGCCATCTTTATCGCTGGCGTAAATATCTACACCACCCAAGGGCGCCAATTATAGTGAGTGAGTATGGTTTAACGCCACTTTTAGCAATATTCCAGCTACATCACGGCGGGGGACACCAGGAATGGGCTTTACACATTTTACCCATTTCGGGAATCGAACCCAGGTCTTCGGCGTGACGAGCGAACGCTTTAACCACTAGACTACCCGACCGCCCTATAGCGAGAGAGGTAAATGAATATTATATTGACATGTTCCATAGATACGAATTTAAATGCCCGTGCTATGGCATAATGAAAGGTCATCAATATGTTAGGCTTCGACGCGATGCAAGGATAAGAGGTTCACAGATTCGATGTAAGCTTTGAGCAGCTTATGGCGCTGACAACCCAAAATAATAAATACTATCATGGTATTCTTTAACCCCAAGGAAATGAAACGGAAACCCAGCGACGTAAACTATTAGTCACCCGTGCCCTCAAAACATGACAAAAGTAATGATAGTTAGATATACCAAGAGAAGATGCATGTAAAACACTGACACTGATATCTTATCAACTGAATTGAATTATATTAGTTTTGTTTATTGTAAACAATGTGTATCTCAATTGATCACTCTCTGCACAAGCTTACCCATGAAGATCCGGGTTAAAATAGGTCTGCAGCAACCCATGCTTGCCGTGAAAGGCAACTATGCTTTTTGTAAAAGGCGAGTAACGGGATCGATGCTCATGATGACAATCACTGGATTGTGTGGTCCAGACTCAATTATTTACAGACCGCCGTCATAGAGCTGAAATATTGCTGAGTGCGGCGTTAAACAACAAACAAACTCTGCACAATCTCCAATAAGTTGCTGGCATAAAAGGTTTTTTTAGAAAAATATTTTATTTACTACAAGCTGGTATAAAGCACACGTGAAGACAAACATATTAATACACAAAAGGTTTTAAGTAGGAGTTCAGTAAAATCTGAGTAAAATTACTTGGAACCAAATCAGAGAGAAGAAAGCTGAAAAGAAAAGTTAACACAAATTTCAGAAAGCAAAGGATGACTTGTGGTCACTATCTTTATCAATTCACGAGAAGCGTTATTGTCATTTTCTTATGAATCATTCCATCTCACTGCTTTGTTCCTACCCATAACACTTCAATCTCATACCAGATTAGTATTACTATGTATGTAAGGTAACGTCCATTTGATATTCAGGTCGTGGAGCTGAAATATTGAATCGCGATAACATATTGTTTTTCAGTTTCACCTTCAAAATCAGATATACATTTATCTAAAATAATGTTCCTGTTTTTTTTATAAGAGAAACACACCTTGCAACAATGCATTTTTTTTGGCAGGCGATTTCTTTTTTTTCAACATTCTCAAGCAGTATTATATGTTTCAAGAAATTTCGGGGGACAATATAATATTTTTGATAAAATCCCCGGCACCCACAAAATATCAAATGGCCAGTCCTTACTAACAAAATAAGAAATGTTAATGCATTCCAGATGTTATGAAATACTTTTGGGGTCATTGACTATACTCTTGAAACACACGAACGTACCTCTTGTTGGTACTTCTTTTAGAAAGTAATATGCACTTGCAGTTTAACTAGATAACATTGGCTTGAAAAACAGATACCTAATGCGTGAATACACAATGCCATTTAGAAAGTGGTCAAATGTAACTAATGTTATATTTGGGATATCACTTTCTTAGTAAAGTACAGATTCTAGTACCTTTTTGGGTTGAGTCCCGTCCGGGATTCGAACCCACACCTGCCTGAGTGGCTGAGTGTGTTAGATAGCTGACTTTGTGCTGGCGATTAGGTGCCTCACCCTGGCAGGTGTGGGTTCGAATCCCGGACGGGACTCAACCCAAATATGTACTAGAATCTGTACTTTACTAAGAAAGTGTTATCCCAAATATAACATTAGTTACATTTGACCACTTTCTAAATGGCATTGTGTATTCATAGCTTTCGGCCATGGGAGCCATGCCAATTTACACTTGTCAGGGGGGTACTCAAAGTACATGATCTAGACTACCAATGTCGGACTTTCATTTTTGTGGAAGGCTCGGTGGCTGAGTGGGTTAGATCGCTGACTTTATGTGCTGGCGATTAGGTGCCTCACCCTGGCAGGCGTACTAGAATCTGTACTTTACTAAGAAAGTGTTATCCCAAATATAACATTAGTTACATTTGACCACTTTCTAAATGGCATTGTGTGTTCATAGCTTTCGGCCATGGGAGCCGTGCCAATTTACACTTGTCAGGGGGGTACTCAGAGTACGTGATCTCGACTACCAGTTGTCGGACTTTCATTTTAGTGGAAGGCTCGGTGGCTGAGTGGGTTAGATCGCTGACTTTGAGTGCTGGCGATTAGGTGCCTCACCCTGACAGGTGTGGGTTCGAATCCCGGACGGGACTCAACCCAAAAATGTAAAAGAATCTGAACTTTACTAAGAAAGTGTTATCCCAATTATAACATTAGTTAGATACCTAATGCGTCTATTTTTATATGGCTTAGGCCAGAAAACGACAATGGAAATTCACAGCAATATAATTGACATTTCACACAATCTATAACCTTCGACCTCCATAATACTGCACACTGCAACTGGCTATCGCAATTCACTATCTTTACGTAAATGTTTGAGGTCCTAATCGTTTTAAAAAGAAAAAAGATTGAAGAAAACTCTTTAAAGAGTTTTATTTTAATCTCGACATGACAAAACATGAAGCAAATCTATCAATCAAATGTAAGCATTTGGATAATTCAAACAATGACAAAAAGTGTCATATATCTGAAACCTTTGAAAACACATGTTTCATGTTCCTTTGAATATTCATGGCTTATTTTCTTTTTTTAAGGTTTGGCAAAAAAATTAAACTTTACATTCATTTTGTTATTATGTCTGAGGTTGTGACATCTGATGTCACGCAGTAGGTACTTGTGTGTAATCAGTCACATCTCGTTGCAAACATGCCAAACAAAATAATCGTCATTGCGTTTTCAAAGTGTTTCAGATTATATAAACATGTACCATATCAACACATACCACGATAAGATAATGTAATGAAATACATAAAATCTCGAGAAATGAAAAAATGCTAACTTGGTAATACAACATGAACAATATAAAATAATCATATGTACCAATTTAGGACAATGTTATTGTGTGTTTCTTATTTTGTCCGCTGTCTCACATCTTCCCGAGGCAAGGACGATATCTGACTGAAAGTCCTGTTTCCGCCTTGCCGAACTGCGCTGGAATTTCCAGGCTCGATAGTAGCGCCACCAGTGGCCATTACGACTGATGTCCCTTCTCTCTACCTTCTATTGACCACCAGATTCCATTTCTCACATCACTTGCATTTCTTTGAAACAAAATGGCGGCTCCCAGTCAAGACGTTCCGATCGATAATCAGCATCTTTATTGTAATAACTCGGGTCTTACCTCACGAAGTGCATCAAACCATTTGAGCGCCTTGATTAAAAACATGAAAGGATTAGGAAACTATTTGTCGACGCCCAGTTGACCGTACACATGCTTTGCAAATCCTCCCAGTCAAGACGGTCCGATCGATAATCAGCATCTTTATTGTAATAACTCGGGTCTTACCTCACGAAGTGCATCAAACCATTTGAGCGCCTTGATTAAAAACATGAAAGGATTAGGAAAATATTTGTCGACGCCCAGTTGACCGTACACATGCTTTGCAAATCCTGCAGTTGATCGAAATTTGCACGTTGAAATCCATGTTGTTTACGAATCGAATGTCTAATTCGTTGCGCGATTTTGATTTGGACTATGAGATATACTCGTCAGTCCAGCCAAAATGTAACTCAAGAATTCAAGCCAAGTTCGGCAATGATGGAAACTGGACTTTCAATGTCAATCAACTCCCTTGCCTCGTGAAGATCCTGTATCAAAACACAACACAACTTTGAAGCAGAAAATGTCTCCTACTGCATAAAAACAGATTTGTAAGCACTTCCTGTTCTACGAAAGCATACGCTTAATGCAGTATATCTTGGAAACTAAAAGTTCTATGCCTATTATATTTTCCTGACATTGACCTTCAGTTTCGGCAATTGAAAAACATATGTAAATTTTGTGTAGCACACTGTAAATGGAGTTAAGAATGATACCATTCGCAAGACTTTTCAATGTGTGACTGACCTTGATATTTCGTATGATTTTGTCGATATTGATTGCTAAACGTTCAAATATTGTTTACATTATAATGAAATGAGGTAAAAAGTTTCACGTTTTCCATTGTAGTTGTGATAAGGTGACCTTGAGCTTCATCGATTGTAATCAATTATCTTCTCAAAATAGGACCTCACCCAACCTAAACCAGTCTCATCAAAGTGAGGACATAGCGTAAACAGACCATTTGGGAGGTCAAATTCACACGCAGTGACCTCTACATTCAATTACATCCAATCATTACTTGTTTCAGCTATTGGTGTTGGTATCAGTTTAAAGTATCAATACCATACTCACCGCACCTCCTAATTGAAATAATGTGCCTGTCACTAAATGATTGAATGACCATAACATTTAACAATATAGTGATATAATGTATTTACTGAGTTGAATGTTTAACGTCCATCAACTGATTGGACATGCTTAAACGTTTCATGAAATTTGAGCCGTGTCTCATTTTGTGACCTCTAGTGATATAACCTAATACGGAGTTCACGGAATATTGAAACTGTTATATTCCATTCATTAAAAAGTCCAGTTATTGTGGATATAACCTTGTATTATGCCTTGTTATAATGATTAACCTTGACCTTCAATGTCAATCCAAAGGTGCCCAGGGGAGTTATGGGAGGTATATCTGATATGTCGTCTTTCACGTTTGTCACAAGAGACAGACTGAAAAAAAACAAGTGCGTCATCGGAGCTCAGATTAGAGAAAACATGAAATAGCCCGCCTTCAATGGGATTGCTTAATGGTAACGAACATTTTTTTCTATTCTTTAAAATATGAAACATTTGTGAAGATACACATCCTTTCTAGTTAAGTGCTCGTTGACTTTACTAAGAAAATAAGAAAACGTTGGGTAACGACAAAGATTACTTTGCGTGTTAGACGAGGGATTACGAGAATAGCAGTAGCTCTTCCTCCAAAAAGCAGTAGTTTGTTTGTAGTCATTCCAGCTTGATGACGGTGTAAGTAACTACATCGTAACGTCTCTACATGCAATAAAAAAGAAGTTATCAATAAAGTTGTACGTTTTCTTATCTATTCACCAACATCTGGAATGCCAAGTAACCTTTGGTTTCATTCAATATATCCCTTCACAGCATTTTGCTGATGGGTACAAAAGCAACTTACTTTCAGAAAAGAGTAAACAATTGATTTTCTTAGCTTCAACTCAATCATGTTAAAAATGAAAAACATTATATGGGTCCTAGCAATAGAGGTTCCGCAAATTATGTCAGTAAAGCGAATCATAGTTTCAAACACCATTCCATGTGAGGACATTAATTCCAAATTAATGCATTACCGAAAAGGATTATATCTGAAGCAGTTCCTTATTTTGACTTGTACCATATGTCCTTGTATCGTTAATAGTTGACTTGCCTTTGCGTGCATTTGTGACGGATGCCACTTATGGGGCACGATGCGCTCAACTTTTCGCGAACATCTGGCATCATCACCATTTCATAGTGATTCAAAGACACATGCTTGGGATGTCAAAATCCTACGATGTGGATCTCTTTTGATAAGGAAATGGGTTTTGTCGACTTTAAAATTATTAAATGCTTACATAAGATGTTATATTGTTTCAAAGAAACAGTGGATATAGAAAATGTTTACCTGTCTCTCAAACAGATAACCATCTCATATGGATATAGTTTATAAATGAAATTATGTGACATGATCTGCCAAACGGATTCAAATGGACTTAACAGGTACAATAGTGGTGAAACTGATTTGAGGGAATCATTGAAAATCGGTGATGACATTAGGTGATTTGCAAAAAGGGTAAGCATGTTTTGGTCCTCCGGTCGCACACGCAACTCACAACATTTGCATCAAAAAGTGTTTGTTGCCGAACGCCACACAGCGGTTTTACTGCAAACCCACGTGATCTAACATGTCTGAGTGAGGTTCATCTGTTCGCACGTTTGTTTGTCTGCAAGAAATGGGAAGATTAATATATCATATTTAAACTAGTTCCATTGTCAAGACGACGAACCAACATAGAATCTCTACGAGACGGGACTAGAAAATAGGAAATGACAGTAACTACCATTGAAAGGCCTAACTGTGTCATTATCTGTAACTTCAAAGACATTTATAAATTAGAAAGTGGTTTTTTTATAAACACCTGTTCAGACAGGCTTTTTCCAAGAATATGGTAGCAGCTGAATTCCTACTGTCCTAATGTCCATGTTACTCCCTACTGACGTATCACAGACGAGTGAGTGTATTGAGTTTTATGTCGTAAAAAGTATTCCAGTTATATCATAGAGTGTCAGCTTCATAAAGGAGGAAAGCCCGAAGTGCTTTGGGTCTCAGTCGTTTACCCACGAGCACGGGTATGGTGCTGAAAAACCTAGAAACATAAATCGGGGCCAACCGGGATTCTGACATGCCCAATGGACACAACTCTGCACGTCGAATTGCGGCGCCTTCGACGACTGAGCAAGCAATGCTCAGATCAAATACCTCATTCAACCACAACTTTGAACTAAAATAATACCGAAGTGTTACGAAAACATCAGCTCACGTGTGTTGCATGATATTATGGTAAATCTTAAGAAGCAACGACATATATAAACCTGGTTTTATCAGTTACCTTGGAAATGGCATAAGACAATAAAACTTGTATTTGATGACCTTACATACACCCGAAGAAGTATATGCTTTCAACTGCATTTATCTTAACATAACACAAGTACACCAGACAAAGGATATGTACTACGTCCTCAGTTGACACTCATCCGAGATGGTTAAAGTTACCTTTAAAAATGGATTAAGTGGTTTTCAATGTGACTTCCCCATGGCCGTTAAACTTTGATAATCTTTTAAGGTTACTATCGGTAATAAATCCTTGCAATGAAAACAACAAAAAGCAAAAGTTTGAAAAACTTTCTTAAAGGGTAGGATATCATGGTGATGATGACTTCTTCAAATGAAAAGTTGCATTTGTCAACGGTTATGTGCAATGGTATGATTTAAAGGGATTTTACTTGCAATAATGCTATATCTTATACACACATATAAAGAAATGGTACATTTTAGAAACGTATACAGAAACACACACTCACACACACACACACACACACACATTAGGGTTGTATTTAATTTGATTTTCGTTTGGAAGAATAACACTGAGTATTCAAAAGGTTAATGTAATGTTTTGCAATGTGACCAGATATGACCTTCATCTTGTGTTGATGTCAGTCAAATTCTAATTATATTAACACTACTCGGCAGAGAGATCAGGTACATCCAGTTCGGGGAAGTTTCCATTACTAACTAAGATAGCACTGTCACGGGTATTAATTGTCATGATTATTTCATTAAATTTAGCTCCACTCTCAGTTTTGACCAAAAGAGCTTAGAAAATACCTACTCCCAAGACCTTCTGAGGGAAACGATTACCTACCTGGTTGATGTGTTTTATCCACTCTTTTTATTGGTTCATGTGAATCGGGACTTGCTTCCTCTGTAAATATTACAGAACAAACAAGCATGAAATACTCACATCCCCCGCCAATATGATATGTCGGGTGTGTGCAATGCATTAGCTCCTGTGAACTATGTTCACTGGGCCTTTTTGTAAATGGCCTGATTGCAGCACTAAAAAAAAGTTATTGCTGGTGTTGTTTTTACATCTGTAGTTTATGATAGAATATGTTACTGAATTTGTAATGAGTAAGGATGAGACATATGGACGAACAACTTCTTTATTACAATTAGGAGCGATGGTTTCGGTGTAGGTTCTAACACCATTATCAAGCAAGTGTAGTACAGAGTATGGTTGACAAGAATATATATTGTTTATACAGTTGAGTAGGTTTAAGATCAGTTATACTCTTGTATTTGTAATGAGTTGTGTTTCTGTATGAAGTTAGTCAGTGAATGCAACAACTGTGTCCATGACACTTTTGGAGGAACATACACTCAAGAAATGCAGAACTTACCGACAAGAAAGGAAATGTATTCAATACTGTGAGATGACATTATGTGCCAAGTTTGGTATCGAAATATAGTATGGTTTTCAAGATCTGCTCCAGAAACGAGGACTACCGCCATTTACGGTCGTTGCCATGGAAACTCGAAAAAAAACGTTTTTAAAAATCCAAAAACTATCAAAAGGCACCAGTTCACAACTAGACCTATCTATGTGCCAAGTTTGATGAAGAAATATAGTACGGTTTTCAAGATCTGCTCCAGAAACGAGGACTACCGCCATTTTCAGTCTAAATCAAAGTCGTTGCCATGGAAACTTGAATTTTTTATTTTTTTTAAATAACAAACAATCAAAAGGCACCAGTTCACCACCAGACCTATCTATGAGCCAAGTTTGGTAAAGAAATATGGTACGGTTTTCAAGATCTTCTCCAGAATCGAGGACTACCTCCATTTTCAGCCTAAATCAAAGTCGTTGCTATGGAAACACGAACAATATATTTTTTTTAAATCCCAAACTATCAAAAGGCACCAGTTCACCACTAGACCTATCTATGTGCCAAGTATGGTGAAGAAATATGATACGGTTTTCAAGATCTGCTCCGGAAACGAGGACTACCACCATTTTCAGTCTAAATCAAAGTCGTTGCCATGGAAACTCGAAAAATAACTTTTTTTTAAAAATCCCAAACTATCAAAAGGCACCAGTTCACCACTAGACCTATCTATGTGCCAAGTTTGATGAAGAAATATGGTACGGTTTTCAAGATCTGCTCCGGAAACGAAATGTGACGCAGGGAGGACGGACGGACTGCACCCATTCCTATATCCCCCTTCCACTTCGTGGCGGGGGTAATAATGTATGATTTTATACGTTGTAGTTGTAAAACTGACCTTCTGAGGTAAACGATTACCTACCCGGGTGACGTGTTTGCTCCTCAGGTCCCACGAGTGTATATGATTCGGGACTTGTCTCCTCTGTAAATAGTGCAGTGCAAAAATGCATGGTTTTAAACTTTGTAAGTTATAAAACTGAAACAAACTGGTTCTTTTGGCCACCATGTATCAGCGTCATGTTTTCGCAAGTGTTTTCGCCTTTCAATTTTTTACGTATCATCATTCTGACAATCAAAGTGCAACTCTGCTTTTAGCAGATATTTCTTACGAATATGGAAAGCGTTTTGTCGTGTTATTATTATTTTAAATATTCTATAAATATTTCAGACCTCTATTCAGCAAGACTACGAAAAGTAGTCAAATGGTACGCCATAAAGAGAGGTAAAAATAAAAACAAACTTATATAATGGTTGGAAATCAGATATACCTATGTTTGGCCTGTCTTGTCATGTTATCAAATGAATAATCCTTTGCTTCCAGACTATTTAGACATTAACATACCCGAACAGTTACCATCTGGACCAGCGGACCCTTGTTCAGTAAGGGAGTTGCGCTTCCTCTTGATTACAATAACCACAACAACAGCAATCACAACAATGCAAGCAGGGACGGCAATACCGATGGCTGCATCTCTCGAAGAATCTGTCAGGTTCCACACAAAAATAACGCTAATGTTTTATCTTTATATCATTGCCTTTCAAAATTGTGTTTCATGATTTCATTGATAAAAAAACAAACTGTATATCAGGCTATATCATCAGCTGTTGACCGCTGACATGGCTGTTCAAGGTCATTGCTGAAGAGGCATACTTGATATGATACCCCTGTGTCCTCAAGCACCGCCTGATTAATGAACGGAATTTTAATATTTTAACGTCATATTCTGTCATAAGGCATATTTATATTCACTATAGTAAGTAGAGGAAGCGAGAAGGAAAAAAAGCCTCAGTTTGTGATAAAGTAGACACCACATCGATGAACAAATCTGACTAAAAGTAATTCCTGCGTGGTGACTTCTTTTGTATATTTATCGTATCGTAATATTATTATAGATTTAATATTGCATAAACTCATACGTACCAGAGGCGTGAGGCTGTTCATCTGCATCTAAAAAAATAATAATATGTGTTTGAAGTTATTTCAAGAAGGGCATTTGACAATAATTACACGTACTTACCATTTTTTTCTTTATTTGCACAATTTAGCATGCAAACCTTCAGAAAACCTACAGCAGATATCAATAGTTTTTATTGTGTTCTCTGATAAGTTCCAGGACTACCTGTATGGTAATGACTTTACTGTAGTGACAGATAATAATCCGCTCACATACGTACTAACTACAGCTCGACTTGATGCTACGGGTCATCGCTGGTTGGCAGCCTTGGCAAGCTACAACTTTAGCATCAGATATAGACCAGGAAAAGAGAACGTGGATGCAGACACTCTATCCCGGCTGCCCACTGAAGAAGCCAATACTGAGGTTGATCAAATCACAGCAGATTCAGTTCGTGCTATCTGTGGAATGATCAATGTAAACAGCTTGGTAGAAAGTATCTGTATGTCCACAGATGTAACAGGAGAGAAGGAAATCAATGTAGACAAAGATCAGTGTAACATGAATGCCAGTGATTGGAGACGTGCGCAAGCTAGAGACCCTTGTCTTGCAACCATCACTGAGGGACTGGAGAACAAGATCAAGCCTGACAAAAGGTCAAATATAGGGAACTCAGAGATGACAATATTGTTGAAGAACTACGACCACTTCAAAATCCAGAAGGATGTTCTCTACCGTGTTGTTCAACAGCATGGAACTGAACAGAAGCGACTTGTTCTCCCTTCACGGTGTCGAGCAGCAGCTTTACGAAGTCTTCACGAAAATATAGGACACCCAGGCAGAGACAGTTTCTCTCCTCAAGGAAAGGTTCTACTGGCCTGGTATGACCAAGGATGTTGAGATTCACATACAATCTTGTGGCAGATGCATGAAGCGCAAGTCCTCCACCTCAATTCGTGCACCTCTGGTAAGTATCGCAACATCTCAGCCACTTGAAACAGTGTGCATTGATTTTTTGACATTGGAACCCTCTACAGGTGGTCAGCAATATGTTCTTGTGATAACAGATCATTTTACTCGTTATGCACAGGCATATCCATCAAAGAACACTTCAACAAGAACCACAGCAGAGCTGTTCTTCAACAACTTTGTAGTCCATCATGGTTTGCCCAAAAGGATTCATTCGGACAAGGGAGCTAACTTTGTGGGCAAGGTGATGACTGAGCTCTGTCAGCTTCTAAAGATAGACAAGTCCTCCACAACACCTTATCACCCCATGGGTAATGGAATGTGCGAGAGGTTTAATAGGACATTATGCAATATGCTTGGAACACTTGAACCTGAAGCCAAGAAGGATTGGAAGACCCATGTTGCACCACTAGTGCATGCGTACAACTGCACACGACATGAATCTACTGGACACTCTCCTTTCTATCTCATGTTCGGTCGTCATCCCAGACTTCCTATATATCTGGCCTTTGGACTAGACATAGAACCTGTCACCACGAGATCAATTCTCAAGTATACCAAGACCTTTCAGGAAAAGCTGCGTAATGCCTATGAGATAGCTACTAGACAAGCCAAACAGTCTCAATCCCAGCAGAAGTCCTACTACGATCAGAGTGCAAGAGCAGCTGTATTAGATGTGGGTGATCGTGTCCTTGTTAAAGTAGTAGCTTTTGACGGTCGTCACAAACTAGCTGACAAGTGGGAAGATGACATTTACATTGTCACTAGCCAACCAAACCCTTCTATACCAGTGTATGTTGTTGAAAAGGAAAACGGAGGGGGCAGGAAGAAGACTCTTCATAGGAATCTGTTACTGCCCATTGGTTCTCTTCCTAGACCAGAAACATCTATTCCTGTACCCAAACCACGGAAAAGGAGGTCTAGCCCACGTCTGCAACCTACTATGAGAGAGACAACATCAACCGATAATGATCAAAACACCACCACAGAGAGTGAAGATGATGACTTTGTACTTGTCCCCATCTCTTCAGAACCGTCAGTTTCAGCTGCAGATGTAGTTGATAGGCCAGCTGAGGTAGAGGCAGATATAGATAGTACTGCTGATGATGAAGATGCAGAGGACCAGTCACAGGAAGTTGCTCTAGATTTGGAGCAGGATGTGGGTGCATCTTCAGCGGTGGATAGTTCCAACAATGATACATCTGACACAGCACAGACATCACAGGAGGACGAAACATCTGAAGTTCTGAATTTACCTTCAGAACCAGGGATAGCACAAGATGTTAGCGTACCTCATGAGAGATTGGTCACGCCACCAGTACCATGTCCCAGGACATCCAGTCGTTCCAGGACTAAACCACAGTGGATGACCAGTGGTGAATATGTGATGTCAGCAGCTGTACCAAAACCTGATTGGAAGTCCAGAGCAGAGTACCTCACTTCTTTGATGCTCAGTGGTATTCTGACGAGTGATCCTGGACAAGTTCAAGACACTCTATTTCACCTTATCTCAGGCAAATGATGAGGACATCATTTAGTCCCAGTGGGGGAAGTGTGTGGTAGATAGTAGTTCTGTATATATTAATCATGTTTTATTAATTAGCTTTTAATTTACTATGTATGTTGTCAATAATTGTATTTTGTATATTTCAGATATTGCAGTAATCAAGAACTATTTATTGTATTTCTCATTTCAGGCTGCATACTTAAATAGTTGTAAGTCAAGTATTATCATTAAAGGCCTATTCTAATGTCATGTTTTACTTAGTGGGTCAGTCAACTGCTTGGTGGTCAATCAGAGTGTAAGCCCACTGGAGCGTCCTCTGGATTGGCTAGTTTTAAATCTCTGTGTCCCACTTTCAAACCCCTTTGTTTTCACCCTGCACTTGGCATTACTACTTCACAGTGCACTGGACTGGAAGAAAGGATATACTTATATAAAGGTTAGTAGTTAAAAGTTATAATTGTATTTTATGCCAGTATAATTATGCAAATCACTTAAGTTTAATAAATGTCTATATAGATCCTTAATTATATTTAAACATGTCACATTTACTAGTATTAGTGTGTGCATGGTGAGTGTATGTATACTAGATATATTTCATTTCACTATATGTGTGTCTGTGTTAATCTAGGACATTTGTGTATTCTGTAACTTGTATTGTGTATTAATAAGTTGATAATAGTTTACATGTTATGTTCATGTGTGTAGATAAACATACCTTCATGATGTATTTTATATCATGAACAGGTTTTCACGAGGGATTTAATCTATTTACAAGGGATTGTGACCACCCAAATACACCCCAGTGGGATTCACCGGGTATATATATATGTATACTTATATATTGCTTGCATTGTAACATAATGTAATATTTATTGTACCATATTTATATTAAATGTGTAAATCCATTAAACGTCTAAGCTTATAATTGTGAAATGTTATAAATGATATATCATGTATAGCTTATAAGTGTAGTAGATTATTATTTAATCTGCTTCGGTTTTGATGTACTAGATATAATTGTATGTTTATTATTGTATTCATTGTTCCAGGGTGTCGGTTTATCACGACAGAATAAATAATCAGACATCACAGCCTAACCTGTGTCATTATGTTATCTGGGACACATATGCACATATAATGGCTACAACAATTCTTGATCATGTTGATGAACTTGTATACGTTCGGGTGGCAGGCAGCGAGCTTCGACATCTTGGAAAGCCATCCCTCGACGTGGTTAATTGTTCTAGGGCCGATGGTATCATGGTGGTTCCACTCAGTGACATAATCAGCAAAGTTTCTAACCCCAGATAGATACAAGGCACCGGCCTAGGGTCAACTTCAACTGTATCTATCATGGAGGCAAGGAAGACGTCGACTTTTAACTTGGCTTCATCGGGAAGATCTATGGTTATGGATGTTCCTGTAGGTGGTGATGAGATTTTTGGCAGTGTTGATGGTTGCAGGACATCCAGCCTCATAACACCTCCAGTGCACTGTGTCTCGTCTTCTTGTCTTGACTCTGAACTTATGTCCACCATACACTAAACTCTGTCCACCTCGCGAATTAAGGATGAACTTAAAGTTTACCTGTGCCTTTGCCGTTTTGCAATAAATTCTCACTTACTTACTTACTTTGGATATTTAACGTGCGCTTTCCGACTGATGCGTATTTCGCACACGGGCCCGGCCAGGCCATTTAATGTGTTTCCGAAAGGGGCAAATGGTCTGTGCAACCCAAGAGGGAGGTTTAGGGGCTGCTTATATAGAATTTGGGAATTTTGAGATTTTGAATAGATGCCGATGGAGTTGGGGAGGAGAACTAAGGGAGCTGGGTATGGTGGATGTTTGTTTGTTTATGTGATTTTGATTTGGTAGGTTAAAGTGTTTTTAGATGCGTTTAATTAGTTCCGTTTTTATTAAGAATACGCCTAAGGCCTTGAAGTTTTCTAGTTTATTTTGTGGGTTTAGTATTGCTTCTAGAGTGAGAACCTTGTTTAGATTGAGGGTGGTTTGTAATGCAGTTCGATGTGTTAGGTAGTGTGTGCAGTGGATGAGTGCGTGTTTTGGGGTTTCTGGTTGTTTGCAGTGTGGGCAGTTATCTGTAGTGGGGTTTTTTTATTTTTTTTAGGTGGTTATTTAGGTTGGTGTGTCCTGTTTGTGATTACTCTGTCGATTTTTTTTGATGGATGGAGAATTTTTGGTTTGGTTAGTGGTTTGCTGAGCACTTTTTTGATTTGGCTATTTGAGTTTAGATATTGTTTACACTTTTAATTTCTGATTTTGAGATGGGTAAGTTTAAGCTTATTTCTGGGATTCTGAGGGATAGTTTAGCTGCTTTATTGGCGTTTTCATTACCGTATATTCCTACGTGGGCGGGTATCCACAAGAAGGTTATTTGTTTGCCTGCCTTAGTTAGGTCGTTGGAGCTTTTAAGTATTTGATTTATTAATTTAGGTCGGTTTTTGGTATTTTTGTTTTGGAGGGCTTGCAGTCCACTTAGGGAGTCGGTAAGTATTAGATTTTTTTTGTGTTTTTTGGATTCTTGATTATGGGTGAGTGAGTGAGTGAGTTAAAATTTTACATCGCATCGGCAATATTCTTGATTATGGAGGGCTGAGGCCATGCCCATTAGTTCTGGCGTGAATATTGATTGGTTGTTTGGGAGTCGGAAGGATTGTGTGGTTTTAGTTGGTTGTGTGGTATGGACTCCGAAACCTGTGTGTTTGGAGGTCGGATCTGAGGATCCGTCCGTGTAAATGTGACACAAATTTGGCCAATTTTCGTGTATGTATGCTAGTGTGGTAGTTCTAGCTATGTTTGGGTCAGTTTGTTTATTTATTTGGCTAGCTAGTGTTGTGTCTATTTTGGGTATTTTAAGTTTAGGGGTGAAGATATTTGATTGTTTGCAGTTTTGTTTCAGATTTTTAATTTGCTGTTCATTTAGGTAGTTTGTTATTCTTTGGGATATTGGGGTAAGTAAGGAGTGTTTATGAGCTAGAGCTTGGTTTTGGGGGCTAATGTCTTGGTTTATTAAGTTTTGGATGAGAGGGTTTGATTGGGACGCGGCCCAGAAATTAAGCTTAGCTGTTCCCTGCGTAGACTTAGTGGCATTTCTCCTGTTAAGGCCTGAAGTGAGGTGTAGGAGGTGCCATGTTGGGTGCGTGTAATTAGTTTGAGAGCCTGATATTGTATTGAGTTAAGTTTTTTAGATAGAGAGTTGTTTAGGGTGTTGTGTATGGCGCAGCCGTAGTCTAGTTTTGATCTAATTAGTGATTTGTAGAGAGAGAGGAGGGTATCTTTGGAGGCTCCCCAGTTAGAGCCAGTTAGGCATCTTAGGGTGTTTAGATCTTTAGTGCATTTAGTTGTTAGGTTTTGGATGTGAGCATCCCAGATGAGATGTTCATCGAAAATACGTCCTAAGAATTTGGTTTGTTTTTGAAATTTGATTGTTTGATTGTTTAGCTGGAGGATTGGGGAGGCGGGTTTCATGTTTTTATGTTTGAATACTATTCCTGTTGTTTTTTTCTGAGTTAAGGGAGAAGCCCCATTTGTCAGCCCATTGTTGTATTTTATTTAGAGATTTTTGGAGTAAATTTTGGACCATTTTCATGCTTTTAGTGCGGATCCAGAAGGCTCCATAATCCGCGAATTTTGATGTGTTTACTTTAGGGGATAGGCCCTCGAATAGATCGTTTATCATTATATTATAGAGGGTGGGGCTGAGGATACTGCCCTGTGGAGTGCCATTTTCTAGGGGACATTGGTCCGATAGAGTTTGGTCTATACCCACGGTTATTTTACGATTGTTTAGGAAGTCCTTGATGTAGTTTATTATCTGACCTTTGAGTCCTATTTTTTTAAGTTTTTGTATTAGCCCATCGTGCCATACCATGTCGAAAGCTTTAGAGAAGTCTAAGAAGATGCCTGTGGTATATTGTTTATTTAGTTGTCCTGTCTTAATATCTTGCTCTAGTCGGGCGAGGTTATCTAGGGTTGAGCGGCCAGGAGTGAAACCGCTTTGATCTGGGTTTATGATGTTATTTTGGGTTAAGTAATGTTGTAATCTATTTTTAGCCATTGATTCCATTACTTTACATAAGTTTAAAGTTAGGGATATTGGTCTACATGAGTTAGCTTCATTAGCTGGTTTATTAGGTTTAGGGATTGGTATGACTAAGGCCTGTTTCCAGGGAGTAGGAACCTGTCCGTTTAGGTAGATGAGATTGTATAGTTTGAGTAGTGCCTGGAGTAGTTTTAGAGGGAGTTTTTTAATTATTTGGTAAGAAGTTAGGTCTAATCCTGGGGCTGTGCCCTTTTTCCTGTTTTGGATTACGTAGAGGACCTCCTCCATTGTGTAGGGTTGATTTATTTCTAGATTGTTATTGTTTGGTTCTTTTGTGGGTTTGTTTTCTGTTTTAAGTTTATCTTGGAATTTTTGACTGATGTTGGTGTTACTGCTAACGGCCGAAAAGTGGTTGGCGAGATTATTTGCTTTTTGGGCGGGGTTGGTTGAGTTGTCAATGTTAGGTTTTTTTTATGTCGTTTAAAGCCTCTGATGGCCTGGATTTTGCGCCAGACCATTCTGGCATCTGTACGGTTATTCATACCTTCGCAGAATTTTTTCCAGTCTCTACTTTTGGCTATTTGGACTAGTTTTTGAACCTGGTGGTTTAGTTCATGGGGTATGTTTAAATATTTGTAGTCGCGTTTGGCTTTATTGAAGGCTGATTTACGTTTTCGTCTAGTCTGTTCTATTTCCTCATTCCACCATGGTACGGTCGGTTTGCCTGTCTTAGATGTTTTGAAGGGGATGGAGGTTTTGGCTGCGTTTATTATATAGTCTGTTAGGTTTTTACAATAGGTTTCTGGATCATTATTTTCTGTTTCGTTTTAGCTTCGTTGCAGATATCTTGGAATTGGTCCCAGTTAGCTTTATTGTAATGGAATTTTGGTTCTTGGTTTTCTGTTTGGATTGGTACGTATGTATTTCCTATGGTTATGTTTATGGGGAAGTGGTCACTACCTAGCGGGACGTCGTGCACTTCCCATTAAGTACTTCAGGCTAGATCTGCGGTGCATATGGTTAGGTCCATAGCCGAATTTTTTTGGTTTATCTTATCGTACCTCGTGGGTTGGTTGCTATTAAGGAGAACTAGGTCGTTTGTTTCTATCCATTCGGAGATTAATTTGCCATGATTATCTTTTTTATCAACTATGCTCCATGTAGGATGGTGAGCGTTAAAGTCTCCTAGGAATATAGTAGATTTATCGCTTATTTGGAGTAGTTTGTTTAGATCCTCAGGTGGGACTTTTTGTTCCGCCCAGTGGTAAATATTTATGATGTTTATGTTTTGGTTATTTAATGTGATTTTAATGCCGTTGGCTTCTAGGTTTTGCGTGTCTATTTTTATTTCTTCGTAATTTATATCTTCCCTGATAAATATGATTAGTCCTCCTGTGGCTATTCTTGTTTTCGGTTTAGCTCTGTCAGTTCTAACTGAGTTGTAGTTAGGTAGCGTGAATTTGGATTTTTTTGTGAATTTGGTTTCCTGTATACAAGCAATTTGAGGGCCTTTACTTAGTTTAAATTTAGTTTTTAGTTCATGGCCGTGGGAGGTGAGTCCGTTGGCGTTCCACTGAAAAATATTTAGTCCTTCCATTATTGGGTTCGGGTGATTGGTGATTTAGTTTTTAATTTTTATTTTATTTGGTGACTTCTTTTAGATGGAGGTTAAAGAGGAAGAAGGGACGATCGGTTAATTTTAGATTGAAAGCTACTTTGTGGAAGGATTTCATGCTAGCTTTTGGTGAGTTTTGACTATGCATGTATGCTAGGAGTAAGGTGAGGTTATTTAGGTTTTGGTTGTTGGCTGGTTGGGGAGTTTGGTTTTGTTTTGTTGGAGTAGTGTCTATTGTTTCCTCAGTAGTGGAGAAATCTTCGTCATCGGTTAGATTAGGTTTAGCTGATTGAGTTTCCATGGGGGAGGCATGTGATGTGGAGGATTGTGAAGGTGTTTGCGGAATGGGTGTAGCTGATGATTTCTTAGTGTTTATGTTTTGTTGTTGTGCTTGCTTGTGGGAGAGTGTTGTTGCCATATGGGCTGTATGGTGCTTGGATGAGGGTCGTGTTGTGGTGGTCATTTTGAGGTTTGTTTTGCGTGCGGGGGTTGATGTTTTGGCTATGTGAGATGTGGGAGGGTTCGTGGTTGGTTGAGTGGCTGCTTGTGTGTGTGAGGTGGGTGCGGTTTCTCGGTAGGGGACCCAGACAGAGCTGTCGGTTATGGGTGTGGTGTTTGTTTGTGGGATGGTGTTTGGTTGTGGTGTAGGGAGGAGTGGTTTAGATGCAGGTGTAGCAAATTTTCGTGTTTGGATTTTAGCTGTGTCTATATTTATGTGTTTGTTGGCCTGCTGGGTGAGTGTGTGTCTGTGTGGGCATTGGTTTGAAAGGGAAGTGTGTTGGGTGGATTTGCAGTGGATGTACCAGGGAGTGCATGTGCTTGGGCAGTCTGTTTGTGCGCATTTTTTACATTTAGTTTTACGGTATGTGCATTGGGAGGCAGTGTGGTTGTATTTGAGGCACTTTGAACATTGCTTAACCTGCTTTATATAGGGTTTGACTTCTAAGTTGGTGTGGGCTCCGAAGGATATGTGTTTGGGGGCTTCAGGGAATTTAGCAGTCTTTTTGAAGTTGATTATGACAATGGAGGTTGGGACCGTTTTTTCGTTTCTAGTTGAGGTTATTCTACCCGTGCTGGTGATTAAGGGTTGAGGGTTTTGGTCTTGGTTAATGTTAGCTTCTAGAGAGTATAATTGTAAGTCCTCAGTTGTTTCCCTGGGGTTAACCCTACTTACGCCTCGTGTATATTGTTGCCAATAAGGTGTTTGTTTGATTACCGTGACGTGGAATATTTGAGTTATTTTATTTGCTGCGTTGTAAGATTCTCGGTTAGGGAAGATTATCTGGTATCCTTTGTTGGCTTTTTCAATATTGTTGTAATTTATTTTTTCTCTTTTAAACCAAAGTCCTATTTTATCTGCCGAAAGTTCTAGTGAGAGAGTGGTGCCTGAGCCTGCTGAGGAGAAGTAGAGGGCGAAGGTGGTGAGGAAGACGCCCGGGGAGGTGGAGTGGATGTGTCGAGTTTGCGTTTTATGGTGTTTTGAGGTGGCGAGTTAGCTGGTTTGGTGGGGGTGGTGTGTGTCGTGTTTTCGCCATACTCGGTCGGGACGATGTTTTCGAGTGACCTCCCGGAAGTGTTGTGCGCTTCCGCAGGCGTGGGTGAGAAAGGAGCTGGGATGTCTGCGAATGTGGCGTTGCGGGTGTCAGTCATGTTGTTTGGGTATTGTGTTGGAGAGTTGGAGAGCATGTGTTGTGGTGAGTGGTGGTGGAGTGGGAGTGGTGTTTTGGGGAGGTGAGTTGGTTTGTTGTTTTTACTGGGTGAGTTTTGTTTAGGAGGCAGAGGAGGTTGCGGTGGTTTTTTGTTGTTGGTTTTAGTAGGAGGGTTTTGGAAATGGATTAATTATTAAAGATTTATTTTGTTGCTGGAAGGCTGGGATTAGGTGAGACAAGTGGAAAGAGGGGATTAGGAGATATTTAATCGAATGGGTGGAGGTATGTGATTGGTGGGCGTGGGTGGTGAGTAGGAAAGAGCGTGCGTTGGTTTTAGTAGGACGGTTTGGGAAATGGATTAATTATTAAAGATTTATTTTGTTGCTGGAAGGCTGGGATTAGGCGAGACAAGTGGAAAGAGGGGATTAGGAGATATTTAATCGAAGGGGTGGAGGTATGTGATTGGTGGGCGTGGTGAGTAGGAAAGAGCGTGCGTTGTGTTAAGGAGAATTCTCAAATGGCACCTCCATATATATACAGTGCATATACGCATCAGTCGGAAAAACCGACCTAAATGAATAAATCAAATACTTAAAAGCTCCAACGACCTAACTAAGGCAGGCAAACAAATAACCTTCTTGTGGATACCCGCCCACGTAGGAATATACGGTAATGAAAACGCCGATAAAGCAGCTAAACTATCCCTCAAAATCCCAGAAATAAGCTTAAACTTACCCATCTCAAAATCAGAAATTAAAAGTGTAAACAAGCAAAAAATCACCAAAAAATGGCATAACCTATATCTAAACTCAAATAGCCAAATCAAAAAAGTGCTCAGCAAACCACTAACCAAAGCAAAAATTCTCCATCCATCAAAAAAAATCGACAGAGTAATCACTAAACTCCAAACAGGACACACCAACCTAAATAACCACCTAAAAAAAAATAAAAAACACACTACAGGTAACTGCCCACATTGCAAACAACTAGAAACCCCAGAACACGCACTCATCCACTGCACACACTACCTAACACATCGAACCGCATTACAAACCACCCTCAAGGCTCTCACTCTAGAAGCAATACTAAACCCACAAAATAAACTAGAAAACTTCAAGGCCTTAGGCGTATTCTTAATCAAAACGGAACTAATAAAACGCATCTAAAAACACAATAACCTACCAAATCAAAATCACATAAACAAACAAACATCCACCATACCCAGCTCCCTTAGTTCTCCTCCCCAACCCCATCGGCATCTATTCCAAATCTCAAAATTCCCAAATTATATATAAGCAACCCCTAAAGCCCCCTCTTAGGGTTGCACAGGCCACCTTCGCCCCTTTCGGAAACACATTAAATGGCCTGGCCGGGCCCGTGTGCGAAATACGCATCAGTCGGAAAGCGCACGTTAAATCTCCAAAGTAAGTAAGTTACTTCGAGTTGAAGGGAACATGGCAAACTTCATAGACAGCTTCCTGCAAGACAGGTCGCTATCAGTTAAAATAGGGAACAATCGATCGGATCCTATGGCACTGGACAATGGCACGCCACAAGGCAGCATCATAAGCTCAACCCTGTTTAATATCATGATCAATGATCTTTTTGACCATGTCAACTCTCCTACCCAAACTTCTAAGTTCGCTGATGACGGAGCAATATGGGTAAAGCACAGAGATATCTCACAAATCAGAAAAAAAACTCCAGTCAGCCCTGGACGGAGTAGATCAATGGTGCAATAAATGGGGATTCACCCTTTCAAGTGAAAAAACGGTTGGAGTTCTATTCAAACGCCGGGGGAAAGATGCTATGATACCCCGTGTCTCCATAAAAGGCAAACCTATCAAATTCGAAAAATCTGCAATATTTCTTGGAGTTATCCTTGATCAACACCTCACTTGGCGCAAGCATATAGAATATGTGGAAAACAGATGTCAAAAAGACCTGAACGTATTACGGGCAATTTCAGGCACATCTTGGGGCACATCGAGGGACACTCAGCTGGACCTCTACAAAGCTCTTATCAGATCAAAAAGTGACTATGGTTGTGAGGCTTTTCACTCAGCATCAAATACTGTCTTGAGGCGCCTAGACAGAATACAATACAAAGCCCTAATGCTGGCCACAGGCGCAGCGACAGGCACCTCACTAGAAGCACTACTAGTAGAAACGGGAGAACTCCCATTGAAACTAAGAAGAGAGCAGGCAATATTATCGTTCTGGGGACGAACATCAAACCCTTTGGTTAAAAAGATATGGCAAGACAAAAACGCTCGAGATGAAGCCCTAGCTCGAAAAAATCCCTCACTAAAGCCATCTGGGATATTAGTGCGTGAACTCATTCGAAGTCACAATTGCGATGACATTCAGCCTCCAGAAAGTCACTACAAAGGGTTACACCCTCCCTGGACTTTACAAACTCCCAAAGTTGACACTGCTTTAACATCAGAAGTCACTAAAAGAGAAAACCCAACCCTACTACGATCAGTAGCTATCACTAAAATTCAAACTACCTGGGACAGCTGGGCCCATATATACACTGATGGATCCAAGAATCCTATCAAGAATCCTGGTTACGGGATCCATATCCACAGCTCCAAACCCCAAGCACATTTGCTTGCCTGATGGTCAGTCAGTATTCACGGCTGAATTGGAGGCAATTCATCATGCACTCAAACTCATACCGGAACTCCCGGAAGCAAAGGCAGTCATCCTATCAGACTCGCTAAGTGCACTTCAGGCCATCAGTGGGAGAAACTCAAACTCCAGGCAAAACACAGTCAACAATATTCTATACGAATATACAAAACTATCGGACCAAGGGCAACAGGTGGAGCTGTGTTGGATCCCCTCTCACATAGATATTCATGGAAATGAAAAAGTAGACTCACTGGCGAAGCTAGCTCTAGACAAAGCGGATATAGAGCCTGTTCCCTTTAGTAAACTAGAGATAAAAAGCAAAATCAAAGCCTCCATAGCAAAAAGATGGCAAGCCCAATGGGACGCAAGTAAGATCGGCAGATGGCTATACAAAATTCAACCCAAGGTCCAACAAAAGCCAAACTCATACTCAAATGAAAGGAAAATTGAAACTGCTATCTCACGCCTCAGACTTGGTCACAAAAAGCACTATGACAAGGTTTGTTCATCTTGCAATCAGGCTGAAAACATTGACCACCTGTTACTAGAATGTCAAGACCATGCCCCAGCCCGGGCTAGGTTAAAACAAGAATTGCAGTTAGATCCGCTATCTGTCATAGATCTCCTAAAGCCAAGAGATGCAATAGCGAAGGCCAAACTAACTCTATTTCTGAGAGATGGACTTACTTACTTACTTACTTTGGAGATTTAACGTGCGCTTTCCGACTGATGCGTATTTCGCACACGGGCCCGGCCAGGCCATTTAATGTGTTTCCGAAAGGGGCGAAGGTGGTCTGTGCAACCCAAGAGGGGGGTTTTAGGGGTTGCTTATATAGAATTTGGGAATTTTGAGATTTGGAATAGATGCCGATGGGATTGGGGAGGAGAACTAAGGGAGCTGGGTATGGTGGATGTTTGTTTGTTTATGTGATTTTGATTTGGTAGGTTATTGTGTTTTTAGATGCGTTTTATTAGTTCCGTTTTTATTAAGAATACGCCTAAGGCCTTGAAGTTTTCTAGTTTATTTTGTGGGTTTAGTATTTCTTCTAGAGTTAGAGCCTTGTTTAGATTAAGGGTGGTTTGTAATGCGGTTCGATGTGTTAGGTAGTGTGTGCAGTGGATGAGTGCGTGTTCTGGGGTTTCTGGTTGTTTGCAGTGTGGGCAGTTACCTGTAGTGTGTTTTTTAAATTTTTTTAGGTGGTTATTTAGGTTGGTGTGTCCTGTTTGGAGTTTAGTGATTACTCTGTCGATTTTTTTGGATGGATGGAGAATTTTTGCTTTGGTTAGTGGTTTGCTGAGCACTTTTTTGATTTGGCTATTTGAGTTTAGATATAGGTTATGCCATTTTTTTGTGATTTTTTGCTTGTTTACACTTTTAATTTCTGATTTTGAGATGGGTAAGTTTAAGCTTATTTCTGGGATTTTGAGGGATAGTTTAGCTGCTTTATCGGCGTTTTCATTACCGTATATTCCTACGTGGGCGGGTATCCACAAGAAGGTTATTTGTTTGCCTGCCTTAGTTAGGTCGTTGGAGCTTTTAAGTATTTGATTTATTAATTTAGGTCGTTTTTTTGGTATTTTTGTTTTGGAGGGCTTGCAGTCCACTTAGGGAGTCGGTAAGTATTAGGATTTTTTTGTGTTTTTTGGATTCTTGATTATGGAGGGCTGAGGCCATGCCCATTAGTTCGGCCGTGAATATTGATTGGTTGTTTGGGAGTCGGAAGGATTGTGTGGTTTTAGTTGGTTGTGTGGTATGGACTCCGAAACCTGTGTGTTTGGAGGTCGGATTTGAGGATCCGTCCGTGTAAATGTGACACCAATTTGGCCAATTTTCGTGTATGTATGCTAGTGTGGTAGTTTTAGCTATGTTTGGGTCGGTTTGTTTATTTATTTGGCTAGCTAGTGTTGTGTCTATTTTGGGTATTTTAAGTTTAGGGGTGAAGATATTTGATTGTTTGCAGTTTTGTTTAAGATTTTTAATTTGGTGTTCATTTAGGTAGTTTGTTATTCTTTGGGATATTGGGGTAAGTAAGGGGTGTTTACGAGCTAGAGCTTGGTTTTGGGGGCTGATGTTTTGGTTTATTAAGTTTTGGATGAGAGGGTTTGATTGGGACGCGGCCCAGAAATTTAAGCTTAGCTGTTCCCTGCGTAGACTTAGTGGCATTTCTCCTGTTAAGGCCTGAAGTGAGGTGTAGGAGGTGCCATGTTGGGTGCGTGTAATTAGTTTGAGAGCCTGATATTGTATTGAGTCAAGTTTTTTAGATAGAGAGTTGTTTAGGGTGTTGTATATGGCGCAGCCGTAGTCTAGTTTTGATCTAATTAGTGATATGTAGAGAGAGAGGAGGGTATCTTTGGATGCTCCCCAGTTAGAGCCAGTTAGGCATCTTAGGGTGTTTAGGTCTTTACTGCATTTAGTTGTTAGGTTTTGAATGTGAGCATCCCAGGTGAGATGTTCATCGAAAATAAGTCCTAAGAATTTGGTTTGTTTTTGAAATTTGATTGTTTGATTGTTTAGCTGGAGGATTGGGGAGGCGGGTTTCATGTTTTTATGTTTGAATACTATTCCTGTTGTTTTTTCTGAGTTAAGGGAGAAGCCCCATTTGTCAGCCCATTGTTGTATTTTATTAAGAGATTTTTGGAGTAAATTTTGGACCATGTTCATGCTTTTAGTGCGGATCCAGATGGCTCCATCATCCGCGAATTTTGATGTGTTTACTTTAGGGGATAGGCCCTCGAATAGATCGTTTATCATTATATTGAAGAGGGTGGGGCTGAGGATACTGCCCTGTGGAGTACCATTTTCTAGGGGACATTGGTCCGATAGAGTTTGGTCTATACCCACGGTTATTTTACGATTGTTTAGGAAGTCCTGGATGTAGTTTATTATCTGACCTTTGAGAGATGGACAGCTGCTCGAACGTATATAAACAGAGCAGCCAAGGATAAAAATGAAATCATATCAATATAAGAAAAAAGAAATCATATCAATGCAAAAACAGAAATTATGTGAACACCGAACTCACAATAGATATGTGAACCCTTCTCACACACAGGAGTCCCAAAGAGGGACAGGTCAGCCGAAATTGCCTAGGCAGAAGGCGACCTCTTAAACACCTAATGCAACAACAACAACAGTTATTTCAAACTCACTCAATTTGTCTGTTTGGAAAAGTATAGTAATCAGTGATTTATGTTCACATCAAATAATTTAGCCATATCTGTTAAGCTGAACACAGTTCACTTCATCAGTTAAGTTTGGCTCACAGTGGGTCACAGCTAAGTCATCAAGTAGCTCAGATAATCAGAACAGGCTATAGCTGGCAAGTCTCTGGACAGTACAAGTTAATCTCCCCAGCCTGCTGGCAAAGTGAGAGTAAACCGTTTCCTTCAGGTGCGCCGTTTGAAATGGTTTACTCTCGCTTTGCAAATGCACGGGTAAACGTTAAGTTCATCCTTAATTTGTACATCTGTACATCTGTACATAAATGTAATTTTAATCAATAATTAATAAAAACCTATCCTACTTCACACATTTTTTGTGTTATATCTACCTACACAGGCTGTAGTCTGGCTATAGTCAGTCAGTGAAAGTGAAGGCCATCCATGTACGTTACACTATCATACGTACCAGAGGCAGGAGGCTGTTCATCTTCATCTACAAAATGAAAATATAGTTCTGAAGCTATTTCAGGTTCGGCTTGTCTGTTAGATATTACTTTCCAGATAGTTCACGATGAAGCAGGCAACTATTGAGAACAGTTTCAAAATATATAGGTATAGTTTTTATTAAAGTATACGAAATACTACAGTGTTACTACAATCAGGTACATGTTTTTCATGAACACATTTCATCACGTACATGTGAGGAACACACGGTTTGAAACAGACTGTAATCAATGTATAATAGATATTTGATCCGTTATCAGTGTTTGTTAAACATTTTAAACAGTATGAATATGGAACTGCCAATGTATTGTTAACATTAAATACATAAATGATCACCTGTCACTGCAGTGAGTATTTGTGTATGCAGTGTCAGTCATACTTCCAAGGAAGTTGGTATCAGGATGTTATGAATTGACCCCGAGACACTAACTATTATTCATAAACATGCCAATAGGCCACACAACATGTTTCAATGACCCCCATCCCCCTCAGTATGGTACATTTGTACTAAATTGCATCAAACTAAAGTAAACACTTATTGAGTTATCATGGACATAATAGTGGAAGACCTTGAGAGTGAATTGAACTTTTTTTTGTCAATCAAAGTTTTTTCCAAGAATAGTCCCCAAAACGGAAACATGATGTCCTGTGGTAATGTAAAGACGAAATTATCTCTACTCATTGAACGTGGGTTACCGTGACCTAAAACTGTTATCATAAATGGCAAATGAGGACAGTCCAATGACTATTCAAATCGTATCATCGTATCAGACAGAATATGTGCTCTAGTGGTAGAGCATCCGACTTAAGAGCGGAAGGTCCGGGGTTCCGCCCCCGGTCGCGTCTTACCAAACGACGTTAAAAGATGGTACTTGTTGTTACCCTGTCTGGCGCTCGGCATTAAGGTGCTAATACTGTGGCATGGTATCTCAGTGCGCTAGCACTATAAATCGGCATCAGTTCGAACCAGTACAAGCAGCCACACACACACACACACACACGCACGCACGCATGTACGTAGCTATATAAATTCAAAAATCTTGGACGCAACGTTAAACCCAGACAATGCGTAATGCTATTCAAATCTATGACTGTCACATTGAATTTTAACGAAATTCGTGTGATTGGCCGGCGCTTCAGGTAGAGCAGTGTCATAATTTTTTTCAGTCGCCCATTCATACAATTAAGCCCTATGGAATCTGTTTCTGTAGATATTCGAGATTAATCCGTCAAACAGTCAAAAACAAAGTGCGGACGGACGGCCAACTTCTCGCAAAATCTGTAAACTTTCATAATGACATGAGCTTGGTTACATACAATATTTATCAGGATTGGGTGTTTTTCAAATGGAAATATCAACCGAGTCATAGTTTCTAATGTGTGTCTAGTCGGATGTGCTCTTCTCGGTAGGTTAGCATGTCTTTAGATAAATTTTCAATTTCAATATCCCCCCTGATCTAGATATATCGATATGTTACCCCACAAAAATATCATACTTACCATCAGGGTCACTCTCCTTTCCTGAAAACATGTCATCAGGGAGTATTACAACTGCACAAACTGAAATGTTTCCCTCTGATATATTGATGTGATATATTCACACGCAATGTTACAATCAATGAAAAATACTTCTCTCACAGTCATTGTCGGTAGGCATTTTGAAACCATGACATGTACAATTATAAGTAACAAAATGCAGAGAAGGCGTAGCTACAATATTTTTAGTATGTGTGACAGTACATTGTAGGCACATGGAAATCGACTGACTCAAGTTTAAGGCACAACATAGAGTTCATATCTGGCAGGGTTCTTCTATAGCCGATATGTGACGTCATATTTTTGCGTCCCACAGAGGAAAAGAAAAGATATACTTGATATGATACCCCTGTGTTGTTCAATCACTGCATGGTTGCGACAACGGAAGCGGTTGCGTTGACGGTCATACCCAATCCCACCCTCACCATTCGTTCCTTTTAGCAATCTCTCAGTGAAAAATTGATACCCTCTGAGACTGTTTGGTTCATAATTTTCCCTGTTTGTTTTTAGAACACTTATGTGTTTCCAGTTTGTAAAACACCTGCTCGCGTCACCTTGCGAAAAAAGCCATTTTAAATAGCATACTTATGTTATTCTGGTATGACAAACATGTTTCTTTGATGGGTAAAGGCTTTTGTCAAGTGATAAATATACAATAATTTCATACTTACCACAGGAAAGCGGCTCATCCACACCTAAAACATATAAGGAAACTTTAGAGACGAAATCCCAAAATTGTAGGTTAAATACGATCATTGATTTTAACACGACGTTTGTGAAGCAGCTATATATAACATACACACACACGATTTCTAACCTATTCACCTATTTTAACTTATTCACCGTTCCTTACTGATTTACTGTTGAAACGTTCCAGGTTTGGCTACCGAACATCCATATCATGTTTTGACATACATGATCTTCATATCAAACTACTGAGGGCGATGCCTTGGGGTAACGTCAAATTCTGTATCTTAGAAATCGACCCAAGGTTCATTTATCAAACGGCAAGAAAGTTACGATTGTTTCACTACGTAGAAATTGCATTTTCACGTTCATGCTATGAACATATCTAGGTTACAAGCGTGTGCGATAGTGTTACGGCTAAACGTTGTATCGATGAAACATAAACCAAATAGAGACGGTATTGTGCAAGGTAAACTCATCTAAAAACATAAAGGAACTAAAGAAAGCATAGATTTGATAAAATACACTTATAATTTCTTAATTTAATATTATATTCAATTATTACGCATTTGAATTTCAGTTAGATATTTTAAATCCAATCCGCCATGGATTTGACTTTTAGGACAACAATCATAAACAAAACAAAACTTTACAGTTTGTGAAAAGAAGGGTTGTTTCTTTTGTCTCCGATTTTTGATCGGTTGTTTTAAAGTTCATAACCTACCATCTAGTTTCACCAAAGTATAAATCCAAACGAATCCCAAATAGATAATAGGGGCGGTCGGGTTAAAGCGTTCGCTCATCACGCCGAAGGCCGGGTTCGATTCCCGACATGGGTACAATGTGTGAAGCCCATTTCCGGTGTCCCCCGCCGTGATATTGCTGGAATATTGCTAAAAGCGGCCTCAAAACGATACTCACTCACCCTTATATACGCAAAAGTATAAGCATAAATAAGATATTTCCAGCAACTTTTCTGTTAAACCTCAATCCTATATTGAAATGGCATGACATCAACTTTCGCCTGATCATACACGTAATACCATGCTTCACGTACCTGATGGTGTCCTTTTTCGTCGTCTTCCTGTTGTACCTGTTGCAATACAGACGGAAGAAACTGATGAATAATAAGAAACGACATTGATAAAGGATATGTGTATTCAATATATATGTCATGTGAAAGTGCAGGCGAAGCAAATGCGCAGACACATCCAACATATGCCGTTAAAAAGATTTGTTTAATCAAAGAATGGTTCTAAATGTATGCTTTCACAAGCTGTACCCAGTGGGTGATGCTTGGAGGATGGAAAGTCGGTTTTGATCCCCGGCCGTTATATATCAAAGTACTTTAAAAGATTGTACTTGTTGATGGTCCTGTCGTTCGACATAAAAGGGATAAAACATGGGCTGGTCGGCTCGGAATCGATATACTCTGTCTGAGTCGAGTATCCTTGTCATCTATGTCAGTGGGCTGTTAACACTATAAAACCGGATTTAGTCCGACCTAGAACTAAAAACCACACACACACACGAGCATGAACGTCGCTATAATCGTAACCGCGAGGTTAGACCCCATTTCACCTCGACACAACTCGCATAACCGAATAGTCTATCATAATGGATAGAGTAAATGATGGCGATAAACCAATAGAATATATTTGCAAGTGATATCACCCATTATGAATTTTAGACTAATCCAGAAAGTAATGCAATGTCTGACTGATCAGTAAAATATTGACTGACACTTACAATAAGTTTTGATGGGGATATACACTATGTGTATTGATAACTGTATACATAACATATCGTATAAAATTATAGTTATGATATGCTCTGTATGCAGTATCGTCTTGCAGTTTGTTGTAATTTAATACAAGGTGCATATACGACAACGTGTCATTTACAAATACCCTCAGAAGATCAGAAGAATTGTCATATTCATTCCGAGAATTACATGAAAAAGGAACAATATCAATCAAAACTAGATATAGAATATGACTTTATTATATCCTTAAGAAAATGTGTAATTTCGTGTAAAGGCATGTAAATGCCTATTAAGACATCGTGAACACCCATACTTAACCGTGACCGTATGCCATACGTGATTCTGACACAGACGATCTTCACCTTAAGATCTACTGTTCTATGTGTGCTATATGGAAAATGATGCGTGCCAATTCTGAAAAATCGGTAACCATCTGCGTAATTATTCATATGATATATAAGATATACTTCCCGAAATCACTTTTGCATTTTATTTTTGCGGAGTATAGTTTCAGAATATAGTTTCATGTGACGCTCAGTCTCCATTCATGAACTACAAACTACACTTATAGCTTGCCAAACTGTATAAGATACTTAACATTAATATTGCATAATACATAATAGAACCTGTGGAAATAATATCCGCTCGGGACGGACAAACAAGAGGCAGCAGAAGCCTCGTCACGTGAACAATTCGTCTCACAGTTCCGTGACCCGACCGTTGTTCATTTAAACATCTTAATTGCCCATCCACCCGAATCACATCATTCGCAATTGCCTGTTTTAGTCATTTAGACAAATTGTCGAGACAATATAGGGGCTAATTGTTGAGTTAGTATGCAAAATATGGGAAGCACTTCAGGTTCCTAACCGCCAAATCAGAATCAGTTATTCCCCTGGTTTTGCTTTCAGTGGCAGCTGTGATTGTTTTGTTTTTTTAAACAATCCAGTAATTAAAACCGACCGGTTTTTTTCAATATTTAATGCTGTCTTTTTTAACATGATGCCTAATGCTGAATGTGACCAGATATGTCACTGTAGGTGACATTTGGAGGGGAACCGGGACTGATGTGTTTAGCTTTCCATACTCGGAAAAGGAACGGAGTAAGCTGGACAAATGTTTTGTTTATATTGCTGCTTAAAGGCCAGACTATATAAAGTTAATATAGATGTTTATGGAAATGTTGTGTAACCATTTTTTACTTGCCAATTTATACACTGTAATTTTAGATAAATCCGTTGCTCGTCATCTTTTCCAAGAAAGATTTTCTCAAATGATAACTGTTTGTCTTATCCTGGAGTTATCGTTCTTGGATGGTTGCCTAAATTAAAATGTGTTGATGAAAATATCATTATTGCTGTATAGTAATATTTATTGCGTATGTTTCTTTGGGACGATATTAGAATAACTCCTTTTGTACTTGAAATGGTTTGTGATGTTAATTTGTTGTATTTATTTATATACGTGGATATGTGTATCCTAAACTAGTATTTATTCTCTATACATGTGTTTCAGGGTGTCTATCTACCAATTGACAAAGTAATAAAGACTCACATCCGTAGCCTGTGTCTTGTGTTCCCTTTATATCTACACAACCCCGGTTACATTACTAAATACGAGGATATTTAAGTACTAATGTTGCATGTAAGCCCTGTTTAGTCTGAAGTAGCCGTCCTCAAATGATGTTGTTAAAGGAGGACACGAAAGTATTTCTAAGTACATATTTGCAAGTAGATTTGTTGTGAGGAGTTGGTGTAAAATATTATGTAAGATTCAAGTTTGGTAAAGGAATATATCACTTATTAACGTTTAACTGTGATAATGGTAAGACCAACTAAGCATCAAAGGTAAATACATTCAGACATCTTGCTGCGAAGCAGAAATGCCAATGCTCCCCACGAGTTCACCCTTATCACATTAAAATCTCCAAACACCCGTAAAATATCTTTGCACTACATGTGAACAATCTTCAAGTAAAATTTATGGAGATAAACAAAAACTATGGGACCGCGGTTTGGTCGGCCTACAGATTCCTGTTACTACGTCCTTCACTAGGGAACAAACGCGGCGTCGGGGCTTACAGAAAAATAACAGCAGACACTGCTCATATCGGTATGAAATGATTACATTATCTCTTAGAAACAGTCATGTTGTTTCGCTCTTTATTGTCTTTCAAATATGTGCGTAAACACCTGATAAGACAATCCAACTGACAAACATCACGTCTATTCTCATGAAACATAGACGTGAAAATAATTGGTTTGCATATTTACTTATGAAGGCAGTCAGTTTAGATTTAAAGTTTTGGAACACATTACCTTGTTTGAAACTAGCACTGACGACGACAGTCCAAATGTTCCCTCTTATTCGACATAAGGCAATTACAAATTAATTGCCTTATGTCGAATAAGAGGGAACATCTACATTATGTATAATTGTTACATTTAGGTTACAGTTTTAAACAAAATGAGCAGGTGTGGGTTTCCATTGCTCTTCTTGGTGTTTGTGAGTTACACATTCTTGTTTTGTAAATGTCGAGTTGTATATCTATTGTACTTAAGTCTGCACTCTGGTTATAAATATATTCAAGTCGAACCGCATTTCCAGCGTTGCACATGATTAAGTGCCACTATCACTATGTGCATAGATGTAAAAAGAGCAACAACTTTGTGATTCAAAATCAGGCCCATTGTAAATAAACTTATTATTATCAAGAAATAGAAACCAATTATAACCTTGACCATCAATCTCAGATAATCATCTGATTTAAGATTTCATAGTGGAAAACATTTAGAGCGCCTTCAAATATGAACTATTTGTATCTTTGGCAGGTTCCTTACGAGATGCATACGTTTTAGTCTAAGTTTACAAATGGACGCACGAAAACTCATGCTACTAATAGGTGATTAGCAGAACTAAATCCTTTTTCCCGAAAGAAAAACTTGAGATAAGAAATAGACTGAAAACATATGGACATATGTCCTGCCCTACCGATTAGCACCCGTCACTTAATTAAGTGAAACAATTTGCATAAGTTCAGAAATGTCCTATTATGCAACATTTAAAGTTTCTTTAAATTGTGATTTCAAAACTCATTACACAAAGCAAATAGAATATTGCTCTTTCTCGTTTTCATTTAAGTTGTCATGACCTGGAAACTGAGCGTTGGAGTCACCAAGAAATTTAAGAAAATGTAAACATTGTAACTTGAACGGCATTGAAAATGAATTCCATTTTCTTTTAGTGTATCCAGCATGCGTACACTTAAGACAACTATACATTACCACAAAGTTTTATCTTCATCCTAACATTCATAAATTTGATTTATTGATGTCATTGGCAAACTCCAACATCATCACAAATCTATCCAAACATTTGTACTAAGCACGCGCGGAAAGACATGTACAGGTAACTGTTATTCTGCCTGTACCATAATGTTTGTAAACAAAAGCCTAAAAGTACTCAAATAAATTGATTAATTGAAAAAAGCGATTACACAGTCTTACTACAGTTAAAAGAATTTATTCTTTCCCGCCCTTAAGGCGGCGAAGTATACGGGAGAGGTTAATTTTGTAGCATGTAAGTCGACATTTTGGTTTCTTTGAAATTTCAAGCCACACAGTCACCGAAACGAAACACACAAATCATGTGAAATGTGCGTGAAATGTTGATGTTTATCTTTTCCAGCAAATAAGAGATACTTCAAAATCGTCTTGCTATTCTGAGACTTGTCACTTTTCGTAATGCTGATAACCCATGAAATTTGTTCATTTTGTATTTAAAAGAGCTAAAAATGATCCCATTTCGCTAAAGTTAACCGGTCTATATTTTGTAAGAATAAACTATTGCGCATTGACCGATTATCTCCTTTAGCTATAGGCATAGTATAGAAGTGATAAATCACGCACTGACCTTGCATTGCTGTACATCGTATCTTATTCAAGCTGTATCACTGAGAGTTAGTGATTATCTCCCTTACCCGAACAGCTCAATTGCGCACTACCTTTGCAATGCATCGTATGTTATTTAGGCAGCCATCTAGAAACGTTCCAGGGAGGAATTTAGGCCAAGCCTGTCACGCGCACTCAATTTTCACACTGCTATTGCAACATATTGTTCAACACGATTAAATACCAGGCTTCTATAAAGTATGACTTTGTTCAATAAACAACACATGTAAAACAACGGGTTTGATATGAGAAAATTGTTTTAAATACTTAACTGTATGTAATGTATGGTATATACCGTTTCATGCGGCGGTTTACGTTTCTGCATGGTTTATTGCTTTGACAACAAAATTTTAACTTCCAGCAGAGATTATACACCCGTATATGTTCTTTGCTTCTGAATACATAGGAAATCAACAGGTTGGTCTGTAGTTTGCAATTATTTTCCAAAAAGATAATACGGTTGCATGATATCTTCACGATGTTTGGGTTGAACATAGTAACATTCTTCTAAACAAATGTCCAATCTAAGCCGGAAGCAATCACAACACAAACCCAGTTAACCAAACAAAACCATACACAAGCGTGAGTGAGGGAGTTGGGTTTAACGCCGTTGAATAGTATTCCGTGTCAGCTTGATGTGGGAGGAAAGTCTGAAGTGATGCAGGTCTTAGACGTTCACCACTTTGGTGAAACCAACGAGCAAGGGTTGTGTGCGAACCGAGATTCAAACACACTGTCATAGATTTTTGGCGTGCCCAAGGGACACAACTCTGCATAGCGACTGGGCCAACCATGCCCCCGTAAAAAACTGTAAGAAACTATTATACAACAAAGATGTTTTAGTTGAGATATGTATTGCGGAACATTCCATGAAGAAACAGTGGCAATATTACACAATCACAAACTACAAAATACATGCATAATAAACGACAATTAAAAAAACACAGGAACATTCAACATTCAAAGGAGGTACATTATAACAATTTTATTTAAAAAAACAAGTGTATTAAAATGATATGGAAACAATATGAGAATTGACCAAAACTATGGTAATGTTGTACATACATGTACAAGGAATTTGTTTGTAATTGTTGATATGTTAACAGATCTTGGAAGTTGTTTCTGGATAACTGTTGGTAAACTTATCAAGAATCTGCTCCTTTAACAGAGTGTACCAAATTCTTTATCATGACTGGGGATTATTTGTGATTCTCTTTCTTGGTTGTATTATGTAAGACAGTGCGTAATGTTGTTCATCTTCTGAGACATCACATGTTTCACAGAGACGTTGTTGGTTGGTGTTTTTGTATATCTACAATTTTTTCAATTTTAAGTTTGTGATTACTTAAACGTAGTTTTGAGAAAAGTGACCTATGGCCTTTGTTTTTACAATATGTGAGATAATTCTCAATATTTATAGATAACGTGACCAAACTGTATGTTCCTAACTTGCTGCTAGATAAATGGGAATCCATTAATGATTGCGTGATTTTTTACATTTAAACTGAAGTATATTTAGAGTGGATTCATTACATTTTTTGTGTTTACTATTTTAAAAGTTTGCTTTATTTAACCCAACCAACATTTTGACCAGAAATATTGATATTTGCTGCAAAAGCATGCTTTAGAATGACATTTGTTGTGTTATCTATATAGGATTATTTTTATTGGTACTAATAGTGGGTATATTTCAAGTTTTGCCTGACAGGCCCAGTTTTCTTGCCTGGGTTTTCTTTGTGCTGACCAATTAAAGACACTGTTTCTTTTATTGTGCTTTCCAAAGATAATTACATTAATAACAACCAATATGTACTTTACACCAATTCTCTCCTCCCATAGCTTACACCTCCTTCCTCTGCACATAACATTATATTGCGGGGAGCTATTGATGCTCTGCAGCAATCTCTACTTGTTAATACTACTAAAGATATTTCATTAGAAACAGTGCTGGCTATACAGTAACAACCCTAGCAATAATGACGACAAAGCAATTTGGCATTTACAAGTACACATTTACAGTCACCCTCATCTCCAAGTCTGTTAGTTCATAGAGGTACATGGTCGTATGAGAATTGACAGGATCTCAGTTCCCTCAGCCGGTGACTTCTCTTATTACCAACAGTGCACACTGTACACAGTGTAATCAAAACAACATCATGGTTCAGGGAACACAATATCAAAATCTTCAACCCTATTCCGCAATGAACGTATCCATGTAATGCCATTGTCAACAAACAAGGAATAATTTTAAACATATTTTATTTTACATATACCTGTTATTAACATAATACAAAAATGATAGCAAATATTTGACACTTTTCACAATGTAAAATCTAAAATTTGATCCCCAAAGAATCATATTACACATACATATATTGATGTTGTTTATATTATATTACATATACATATAAACTAAATAGCTGCTAAAGAAAGAGCGGTGCGGTCGCAACGCAGTGACTAGACTTGTTTTTCGACCCGGTGACAGTCTGCTTCTGATTAGTTGAGTTAAGAAACATTGTAAAGCAAATGGTGAGAGTCCATCGATAAGGTTTTTGTTTCTGAAGGTTTCGTTGCTGTGACTGCTCTTCTTGGTAAGCATCGTGTCAAGTGAGTTTGTTCCGGAGAATTTAAAAATGTCCATAACAATCTGAGCAGTAAGTTTAGATGCACGTATGTATTTGTGTCAGGTAATACATATTTGTTTCAGGTAAAGTATGCAAATATGTTTTTGTTTTGTTTTTTTGTATAACTATTATAACAGACAAAACTGCAGAGAGAAAAATGACTAGAAATAAGGTACATTCAACATTCATTATACAGTACCATGGTGTGGGTAAACAAAAGATCTCTGAGCTCGATCTTCCTCTGAGAAAGATTACTAAATGAATGTATTTGATATTATGAGATTTTGAGATGCTTGTGTCTTAATGCTGATGATGTTACCCGTACTGTATCAAGACAGTAAAGGGAGGAGGGTGGTTGCCTGGTGGTGTAAGCGTTTGCTCGTTATGCCAAAACACACGTTCGATTCTCAACGTGGGTACAATGTGATAAGGTCCTCCTCCTGGTGTTGCTTGAATATTACGAAGTGTTGTGTGAAAAAAGGTCAATGCCAGAGAATAACCAGAATCGACTATCCACCGAAACAGATTACAGTGGCCTCAAAAGGCAAAGAAGCCGTGAAAATTATATAAATGGATCACTAAAAAACAGTGATGACACCAGGTGTTAGCGAAAAGGGTAAGCATATCCTGCCCTAACAGTATCACTCGACAGGCACACACACTTTGCATGAAAATGTATGCCCATAGCAGTAATTCTGCCATGCAACGGCGACCTGTAAACAGACTAGACAATCAGGCGTGGGTTCAGAAATCCAGTTATACAATAGCGCATTTACTGATATTGTTGCAACTAAAAACATACCCCACATGCTCTCAGTCATAACGGTCCATTACCCGTGTAGGTTTTTTTTATCTACATAATTTGTGCTCTGCGGTTGGTGTTGATTCTGATCGCAATGTGACAAATCTTTAAATTAAATTACCTAAATCGATCTATGCTAACAACAAGTCCCGCTTCATTTTACTAATTAGGAGATTCTGAAGAAGAGGTTAAGCAGTCAACACTCAGAAGTGCGGTCAACACGGTCTCAAAAGTGCTGCTACACGAAACTATTGTCCCATGTTAACTGTGGAAGCTTTGGTTGTGTATCAGTGAAAAGTGATTCAGCGTCATATGTTTTGGGTTGTGGCGAAGGCATCAGTGAAACTACCCTGGTGTGGAGGGTGGATGAGATGGGTGATGAGAATCTGTTTACTGTCAATTCAAGTCACTGGTCTTACGGTCAACAACACAGAAAATGTGACATGCGAATCAAAGTTGGAAATGTTTTCAGAACGGATGGTCCAACCTTATGAAAACCACATGATCACCTTCCATTCATCTTCAACAGAAACGTCTGGAGGTCACAATTTCCTCAGAAGATAAAAGCGACAAACCCCTTTTCATATTCATAAGACATCTCTGTTAAACACAGAGTTAATTTTACGATGACGGCTTTATCATGAGCATACGTTTATGAATCACTGTACAAAGGTGATAATATCAGGTGTTAGCGAAAAGGTGGGCATATGCCTCACAATTACATGCACAGCCAAGTCAGTTGTCCATTTAAAAAACACAAAACATATGACAAAAGTCAAAGGACGTCACATTTTGAAACGATCTCGACATATCTACCATAAATTTCATAAAAAGGCCTTCAATGTTGTAACCTTGATTTTGTGTAAGAAACAAACAGGTACCTTGCCAGACACACTGGAAAAACACTTTCTATGTAAAGTATAAATTGTGCATTCATAGCTTTCAGAAAACAGCCATACTTGATGAATGATAGTTAACAAATTGTGTTGAAATACACAGGAGTAAGTGTCACCGCTATTTTGCTTTTTACACCCTTGAAATCTGTTTCATGGGATAATTGAAATTGGTTGTGATTATTCCCTTCTCATGCGTTATATATTTACAATTGAAAAAGGCATTACAATGGGTCAACTATGCAGCGGCATCAATAAATTATAAGCCCCATAATAACAGTCCGTGCACTCGCGAATGTCCAGAATAAGTCATCGAGTGTCTTGAATGAGGCATGTGCTCCTGCATTCGTGAATCCAAGAAACTCGGCGCTTTCAGACAGGTATTCTTCCGAACCGGGCAAGTCAGATCGTAGAACGCGTTGAATCGCCTGAGTTGTGTTCTTTGATAGGGACCACCAGCCTTCTAGTAACTTATTCAAGCAAAGCTTCACGAACAATGAGGTAGTCAGTCCCAGCAAAGAATCGACGGCTGTAAACAATTTCCTCACGCTCTATACGGAAACGATAACGATAGTGTCAAGTGCTGAGACGTAGCAGTAAACTATTAAGGGAAGTCAATATATTTTGCAAGCTAAAAATTGCTGCCACTATCAGAAATGCATTTACAAAAAATATACTACCCCACAACATTATCAAAAATCAACATAAAGACCTGAAAGCACATGCATCGTGATCTAATTTGAAATGAAAATACCACTGTAGGAGTTGAGGTGGAGCTTGTCGTAGGAGGCGACTAAGATTGATAGGGTGGTCATTGTGTGTCATTGTACCGGATAGCATCATTCTTTACTGTTAACCACTGCTCTGTGTTTCACAAACATGTAGTAGCCGTTCTACAAGCACGTCAACCATGAAACCAGAACTTAACCCTGCAGCTACATTGAACCTCGATCTCTCGATCTAATTGCAAGCGACTCAGAAATTGAAAGTCACAAACTCACTGTTAACTGAACAGGACGTCCATAGAGACGCTCGTCAAACGGGTTACCTCCCTTGGCCCAATGCAAGACGAGAAACAGTGTTATTACTAGCTGTAACTACATTCGTACTGGAAATATTGACGATATTGCACTCAACAGCTGTAGGCCACCTGTACACATTACATAGACACTGCACCATGTTATGGGAACATGATCGCTTACTTTACAAATGCTAACTCCATTAAGAATTGTCCATTCAATAACTCAGACAAATTAGAAGAAGTTATTGGCCTTTTTCCTTCAGGTTCAGATCACAGTTTCCCTTCCATATCGTCTGAGGAAGCCGGTCCATAAGACACCTTTCTTGCTCCGTCTTTTTCTGGGTTGTTAGTCCGTCTGAGGACAAGCGAAAAAAACAGTAACGTTCATTGTTGAAAATATATATCGGACCATCAACTGGTATTGTTCCTGAAGATTTGTTGTCATTTACACAATAATCTTATCGAGGACATTATAGCTATATTTGCTTGACTCGCATGTAATGTGCAGAGAAAACGATTTAACATTTCTACGACGTTATGTATCCTCCAATAAGTTAAGTTATTTGGGCGAAAAACCTCTGACTCACGAACAACCTTGGTTTGGAATCATGCAAAGGTGCATATTCCTTCAGAATGTCTTGTGAAGAACATTGTCAACTTACTCTGGGAGATAACCTATTCAGAATTACACTGAAGTAACTAATTGTGTATTACCTTCTGTATCTCCAATATATCAAACCAAGAAGGGCAATGATACAAGTAGGTATAAGAAGCCCCAGCACAATGGATACGGTGTTATCATCCTCTGCAATATATGAAAAAAAGTTACCTGAAATGGAGGTTACAACTAAAAAACCCTAACCCTAACCCTAACCCTAACCCATGAACTCAAAGACAACACCATCTGTGTCACAAATTATAGTATACGTATATGATTTTACTAATCAAAACTGCCATAAATCCTTGAGCATGTTTAAAATTAACATGGAAGAATCAGCTGCCCATGCTAACAATAAACCCTATGTTTCTTACTGTGCTTCCAATGTAGTATTTAGTTTCCATTTATGGAAGTTAGCAACGTAACTCAAACAGATGGTCATTAAAGAGAACGTTTCATTTAGAAGCCTTTGATGGGAAGTGTGCGATAGTCATGATTTGCCTAAGACAAAATATAACTGTACATGCAGCATACAAACATATAGAGGAATACAAACCCGTGGGAGTTGGAATGGTTGTTGTCGATCCTTCACCTGGAACAGGAAGGAAATCAGTAAGTGTCAGAATGTCATATAACGTAATATACATCATCATTCGTTACTATTCATCATTGTTCGAAATACCTGCCTGCCCGACCGTCCGAGACGAGTTGATTTCAACTCGGGCTGCCAGATTTTCAAATCCCCCTGCCCGACGGTCGGGTTAAATTTCATATGTGAAAATATTCTAAATATTTACCGATGATAAGTATTAATTCACATGTAAAGATGAATGATAAAATGTAACCAAAACGAAACCCCGTTAGCTTATCCTGAGAAACATATGATTATAGTGGGCAGGCAGGTTTTGGGCAGGGCTGGCAAGTATTTAAGCTAGCCAGTCCTGTGGTCTGGCTTGAAATTTTTGGGACTTTCATACCCTGCTATTCATGCGTAAAAGTAAAACAAAGGAACACCATGCCCACCAACTGCCATCGATGTGCGGAAGCGTGAGTGAAACCCACGAGAAACTACGAAAGTGGCAGGTAAACAAAGGATCATAAGTAAGGCCCATCTAAGATTTGAACCCTCGATCAACAGATTCTCGCATAGACAAAGGAAGTAAATTTGTACAATGAATCACTGTGCTAGGCATGTCCCAAATGTGTGAGAGGAAACAAAGTCAATAACAAGCGAGATGTGATGAATGCGCTGATTTATTAGGGGACTGCGACGTTAAACAACATTCACTCACATATACTAGATAGATGTAACCACGTACCTGTATGGGAACTTCTCGTCGACGTATTACAATCTGCAAACGAATATGAAACATGTCATTTTTCAAAATATGACTCGATGAATGTATTAATTCATTGTCCGTTGAAATAAGTAATACATAAATCATTGCTCGTTAGTGACATTTACTTATCAAACAGAAAACTTATTCATTGACTTTCTGTCGTAGAGCCTTAGACGAGAGAACATCACGCGAGACACTGCATACTAATTTCTACAAGCAAAATAAGCAGGAGCATATCTCACCTGCTGTTATGATGTCGTATCTGGTAAATATCGTTCATCAGCAATCATGCACATTTTATCATATACCTTGAGGCTAAATGTAAAACAAAACTTGTCAGGTATATATCTTCAAGGGTATCACATACACGTGGTTGACCATGGCGGCTATGGCGTGATCGGATCCTACTAAATTAAAGAAGTAAAGGGGTTAGCATTTGGCGGGAATGCACACCATGTTCTATCGCAATTGGTCCGTGAGTTTAATTTTAACACCATGAACATAGTTGACATATTTTGTTCAACTTGGGGGGAAAAAAGCAAATTAATTTCTTGGATAAAGCCTCAAGCAAACAAAACAGACAGTACACTTCCCCTCTTATGCCACCCAGTAAAATGCATACCCACTGCCTTAGATCTTCTTACGCCAGAAAACACCTTATTAGTATTTGCAATATAAAGTATATCTAATGATATGTACCATAAATTTGTTATGATGCATAGCAATGACAGTAACCTTGATCTTGGACGGTAGATTAACAAATACATGTACGTCCAATCGCAGTGCTATTTTGATAGTGATAAATAAAAACAAGCTCATGACATAGTCGGAATCGTAAAAGCGAGTTTGTTTTTAGCAGAGATATCTCATAAATATGGAAAGGGTTTTGTCGCTTTTATAATATACATAACTTCCCGTCCATTATAGTTGCCTTTACGTCGTATCAGGTCGTCCGGTTCAATGACGAGAATGAACGTATTTCATCGCACCGATGGCATGGATAATACTTCATAGTAGATGTATTAAGAGCGACCAGTCAAATTTCGGTTACTTACAGATTGAAGAGTATTGTTTTAATATTGCACTCATGTTGTCCGAAACGATATACAATTTCACTCAGTGTTTATGAAATCAATTATGCTGCATTCGAGGCGAGGCAGATATTGCCGGGGCAACAAAGCAAAGGTACTGTTCGTAGCCGCAACAGAAATTGTTCCACTTACTAAACCAATTCCTCAGTGCAACAGTGTCCTCCATTGCCTCTGGAAATGACTTGACGTTACCGTTAGTGGTAATTCCTGCAAACAACAGCTCTTCCTGCCGTAGTAGGACTCAAACTCGTACTCAAAGGTCACAGAATGTTCACGTACCCCCAGTTGTCAGCAACAGGGGCATCTGGATTTCTGTCTGACTCTTAACTGACTTAGGGTATGCAACTTACATTTCAACTTAAATGCGGCGGACATTGCGTGCCATGTCAGTCTATGGGAGGTTACGCAAGATCGAATGTAAGGCAACTATTACGTCGTCAACAACGTTACCGTCCGCGTTATATATATATAGTACCCTTAATCCATTGGGACCGCCTCCCTGGTCGCGTGGATTAAGCGTCTGCCCCGAGAGTGTAAGGTGGAGGGTTCAATCCCCGGCCGCGTCTTACCAAAAGACTTCAAATATGGTGCTTGTTGTTACCCTGCCTGGCGCTCAGGTTTCAGGGTCTACAAAAAGCCGGCTCGGAATCAGTGTACTGTGTCTGAGTGGGGTATTCATGTTCAACTGCGTCATGGTATGTGAGTGGACTAGCACTATGATTTGTCCTATGTATGGTTGTAATATTACGGTTGCAATGTTTGATTATAACTCACCTAATCAATTCTCAAACTAGTATCACTGAAAGACAAGCTTACCTTTAACATTTAACTTCCTTTTCAACTCCTTCTGGATATCAGTGCTTTGCAAGGTGATAATGCATCGGTAATTTCCTTCGTCGGTTTTGACCACCTCTGTTAAGTTAAATCCAGCCTTGCCTGGTTTATGCAAGTGAAAACGGCCTTTGTAGTTTGGGTCGATAAGTAGACTATCCTACAAATGAATGGTTAAATGACTATATCGCAAGTAGTGCATCAAATAGTGATATCCGGAATTTGCGAAAGAGGGATGCACATGGTGCCCCAACGGTCAAAAACACATGCAAAGCCAAGTAAACTGTTCGCCTGATAAAATACGGGAACATTTCAAAAACGGAAATTGCATTATTTTTGTCGCTGATGTGTCAAATTTGGAAACGTATCTTAAAGTCTGCCACAAATATATTGAAAGCTTCACTATGGCTTTGAATTGTGTAACCCTGATCAAACAACTTTTCAGCGTGAGTCGAATGTATTCGTACTTCAAAAGAAATGCAGACACCAAAGGCTGTTGCTGCTGGAATATTGTTCGACATGAACAGAAAGTTGACTTTTTGAAATTTGAAGCCATCCCTCTTGTCATACAATATTTTGTGGATTGTTTTGTCGCGTTATGCATAGATCTAAATACGAAACACATGATGCGATTTCACTTTTCTTTTATTTCAGGTTCAGGTGGGTAAATCAGTGGAAGAGAATTGGCTTTTTTACCATCGTTATCCGATAACACATCAACAATATACATGAAGCTTAATATAAACTTCTTTGCCAAATTTCCTTCAGACTATATGAGAAAAAATTCTGATTGATAAGCATAACGAAACAGGTCGGCAAGGAGGGGCGCACAATTAGTGCCCATGCCTAAATGTCCTATTCCCAATTTTCACATATATGTTATCTATGAGAATACTACAAATTGTCCTGAACGTTTGAAGACATAGATGTAACTAAATCACTCAATGAAGGACTAAAATGCGTCGTTATGGATTATCAAAAGGACAGTATGAGAGGACTGATGGATCAGATGGATTTTAAATCAGAACAAGTGGATGAATGAGGATCAGCTAGAAATCTTCGTGATCTGTCTGATTTTGTGTAATCATACCATGCCTGCGTTGAACGATTCTTATGCTATCAACCATTAGTTTGTCTGGTATCCAGTAGTTACTCGCTGGAACATTGTTGACTGTCCTACATATTTAAGCCTTATTCCTGTTGTTCGTTAATAGAGATTCTAGGCCTAAACAAACCAGTAGTTGATATTGTGGGCAGCGTAAGTTGACTTCCTATCATATAAGTCATCAGCCTTACAAGATGTTTCGATTGTGTCGCCTTACTGGCCACCTGTTCTTTCCGGGATACTTATGGAATATATAAGTCAAGGAATCATCAATTACATCGTAAAATGTTATCCTGTTTTATTTACATTGGTGATACGGGATAAGTTCTGATGTTTTCATTAGTTGTAGCACAGTATCGATAGCTTCATAGTTATCCAAATGAGTGAGTGAGGATCTAAAATTGGGCATGCCCGAATGGAAATAGTACTGGCCCCGCTGTGACTGATTTACACCCCCTCTCGTTTCTGAGTGCTATAGCATCTACACCAAGACGGGAGTACTTTCGAATGAATAAATGTGTTATTTGGCAGCTTTCTTTTGTTGACATCGATATTTCCTTATAAGGTAGAAAAGAAATGAAACCTAATTGTTTTAGAAAGCTTACATCTGATTGGCCTAAGAACCAACGCACCCTTCAGTTGAATTGGGCGGCTAAACCTTGGTCGGGGTTCACCTGAAGCAACCTTCTTTGGAGGGTTTGTATGATCTGCACACAATGGTATCCTAACAGAATATATGATTTTAATCAGATGTTTACACATGGGATATATGCATACGGTTGTGGCAGCGATGAAAAACAGGTGAGTCTGTCTTAGAAACACTGACTATCTCTCTAATACTTTTGTTGAAATCATGGACAAACCATGTAGTATGATACTGAAGAAATCTGTCCTAGCACAGCCTCGTTTACATGCTCTACTGTGCCCCAAAATGGGTATTTTACCCCCAGGGGTACGAAATTTGCTCCACCTGTGGACCTGTCCACCTATTTCACCCCCTGCGTTAAATTTTAAAAACATGTTTATGTGACAACATTTACCCCTTAAGAACATTTTGCCCCTGGGTCATGACGCCTCTGATTTGCTATGGATTGGCTTGTTGTCAGCCTTGACCTGTTTTCATACCAATAATCAAAAACACTTTCGGTAACAAACCTTCGAGATATTTTGATCCTCCAGAACACGTGACGGCAAGACAGAAGATCGGTCCAATGCTATAAGAGCTGTCAGTGTCTATTTTACTTATCATTTAGTATGCCGTTCTACTTCAGTATTTGACTGATAGTGCTTAATAGACATATACGACACATCCACCGATTTGAATGCGAGAGTATAATTGTCCTTATCGAGAATGTGTTACTGTAGTCAATGTATTGGTGCAATGTTCGAGTCATCGTGGTAATCTTCGACCAACTTCATATCGACTTGTTAGAATGTGTCATTGCAGTCAATGTTCTTGGTACAATGGTCTCTGGTGATAATTATTATGCATTTTGAGGTAAAAACAAAAATAAATTTGAAACTGATATAATGTTTGAATATTGTAAATGGCTAATGGAGTTCGTTGACCGTACTTATCGTTTAGTAAAATAAGGAGAGTATGAATGGAAACTGATGTGAAAAAAATAAGTCAAACATGTGCCAGCCTCATAAAAAAAACTATATGTTTCAGTGTTGTATAAGTTTAGAGTGTCCTAACATGTTGGTGATAGTCCAGTTCACATACCTGTGAAAAAGATGATTCAGATGCTTCTGCAAGTTGTGTATTCTCAAAATACCATTCGATTAAATAGAATGGAGGGATTTCGTCAGTCCAGGAAAATGAAGCAGTGTCGCCGTGACAACAGATCACTGGCTCTGTTTGGTCGCTGGAGTCTGAAAATATGTTAGAACAAAGACTCATTCCTCGTTGAATATTTTGCTAATATATGTTTCGATCAGATTATGTTTTAATTCACGTCTTAAATACAAGCATTTCATTCCTATCAGGAAGGACACACGTTGAAGTATATATCAAAATGTATCTATGGTGTTGTGGCAATTAGAAATAGATACATTTTTGGTCTAATATCGGCCTAAGTTTTGTTTACCAATCACCGAAATAACTAGCTATTATGATAAACACCAGTGACTTGCAAATGATAGAGAGCAACAAAGAGAAATAGACATCTTACAGGAGACAAAATAAGGCCAAATGTAGAGTGAAATATTCCTTGTCCAACAGAACAATACCAAATCCGGCTGTTACAATATATGTAAATCATCTTACTGAAATAAAAAGAGAAAATATCTACTTAACATATTATTTACTTTAATCCTAATGCAAATGTAGTTTGTGCTATATGATGGCAACAAATGGTATATTGCTTTTGCATTGCACCAAGTTATTTATGAATCCTTTAAATGTAGGGTGCTATGTGGGTTGATATACCCTCAATGTCACCCGAGGGACCGGTGGATAACGAATGATGGGCACATGCTTGGTAGCCTTGTTACAACAGCCTAATTCGAACTTGATACGTTGGTGTGTTTCACCTGCTTCACGTTATTGACGCCTTTTCAGGAGTGGAGCTACTCCATCACTGCATAACGTTTGGTAAACGCTACCCGAAAGTTATTTTTCCCGGTTAGAGTCTTTCTTTTTTAATAAGATTATCTTCTTAGCTGAGTGGGCTTCCACGCTGTGGCAAGTGAGTCCACTAGTCTCAAAATGACACATAGCTACATTGTGTAACGACATAGAGGTCGCGGCAGAGGTATATGTGCAGTCAGAGGTTGAGGGGGTAAAATTATCAGTGATTGTGAGATTCTTTGTTTCCTCAGCAAACTCAACAGCAAAACGACAATATTGGCAACATCCACGTCACATATGAGTGCCGCATGGCAGTCTGCAACTGTCCCGAATCATGTTAACGCACTATGTCGAACTTGTCTACAATAGTAGTAGATGTGACAGACCCCAGTGGCACTGACCAGGTGGGTAACTCATCATTAACATATCTGGAAAGCAAAGTCAAGTCTTTTCAAACCTAACTAATCCCGTTAGCTTTACTCAACACCAAAGAAAGACAAAACTTGTCGGAATGATACTCAATAAACATGTTTAATATTATCATTTTAAGGACTTCATCAGCAATGAGGTTGATGAAAAAAATGTTTCATGGCATCGGTAGATCTCAGGGATGCATGTCATTTCCAGAGAAGATAGAAAAGTCTAGAATTTGAATAGGAAGGAAAGTGATACCAGTAAACTTGTGTTGCTGACGGTCTTTGTACTGTCCAAGAAAATGTAGAAAGATTCTAAAGTCAGCGTTTTTCAGAGATTAGGAAACATGGGCATGTGTCCAGTTCTTATATAGACGATTTAATTTTGTTTGGAAATGATGCTATTCACTGCTAACAATCTTGCCAATAGATCAGTTCTTGGTATTCTTCTCAAAACTGATGCAAGTCACATTGGTTGGGGTGCCATGTAATGCGGGTGAGAACATGGGTTTATTGAGCACCTTGGAAAACATGTCACCACATCAATAATCTTGAGTTGTACGCTATCTACATGGCTCTGATATCTTTTCATAGCAATGTGAAAAGTCAAAATGTCAAAGTGGTAAGTGATAATGTGTGAATCTCACACATGGGTACAAGCCACTCATTGTAGTGGAGGATTATCTTGACAAATTTGAGACTTTTGCTTTCTTGAGATAACATTCCAGGTCCCGGGATCATGAAACTAACATAAGACCATATATATTTTGTCTTAACTCTTAATATTTAGACTTGTCTTAAATCGGGGATCACGAAGCACAATCTATGAGAATATCTTAAGTCTAAGACAAAATTTGATCTCAAGTCCTAAGACTGCCCCTGAGTAGAGTTAAGACAAAATTTGTAGCAAGAAAGATGGCGGAGGTTGTTCGCCTCATGGGTCGCCTAAGGGCTAAAAAGGACAAAAAAGCAATTCATAGGACATTTCGAGACCGATTCAACCCTCTTGATCTGTACAACGACGAAGAGCTCTTTGAGAGATATAGATTTCGTCGTTCTACCATTTTTTTCATCGCTGGTCTAACCGGTGATGAACTGGCATAGATTCTACCCCACACAGCGTTCCCACAGTCTCCCACCTATCATTCAAGTTTTGATATTCCTTCAGTTTGTTGCCACTGGGGCTTTTCACCTTCAGTTGCTCAATCGTGTTGTGTCAGCCATATTGGATAGTGTTTACAAAATCACGTTATAGGTACATCGGTAATGAGACGCAAATACCATCACGTATATTTCAAAATCAGCTGCGATACCTACATCCTTGAATTCCTCATACATTTTAGAATCAAATGCCAATTGGTCTTTGTCACCAATACAAATTGTCTAGATGTAATGAAGCAAAATAAATGTGGTGTGAAAACAATGTTGTTGGAAATGTAAACAAAGCCATTCGTCTATTCGTTGAGTACATTGGCTCAGCATTTTCAGAATATACACGGTAAGAGAATCGTAGGGAGAATTCGGGAATAAAAATATATACATTAAAATGATTTGATATTTTCAACAGAACTTGTCAAAGTTCCTGTCAACACACGACAACAGAATTTATCGGATTTTCTGACTATTTCCGTTGGTTTCAATGAAAAATATAACAACAAATAACAGTACACAGATTGTCAGAATGGGTCTGATTACTTACATGTCACATTTATGTATATACGAACCCTGAATCAACGAAAGTCACCTTGTAAAATCCCGCGTACTGTTGACAGTCAACACGCCATTTTGCAAAAGTCGATCACCGGTAGCGATGTCATACGTCAACATATGTTGTACATATTAGGTAGATTCTAATTTCTTTGAGGTGAAGGTCCTTGAATGAAAGTACACACGATCATTGTGTCCTGCTATTTACAGTTTCAATTATTATGTAGATCGTGCATGTCTTGTGTTCATTTTTTCACACATTTAATTTCACTTTGGATATTAATCAATGTTCAATATAATATCATAAGTAGATATAGGCCACATCATGTATGAACCTTTAATAATATACTGTTTGTTTGAACAGTGTTTACATATGAAATTGATAAGTTTATAGTGTCGTATACGATAATTTATTATGTTGGACAAGTGATACTAGATAGAATGTAAATGCAACTACAACATGTATTTATTTCTAGGGAGTGTAATAGTCAATATAATAAATGCATATAAACAGTGTCCACGAATAGATGTATAGCTAAACTGAATATATAACTTAAAGAAAATTGATATTAATTTTCATTAAAATATATGCACACATTTCTAGAAGAATTGTGTTTGTCTTTGAATTTTTTTATCCCGTTTGATATACAGAACAGTAATATCTAACGATTCGCCAGGTGCGCGTTAGTCACAAACGACTTATGACTTATTCCTCTAGTTTTGCATTATATAATCAATGGGTTCATACATTATCAAATATTGTGACCACAGGATATTAAACTGTTTACTATATTTCTCCAAGAATTGTAAAAAGTTTTAAAATATAACCATGGACCCCGTTGGTGGACGATTATCCTTATACGATTATCCTGATAATTCTATACCAAGAGAGCTTTCTTCGCATCTTTTATGGTATAATTTTGAGACAAGAAGATGGAAAATAATTACATAATAATGAACAAATACATGTCCAATATTGAATAATAATTTTGTTTCGTTTGAAATAATCTATTGAGTACTTGATTACGTAAAATTGATGCCAAACAGGTGCGTGTCTTGTCAAATTAAGGTACACTGTACATTATCGAATTGTTTATCTATTCAAGACATTATTTACATGGTAAACGCAGTCTTTTTATGTAGTGTCGAAAAATCGTCAAATTCCGTTTTACATATGGACTTTTTAAATACCATGAACGAAAATTAGGGGAGATATATATCAATCAAAGTACCAGTGTGGTCTTTCTCCGACGTTATCAAAGACATACAAGGAGCGATGACGTCAAATAGAATTGTGTCATTTTCTTAGTAATTAATTACATTTGATGATACTGCTAGTGATCCAATTAGATAGGTGCAACATTAGTCAAATTACACTTGCACAATCAGGAGAATGTTGGAATTTAAGGACTAATTTATGGTTTACATAGGGCCATCCATTTCGCTCTCACTCATTTTTATAAAGTATAATTTCATAATTTCTGATGGGTTTTTTATGCCTCAACGTATACAGTTTCCATATCGATATTTGTGTTGGAATAGTTTGGTTCCTCGTGAACAAAACACCACGAAAATACACTTTCCTTACCCACAGCTAATTCTCACCAAGTGACCTGAGTTACAATAAACTAGTGCTAAGCATAGCGGAGTTATGCCCTCTTTCCTTTGAACGTGTGTAACCTCTCTGTCTCCTTTTGGCGTCATAGAGGTAAATCAGTTTTCGTCATTTACGCAGGCTATTTTTTCCATTGATGTCGTTATACATACTCATATAACTCCATTTTATATATATCTATGTTGTTCAAATATTAGGCTGTTTTGGATTACGTAGAGGAGCTCCTCCATTGTGAAGGGTTGGTTTATTTCTAGATTGTTATTGTTTGGTTCTTTTGTGGGTTTTTTTTTTGTTTTAAGTTTATCTTGGAATTTTTGGCTGAAGTTGGTGTTACTGCTAACGGCCGAAAAGTGGTTGGCGAGATTATTTGCTTTTTGGGCGGGGTTGGTTGAGTTGTTAATGTTAGGAGTTTTTTTATGTCGTTTTAAGCCTCTAATGGCGTGGATTTTGCGTCAGACCGTTCTGGCATCTGTACGGTTATTTATACCTTCGCAGATTTGTTTCCAGTCTCTACTTTTGGCTAGTAGGACTAGTTTTTTAACCTGGTGGTTTAGTTCGTGGGCTATGTTTAGATGTTTGTAGCTTTATTGAAGGCTGATTTACGTTTTCGTCTAGTCTGTTCTATTTCCTCATTCCACCATGGTACCGTGGGTTTGCCTAGCCTGTCTTAGATGTTTTGAAGGGGATGGAGGTTTTGGCTGCGTTTATTATATAGTCTGTTAGGTTTCTACAATAGCTTTCTGGATCATTATTTTCTATTTCGTTTAAGTTAGCTTCGTTGCAGATATCTTGAAATTGGTCCCAGTTAGCTTTATTGTAATGGAATTTTGGTTCTTGGTTTTCTGTTTGGATTGGTACGTTTGTATTTCCTATGGTTATGTTTATGGGGAAGTGGTCAATACCTAGCGGGACGTCGTGCACTTCCCATTGAGTACTTTGAGCTAGATCTACGGTGCATATGGTTAGGTCCATAGCCGACATTGTTTGGTTTATCTTATCGTACCTCGTGGGTTGGTTGTTATTTAGGAGTACTAGGTCGTTTGTTTCTATCCATTCGGAAATTAATTTGCCATGATTATCTATTTTATCATCTATGCTCCATGTAGGATGGTGAGCGTTAAAGTCTCCTAGGAATATAGTAGATTTATCGCTTATTTGGAGTAGTTTGTTTAGATCCTCAGGTGGGACTTTTTGTTCCGCCCAGTGGTATATATTTATGATGTTTATTTTTCGGTTATATCATGTGATTTTAATGCCGTTGGCTTCTAGGTTTGGCGTGTCTATTTTTATTTCTTCGTAATTTATATCTTCCCTGATAAATATGATTAGTCCTCTTGCGGCTCTTCTTGTTTTTGGTTTAGCTATGTCAGTTCGAACTGAGTTGTAGTTACGTAGTGTGAATTTGGATTTTTTTGAGAATTTGGTTTCCTGGATACAAGCAATGTGAGGGCCTTTATTTAGTTTAAATTTAGTTTTTAGTTCATGGCCGTGGGAGGTGAGTCCGTTGGCGTTCCACTGAAAAATATTTAGTCCTTCCATTATTGGGTTCGGGTGATTGGTGATTTAGTTTTTAGTTTTTATTTTATTCGGTGACTTCTTTTAGATGGAGGTTAAAGAGGAAGAAGGGAAGGTGGGTTAATTTTAGATTGAAAGTTACTTTGTGGAAGGATTTCATGCTAGCTTTTGGTGATTTTTGACTATGAATGTATAATAGGAGTAAGGTGAGGTTATTTAGGTTTACGTTGTTAGCTGGTTGGGGAGTTTTGCGGTTTAGCTTTTTCTTCCTTTTTGGGGCTGAGAGGGAAGTTTGGTTTGTTTTAGTTGGAGTAGTGTCTATTGTTTCCTCAGTAGTGGAGGAAATCTTCGTCATCGGTTAGATTAGGTTTAGCTGTTTGAGTTTCCATAGGGGAGGCATGTGATGTGGAGGGTTGTGTAGGTGTTAGCGGGATGGGTGTAGCTGTGGATTTCTTAGTGTTTGTGTTTTGTTGTTGTGCTTGCTTGTGGGGGAGTGTTGTTGCCATGTGGGCTGTAGAGTGCTTGGATGAGGGTCGTGTTGTGGCAGTCGTTTTGTGGTTTGTTTTGCATGCGGGGGTTGATGTTTTGGCTATGTTGAGATGTGGGAGGGTTCGTGGTTGGTTGAGTGGCTGCTTGTGTGTGTGAGGTGGGTGCGGTTTCTCGGTAGGGGCCCCAGACAGAGCTGTCGGTTATGGGTGTGGTGTTTGTTTGTGGTGTAGGGAGGAGTGGTTTGGATGCGGGTGTAGCAAATTTTCGTGTTTGGATTTTGGCCGTGTCTATGTTTATGTGTTTGTTGGCCTGCTGGGTGAGTGTGTGTCTGTGTGGGCATTGGTTTGAAAGTGAAGTGTGTTGGATGGATTTGCAGTGGATGCACCAGGGTGTGCATGTGCCTGGGCAGTCTGTTTGTGCGCATGTTTTACATTTAGTTTTAGGGTATGTGCATTGGGAGGCAGTGTGATTGTATTTGAGGCACTAAACCCAGATCAAAGCGGTTTCACTCCTCGCCGCTCAACCCTAGATAACCTCGCCCGACTAGAGCAAGATATTAAGAGAGGACAACTAAATAAACAATATACCACAGGCATCTTCTTAGACTTCTCTAAAGCTTTCGACATGGTATGGCACGACGGGCTAATACAAAACTTTTAAAAATAGGACTCAAAGGTCAGATAATAAACTACATCAAGGACTTCCTAAACAATCGTAAAATAACCGTGGGTATAGACCAAACACTATCGAACCAATGTCCCCTTGAAAATGGCACTCCCCAGGGCAGTATCCTCAGCCCCATCCTCTTCAATATAATGATAAACAATCAATTCGATGGCCTATCCCCTAAACTAAACACATCAAAATTCGCGGATGATCCGCACTAAAAGCATTAAAAGCATTAAAATGGCCCAAAATTTACTCCAAAAATCTCTAAATAAAATACAATGGGCTGACAAATGGGGCTTCTCCTTTAACTCAGAAAAAACAACAGGAATAGTATTCAAACTCCCCAGTTAGAGCCAGTTAGGCATCTTAGGGTGTTTAGGTCTTTACTGCATTTAGTTGTTAGGTTTTGGATGTGAGCATCCCAGGTGAGATGTTCATCGAAAATAAGTCCTAAGAATTTGGTTTGTTTTTGAAATTTGATTCTTTGGTTGTTGAGCTGGCTTCTGATAGAGACGATGTTTAGTTTATATGCTTGTCGTTAGGTATAAACATTGTTTAGTAACTTTAGAAGTTCTAGGACAGACGTGTCGTGTCAGCCCTATGGCATTCGCGATTGTCCACTTCCAGATAACATCCTGTGTTGGTTTAACATGAATTAGTAAAGGTTAATTAGGGATGTCCAACACGTTAATTAATGTCAAAACACTGTCATTTCCTGCCCAGGATATCACACCCCTACACGCTAAGGTCGGTGAGAAACATTCTCATTAAAGAAAACACACAGTCAAAACTGTACATTCCCGTCGTCTAGCTACAAATCCTGTGATGTATTAAAGGTTGAAGAATTTTGAACTGAACTGTCAGAAAGTTTATATCTAAAATTTTGGAATTGGATACAGTGATAAAGTCTTATATCAATATGTAGACTCATAAATAATGGTTTTATGTGTTAACGGAGATATGATATTTTCTTATGAAATATCGCGTAATAGTGTAATTTGCATGCTTTACCATTCATTGTACCATTCTAAACCATGTGAATGTTGTAATATCAGTCAATCGGGTGGGAAAACAGCCCAATCCTCGCTCTATAAAGTGGTATGTCAATCATTTTGCAAGTTTAAATGACCCCTGATACTTTATGAATACTTTTTGACAGTTTATGGAGTCAAAACCAGTGCTGATTATTCATAAACTTAATGCTTCGTACTATAGGCCTGTGGCCTCTTCAGTGCTGAATAAATATTGAAAATACATCAGTCAATCAAAGATGAAGGTAACTTTATACATCAGAGTTCTTGAGAATTAGTTCATGTTTTGTTCTTAGACTTACATTTCAACCATCGATTGTGTTCACATGTAGACTCAAACTGGTATATTAAAAAAATGTTTACACAGACAACAAAAACTGTATTAGAAACAACAGACTCTGTAAACTTTTTAAGCATTGTTTTTGTATAGCATTTCAAAAGCCTGGTTTGTTTGCATTAAAATCATAACAAAGGAATCTGTAATCAAAATGTGTAAGGCGAAAATGCTTTTACATAAAAGAGCAAAATACATGGGGGAGAGTAAATATATAATTCTATATAACTTTTCTTGAATGGAGCACATTTGAAAAAAAAGAAATCCAAGCATATTCGATATTACCGTGTTTAAAGAATTTATATCAGTCATATATTTCCAACTTAGATCACCCGTATGTAACCCAGGTAAAGCATGCATAACGGGGAACATTGTAATGTTGGTACAGTTTATCGTGTCTTCGTGCTTTAGCATTACTAATGTTCATATTCCTCTAGGTTTTAATGTTTATTTGTTTATGTATTTTTTTTTTCTCTCTCCTTTATTTTTTCTGGTTTATATATTTATCTTAATATACATTTAGTTACTTGTGTGTGTGTGGTTGTTTTTGTTTTTATTTGTTGATTTTTATTTTTATTGATTTTGCGGGTTTTTTTCTTTTCGGGTGTGGGAGGGGGGGGGGGGGGGGCACTTTTCCTTTCGTTTTTCATAATCATATTTGTTTAAAGTTGTATATAACGTATGAATCCCTTCTCAGATTCACCGCCAGCCCGATTGTAACAATTACATGATCACTTTGCTTTGTCGATGCCGGTTGATGTTGTTCAATACAGGCTGATAGTGGGTGTTTTTTAATCTATTCTACATGCTAACCATTTCGGGAAGATGATACACATTTCTCTATATTTTGGGTTACTTTGCTTATATAATTTCCGATTATCATTCTTAGTTTCACTTTTTCTCTTCTGCTGCGGTGATATCCATCCGAATCCAGGACCTTTGCATAGTCCAGATTTAAAGATTATATATCTAAACGTACGCAGTCTTAAAGACGAAGTAGATTTTATCAGTGCTGAATTAGATAGTTGTGATGTTGTATGTTTAACAGAAACCTGCTTGCACCATGATATTCTAGCCACTGATATTACACTGATACCATTTTCATATCGTAGCCTGTATTAAGGAATATATTTTATATCTAAAATCAGAGTATAACGGACATCCTGAGCTGGAGCCGCGCGTGGATATATTGACAGTTTTTACGTAGTTAGTGTTAAATCCGAATGGTTTGCAAGGATTAATAAGATTTCTGAATTCTGTTACAACAGTAACCGTACATGTATTTGTTACATTAAGTCATTTCATTCAAATTTGTTTGGTATGATTATGTCTTATAATTATTTTAGGATGGAAGGTACAGTTACCAAATAAAATATGCTGAAATATCAATTCATTATGACCATATTTCATAATCTATTTTTTAAAGTAACCCTCCTTACATTAAAGATAACTATTTAAAGAATATATTACTGAAAGACATTGCAACAAACCGAATAATCAGGGGGGAGACTTTATACTCCCGGGGGAGATTTTATTTCAGAACAGATTCTCCGGGGGAGAATCTGTACCGGTATAAAATCTCCGGGGGGAGAATTTGTACGTGGGAGAGTTTATACCGGGACACCGGAGGTAGATCCAGTGCCGAGTGAGAGCAATTCTCTTTTCCGATCTTAGGAAAATGTGCGTCAGACAAAAATAACCTCGGCGTCCAAAGAGTACTGTAGTGCGATATTACGTGCGCGTGTCTCTATGACGACGGTCTTAGACTTAGACTTAGCTAAGATTTTGCTGAGACCGTTTCAAGATCCAGTCTTAGACCGAATCTTAGCTAAGCAAAATCTTAAAAACTTAAGACAAAATTCGTGCTTAGCAAAATTGGAGCTAAGATCACTTTCATGATCACTCATGATCCCGGGGCCAGGTGTTGATAATGTTGAGGCAGACAGGGCAAGTCGCAGAGAAACAGAATGGAAATTGAAATATCTGACATGCTGTGTATGATTGGTTGGTTTGTTGTTTAACGCTGCACACAACAATATTCCTGCTAGACAATCCAGTGACTGACATCATGAGCATCGATGCACGCAATTGGGATACGATGACATGCATCAACCAAGTCAGCGAGCCTGACCACCCGATCCCGTTAGTCACCTCTTACGACAAGCATAGTCGCCTCTTACGACAAGCACAAGTTGCTGAATACCTATTCTACCCGGATCGTCACTGGTCAGACTTTCAAAGAGGTCCACACAGATCATAACAAGAAGTTAGTGCTTAGGCACTAAGAAGCAGTACACGACCTGGCTCAAACAATGGGAGTCATTCAAATACAAGTGGATCCCTTCCATTCATCTATAGGGTTCGAAATTGATTTCACAGCAGAACTACCATTGAAATGTGGTTACAATACAGTTAATACAGCCCAAAGTGCTCTTTCTTCAGTTCTTTTGTTACCAGATGGGAGATCGTTTGGAGAACATCCCCTTGTGCGTCGTTTCATGAACGGACTTTTTTAAGTAAAGCCCTCTTTATCACGCCATGCAGAAACTGGGGATGCAGAAGTAGTGATGAACCTTCTCAGGACTGGTTATTCACTTGGATTGAAACTTTATATCTAGTATTGTAAATATGACAAAATATTTGGATAGATACGTTTTTGTTATCAAAAAAACCAGTAAATTAGACAAGACCAGGAATACATACTATGTCGTTAGAGCCTGTTGCATTATCAGAGGACAGTAAACTGTGTATATTTTCCGGTTTAGAAACCTATGTTAATCAGTTTCCTATGAGACTATTGAATAGCTGTTAATGTCTCGGGCAGCTTCCACTTTTACTGGAATTCTGGTGGATATTATAATGGAAAGTGCTGGTTGTAAGACAGCAAGTACTTTTCAAAAATGTTACTGTGTAATATGACAGTGTTACATTTATAACAAATGTTATATTTGGGACAGCACTTTCTTAGTAAAGTACAGATTCTCGTACTTTTTGGGGTTTAGTCTTATTCGGGATTCGAGCCCACGCTGCCAGAGTGAGGCATCTAATCGCAAGCGCACAAAGTCAGCGATCTAACCCACTCAGCCACCGAGGCTTCCACAAAAATGAAAGTATTTGTGTTAAGACATATTTTATTCAGATTGAAATGGATTGGGAACAAGTTATCCAACTTAGGACTCCCTCTCCTCCATGGTATTTACAAAAGCTTGTACAGTAAATCATATACAAGGAAAACAGAAAAGAAGATGAGTGTATAGATAACAAAAGAAATTACAAAAGAGAGACTAGAATATGTACATTAAAGTGTTACCCAAATCTCTTTGTATGACTTTTGCACTGCCTTACATCTAATTTAACGTTTTTGTTCACGGCGTTTTGTAAAATGTCCCGAATTATTATTAACATATATTTTCTTTGGTGGACATACAATGGACACTTTAATAAATAATGATATGCGTCTTCACATGGATTACCACAATGACATATTGGATCACGTTTTATCTCTATTCTGTATAAATCATAATTTAAATGGCTTTTTATGTATCTTAATCGAGTATGATAAATATTCAACTTTACAACACCATAGGAAATATATAGAGCTGCAATGACTTGCTCTTTTTGTATGTATGTCTTGAATTGGGATGTAGATGTACAATTTCTACCTGCTGCAAGAACAGTGTTCCATAACCTTACAGTTGATGGAATAAAAGAACACGTTGAGTGTTTTAATCTCGTATATGGAATCTCAATATTGTCTGCATTTCTTAAAGTATATGATACATTTGAACCTACAGTGGTTGGTACAGTGTCTTTAAGATAAGTTGGGGCAATATTATTTTGTATTTTGTAGAACAAACATAGCTTACGTTTCCTCCTTCGTTCTATTAACGTTTCCTATCCTGTTTCATAATACAGATGTGTGTGCGAAGTATACTTTGGGAGCCCAGTAACAACTCTGGCAGCTTCTAGTTGGAGATTTTCTAACTGAGTTGATAATTCTATATTACACCCATGCCAAGCTTCACACGCATATTCGAAATGGGGTCTTATATAATTGTATATACTTTATTTAATGTATTTCTGTTCAATATAAATTTTAATTTTCTCATTGAATTTATCAATATTGATGTTGATATAATTATGTTATCTACGTGACAGGACCATTTCCCGTTTGATGCAAACGTTATACCCAAATGTTTATGACTTTGAACATTCTTAACTTTACATTCATCAAAGTACAAGGTAATAATGTCTGATTCATCTTTCAAGGAAAATATAACCGCCTCTGTTTTATCCGGGTTGTATTTACTTAACCAGCGTTTTGCCCTGTTACACAGCTTGCCTAGATTTAAATTTAGAGTTGATTCAACAAGTTGATTATCTGGTGAAGAAAAGCCGAGTGCTGTATCGTCAGCAAAGAGTCTTGTTATGCATTCTAATTCATCAGCAATGTCGTTAACAAATACAATGAATAAAAAGAGACCTAACACCGACCCCTGTGGAACGCCAGCCTTCAAAGTCCTTGGCTTGGATAGAGCCCCGCTTACAAACACTGATTGAGTTCGATTGCTTCGCTGTATTTAGCGGTGTAAAACAAGGTTGTGTTCTGTCGCCTATGCTATTTTCTGTTTTTATTAATGATTTAATTAAAGAAATTAATGATCTGAAATGCGGAATAAAGGTTGATAATTCTATAATCAGTATTTTATTGTATGCCGACGATATCGCTCTTTTAGCACCCGATGAAAAGTCATTACAATCAATGTTAACCTGTGTCGGCAACTGGTGCAAGAAATGGCGCCTTCAAATAAATAGCAAAAAAACAAAAATTGTTCATTATCGTAACATATCCTCTGTTAAGTCATCCTATCACTTTACTTGTGGTGCGGAAAATATAGAAATTGTTCATTCATATAAGTATCTTGGGCTTTGGTTACATGAAAACTTAGATATGAATTATACAGCAAAAGAAATATCTAAATCAGCCAGTAGGGCACTTGGGGTAATTATCAGTAAGTTTAAAGCGGTGGGCGGCATGGATTATGATGTATTCACTACTTTATACAATAACCTAGTCCCAATCAAACCCTATCATCCAAAACCTCATAAACGAAAATATCCGCCCTCGTAACCAGGCTCTAACTAGGAAGCACCCTTTACTTACTCCAATATCTCAACGAATTTTCAACTACCTAAACGAAAACCAAATAGATAACCTCCAACAAAACTGCAAACCATCAAATATATTTACCCCAAAACTACAAATCCCCAAAATAGACACATCTCTGGCAAACTCAATAAACAAACAAACCGATCCAAACATAGCTAAATCCACCACACTAGCTTACATACACGAAAACTGGCCAAATTGGTGCCACATCTACACAGACGGATCTTCCGATCCGATCACAAATCGCACTGGTTTCGGAGTCCACATAGCACAACCAAATAGGAACACTCAATCTTATCGACTCCCAAACAACCAATCCATCTTCACTGCAGAGTTAATGGGCATAGCATCCGCCCTCCATAACCAACATGCTAAAAAACATAAAAAAATCCTAATACTCACAGACTCACTAAGTGGACTACAGGCCCTCCAAAATAAAAACACCAAAAACCGCCCTAAACTCATTAACCAAATACTCAAAAGCGCAAATAACTTAACAGAGGCAGGCAAACAAATAGCATTTATCTGGATCCCAGCCCACGTAGGAATATATGGAAACGAAAACGCCGATCAAGCCGCCAAAAAATCGCTCAAAATTCCTGAAATAAGCCTTAATCTACCAATATCTAAAGCAGAGATCAAAAGCATTAACAAACGTAAAATCACCCAAAAATGGCATAAGACATACCTAAAAACAAACACACAGATAATCAAAATCCTCAAAAAACCTCTAACCAAACCTAAAATCCTCCATCCATCCAAGAAAATTGATAGAATAATCACCAAACTCCAAACAGGTCACACTAAACTAAACAGTCAACTCCTAAAAATAAAAAAACACGCAACCGGAAAATGCCCACACTGCCCACACCTGGAAACAATAGAACATGCACTCTTACACTGCACGCACTACCAAACCCACCGAGCAACACTCCAAACAAATCTAAAACTAGATAAAGCCATAACCCTAGAATCAATCCTAAATCCACATAACAATATAGAAAAATTTAAAGCACTAGGCGTATACTTAACTAAAACCAATCTAATGATCCGCATCTAAAAACACTCAACCACACCACATAAACAAACAAACACACACCAACACACTCCCTTAGTACACTACCACACCCCTAGGCATGCATTCCAAATTTCAAAATCTCCAAAACTTATATAAGCAACCACTAAAACCCCCCTCTGGTTGCAACACCTTTATTTTCCCTTCAAAACCACGCTAAATGGCCCGACCGGGCCCGTGTGCGAAATACGCTCCAGTCGGAAAGCGCACGTTAAATCTCCAAACGTAAGTAAGTAAGTAAGACACGATCAAATGCTTTTCATACATCGTAAAAAAACATGCAATATTTTTCTCTATTATCTAAAGATAACAAATTTGATTATACAATTCATATACGCTACTTTCCATTCTGTTGGGTATGCATTTAAAGCCAATGAATGATTGAACAACATATATAAATCAATACTAATGCTGTTTACTGTTTTCCTCAATAGGATATTACTTATTCTGTCTGGACCAGATGCCTTGTTAATTTGAAGACATTTTATCACGTCAGATATTTCATTTTTCTGAGACAGTTAATGTGTCAAAAATACCCTTAGTGCGTTGCTTGAAATTTGGTAATTCTTCCCGTTCTTCAGTTAGGGTAGTTATGGATTGGAAATATTCATTTAATTTCTCTTATTTTTTTACATCTGAAAATATAGTGAGACAGTCATCGGCTCGATGCTCGAAGATAATAATTTCCAATATGATTGTTTATTTACTATATATAGTTCCGAAAGAAATTCATTGATGTTAGAATAGAACTTTTCTTTTGCATAACTTTTCATGTTGTTGACTTTATTGCGTTTTCTGTTTTTTTTGTTTTTATTTTTGTACTATCGAAGTCGATCACACCGCTGACCTTTACATCAACATCTTCACTAACAATGATTGAATTTAGACTCTGGTAGGCTCAACAAGTACATTCCTTATTTTTTTTCTGTGTAAAATTTGGTTTATATATTTTTTTCTGTTAGATAATAAATTTTCATTTAAATCACCGACAATCACCATTTTACTAGATATATCCAATGCAACTTCGATAGAATTATCTAACCGACTCCAAAACTGTATAGAATGGTGTTCTGGTCTGTAAACAACACTGAGTAATAAAAGCCCTTGAGGAAGAAATATTTGTATCCATATACTTTCATCAGTAATATTTTCTAGTTCGTGCATTTTCTTTTCTTGTATGTTAAACACATTGTGATATATATCATAACCACCCCCCCCCCCCCCCCCCCCCCCCCAAAAGCATTTCTATCTTTCTGTATTGGATCATGAAATGATTGCCACTGTAAAGTTTCATTATCTACAGATTCGTCCAGATGGGTTTCAGTGAAACAAACTACATCATATTCAGACAAATATTCTGTAAGATACCTTTGCTTATTACGGACACTCCTGGTATTTAAATGGAAGCTCGGCAATGAGTGGTCAATATTAGTTACATCACCGGTCAGTGGGCCAGGATTAAGTTCAACGTCCCATGCAAGCTGTTTAACAATAGGATTACGAGAATTACATTTACATTGCCGAGATAACCTGCAGAACACAAAGGCATACTCGAGTGTTAAAAGCTTTCACTTCAAGTGATTAAATATAATGCATTATGTCTAGCTCGTTCTAAAGAAACTCTGTGATAGAAGATTGGCAGATAAGCAATTGACACAACCTGTTGGAAGACTTTAAAACACAGTTGAACACCCCGATCGCAACGTGATACTGAGATATATCATTACCCATATGTCAGTTTTAGTCTGGGAACAGTCATACTTTTCTTCTGGGCTAACGATCGGGTATATTAGGACGCTGTGACAATATACTGAGTGAGGAATCAGTGTGTACATAGCATGGCAATACAAGAATGGGTTGTATATTTATTGGAGTTTTCGTTTTCTGGGAATATAAGAGGAAAGTAAGATTCAGGGATATGGATAAAACAGGAAGTGAATGGATAGCTAAGGATAAGGTAAGACAATATACAAATAGCATGTACAACATGACAAACATTGTCAGCCCAGGCGAAGTAATGTATGTGTTGTGTTTTCATAAATATACATATACAGTATATACTGTGATTAATACTCACTAATACGTTCCTTGGAATAATAACGAAATTCTTATACATAAATCCTTTGAAATGGCACATATAAATCCACATACACATTTGTCCCTTGCGATATCACCAGTTTATTCTAAACACGTGATGTTTTCAAAAAAAGCAGTTTTTGCATCTTCCGTTCTTTTGACGGTATCCGTCCAAATCAGCATCACTCTGTATGTGGCGGATCTTCCCTTCTGGTTGGTCTCTGGTGTAGATTCTCCCATCAAACGTCCTTGTGCCATCAAACCTTCCTTGTTTCTTTAATTCTCTGGCAGATTTGTACAGTAAGCTCCTGCGTTGAGTTAGGTCTTCATTGATATACACCGAATTCATCTGTCCTCGAAGTTTTCTTCTGTTCATTATCACCTGGTTCCTGTCCCAGTAGCTGACAAATTTAACGATGATAGCCCTGTTTCGTCCTGGCATCTTCTTTCCCACCCGGTGGCACCTGTCTATGTCCTGGACCAAAATCTTGGGATGCACAATCTTCAGGGTGTCTTGAACTGTTTCCTCGGGTACCTCGTCCACAGACTCCTTTAAACCGGTGATCCTGACTGAGTTTCGACGACTGTATTGTTCCAACTCATCTGGTTTTTTCCTCTAGTTCCTGTCTCAGATCCTCCATCTTTTTCTGTAGGGGAGCTATTATATCTTTTACAAGCCCACTTATCACTGCTGTCGCTACGGACGTAAACGATTTTAGAAACTTGTTATGAAATTCTGGCATCATAAGAGCGTTGATAAGTTTCGTCGTGATGACGTCGTTTGACGCTTGGTTGATGAAGTTGAATAGTGAGGACGGGTAGGAGACGTTGAGGGACTTATCTTGGGGTGGATCGTTTTCACTTGGGATGTGTCCGCCATGTTGGTTTTGTCAGTTGTATTTGGTGTACTGCTCATTCCTAACGTAAACACATCAGTCATGTTTAATGTAGATTGTACCATCTGCTTCGTGGTCTTAGGTGGTATTGAGTCCGTTGAAGATCCTGATGGTTTCCGTTTTTCGCACACACTTCTGTATTGTCTGTGTTTGTGTTGACTTGCGTTTCCCCTCTCTCGGCGCTCTCGAGTCGATATCATAGCTCAGTTCTGTGATGGGATCGGGAAATCTGCTAACAAGGTATCTCTGAAGTGTACTCTGACAGTATTTATACAATTAGAATGTGTAATTTACTTCAGATCGTCTTTGCGTCTTCATCAATTGCAACACAACAAGGAGCGATATAACATACGACCTCCGCCTGCTGCCATCTTGCGATCAAATACACTGAATGGTTTTCGAATTCTTCCCTGGAAACGAACCCCATCCCTTATTGAGTCAATGTCCAACTTCATTCCATAAAAAAAATTAAAAATAAAAATTAGAGAAATCCCAAAATATCAAAAGTCACCACTTCAGTATGTGCCTGATAATTTTGCCAAGTTTCGATCAATACACTGAATGGTTTTGGAATTCTGTCCCGGAAACGAACCCCTTCCCAATTGAGTATATGTCCAACTTCATTCCATAAAAAAAATTAAAAATAAAAATTAGAAAAATCCCCAAATATCAAAAGGTACCATTTCAGTATGTGCCTGATAGATTTTCCAAGTTTTGATCAAATACACTGAATGATTTTGGAATTCTGCCCCGGAAAAGGATGATGATTACGGACGGACGGACTGGCTGATCGCTATATCCCCCCGCATTATATGCCGGGGGGATAAAAATGAAAGTTCGACAGCTTGTAGTCTAGATCACGTACTTTGTGTACCCCTCTGACAAGTGTATAATGGCACGGCTCCAATGGCCGAAAGCTATGAATTCACAATGCCATTTAGAAAGTGGTCAAATGTAACACAAAGTATATATGGGATAACACTTTCTTAGTAAAGTACAGATTCTCGTACTATTTGGGGTTGAGTCATGTCCGTTTGTTTTGATAAAGCCAATTTGTATTGATGATGCTCGTTTTATTGATGAAGATCGTTTGTATTGATGGCGCTCGTTTGTATCGATGAAGCTCGTTTGTATTTGTATTGATGAAGCTCGTTTGTATTGATGAAGCGGTTATATATCCCATTAGTTTGACGACCCATTAGCTTACATAGGAGAAACATCTAGGCCCCTCAAAACCCGAATTAAACAACATCAAAGCTCAGTCTCCAAAGATGACTTTAAATCAGCCCTATCAGACCACATCCGTGACAACCCAAGCCACAGCATCCAGTGGGAGAGAGTCACAACCCTCGCCACCAACCTCAAAGACTTCAAGATCAGGAAGCTACAAGAAGCCATCAACATCAAAAGATCTTCAGCCCTCAATCAACCGTGACCAAGGCTATTACATACCCCCGGCGTACCATCAACTCATCAAAGACCCCAATCAGCCATAATCCCGTTGTTTACATTACTGTCTTCATCCTTTGTTTAAGGCACTGACTTCACCGATGATTGGCATCACTACCCTTGTGTGTACATAACACCCTCTCTACTCCAGTATAACAATATCTACTCTACTGTATAAACATTGCCTCCTACTTGTATATATACTTGCTTACTACACTCTGTAAATAGAAATAAGCTTAAACTTACCCATCTCAAAATCAGAAATTAAAAGTGTAAACAAGCAAAAAATCACAAAAAAATGGCATAACCTATATCTAAACTCAAATAGCCAAATCAAAAAAGTGCTCAGCAAACCACTAACCAAACCAAAAATTCTCCATCCATCCAAAAAAATCGACAGAGTAATCACTAAACTCCAAACAGGACACACCAACCTAAATAACCACCTAAAAAAAATTAAAAAACACACTACAGGTAACTGCCCACACTGCAAACAACCAGAAACCCCAGAACACGCACTCATCCACTGCACACACTACCTAACACATCGAACCGCATTACAAACCACCCTTAATCTAAACAAGGCTCTAACTCTAGAAGAAATACTAAACCCACAAAATAAACTAGAAAACTTCAAGGCCTTAGGCGTATTCTTAATCAAAACGGAACTAATAAAACGCATCTAAAAACACAATAACCTACCAAATCAAAATCACATAAACAAACAAACATCCACCATACCCAGCTCCCTTAGTTCTCCTCCCCAATCCCATCGGCATCTATTCCAAATCTCAAAATTCCCAAATTCTATATAAGCAACCCCTAAAACCCCCCTCTTGGGTTGCACAGACCACCTTCGCCCCTTTCGGAAACACATTAAATGGCCTGGCCGGGCCCGTGTGCGAAATACGCATCAGTCGGAAAGCGCACGTTAAATCTCCAAAGTAAGTAAGTAAGTAAGTAAGTAAGTCTGTAAATTACCAAAACTCAAATAGCCAAATCAGGAAAGTACTCAAAAAAAAACTAAATAAACCCAAAATACTACACCCATCCAAAAAATCGACAGAATAATTACCAAACTACAAACAGGCCATACCAAACTAAATAATCACCGTAAAATAGCTAAACTACACACAACAGGAAACTGCCCACATTGCAAACAACAAGAAACACCAGATCACGTACTCATTCACTGCACACACTACCAAACACACCGAACAACACTACAGACCACCCTAAATCTTAAAACCGGACTTACAATAGAATCAATCCTAAATCCACAAAATAAATTAGAAAAATTCAAAGCCTTAGGCATATACCTAATTAGCCGCATTTAAACCCCAAATAAAATATTAAAACCAAAACTACCTTATTTGATAACCACCCAACACATTCAGCTCCCTTAGTTCGTCCCCCACCCACTCTTGGCATTCTTTCCAAATCTCAAAATTTCAAAATTACTATATAAGTAACCCCTAAAGCCCCCCTCCTGGGTTGCACAAACTCACTTTTCCCCTTTTTGGAAACACATTAAAAGGCCTGGCCGGGCCCGTGTGCGACATACGCTTGTAGTCGGAAAGCGCACGTTAAATCTCCAATATAAGTAAGTAAGTACTCTGTAAATCACTTGCTTGATAACGGTGTTAGAACCTACACCGAAACGTCGCTCTTAATTGTAATAAAGAAGTTGTTCATCCATAAATTCTTATCCTTACTCGTTTGCATTGATAAAGGCCGTTTGTATTGATTAAGTTCGTTTGCGTTGATTAATCTCGTTCGTATTGTTGAAGCCCGTTTGCATTAATAAAGCCTGTTTTTATTCATGAAGCCCTGTTACGACTTAAATTGTAAAAAAAAGGTAAATTGTAATACTTGCAGCAAATTGTAATAATTTTGACGTAAATTGTAATAACAACGTAAATTGTAATAAAATTTGACGTTAATTGTAATACGCAAATTGTAATAAAAATTGACGTAAATTGTAATAATCTCAACTTGCCGTAAAATGTAACAACTTTTTACGTAAGTTATAATAACCTTATAAGTTTAGTGTCAAAGGCGTTAAATGACTAGAACCTATCCTTGTCAGGTTTGGTACAAGGTTTATCGTACAATCGTCATTAAAGTATGGGTGTGGGGGAGGATTGAGGTCGTTATCGTACATTGTCGTATAATTATATGTATATATAAACGCATTGGAATTTCATTTCTATGGTTGTCCAGAAGAGGATTAATTACTAGAATGAACTTTGTTTTCTTTTTTTTGAGAAATACTCTGTGTGTTTTGTAACTGGTAACTGGTGTTTTGTAATTACTAAGTAGGTAGTAATATACACAATGGAATAATTATAACGCAACAAACTTACACAAATATATTGATGTGTAAATGTGGAAAATCTGACTTTTATTGACTGAAGTAAATTTATTTATTTTGCAACTGTATATTTGTACATATTTTATGCTGAGAGGGGTTTACTAAGTTGCAAGAACTTGTCCCCAATACAATTCTCATTTTGTTCAGTGAATAAAATATGTTTAAACTAAACTAAACTAGCAAATGTATGACATGTCATTCTGCAGTAGTCTGTGTGCAAGCTGATTTATACATGTTCGTATACATAATATCAATTCATTATTATTCAAGTTTCAATTTTTTAACGTTGCTCGGAGGATGTAAAGCAAATAATGACAATATAGTGGGCAATGTACATGTAGGTATGTGAACCCGCAAGGACTACCTTTATCAATTATTTTACGTGCAGCTTGTGTCATGTCTGTATTGTTAGAATGATACTCTAGCAACTGTACATATCAAAATTTATGACTGAAAGATCCATCCTCGGGTTGAAAATGATGGATTACATTAGGTACGTCTATTCGACAAATAGGTTAATTGATTTATCATCCAATAGTAGCTTAGCTAGGAGTCCATTGCAATAACATTGAGTTACGAGTTACCGAAGAGAGCTCTGTGCAACCCCCCCCCCTGAAATTATGTCGATTTGCATTGGAGGTTTACTTAATTTGATAAGGAGCACATGACCGTTTCCTTGAAACAAACGAGACAATTCAAACGCATTTATACATTATACTTTGACTCAAGAATTCAAATACAACAAATGAGTGACAGATCTCCTGTGCAATGTCAAAGGAAACAAAACAGTCGCAAGCAAATGCAGCATAGATTTCCCATGCATGGGAAAGGAAAATACTAATTGCCCCAAAAACAAAAACAGAATCTATCATGATAACGGCACGAAATCATAATTCAATGCATACACAAATAATATCTGTTATCTTCGGGCATGTCTTGATGAGTTTCAAAGAGTATCAGAATGTATTATAAATTTGTTGCAATCAATTATTGCTGAAATATATCTGTTTTGGTCAAAATTGAAAGGATGGAAAATCTATAATGAAAAGGGTTTTGTCACTAACGTAAATATTATCTTTGACCTTATACGAAGAGTATTCTAAGATCATTAAACTCGGCAATCGTTGGTGGATTGCGCCAAGCAACCTTAATACCAAATTTGGTACCTCACGTATAATGCAGTACATAATTTTCAAAACAGATAATTACGTTTTTCATAAGTTATCACTAATTTGTGACATAAACTGACGTCCAAGAGAAACTTTACCAACTGAAAATATAAATTTCATACAGAGTATTATTTTTTTACGATGAAGTCTATCTAAAATACATAACCTAAATACAACAATAGTGTATGCAGAAAATGTTAATCGTCTGTTACATGTTTGCGAGATAACACGCAAAAAAAGTGAGAACAACGTGAACGAGCCTTGGGTATGGTACAGATGGGAGCCACCCACGCCCATATTGCACGAACCTTCGGTTGCTCCGGTGTTGCCGTTACCAACTTGATGCAACGTTACAGACAGACAGGGCGGACCGCTGACAGGCCAAGAACGGGCAGACCCAGAGTGACCACGCCCCATGATGACCGGTACTTGCGTACCTTGCACCTCCGAAATCGCTTCCTGACAGTGACGTCATCGGCGACAAATGCCTTAGGTCACAAGGTTAGTCGAAAGACAGTGGCCAGGAGACTCAGGGCTCATGGAATCAGGGCTTTTAGGGGGGACAGCTATTGACAGCGCAACATCGTCGTCTGCGAGTGAGATGGGCCCGAACTGTACGACGTTGGCAATGACGTGACTGGCAGAGGGTTGCCTTCACTGACGAAAGTCGATTCTGTATGTTTAGGGCTGATGGAAGACAACGTGTTTACCGGCGAAGGAGTGAACGAAAGGCGGCGTGTTGCGTGCGGGAGGTCGTACCATATGGTGGAGTGAGTGTCATGGTGTGGGAAGGGATCTGTGGGCAGGAGAGGACACCGCTGGTCATCGTTGACGGAAACTTGACAGCTCAGCGTTACATGGATAACATTCTTCGTCCAGTTGTCCTACCATTTCTCCAAACGCAGCCACGTGATGTCATTTATCAGCATGAGCCCATACAGCCAGAAATGTAACTAACATCCTCACAGCCAACAACGTCAACGTTCTGCCGTGGCCTGCACGCTCAACCGACATGTCCCCCATAGAATACCTCTGGGACTTGATGGATCGTCGTGCTCGACAACGACCACACTCTCCAGCCAACCGACAAGACCTGATCTTGGCCCTCCAAGAAGAATGGCGTCAAATCCCATGTGACCTCATCAGATGACTGACTTTTTCTGTGAGTCGAAGAGTTTTTGCGTGTATTGAGGCATTTGGTGGTCACACACGCTACTAATGACTTGTTATTGAACGTGAGCGTTTGTTTATGTACTCTGCCTATTGTCCATGATTCTGAAAGCTCGAGTTTTGTACCACACCAAACTTTGGGGGTCTCTGACGTCATTCTCGGTCGCGGTATGATTGTCATTTTCAGTGTTCATTATGTTGATATATTGATCTTCTCAATACACTTTACTTCATGCATGTATGTTTTGTTGTTTTTGAGCAAGAGTGATTTCAAACTCTGGTAAAGTTTATATACGGACAAAAATTACCTCAGAGGATAATCTTCTCTGGGGGTTTAAGAGGATTAAAATAATTCCAGCTAACATCAAGCACTGTAATAAAATATTGAAATTATAGCATACCTTCTTAACATTCCAATGAAAAGAATAGTGACTAACTAAGAAACCAAATTATATTTATCTCCGATACTATACCCTCATCAGTATACAGTTATTACAGTGCTTGATGTTCGCCCAAATTACTTTAATCCTCTTAATCTTTCAGAGGAGGTTATGTTTTTAGAGGATTATTGTACGTATATATTTCGTATCAAGGTTTCTTGGCGCAATCCACCAACGATTGTCGAGTTTAATGATCTTCAAGTACGTTTCAAGGTCAAAGAGAAAAATTTACTTTAGTGACAAACATATTTTCATTATAAATTTCCAATTCCTTAAAAGTTTCTATTTGGATGCAAGCAGATATATTTCAGCAATTGATTGCAAGAAATTTATGATAATTCGTATACTCATTGAAACTGTACAAGAGTTATCCGAAGATACCGGATGTTATTTGTGTATGCACGGGATCTGTCAACTCATTTGTTGTATTTGAATTCTTCGTCAAAATAAAATGAATTGTATAAATATGATTAAATTCCCTCGTTTGTTTCAAGAAAAGGATCATGTCCTCCTTATCAACTCGTATAGCGTTTCCACTGCAAATCGACACACTGGTTGACCTGCCTGTGTTTGTACCCTTCGTCATCACTCGTTCAGTCGTGTCAAACTGGTTAACGTACTGTTGAAGCAAGTCATGCAAAAAAAACATCTTGAATAGCCTTATAAGAGTACAGAACAATATGTCACAATTAAGTTATTTGTCGAATATACGGTTGTGTAACCCATCATTTTGAACCCGAGGATGGATCTTTCAGTCATTTAAATGTATCGATGTTGACACCACCCTTTTATAACGATTGTACGACAAAGCCTTTACCAACCAGCCCTAACTTAACAGTTTTGTACTTTTGTCATGTGAAACGCACGCTCAACTGACAAAGATCATTTCTAGTCAATTGGCGTCTTGGACACTACGGTAGTAAGGTTATTACAATTTACGTAAGAATTTATTACAATTTACCGCAAGTAGAGATTATTAAAATTTACGTCAATTTTTATTACAATTTGCATATTACAATTTACGTCAAATATTATTACAATTTACGTTATTATTACAATTTACGCCAAAATTGTTACAATTTGCTGCAAGTATTAAAATTTACCTCTTTATTACACTTTACGTCGTAACAAGCCCGTTTCTAGTGATCATGCATTGAAAAAGCCCGTTTGTATTGATGAAGTTCGTTTGTATTGATGAAGCCCGTTTATATTGATGAAGCCCGTTTTTATTTATGAGATCCGTTCTAGTGATCATGCTCATTTGCATTTATAAAGCCCGTTTGTATTGATGAAGTTCGTTTGTATTTATGAAGCCCGTTTGTTTTAATAAAGCCTGTTTTTATTCACGAAGCCCGTTTCTAGTAATCATGCTCGTTTGTATTCAAGAAGAACGTCTGTATTGATGAAGCTCGTTTGTATTCATGAAGCCCCTTTATATTTGTGAAACTCTTTTGTTTTGATTAAGCCCGTTTGTATTGATGAAGAACGTTTGTTTTGATTAAGCCCGTTTGTATTGATGATCCTCGTTTTTATTAATACACAATGCCATTTAGAAAGTGGTCAAATGTCACTAATGTTATATTTGGGATAACACTTTCTTAGTAAAGTACAGATTATAGTACTTTTGGGGGGTTGAGTCCCGTCCGAGATTCGAACCCACACCTGCCAGGGTGAGGCCCCTGATCGTCAGCACACAAAGTCACGACCTAACCCACTCAGCCACCGAGGTTTCCACAAAAATGAAAGTCCAACAACTGGTAATCTAGATCATGTACTTTGAGTACCCCCCTCACAAGTGCAAATTGGCACGGCTCCCATGGCCGAAAGCTATGAATATACAATGCTTATGATGAGGTGCCTCACCCTGGCAGGTGTGGGTTCGAATCTCGGACGGGACTCAACCCCAAAAAAGTACTAGAATCTGTAATTTACTAAGAAAGTGTTATCCCAAATATAACATTACTTACACTCGTTTTTATTGATGAAGCTCGTTTATATTTATGATCCTCGTTTGTTTTCATGAATCCCGTTTTTATTCATGAAGCCCGTTTCTAGTGATCATGCTCGTTTGCATTGATAATACCCGTTTGTATTGATGAAGTTCGTTTGTATTGATGAAGCCCGTGTTTACTGATGATGTTCGTTTGCGTTGATTAATCTCGTTCGTATTGATGAAACCCGTTTGTTTTAATAAAGCCTGTTTTTATTCATAAAGCCCGTTTCTAGTGACCATGCTCGTTTGTGTTGAAGAAGAACGTTTGTATTGATTCAGCTTGTTTGCATTGATGAAACTCGTTTGTATTGATGAGCCCCTTAGTATTTGTGAAAATCTTGTGTATTGATTAAGCCCATTTTGATATGATGAAGCTCATTTGTATTGAGGAATCCCCTTTGTATGGATGATGCCCGTTTGTATTGATGATCCTCGTTTTTATTGATGAAGCTCATTTGTATTTTAGATGCCCGTTTGAACTGATGAAGTTTGTTTGTATTTGTGAAGCTCTTTTGTTTTGATTAAGCCCGTTTGTATTGATGAAGAACGTTTGTTTTGATTAAGCCCGTTTGTATTGATGATCCTCGTTTTTATTAATACACAATGCCATTTAGAAAGTGGTCAAATGTAACCAATGTTATATTTGGGATCACACTTTCTTAGTAAAGTACAGATTATAGTACTTTTGGGGGGTTGAGTCCCGGGTGAGGCCCCTAATCGCCAGCACACAAAGTCAGTGATCTAACCCACTCAGCCGCCGAGGTTTCCACAAAAATGAAAGTCCGACAACTGGTAGTCTAGATCACGTACTTTGAGTACCCCCCTCCCATGGCCGAAAGTTATGAATATACAATGCTTATGATGAGGTGCCTCACCCTGGCAGGTGTGGGTTCGAATCTCGGACGGGACTCAACCCCCAAAAAGTACTAGAATCTGTACTTTACTAAGAAAGTGTTATCCCAAATATAACATTACTTACACTCGTTTTTATTGATGAAGCCCGTTTATATTTATGATCCTCGTTTGTTTTCATGAATCCCGTTTGTAGTGATCATGCTCGTTTGCATTTGTGAAGCTCTTTTGTTTTGATTAAGCCCGTTTGTATTGATGAAGAACGTTTGTTTTGATTAAGCCCGTTTGTATTGATGATCCTCGTTTTTATTAATACACAATGCCATTTAGAAAGTGGTCAAATGTAACTAATGTTTTTTTGGGGATAACACTTTCTTAGTAAAGTACAGATTATAGTACTTTTGGGGGGTTGAGTCCCGTCCGAGATTCGAACCCACACCTGCCAGGGTGAGGCCCCTCATCGTCAGCACACAAAGTCAGCGACCAAACCCACTCAGCCACCGAGGCTTCCACAAAAATGAAAGTCCGACAACTGGTAGTCTAGATCACGTACTTTGAGTACCCCCCTCCCATGGCCGAAAGTTATGAATATACAATGCTTATGATGAGGTGCCTCACCCTGGCAGGTGTGGGTTCGAATCTCGGACGGGACTCAACCCCAAAAAAGTACTAGAATCTGTACTTTACTAAGAAAGTGTTATCCCAAATATAACATTACTTACACTCGTTTTTATTGATGAAGCCCGTTTATATTTATGATCCTCGTTTGTTTTCATGAATCCCGTTTGTAGTGATCATGCTCGTTTGCATTTGTGAAGCTCTTTTGTTTTGATTAAGCCCGTTTGTATTGATGAAGAACGTTTGTTTTGATTAAGCCCGTTTGTATTGATGATCCTCGTTTTTATTAATACACAATGCCATTTAGAAAGTGGTCAAATGTCACTAATGTTATATTTGGGATCACACTTTCTTAGTAAAGAACAGATTATAGTACTTTTGGGGGGTTGAGTCCCGGGTGAGGCCCCTAATCGCCAGCACACAAAGTCAGTGATCTAACCCACTCAGCCGCCGAGGCTTCCACAAAAATTAAAGTCTGACAACTGGTAGTCTAGATCACGTACTTTGAGTACCCCCCTGACAAGTGTAAATTGGTGCGGCTCCCATGACCGAAAGCTATGAATACACAATGCCATTTAGAAAGTGGTCAAATGTAACTAATGTTATTTTTGGGATAACAATTTCTTAGTAAAGTACAGATTATAGTACTTTTGGGGGGTTGAGTCCCGTCCGAGATTCGAACCCACACCTGCCAGGGTGAGGCCCCTCATCGTCAGCACACAAAGTCAGCGACCAAACCCACTCAGCCACCGAGGTTTCCACAAAAATGAAAGTCCGACAACTGGTAGTCTAGATCACGTACTTTGAGTACCCCCCTCCCATGGCCGAAAGCTATGAATATACAATGCTTATGATGAGGTGCCTCACCCTGGCAGGTGTGGGTTCGAATCTCGGACGGGACTCAACCCCAAAAAAGTACTAGAATCTGTAATTTACTAAGAAAGTGTTATCCCAAATATAACATTACTTACACTCGTTTTTATTGATGAAGCCCGTTTATATTTATGATCCTCGTTTGTTTTCATGAATCCCGTTTGTAGTGATCATGCTCGTTTGCATTTGTGAAGCTCTTTTGTTTTGATTAAGCCCGTTTGTATTGATGAAGAACGTTTGTTTTGATTAAGCCCGTTTGTATTGATTCAGCTCGTTTGTATTGATGAAACTCGTTTGTATTGATGAGCCCCTTAGTATTTGTGAAACTCTTGTGTATTGATTAAGCCCATTTTGATATGATGAAGCTCATTTGTATTGAGGAATCCCCTTTGTATGGATGATGCCCGTTTGTATTGATGATCCTCGTTTTTATTGATGAAGCTCATTTGTATTTTAGATGCCCGTTTGAATTGATGAAGCTCGTTTGTATTTGTGAAGCTCTTTTGTTTTGATTAAGCCCGTTTGTAATGATGAAGAACGTTTGTTTTGATTAAGCCCGTTTGTATTGATGATCCTCGTTTTTGTTAATACACAATGCCATTTAGAAAGTGGTCAAATGTAACTAATGTTATATTTGGGATCACACTTTCTTAGTAAAGTACAGATTATAGTACTTTTGGGGGGTTGAGTCCCGTCCGAGATTCGAACCCACACCTGCCAGGGTGAGGCCCCTAATCGTCAGCACACAAAGTCAGCGACCTACCCACTCAGCCACCGAGGCTCCCACAAAAATGAAAGTCCGACAACTGGTAGTCTAGATCACGTACTTTGAGTACCCCGCTCCCATGCCGAAAGCTATGAATATACAATGCTTATGATGAGGTGCCTCACCCTGGCAGGTGTGGGTTCGAATCTCGGACGGGACTCAACCCCAAAAAAGTACTAGAATCTGTACTTTACTAAGAAAGTGTTATCCCAAATATAACATTACTTACACTCGTTTTTATTGATGAAGCCCGTTTATATTTATGATCCTCGTTTGTTTTAATGAATCCCGTTTGTAGTGATCATGCTCGTTTGCATTTGTGAAGCTCTTTTGTTTTGATTAAGCCCGTTTGTATTGATGAAGAACGTTTGTTTTGATTAAGCCCGTTTGTATTGATGATCCTCGTTTTTATTAATACACAATGCCATTTAGAAAGTGGTCAAATGTCACTAATGTTATATTTGGGATCACACTTTCTTAGTAAAGAACAGATTATAGTACTTTTGGGGGGTTGAGTCCCGGGTGAGGCCCCTAATCGCCAGCACACAAAGTCAGTGATCTAACCCACTCAGCCGCCGAGGCTTCCACAAAAATTAAAGTCTGACAACTGGTAGTCTAGATCACGTACTTTGAGTACCCCCCTGACAAGTGTAAATTGGTGCGGCTCCCATGACCGAAAGCTATGAATACACAATGCCATTTAGAAAGTGGTCAAATGTAACTAATGTTATTTTTGGGATAACACTTTCTTATTAAAATACAGATTATAGTACTTTTGGGGGCTTGAGTCCCGTCCGAGATTCGAACCCACACCTGCCAGGGTGAGGCCCCTCATCGTCAGCACACAAAGTCAGCGACCAAACCCACTCAGCCACCGAGGCTTCCACAAAAATGAAAGTCCGACAACTGGTAGTCTAGATCACGTACTTTTAGTACCCCCCTCCCATGGCCGAAAGTTATGAATATACAATGCTTATGATGAGGTGCCTCACCCTGGCAGGTGTGGGTTCGAATCTCGGACGGGACTCAACCCCAAAAAAGTACTAGAATCTGTACTTTACTAAGAAAGTGTTATCCCAAATATAACATTACTTACACTCGTTTTTATTGATGAAGCCCGTTTATATTTATGATCCTCGTTTGTTTTCATGAATCCCGTTTGTAGTGATCATGCTCGTTTGCATTTGTGAAGCTCTTTTGTTTTGATTAAGCCCGTTTGTATTGATGAAGAACGTTTGTTTTGATTAAGCCCGTTTGTATTGACGATCCTCGTTTTTATTAATACACAATGCCATTTAGAAAGTGGTCAAATGTAACCAATGTTATATTTGGGATCACACTTTCTTAGTAAAGAACAGATTATAGTACTTTTGGGGGGTTGAGTCCCGGGTGAGGCCCCTAATCGCCAGCACACAAAGTCAGTGATCTAACCCACTCAGCCGCCGAGGCTTCCACAAAAATTAAAGTCTGACAACTGGTAGTCTAGATCACGTACCTTGAGTACCCCCCTGACAAGTGTAAATTGGTGCAGCTCCCATGACCGAAAGCTATGAATACACAATGCCATTTAGAAAGTGGTCAAATGTAACTAATGTTATTTTTGGGATAACACTTTCTTATTAAAGTACAGATTATAGTACTTTGGGGGGGTTGAGTCCCGGGTGAGGCCCCTAATCGCCAGCACACAAAGTCAGTGATCTAACCCACTCAGCCGCCGAGGCTTCCACAAAAATTAAAGTCCGACAACTGGTAGTCTAGATCATGTACTTTGAGTACCCCCCTCCCATGGCCGAAAGTTATGAATATACAATGCTTATGATGAGGTGCCTCACCCTGGCAGGTGTGGGTTCGAATCTCGGACGGGACTCAACCCAAAAAAAGTACTAGAATCTGTACTTTACTAAGAATATGTGTTATCCCAAATATAACATTATTTACACTCGTTTTTATTGATGAAGCCCGTTTATATTTATGATCCTCGTGGGGGCACGGGTGGCCCAGTCGTCTAAGGCGCCGCGATTCGCTGTGCAGAGTTGCGTCGCCTGGACACGCCAGAAACCTATGATTGTGGGTTCGAATCCCGGTTCACCCCGATTATGTTTCTAGGTTTGTCAGCACCATACCCGTGCTCGTGGGTTTCACCGAAGTGGTAAACGTCTAACACCTGCATCACTTCCGGCTTTCCTCCCACATTAAGCTGACACGCCGCGATATAACTGGAATAATGTTAAAAGCGGCGTTAAAACCCAGCTCACTCACTCACTCACTATGATACTCGTTTGTTTTCATGAATCCCGTTTGTAGTGATCATGCTCGTTTGCATTTGTGAAGCTCTTTTGTTTTGATTAAGCCCGTTTGTATTGATGAAGAACGTTTGTTTTGATTAAGCCCGTTTGTATTGATGATCCTCGTTTTTATTAATACACAATGCCATTTAGAAAGTGGTCAAATGTAACTAATGTTATATTTGGGATCACACTTTCTTAGTAAAGTACAGATTATAGTACTTTTGGGGGGTTGAGTCCCGTCCGAGATTCGAACCCACACCTGCCAGGGTGAGGCCCCTCATCGTCAGCACACAAAGTCAGCGACCAAACCCACTCAGCCACCGAGGCTTCCACAAAAATGAAAGTCCGACAACTGGTAGTCTAGATCACGTACTTTGAGTACCCCCCTCCCATGGCCGAAAGTTATGAATATACAATGCTTATGATGAGGTGCCTCACCCTGGCAGGTGTGGGTTCGAATCTCGGACGGGACTCAACCCCAAAAAAGTACTAGAATCTGTACTTTACTAAGAAAGTGTTATCCCAAATATAAGATTACTTACACTCGTTTTTATTGATGAAGCTCGTTTATATTTATGATCCTCGTTTGTTTTCATGAATCCCGTTTTTATTCATGAAGCCCGTTTCTAGTGATCATGCTCGTTTGCACTGATAATACCCGTTTGTATTGATGAAGTTCGTTTGTATTGATGAAGCCCGTGTTTACTGATGATGTTCGTTTGCGTTGATTAATCTCGTTCGTATTGATGAAACCCGTTTGTTTTAATAAAGCCTGTTTTTATTCATAAAGCCCGTTTCTAGTGACCATGCTCGTTTGTATTGAAGAAGAGCGTTTGTATTGATTCAGCTTGTTTGTATTGATGAAACTCGTTTATATTGATGAAGCCCCTTAGTATTTGTGAAACTTGTGTATTGATTAAGCCCATTTTGATATGATGAAGCTCATTTGTATTGAGGAAGCCCCTTTGTATGGATGATGCCCGTTTGTATTGATGAAGCCTATTTGTATTTTAGATGCCCGTTTGAATTGATGAAGCTCGTTTGTATTTGTGAAGCTCTTTTGTTTTGATTAAGCCCGTTTGTATTGATGGAGAACGTTTGTATTGATAAAACACGTTTGAATTGATGTTCCTCGTTTTTATTGATGAAGCCCGTTTTTATTTATGAAGCCCGTTTCTTGTGATCATGCTCGTTTGCATTGATCTATCTCGTTTGCATTGATGAAGCCCGTTAGTATCGATGATGCTCGTTTGTATTGATAAATCCCGTTTATATTAATAAAGCCTGTTTTTATTCATAAAGCCCGTTTTTATTGATCATGCTCGCTTGCATTGATAAAGCTCGTTTGTATTGATGAAGCCCGGTTGTATTTATGATGTTCGCTTGCATTGATAAAGCCTGTTTTTATTCATGAAGCCCGTGTCTAGTGATCGTGCTCGTTTGTATTGATCATGCTCGTTTGTTTTAATAAAGCCTGTTATATTCATGATGCCCGTTTGTATCGATGATGCTCGTTTGCATTGATGAAGCCCGTTTGTAGTGATCATGCTCGTTTGTATTGATCAATCTTGTTTGTATTGATCATGCTCGTTTGTATTGATCAATTTCATTTGTATTGATCATGCTCGTTTGTATTGATCAATCTCGTGTGTATTGATCATGCTCGTTTGTATTGATGAAGTTCGTTTGTATTGATGAAGCCCGATTTTATTGATGAAGCCCGTTTTTTATGAGACCCGTTTCAAGTGATCATGCTCGTTTGCATTGATAAAGCCCGTTTGTATTGATAAAGCCCGTTTTTATTGATGATGTTCGTTTGCGTTGATTAATTTCGTTTGTATTTATGAAACCCGTTTGTTTTAATAAAGCCAGTTTTTATTCATGAAGCCCGTTTCTAGTGACCATGCTCGTTTTATTGATGAAGAACGTTTGTATTGATTCAGCTCGTTGGTATTGAATCAGCTCGTTTGTATTGATGAAGCCCCTTAGTATTTGTGAAACTCTTGTGTATTGATTAAGCCCATTTTGATATGATGAAGCTCATTTGTATTGAGGAAGCCCCCTTGTATGGATGATGCCCGTTTGTATTGATGATCCTCGTTTTTATTGATGAAGCCCATTTGTATTTTAAATGCCCGTTTGAATTGATGAAGTTTGTTTGTATTTGTGAAGCTCTTTTGTTTTGATTAAGCCCGTTTGTATTAATGAAGCCCGTTTGTATTGATAAAGCCCGTTTGTATTGATTATCTTCGTTTTTATCGATGAAGCCCGTTTTTATTGATGAAGCCTGATTGTTTTGATAATCCTCGTTTTTATTGATGAAGCCCGTTTTTATTTATGAAGCCCGTTTTTATTGATAAAGCCCGTTTGTTTTGATGAAGCCCGTTTGTATTGATAAAGATCGTTTGTATTCATGCAGCCCGTTTCTAGTGATCATGCTCGTTTGTATTGATAAAGCCCGTTTGTATTGATAAAGCCCGTGTGTATTGATAAAGCCCGTGTGTATTGATAAAGCCCGTGTGTATTGATAAAGCCCGTGTGTATTGATAAAGCTCATTTGTATTGATGAAGCCCGTTTGCAGAAATACATTCATGTCTAAGTACACGTTATCCTTATGTGACAAAGGGTTAAAATCGGGGGGTTTAGCATTGATTGTGTTTGTTATTCTGCATGGCCATATTAAATTTAAAATCTCATATGGATACGCAATGACGACTGAAAAGAAGTGGGTTGTTAAATTTAACGGAGGTAATCTGGAAATTTGATTGTATTTGTTTGAAGTCCTTGCAAGCTAATGGAGTATCCATGTGCCCTCCCAAAACAATATTTTTATTTATCTATCTATGTTTATTTCAAGCGCTTTTCATTGAATACTCCTCAATGTCACCATTTCATGTTTTAAATAATTAGGCTACCACACATGCCCTAGTCTCGCATGAATACTCCATTTCCTCACACAGACTTCGAAGAAATACCATCAAATTTCCAAGTATGTTTCATTTAATTAAAGAATTACATTCCATGTTTGTCTTAAACATGCATGCCTTTGTCCAAATCGGTAAGAATACTATAGTTAGCCATCTATTCACTTCGTTCTTTTCACCAATTTACAGCAAGCGACAGAACCAAACTAAGAGTTATTCCCCCTAGATCTATTTTATCCGGAGGATGGCGTCTTACATCATTAACTCGAGAGACAAATTTGCGGTTGGTATGTTGCAAATGTAAACCCAACAGTTCTGCAATTCGAGCTGGGAACATAGAAATTGTACCTTTTGTGTTAGTGGGGTACATTGAAAATAATAAAATGGGTCTCAACCAATCAGAATCTGACATTCATGTGTAAGGCAAGATAGGCATAGATGTACACGATTTATACGAGCGAAGTGCTTATGTTAATACCGCTCCATTACACATAGGACATATTACAATAAATACATCAATCAAGGTTTGATGTGACGAATTAATTTTACATGCCAAGCTAGATGTGTATATATGATACATATATTTGCAGTTTATATTAAACAATTTACTTCATTACTTAATTGAAAATCTGCCAGTTTTTAATATGAAGTTTTGAATAGAATCTAATGTTTTGATTTGCTCTTCCTAACTCAAATGCGAATTTCCGCATAGCACTGTTTGTAAAGAATAACCATGCTGGTAAAAATACATTTCATTTCGAAGAACATAGTAATTTGTAAACACGAAAGCAGTGTAAAGCATCTTCGGTATGATATCCACAGGAACAAGTTTTTGTATCCAAAATATACATGAATAGAGCTTTTCCATCGAACTAGAGGTCGGTCACATGACGGCAATATTGACGTTTATAAGTGTATGAACGACACAATTTGACGTTCATATGGTTCTCACGTGTTCTTGAAATGACGTAAACTCTGACGGACTACTTCCGCATTCTTGGGGTAATCCCTGGGAATTCCCTAGCACGAATAAATACAGAATCGTTGTTTCTCATCATTTAAATCCTTTAATCTTGAACTTATCATTTTAGCATACATTAGGATAAGTAAGAGAGTTTGATTGCATGTCCGTTCAAGGATATCCCTGCTACAACCCATCTTAGAGAACAAAACGAAGAAAAGCACATCCAAACTACTGTAGTATCAACTCGATCCGTGTCTAGACTACAGTGACAGTCTACAGCAATATAAGCATGTTCCTTGGTATCTGTTTGACATATCTCTGCAATTACCTTTCAGTTATCGGCCAACTGATCAGTGATGACTAACACTTAGCCACAAGTTCATTAAAAAACTTCGGAAATCTCTCCCGTCACGTTTATCGTGTCGGTCATTTTGACGTCTTGGACTTGATGTAAATGTATTTCGACGCGCTGTTATTGTGACTGACTTGCTGAGGTAGTTTTCTCATCTTATGGCGATATTATTTGAATAAAAGTGTTGTTTCAGATGTTTCTGAAGAGAAAGTTGTGCATACATATGCTCGTGTCACCTCTCTTTTTGCAGAACTATTTTATATCGCGATACAGCTGGTAGTTGCATGGCTGTCAGTGTAAAGATGAAGTCACACGTACTAAATAAAATTCTGTATAGATCTAGGCAAACATACTTTGAGGTACTAAATTGTGATGATAAATCATAAGAATTTACTTTCACTTTGTGTGAGTTCATTTGAGTATGAACCTTCAAAGAGTGAAGGCCAAACTGTATGAATGTCGGGGCTTGGCTCTCAATCTTAAGTATCCAAAATATATCTATCATACTGTTCAGCGCTAAGATCGCTGCAGCCAAGCCTGAGGCGACAGTGAATAATTGGACATAACCCGTTTCCATAATCTAAATCCCAGTGTATACCATTATTTCCCCTTACGTGAAGCAAATTCTTAAATTGTGTAACGGTCTCTGACCCCGATAGGTGTTCTGGTAACATATTCCAAAGTTGTGTTGTAGCTGGTATAAATGAATCGGCATAAGCTTTTGTTTTACACTTCACTGATTGAAGATTAGTTTTATCAGTTTGTGTTTTCCAAAACTGTATTAGGAAAAAGCCTACAAAGGTATTACGGGGAGAAATACTTATTCATTTTGTAAAACCTTACCAATTTTGAATTGTATCTTCTGTCTTTTAATGACTTACATTTTGTTTCATTGTAAATTTTCTGATAACTCGTAACCCTGACAGCGCCACATATGGTTCTAAGAGCATCTAAGTTTTTCCAAGAACTCAGCTTGTTCATTAGTTCAGTTATCCCAAATATGACTACAACAATCAAACATTGGTTTAAAAAATTATTTGTACATTGTTTCTAAGGTAGTTCTGGATAGACGATATTAATAACCTCTTAAACAATAAACCAGAGGACAACATTTCTTTGCAATATCATCAATATGCATTTTCCATGTACAATTACTTTGTAAAGTAATACCTAGGTGCTTATATATTATGACTATGTACATCTTTGATTTCTGTACCATTCCTATACAAGTTAGGTTTGCGACTATGGTTTACTTTACGGGTAAATTGAATAGATTCTGTTTTTTCGGGACTAAATCTAACTTGCTATCTAGCAGCCCATTCTGAAATTCTCTCCAAGTCATTATTGAGATTACGAGCAGTTATATCAGGATCGTCTATGATCACATACAAAGATGTGTCATCAACAAAAAGTCTTATATTACTATGTATTCCTTCAACAATGGCATTGATAGAGATAATAAACAATAGCAGTCCCAACACTGAGGTGGCACACCTGCCAAGACAACTTTTCGACCTATAGCTATTTATAACTACCTTTTGATATCGACTTTCTAAGTAACAATCGAACCATTTCATTAACTCTTCACAGATACCATAATGTTGTAGCTAATAAATTATTCCTTTGTGCCAAACTTTATCAAAAGCTTTACTTATGTCACAAAATACAGCTCTAGCTTGTATATTAAGATAATTTGGACATCAAAACACTTGGTGTTCTAAACATTGGTATTTTGAAAGTTGGATTTATTTGGTATATATAATTTACCACTTTCACAAAAAAACCACAAGACTCATGTTATGTTTCTCTTGTCTCATTCACATTTCTGCATCTGGTTCCCCACATACCAGAATAAGGAAAAGACATACCTGCTCAATTGTATATATTCCTGTGCACTTACACTTACAATACCCCACCACCTATACAAGTTCCTAAATAGTTCGTGTGCGTGCGTGCGTGCGTGCGTGCGTGCGTGCGTGCGTGCGTGCGTGTGTGTGTGTGTGCGTGTGTGTGTGCGCGCGCACATGTGACCTTTCACATTAGTTAGTATAACATATGCCTGAGCCAGGCAAGAGGCGAAAGCGTCATACAGAAAGCTGTGGTTAGTTTCCTAAACAACAATATTGATTGTATTTTTAATGAATATATAAAAATGTCTTTGAATCTGCTAATTCACATTAACAAACCATATTTTGATGTTGTCTTAGAAACTGGTTTTATGCCAGGTATGATAAAACCAAAAGGAAAATAGACGACCCTTGTTACCTTCCCACGTTGTATTGGAAAACTCTTTACCGGTATAATGAGTAAGAGAATTGATGCATTTTTCATACTATGTGTAATGGAATAATATTATACAATACCAAAAGAGTGGGGGATATTTTGTGACACTACACGAAAATACACCAATGTCTGGCAATGAAAGTAAGTGAGATATGTGGCAAGAACATTTCCGAAGATATCAAGCTCCCATACACAAAATTGTGACAGTCATGAAACCCGCAGCGTTGCGGGGATAACAAAGTACTAGTCATCTTTGGATCAAGAAAGTCCGGGTCATACTTTAGAAAAATGTTGATCAACATAAGTTGTAACATAACTGTATGTAAGAAGTCACGAAACTTTCGAACAGTAAATATTGCATTTGTAGCATAGGCTAAAACAGTTAAGTGCATTTGACCAAACAGCTGTACCAATTTTGACTTGTGTATCAGAAATATGTTGTTTTTTGGCAAAATTAGATCTAACTGAAAATGTTAATGCTTATTTCCTTTAAAATGTACATAAATGAAAGAAAAGTATAAAAGTATTATATGTTATATGGTGAACTGGGACGACGGACAATTAAACATATAAAAATGGATTTTCAGTTGAGAAGGGTCAATGGCTAGAGACCAATGTATATTATGCATCAGAAACGATTTGGGTGATGAATACCATTGGTTATTTAAATGTCCTTACTTTCAACTAATCAGAAATATATATACAGCGAAGCCTCATGTTTTTTTAAGTTAAATTGTATCATGAACACTAAAATAATGTATTTGAAGTACAAATGTTATCAACATTTATTGGTAATATTTTGAAAACCATTTAAGTGATATTATTGTTTAACAACCGCTGCTGTTGATTAAATAGACTACATGTATAATGTTCATCCACGGTGCGGTCCTAACGCAGACTTAAAGACTATTACTAAGTCTCCCACTATTTATCTATTTTAACCATCTGTAAAGTTCAGGGCATGTAATCAAATATTTCCAGATGGTTGAAACATATCCACTGCTGCTAATGATTAAGTAGGTCTTTTGGAACGCTTCATACACCATTGTACGATCCAACCTGCAATGGGTGAATATGAGCTAGATTGAGTTGAACTGTAGTGGATGGAGTGTCGAAACGGAAGGTCGGGGATTCGATCCCCGAACACGCTATATAAAAAAACAAACTTTAAAAGATGGAACTTGCTGTTATTCTGCTCGGTACTGCCCTGGTCGACTTTGAGTTAGTATCCTGTGTCTGGCTGGAATGTCCATTATAAACTGTGGCATGTGGCATCTTAGCGGGCCAGGGTGTGCAAAGTGATCTTAGCGCTTAGGTGATCGTATCTCCCATACCTTAACAAAGATTTACGACAGTCGTAGCGCTGTGGTTGTTTTCTACAACGGTACCAACCATTATAAAACCGGCATAAGTCCAAACAAGTATGCATGCGACGTTGCCTCCCTTTTTCCGTTTGTGTTTTTAAGGGGAAATGTGCACACATTTTATGTCAGCTTCGTTCGAGTTACCTCGTCGTAGATTCGGCCGGGTTTTTGAATATGCAATGGCGGAGGTGGGGGGTGGGGGGTAGGGAGTGAACAAATGTATCCGCTCTAATGAATACAGTCTGTTGGGAGAGCGGAAGGTTAGAGCTGGCAGTATAAAACCGTCCGTAATATGCCAGACAAGTACAAGCAGCCACACACGAACGCTCGGGCGACGTGAAACGCATTTCACGTCAACTGACACATATTGGATCAGTTAATATCTCAATACATAACTAGCCAGATGTAAAGTGATATTATTCAAGCTATAGTGTGATAATTCATTTACATGTGCATAAGCAAATTACGCTGATATACGAATTAGAACACATACAATTCAAAATAAATGATGAGAACATGGCCAAATGATTAGCTGTATGTGTGGATAGTTTTCAGGAAAGGAGGATGGCATATGGTATCTCAGTGGTACAGGGGGTACAAAGTGATCTTAGCGCTTAATATTCAGGAAAGAAGGATGTAATTTTAGCATTTATTCTATAATATATTCAAAACAGTCACAAATATATTGACATTTTAATTGTCATCAATTGACTGGGACAATACTCATGTTGAATTACTAAAATATAACTACAATACATAACACACCTGTGTTTGACGTAAGCATCAACAGCGGCACGATCAGCGTCCAGTCTGCAATTAAAAATAAAACTTTAACACAATAATATAATTGGATCTCCTAACATGGAAATACATATGTAATATATATAGAACACAGACACAATCGAAACGTTTAATATACAAGACGATTTATGACGAAGGTGTTGATTGCAAACTGCTATTATAATATTTGAATTTGAAGGCACTTATGACAGTTCTCAATGAAGATATTGGTAAATGAGGCAACGCATTTGAGCTGATGATTGAAAGAGTTATATCAGCCATAAAGGGAGATAAAGTCATCTACCCACCAGCGTGCACTCAACTGTTCTTTAACCCCATCATTGACCATAAATTGACATCCTCTTGATAGTGTAACATTGTTACGGTTACCTGCATGTTCCTATATTTAAGTGGTTTCTCATCCGCTAAACACATTGGCTTCCTCGTTATATTGTTATCTTCGAACATTAAATCTACATTGTATCATAGGCAAGTATGTCTATATTATATATATGTATATAAACTGAGTATGCTCAATAATGGACAAAAATGTTATTCCGCTACCACATGCTGCATAGCATGCCTGTACACGAGGAACCTTTTCACTGTTAAAATCTGATAGGGATTCTGTGAGTAACGAGTAGATTTCAACGGAGGAGAATTGTGTACTTACTCAGCAAATGATGAATTCCCTTTATTAGCCAGCCCCTTGCTCCAATATAATCCACGGTATCCATTCGGACTATTTTGAGATCACCCCACGGAAGTGTACACCTGAAAACGTCAGTATGTGTTATCCATGATCTATTTTTACTCTTCGCAAATCACGCCAAAATAGAAACGGTCTATCACATTTGAAACACATGTCGTGCTGTATAGGTTGTCAAAAGACATATGTATCACCTTGTGATTTAACAGCATTTAACAAATACTTACAAAAACGCGAAAAACCACACTACACACTCCCAATGATCCCGGAAGGCGCAGTCACGTTATCGACCGTCCTGATCCTCATAATGTTCAGCGGACCTTTGTCAACCTCCCATCACAAAGAAGATGTAATTGTTAATATGTATGCGCTTTTACAGCGGGGAGGGGAGAGGGACATGCACACACTTTTGTTAACCATACTACGCATGTACACCTATAAGAACATTTTTTTATAAAAATGAATTCGGGATAGGACAAACTATGCTTGATGAATAGAAAACTCTCTGCAAATCGGTTAACTTGAATTGAAAAAAAACGTCAACGCCAAAACATTCTCAGACTCTATTGTGGTACATTCGTCACCACTCGCCCCTTTCCGTAACCTGCAAGAAGACTCGTCCCCCTATCGATGAATGTTATGTGCGAAAATACAACAAACCAATCAGAATGCGCGCGAGTTGGTCACGAATGTATTGTGGTAGTGTTGGGTTTACATTCGTGACCAACTCGTGTTATTCCGGGACAAGCCGAATAGCGACTCGTGTCCCTTTCATTGCCATGTTTGCGACCGGGTTCCGTCTTAGCGCAAACGGGCATACCTAAAACAATTGTCAATTCGTTGCGTAATGGTTCACATATCTTTCCCCATATATTTTATATATTTCAGATGCAATTTAAAGCACATCGGGACATACGAAGTTATACAGTATGATTGAACACATTTAACTGTGTCTTGGGTATATTTTTAGATGCAAGACATATGTTAAATCAAAAATTATATCTGAGGGATTCTTTGACGAAGAACTTGAAATCATATGCGCATTCTGATTGGTTTGTTGTATTTTCGCACATACTATTCATCGATAGGAGGACGAGTCTTCTTGCAGGTTACGGAAAGGGGCGAGTGGTGACGAATGGTTGGGTTGAGTTATTTTGGTTTCTCTAAAATTGGAGTCTGTAAAACGAAATGAGAATGATTAATCTGGACATGTTTTAACCTATCGCCTGTCATATTCGGTGACTAAGTCATGTTTCGTAATGTAGATAATCCAAGAAATTTGTTTATTTTGTAGATAAAAGGGCAACACATGTTTAAGGGAAATATATCTCATTTCGTTAATGCTAACCGATCTATATTTTGTAAGAATAAATTATTGCGCATTGAGCGATTATCTCCTTTAGCTATAGGCGGAGTAAAGAGTTTTATCACACACCGACATGGCAATGCTGTACATCGTATCTTATTCAAGCTGTTTCACCGAGAGTGAGTGATTATCTCCCTTACCCGTCGCGAGCTGATCTTCACTATGCATGTTTTATGGCTCTTTAGAATGTTCTGTCAAAGTGCTAACTAAACGGAACTGTACACAAAAGTAATGCGTGAGTTAGTGAGAGAGCTGCTTTTAACAGTATTCCAGTTAAATCACGCAGTTTCAGCTTAATGTGGGAGGGAAGCCTGAAGTGATGCAGGTCTCAGACGTTTACCACTTCGGTGAAACCCACGACCATGGGCATGGTGCTGACAAACCTAGAAACATAATCGGGCAAACCGGGATTCGAACACACTGTCATAGGTTTCTGGCGTGCCCAAGGGACACAACTATGTACAGTGAATTGCGGCGACTTAAGTTGGTGACTAGGCCAACCGTTCCCCCGTACACAACTGTAACAAACTATCATACAACAAAGATTTTTTAGATCAGTGGCAATATCAGGCTTTTAAAAAACAAAACATATACACAATAAGTACAAAATACACAGGTACATTCAACATACAAAGGAGGTACATTATAACAATTTCATTATAAAACATGTATATTATTATGATATGGAAACAATATAAGAGTTGAGCAAAACTATGGTAATGTTTTACATACAAGATATAATTGTAGATATGATAAGAAATCCTGGAAATAGTTTCTGGGTAACTGTTGTATAAATATTAAGAATTGTTCCCTTTTACAGAGTGTACCAAATTCTATATCTAAATTAAGGATTATTTGTAGAAGTGATTTTCTTTCTTGATTGTATTTATACAAGACAAAGTCAAGAATAGAATTGCTCTTCTTCTGAAGCATTACATGTTTCACAAAGACGTTGTTCCAATGGGTTGGCCGTCATATAGCTGGAATATTGCTGAGGGCGGCGTTAAACAACAAACCAAATCCAATGGGTTGGTGTTTTTGTTTCCAGTTTCGGTGTTTAGTTTGTGATTACTTAACCGAAGTTTTTAGTTTGTGATTACTTAACCGAAGTTTTCAGTGGCATCAGTGGCAGCAATCAGTCAATTAGAATTAAGATTACGATTTGTTTGAACTGGTAACTGATAAGACGTTACTGCATCGTTAAATCACTAAGATGTCCAACAAAATATACCTTTGTCGTGGTATACTGTGGTATACGCGACACGTGGTATACTGTATACTGCATGTGGTGAAATGATATAATCACTCAACACTACGTCACTCTGCCTGTTTTTGATTTTGCTGTTTCACCTCAGAGTCGGCAGTATTCCAGACTCATGATGGCTGCCTGTTAACAATCAAGTCTTGGTGCGGCAAACCAATGGTTGATAGCACGAACCTCGATCAGTGGCATCAATCAGTCAAGTAAGTGAGTTTTTCAAAACGAACAGCAACGTGATTATGATTAATTCTTACCCGGGTCTCCGCGGGGTACATAACCACTAAGAAATGTAGGGTATCCAGAGAGTGATATATTTTCACAACTTCACGTACAAGGGGATGTGACCTACTTTTGCACGGAAATATCATCGATCGAAACTAAATTTTTGAAGCTTTACACACAAATTACATATTGATAGATAGATAGATCTTCTTTATTTCCTCCATTTCATGAAGAGTACAAGGTATAAAGTGAAAGGACAACATCTATAGTATAAATGTGCACACACATATACATATGTATATTACATATATGTCAGAAGTATTTCATATACATATGTATCGTATTGATTATTTGTGTTATTAGATGGGCAATTAGCATGTTTTATTTACACTTGTGTTATGTACACTTGTTTACATTACATACATTGTTTAGTATAAGCAGCTTCGGATGACTTCATCCCACTTTTTAACTGCACCACCAACATTTATCATGCTCTCTGCCCTTACATTGTAGTCTGATTCAACTTCAAGTTGTTCAGGTAAACCGCCAAGCAGAAAAGTCAGAAAGGTGTCATCGTCTTCCCAGATTCTCACAAATATTTAAACATCAAGCAAGTCAATGATTTTATCAAATGTGATATTTCTTTCTTCTAAATTCTTTTGACATGACATGAAAACGTGTTTCACTATATCATTCGCAACTGTTCCACAAATACATTCCTTTGATTCTATTGGCATTGAACCTAAGCGAACTAGTCTAGCTAAGGAAGTAAAATATTCTGGTCTATCGAGAGCAAGTTTCCATAATCTATGTTCTTGTCCAGATCGTATTGTTAGATATCTTGACAGAGATAATCTGCTCATTAGCGCAATGTTTAGAAAAAAAATTTCGTGTAGTGAATCTTTTCTTTCACCAGTTTTGACAATAATAGTTTCTTGATGAAATTTGAACACAATATATAATCATTAACCTCGTCAGATAAATTATATTTGGAGAAAATATATAGCATGCTAAAGACAGGTGATTTCGTGTCCCACTAGTTCTTATTAACTAGTGTTGTTTTATATCTAAACTGTCCAAGTCGGGCTAGAAACATTTGTTTGAAAATATACATTAGGTTTGAATTACATAGCTTACCAAGGAGCAAAAGGTTTTGTTGATCAATGTATCCTTGTATTGATATAACACCAATTGTGTCTCTCTCTATTTATTTGGGCATACGCTTATCAAAACTGTGGATTTTCTTACGGAAATAGCGTTGACTGATTTCTAGCATTTCATATTCCTTTAAGGATAGTTTTCCCCACACATTACATCCATATAAGCCACAGTGTAATATCACTCGTTACCAGATGCGCACGGCGGCTATAGGATAAAGTCCGCCAAAATACAGGCCAGAATCATGGTTTACATTTATCAATTTTCTCAGTTTTTCACATGCTAACCTCGTTCTTTCTACCGAAGTTTTAGCAGTACTTATGTACACTCCCGCATAGACAAATGCCTTTTGAACAGGTAATTTTATCTTACCAATGTAAAGATGTTCAGGCGAAACTGTTTTTTTACTACATCCAAAAGTTAGGACAGCACTTTTGAACACATTGTATTTTAACTGCCACTTGTTACCATAATTTTCTGCAACGTTTAGGAGCATTTGAAGACCTGTTGTGTTACAGCTGATCAAGGTCTTGTCGTCTGCTAACAGTATTCCTGGGCATCGTCCCCATGGGAGACATAGTCCACAACCGAAGCAAATCGTTTATATAAAGAGTAAAGAGCCATGCTGATATGGCACTACCCTGACCTACACCTTGTTTAACGGGGAAAACATCAGATTTGAAGCCGGCAAAGCTAACACATGAGTATATAGAATTGTAAGATAAACGTAGAATTCTCCATAACTTGCCATTGATACCAAATTTATGTAATTTGTAGAAGAGACCGTCAAGCCAAACATGATCGAAGGCTTTCTCGTTATCGAGGAAAGCACAATAAACTGGTGAGTTTCTTTCGTTAAAGTATGCGATACTTTCAAGAAGATTGAGAGCCGCCGTTTCAGCACCAGCATTTTTTCTAAATCCAAACTGTAGTGGGTGAGGAATGGCTACATCGTCGCTTGTCCAGTTTTCGATTCTGTTGAGAAGCATTCTTTCGAAAAGCTTACTTAGGATTGAAGTTAGTGTTATGCCCCTGTAGTTAGATGGATCACCTTTACTTTTTCCTCGTCCCTTATGTACTGGTAAGATTTCGCCAATATGATACATTTTGGGTATATATTCATGTTTAATGATAGCATTGAATAATACCATAATATGCTTTAATAAAGATCTTCCCGCATACTTAATATGTTCATTTGTGAGCCCACCAGGTCCTGGAGATTTGTTGTTTTTCAGTCCTTTAACTGTACTTACTACCTCTGTAATGGTGAATGGTCTCTTCAATGGATGGTTAGCAGTTACATCGTTATCAGCATCAGATGTTTCGTTGTTTTCAATATTTTTGACTGAGCATATTACTTCATCAGCAAAAGAGCAGTCAAAATGACTTTCCATGGTTTGGATTGACAAGTCTCGAAAGTATTTACCACAGATTCCACAAATACCTTCCGCGTTACTACTTTGATTACATTTATAAAGAAGTTTGTGTACTTGGCCCTTAGTTTTGTTATATCGTTTTGCAGTTTTAAAGTATTCATGTACATCTATTTCAACTGCCTCATGGAGTTCTTTCATTCTGCTATCTATGAGCGATTGTTTCGATCTACGATGCTGTCTTCAAAAACTATGCCTTGCTTCTTTATATTTAACAAAGTTCTCATCGTTCTTAGCATGTGACCTGCCATTCTTTTGCCAATGGCGTCTTTTACTGGCATTTCATCATGTAATAACTTCAGGTTGTCTTTTTTCCAGTAGGGTTTGGGGTAGAGTTTAAACTTCGTTGATGGGATACTTACTGCAGTAGATGCATGGAGGGCTTCTGTAATGTACTTATTATACGTTTCAATATATTCATTATGGGATTGGAATTGGGACAGCTTGCATATGTCTTCACGAAAGTAGTTTTCAGTTTCATAGCGATACAGCATAAGATCAGTATCACACGCTTTCTTCCAATTGACCTTATATCCACTATATGGTTTTTTTAGGACAGTCATTTGTTATATACAGAAGGATAGGCAGATGGTCTGAGACAGTATATGGTATATCGGTGTCAATGGTATAACCAATAACGTTATTCAGATAATCAACACTCACAAACATATAGTCTATATACAGAATGATTATGATTAATTCTTACCCTGGTCTCCACGGGGTACATAACCGCTAAGAAATCCATACAGTAATATATTTTCACAACTTCACGTACAAGGGGAAGTGACCTACTTTTACACGGAAATATCATCGAGCGAAACTAAATTTTTGAAGCTTTACACACAAATTACATATTGTATCAACTCAGTATTAACTCAACACGCTGGTGACTATGTTTCTGTTTTTCATGGTGTCTGGAGGGATATATGTGTGTGGTATGTATCGGTCTGCGAATACAGAACTTGGCATTATATTGAGCTGTGCTTAAATTCGTATTTCGCGTTAATAATTCGCAACATTTACAATTTCTATCAAATGTAAATAAGCATAAGTTTAACGATTATGATTTGTTCTGTGTGCAGGTCTGTCCTTCGTGACGTCTGACTACCCACACACCGTCACACGTGTTGGATACGATGTTAACTTAACCATGAACCCAGCTAATGTCAGCAACTCATATTTCGTATGGAGGAACGGTTCGGTAAAACTGTTAGTGGTTATACCTAAGTCACACCGTGTAAAGGTACTCAACAGCAGTGACACCGGCTACACCACCAGGATCAGATACACAGGGGAGGACTCACTATCACAGACCGGACAGCTGGTGTTTACCATCTACAATATTACTGTACAGGACGCTGCTACCTACTACTGCCAAGGAAGCAGAAATCAGACGGTAGCCGGGTGTAGACAGATCCTCGTTGTGTCACGTAAGTTTTACGTGTGATTAACAGAAGAATATTCCAAGAAATGAAAGTGCATTAAGCTGCATCGCCGTAATAAATACACAATATCAGAAAGTAATCATTGGTAGCAGACCCTTTAGTTGTGAAGAAAGTAAAACCGTTAGAAGAATAAGGATAGGAGTGGTATATTACTTTTAATGTTTCATACACCTTTGGTCAGGAGGGTTCAAGTATTTCGCAAGGCAGCTCATGCTCATCACATTCATCACTTGTGTCTCGCAGTTGTGTCACGGGAAATGTGCCCTGGGAATTAGCACTTTCATTTGTAATTTTAAGATTTCAAAACCTCCTGCCATTGGCTATAAAGGAAATTCCATGGCATAACATAATGAAGAAATGAACTGAAACAATTTTCTTTGAGTAAAGTGTAATGTTGGAGTACTGACATGATTTGGGGTAATACCCTCAACGGTTGTTGGTGAAAAAATATAGATGAAACGAGGTTCGAATATTACAGTAATATCATGGTGAAGACATCATGATAAAACATTGTTAATTTGAACCCCATTTACTCGATATATAAAACGACACAATTCTATGGTCCTCGTTGACTGGTTTATTTTGAAATATTAATATTTTAACAGAGAAGCCGACCACACCTGACGTCACAGGACCTGCCTCAGCTGTATCAGGTGAGAATGTCACCTTGACATGCTCCTCCTTCTCCCAGAGTCTGCCCCCGGACCACCCGCCACTGAACATGACCTACACCTGGAGGAGGAACAGGACCCTGCTGGAATCTGTTGACGGGTCTCACATAGGTGGAGATGTCCTGCCAATAACCCACATCAGCAGAAAGAAGCAGGGAGACATCTACACCTGGAGGAGGAACAGGACCATGCTAGTATCTGGTGACGGGCCTCATACAGGCGGAGATGTCCTGACAATAACCCACATCAGCAGAGAGAACCAGGGAGACATCTACACCTGCCAGGCTGTGGAGGAGGGGCTGGAGTCTGACTGGAGTCACGGACATGTACTGGAGGTTCAATGTGAGTAAGCACTTACCTTGTTTAAGGTATGAGAACGAAGTATCTTATCTTTCCAACTGTGGTTCTGAGCTACAGTTTTGTGAGAACTGTATTTTCAGAAGCACTGTGCATTGTTCAAAATAACGTTTAGGTTCGGAAGTATTATCAAAGTATGTCGGCGGGTCGTGTCGGGATAATAGACACCAAAGTCAAAATCAGCTGTGAAAAGTGTCAGCTTCATAATCATTGCAGTTTCAGAAGGTATATAGAAATTCATGATCACTATACATATATTTTCACGGCACCTGGATATGTTGTCTAGGGTTTTAAATATCAACGCAGACTGACACTTTACTGTCAGCATTGATGTTCATATATTTTCAGCATATATACACAGGATAAAATACAAACACTAAGTTATATTGATTGCACGAAATGTGATGTCATCACAAGACGAAGCATACATATTTATCAGTCTGGCAATTTGAGGGATGTTTACGGTGATGTGAGGTGAGGTGAAATGGGGTTTAGCGTCGCGTCCAAGATTATTGCACCTATATAGCGACGTGCATGTACGTGTGTGTGTGTGGCTGCTTGCACTAGTCCGGACTGATGCCGATTTAAAGTGTTAGCTCACTGAGATACCATGCCGCAGATTAACATGAATACCCCACCCAGACACAGTATACTGACTCCGAGCCGACCAGTCCTTGTTTTAGCCCCTTAATGCCGAGCGCCAGACAGGGTAACAACAAGTACCATCTTTTAACGTCTTTTGGTATGACGCGGCCGGAGATCGAAGCCCGGACCTTCCGCTCTCCAGGCGGACGTTCTACCACTTGACCACGGAGGCGGTCTAGAGATGTTTACGAGTCAAATATACATTTTTAGATGAGTTATGAGCATGGTAAAGCACAAATCCAATATCAAGGTAAAAATGAAACATATGTGAACCATTACCAACTAAACATATACCAAATACCATGACATGTTGAACGAACATTGCTGAATAGCATATAGTGAAACCTCAGTCCTACCTCCATTGAGCGATATCTCGAGGTACATATTCCATATTCATACACCATTTATGGCTGTTAACAATTTGAATGTAGTCTCAACAACAATATATTAATTCAAGGAGACGGTGTCTTTTTTAATGGAACTGTTTTAAGAAGCATAATTTAAAATATGGTATACTGTTGTTCTTAGAATATCTATTGCACGTGTTGAAGATCAAGGTAGAAAGGATGTATTCTAATTCACGATGGCTAAGTTACTATGCTAAATCGTCCTTTCTACAAACCCATGTAGTGGCCCTATAAAACTAGAGCTTGAAATATTTAAACATCTTTCATTTACCTTCTCAGGTATGCAGGGGCGGTCGGGTAGCCTAGTGGTTAAAGCGTTCGCTCGTCACGCCGAAGACCCGGGTTCAATTCCCAAAATGGGTACAATGTGTGAAGCCCATTTCTGGCGTCCCCCGCCGTGATATTGCTGGAATATTGCTAAAAGCGGCGTGAAACCATACTCCTGACGCTAATGACGCCGTGCTCTTCCCTTAACGCTTGTGATTGGCTTGATGGCAATCACTGGTCACTGGGCCACGACATATTAATCTTTCAACTTTCAATCGATTACTCATAGATCGATCATTGTTTGATGGCCCTAAACCCAGCGTACTGATTTGTGCGTCTTACCTGCCTTCACTGTAAACCACGGCCATGCCACATTAACACACACACCCCCAAAAAAAAAATAATAATAATTTTTTTTTTTAAAAACACCCACACCCCCGCGTTGTAAATGCAAATATGCAAATTCCGTAACAAGATAAACATGTATTAGATCATTAGCAAACTTTCTGATTTTATCTCTTACCTAATCTTGTCATTTGTCTGTTATTATTTTATTTACCTTGCAACACTTTAGAAGATACGTCTTAAACATGAGTGAGTGAATATGGTTTTACGCCGCTTTTAGCAATATTCCAGCAATATCACGACGGGGGACACCAGAAATGGGCTTCACACATTGTGCCTATGTGGGAATCGAAGCCGGGTCTTCGGCGTGACGAGCGAACGCCCTAACCACTAGGTTACCTCACCGCCCGTCTTAAACATGAAAAAAGATCTTGTCATTGCACATGTTACAACGGAAACATTTGTAACATGTTGGCTCCAATTTTGTCTATCACATACGTACTTACCAACATACTCTTAAGCAACACCATATATGTAAAGCTGATTTTTCTGTAATAAGATGGGTTGACTGTCAAGGTCAAGGTCATCATGCAAAATGTGTGTATAACCTCAATATTTTATGATCGGGTATTCCCTTAACTAGAAACACTGACCTTAATTGATGTGTAAATTACAACGTTTCCACTTTTTCAACCCTTCACTGTACTTCTCCTACCAGGGCCCAGTCGTCTAATGCGCCGCGATTCGCTGTGCAGAGTTGCGTCCATTGGGCACGCCAGAAACCTATGATTGTCGGTTCGAATCCCGGTTCGCCCCGATTGTGTTTCTAGGTTTGTCAGCACCATACCCGTGCTCGTGGGTTTCACCGAAGTGGCAAACCTCCCAGCCCGTCATCACTTCGGGCTTTCCTACCACATAAAGCTGACACGCCGTGATATGACTGGGATACTGTTAAAAGCGGCGTTAAACCCAACTCACTCACTAGTTATAAAATATGTTTTCGTACCCCTTCCCCTTGTACAATATTGGCCCCTCCGTCACATGTGTATTTCCAGTAGTCACACAAGTACATGTCGCAGAAACAAACCGCACATGTTTATCTCGCTATTCACACATACATTACAAAACCAAGCTGTACGCTGACATCACATTATAAAGGATCAGAAGGATCCGCTGTCGCGTGTAGTAGCATTTTCCGTTTAGCTGGTGATACAGTGTGGAACTACTGACCATAGTACATCAAACATTCCAGATGGACCTGACCAGATACAGTTTAACGAGACAAGTGACAGGCTATATGTAGAAGAAGGTGACCCTCTCACAGTGAGATGTTCTGCTGACTGTAACCCCGCCTGCACTGTGACCTGGTGGGACACATCCAGACAGAGGGTGATCACGGGACAGAGGGAGGCTGTGTTGTATATACCAGCTGTAGACAGATCTGTGTCTGGACAGTACACGTGCCACGCCAACAACACACATGGGAATACATCACGGAGTCTGACGCTGGACGGTTCCTGTAAGACTTCTACAACATTGCTGGTGATAGACAGAATATGTAACATTTATTTGGATAACTCCTCTAATGACCAATTTCATTTTCATTCATTCCAACTTTCTCTAAACCCACAGAGATTCAAGATAATAAGTCATTCTAACACAAACTATTGATCAGGAACTTTCAGGTTCTTCAAATGTCAAAAACAGTTCTGTCATTTCAAACTTAAATAAAAACAGTTCTGCATTGGAGACAGTAACCAATCGTTTACGTAATTCATAATTCGACAAAAATACACTGTTCCCATAACTCCTTTTTCCACACTTGTACTGTATTTCACCACATATTCAAATTAAAATGTCATATTATTCCATATATACACCGGAAACATTAGAATCATGAACAATTTTTTTGTTATATTTTGAATGTTCCAGCGCGTGAGGTTACTGAAGCTGGCGTCGCTTCCATCGTCCCTGTGGCTGCTGTCTGTTCTGTCCTGATCGTCGTCATTGCTGTACTCGTCGTCGTCGTTGCTTACAAAAACAGAATCAAGAAAGGTATTATCTTAGTAATGCTTGAGATAACAGAATCTGAATTTTGCTGATATTTGGGGCATCTATCTTGCCAGGCATTTATAGTCAGTTGTTTTACTACAATTACTGCAAATTCTGAATACTTTTAAATTCATGATTTGCTTTGAGCGTGTTCATTTACTGGGATATTTATTATCTGTTTCAGGAGGTGAAGTATACAGGTATGGGCTCTTCCTTCCACGACTGATACACTGTTACAGCGGGTAACTGTTGACGGTAGAACATTTAAAGAACTGTGAGAAGAATAGTGCATACATCTACAAGTTAATATTCTAGAGTTACCTCTACAAGTAAAGGTTATATGGTTACCTCTACAAATAAAGGTTACATATTACCACTACAAGTAACGGTTACACGTTACCTGTACAAGTAAAGGTTACATGGTTACCTCTAAAAGTAAAGGTTATATGGTTACATCTACAAGTAAAGGTTACATGTTACCACTACAAGTAAAGGTTACATGTTACCACTACAAGTAAAGGTTACATGTTACCTGTACAAGTAAAGGTTACATGGTTACCTCTAGAAGTAAAGGTTACATGTTACCTCTACAAGTAAAGGTTACAGGGTTACCTCTACAAGTAAAGGTTACATGTTACCTCTGCAAGTAAAGTTTACAGGGTTACCTCTACAAGTAAAGGTTACATGTTACCTCTGCATGTAAAGGTTACATGTTACCTGTACAAGTAAAGGTTACATGTTACCTGTACAAGTAAAGGTTACATGGTTACCTCTACAAGTAAAGGTTATATGGTTACATCTACAAGTAAAGGTTACAGGGTTACCTGTACAAGTAAAGGTTATATGTTACCTCTACAAGTTAAGGTTACATGTTACCTCTACAAGTAAAGGTTACATGTTACCTCTACAAGTAAAGGTTACATGTTACCTGTACAAGTAAAGGTTACATGTTACCTCTACAAGTAAAGGTTATATGGTTACCTCTAGAAGTAAAGGTTATATGTTACCTCTACAAGTAAAGGTTACAGGGTTACCTCTACAAGTAAAGTTTACAGGGTTACCTCTACAAGTAAAGTTTACAGGGTTACCTCTACAAGTAAAGGTTACATGTTACCTCTGCATGTAAAGGTTACAGGGTTACCTCTACACGTAAAGGTTACATGTTACCTCTACAAGTAAAGGTTACATGTTACCTCTACAAGTAAAGGCTACATGGTTACCTGTACAAGTGAAGGTTACATGGTTACCTGTACAAGTTAAGCTTTAGGGTAAACACAAGGGTCCAAAGCTCAAGCGTTGGAATGTATAACACAGTAAGTTGTGTGTTACTGCTTCCTTCACTTCACATGTCTCTCTTTTCAGAGTTGGCGACCCAAATATGAGTGACAATGAAGGACAGTTTCAGCAAGATCCCAGCGGTAAGTATGGCAGGTCTTCCTATGGTATTGAATTGTCGGTTAATACCAATACATACAATATATACTCGCACGCAAAAGAAACGCAAGTCGAGTATGCGGTATACATGTTATTTATTTTCAACAGTAAAGACAAGAAATACTAATAGGGCAAGATTAATAAAAATTGGCTGAAGACAGTTTAATGGATTAAAAGGCAGATGGCATAAGTGGGTTTTTACACATGTTGAGGGCTTACACAGTTTCGGGTCAATACCGAAAATATCAGTCAATACCTGGTGTGACCACCATTAGCATTGATCACTGCCACACATCTCCTGTACATTGAGTTGATCAGACGGTTTGTGAAGGCCCTAGGGATCCTTCTGCACACATCCAGAGCAGCTGTGCGTAGTTCATCGGCAGTTTTAGGGACTGGGCGCACATTGTTGTGCAAAAAATGGAACAACGTGCGGTCTGTTCACTTGGTCGATAAACCGCTGAGCAGTGACGCCGTGTCCCCGACCTTGACCAACATTCAGATGGCACATGGATCCAAGTCTCGCTTTAAGTCCAATCCCTGCCCATATTATGACGCTAGGTCCACCCCATGGATCCCTTTCCACAACGTATCTGTCAGCCAAACGATCACCTCGACGCCGCCAAATTCAGACACTTCCGTCTGCATGAGAGACACAAAAGCGACTTTCATCAGAGCAGATGACACACCTCCACTCACGATGACGCCAATTGTGATGACCCTGTGCCCATTGAAGTCGTGCTTGTCGATGCCGTGGTTGGAGCACAGGACGACGTGCTGGTCGGCGACATCTGAGGTTGTTGGAACGGAGACGTCAGATCACTGTGTACCGGCTAATGTTTCGATTATGTGTTCCTATGGTCTGTCGAGCACTTTCACTTGCAGTTAGGAACGGATGTCGCTAGTGTTGACGGGTAATCTGCCGATCTTGTCGAGGCGTGGTGACCCTAGGATGACCGCTCCGAGGAAGGTCATCTGTGGTCTGTGTAGCATTGTATCGATGCAGGAGACGGTAAATTGTGGTTATGTTAACGTTGAAATGACGGGCAACATCTTGGACAGACTCTCCAGCTTCCAAACGCCCGATAGCCTGGTTTCTCTGAATTTGAGCTAGGCGTGGCATTGTTGACCAAGGAGTGGTAGGTCCAAGAATCGGCCACAGTTTTATACCCTCTACAATTCGTGATAGTTCGTGCATTTTCGATTTCGCGAGAAATGGGTACATGGTACCCACATATTCATTGCAATGGTGCGTTTTGGCGATTCGTTTTTTTATGTTGCGTTTTTACTCGGGGCTTCCAAAATGCAACCAAAAATGTTGATAACACCATCAGGCTTCACTACATGCTAAAACTCATATCAATCTATGGTTCCGTGTTTGTTACCTATTTGCTTAAAACCACTTGCGTTTCTGTTGCGTGTGAGTATATATAAGGAAAGTATATACATGTAAACTGTAAAGGGTGGGCCATACATCCTTCACAGTTGGGCTCAAAACGTTTCAGCAACCCCTCGTAAGTATGTCAGGGGTTTCTTTCTGTGACTTCCTCCAAGTCAGGAACTTCCTTTCAAGGATGACATCACAGTCGGATGCTTCTGTCAGAGCCATCACTAGTCGAAATTATGATATCCCCAATTACAACAGTAAAACCAGACGGTTACATTGAATGTATCAGAGGGCCCTCGGGGTAAGAACTAGACGTTACGATCACATGGTAAGCACGAGAACATATAGCTACAGGTTTGGCTCTAGTAGCTATGGATACATGTTTAGCTCAAGAAATTACACTTACGGGGTAAGCTCTAAAAGTTACTGTCACAAGGTAAGAACTAGATCTTAGTCACAGGGTAAGCACAAGATGTTAGTCAAAGGGTAAGCACAACGTGTTACAGTCACATTGTAAGCATTGTAAGAAGATACAGTTACATGTTTTAGCTATAGAAGCTACAGTGACAAGTTTTAGCTCTAGAAGCTACATTGACAGGTCTAGCTATAAACTTACAGTTACAGGTTTAGCTGTGAAATGTACAGTTCAGGGGTGAGCTCTAGAAGCTACAGTTAAAGTATTAGCCGTGGAATGTACAGTTCAGGGGTGAGCTCTAGAAGCTACAGTTAAAGTATTAGCCGTGGAATGTACAGTTCAGGGGTTACCTCTAATAACTACAGTTAAAGGATTAGCTGTGGAATGTACGGTTCATGGGTAAGCTCTAGAAGCTACAGTTAAAGGATTAGCTGTGGAATGTACAGTTCATTGGGTAGCTCTAGAAGCTACAGTTAAAGGATTAGCTGTGGAATGTACAGTTCAGGGGTTAGCTCTAGAAGCTACAGTTAAAGGATTAGCTGTGGAATGTACAGTTCATGGGCTAGCTCTAGAAGCTACATTTTAAGGATTAGCTGTGGAATGTACAGTTCAATGGTTAGCTCTAGAAGCTACAGTTAAAGGATTAGTTGTGGAATGTACAGTTCAGGGGTTAGCTCTAGAAGCTACAGTTAAAGGATTAGCTGTGGAATGTATAGTTCAGGGGTTAGCTCTAGAAGCTACAGTTAAAGGATTAGCTGTGGAATGTACAGTTCAGGGGTTAGCTATAGAAGCAACAGTTAAAGGATTAGCTGTGGAATGTACGGTTCATGGGTAAGCTTTAGAAGCTACAGTTAAAGGATTAGCTGTGGATTGTACAGTTCATGGGTTGACTCTAGAAGCTACAGTTATAGGATTAGCTGTTGAATGTGCAGTTCAAGGGCAAGCTCTAGAAGCTACAGTTAAAGGATTAGCTGTGGAATGTACAGTTCAGGGGTTAGCTCTAGAAGCTACAGTTAAAGGATTAGTTGTGGAATGTACAGTTCAGGGGTTAGCTCTAGAAGCTACAGTTAAAGGATTAGCTGTGGAATGTACGGTTCATGGGTGAGCTCTAGAAGCTACAGTTAAAGGATTAGCTGTGGAATGTACAGTTCAGGTGTTAGCCCTAGAAGCTACAGTTAAAGGATGAGCTGTGGAATGTATAGTTCAGGGACTAGCTCTAGAAGCTACAGTTAAAGGATTAGCTGTGGAATGTACAGTTCAGGGGTAAGCTCTAGAAGCTACAGTTAAGGGATGAGCTGTGGAATGTATAGTTCAGGGGTTAGCTCTAGAAGCTACAGTTAAAGGGTTAGCTGTGGAATGTACAGTTCAGGTGTTAGCCCTAGAAGCTACAGTTAAAGGATGAGCTGTGGAATGTACAGTTCAGGGACTAGCTCTAGAAGCTACAGTTAAAGGATTAGCTGTGGAATGTACAGTTCAGGGGTAAGCTCTAGAAGCTACAGTTAAAGGATTAGCTGTGGAATGTACAGTTCAGGGGAAAGCTCTAGAAGCTACAGTTAAAGGTTTAGTTGTGGAATGTACAGTTCAGGGGTAAGCTCTAGAAGCTACAGTTAAAGGATTAGTTGTGGAATGTATAGTTCAGGGGTTAGCTCTAGAAGCTACAGTTAAAGGATTAGTTGTGGAATGTATAGTTCAGGGGTTAGCTCTAGAAGCTACAGTTAAAGGATTAGTTGTGGAATGTATAGTTCAGGGGTTAGCTCTAGAAGCTACAGTTAAAGGATTAGCTGTGGAATGTATGGTTCAGAGGTTAGCTCTAGAAGCTACAGTTAAAGGATTAGTTGTGGAATGTATAGTTCAGGGGTTAGCTCTAGAAGCTACAGTTAAAGGATTAGTTGTGGAATGTATAGTTCAGGGGTTAGCTCTAGAAGCTACAGTTAAAGGATTAGTTGTGGAATGTATAGTTCAGGGGTTAGCTCTAGAAGCTACAGTTAAAGGATTAGCTGTGGAATGTATGGTTCAGAGGTTAGCTCTAGAAGCTACAGTTAAAGGATTAGTTGTGGAATGTATAGTTCAGGGGTTAGCTCTAGAAGCTACAGTTAAAGGATTAGCTGTGGAATGTACAGTTCAGGGGTTAGCTCTAGAAGCTACAGTTAAAGGGTTAGTTGTGGAATGTATAGTTCAGGGGTTAGCTCTAGAAGCTACAGTTAAAGGATTAGCTGTGGAATGTACAGTTCATGGGTTAGATCTAGAAGCTAGAGTTAAAGGATTAGTTGTGGAATGTATAGTTCAGGGGTTAGCTCTAGAAGCTACAGTTAAAGGATTAGCTGTGGAATGTACAGTTCAAGGGTTAGCTCTAGAAGCTGCAGTTAAAGGATTAGCTGTGGAATGTACAGCTCTAGAAGCTACAGTTAAAGGATTAGCTGTGGAATGTATAGTTCAGGGGTTAGCTCTAGAAGCTACAGTTAAAGGATTAGCTGTGGAATGTACAGTTCAGGGGTTAGATCTAGAAGCTACAGTTAAAGGATTAGTTGTGGAATGTATAGTTCAGGGGTTAGCTCTAGAAGCTACAGTTAAAGGATTAGCTGTGGAATGTATGGTTCAGAGGTTAGCTCTAGAAGCTACAGTTAAAGGGTTAGTTGTGGAATGTACAGTTCATGGGTTAGATCTAGAAGCTACAGTTAAAGGATTAGCTGTGGAATGTACAGTTCATGGGTTAGATCTAGAAGCTACAGTTAAAGGATTAGTTGTGGAATGTATAGTTCAGGGGTTAGCTCTAGAAGCTACAGTTAAAGGATTAGCTGTGGAACGTACAGTTCAAGGGTTAGTTCTAGAAGCTGCAGTTAAAGGATTAGCTGTGGAATGTACATTTCTAGAAGCTACAGTTAACGGATTAGCTGTGGAATGTACAGTTCAGGGGTTAGCTCTAGAAGCTACAGTTAAAGGATTAGCTGTGGAATGTACAGTTCAAGGGTTAGCTCTAGAAGCTACAGTTAAAGGATTAGCTGTGGAATGTACGGTTCAAGGGTTAGCTCTAGAAACTACAGTTAAAGGATTAGCTGTGGAATGTATGGTTCATGGGCCAGCTCTAGAAGCTGCAGTTAAAGGATTAGCTGTGGAATGTACAGCTCTAGAAGCTACAGTTAAAGGATTAGCTGTGGAATGTACAGTTCAGGTGTTAGCCCTAGAAGCTACAGTTAAAGGATGAGCTGTGGAATGTACAGTTCAGGGACTAGCTCTAGAAGCTACAGTTAAAGGATTAGCTGTGGAATGTACGGCTCAGGGGCCACCTCTAGAAGGTACAGTTAAAGGATTAGCTGTGGAATGTACAGCTCAGGGGTTAGCTCTAGAAGTTACAGTTAAAGGATTAGCTGTGGAAAGTACAGCTATAGTTGCTACAGTTAAAGGATTAGCTGTGGAATATACAGTTCAGGGGTTAGCTCTAGAAGCTACAGTTAAAGGATTAGCCGTGGAATGTACAGTTCAGGGGCTAGCTCTAGAAGCTACAGTTAAAGGATTAGCCAATGTATCAACTGTATCAGAGGCCGTATTAATAGCTTCGGTAGAATTAAACGCGTAAATTCGTTCATACCATCCAGTGATTCATAAACACACGCTTATGATATGAATGTATATTTATTATTTTTATTCATTTTAAGCTTCATGTTCATTTCCTCAGAAACATATCGATGTTTAGTACCAAATTAAGGTAGGACACTAATTAGGACGTAATTGACCTCATTGTTAATAGTTCAGCCACACTTTCAACTGCCACTGCCACCGAGATGATTGGTAACATTTGGTAAGACGCGACTTACGGGATCGGGTGGTCATGCTCGCTGACTTGGTTGATGCATGTCATCGTATCTCAGTTGCGGCGATGCTCATGATGTCAATCACTGGATAGTCTGGTACAGACTCGATTATTAACAGACCGTCGTCACAAAGTTGGAATATGTCTGAATGTTAAGTCAAATAAACAAATAAAACAAGCAATTGAAATTGTTGCTGATAGCAGCTGGCTGTGGATAATTGAAGTAACGATAGCACTCTGATCAGTCGACATATAAAGGGTAAGGAATGATTTAACACAAATTACAATACTGAATTGATAGTTGCACTTGACGAATATATCCTAAGTCACCCCGAAGCACATAAACAAGAGAAGAAAGAGTTTGTTTTTTGTAAAATTCAGAGGTTATCGTCCCAACTACATCATGTGATATTTTGTTCATCGTTACTCAACATGAAATTGTTTAAGGATGTGTGTCTAACCGGCAGCAATTCACCCCTCTCCCTCCCACACCCTCCCACTCCCCCTCTGACACCCACCCTACCCTCCTTCTTTCCTTGTATTTGATTTCGGATTCCTTGTACTTGAACTCCTTGGCCTCTCATCGATATCGCTTTTAAATCATGCATCCATGACTCTTTAATCTTCCTGTTCGACCGGAAGAGGACCTGAGAACATCGTTCGAGGCCAGTGGAGACGTAGTCATGTATTCAAATAGTAGAAACAAGATGAACACTCTAACAAATATGTTAGATGACATTGAAGTTCCTTTTAGAAGAAAAGTGATCGCAAACAAGGAAGCTTTTCAGACATGACACTGCAAATGTCGTGTCCAATGACCCAGGCAGTCGGTGCAACGTGGCATTAACAAGGCTGTTAGCAGTTTGTCATGTCATGTCTGGTTTATGTTTACACATATGGGTGATAACAGGTCGTTTACTGCAGAATAAACGTTCATGAGAGCTTTATGAATTTACGTCAAATGTACCGCTGGCTCTGGAAAACACCATATCTCAAACTTTGAATTCCTCTTGAGGACACTATAGCCTTCACTGTTCAATCATGTATTCTCAAACAAGCCACGCCAGATACATAAAGCAAACCTATAACATATAATTCTCATTCACATTCTCACACATCATTCTCTAAAAATGCTCACTGTGGCCACGGGCAGAAGTATGGCTAATGCTTTGTTTGTTTGTTAGTTTGTTTGCACTCAGCAATGTTCCAGCTATATGACGGCGGTCATACAAGAAATAGTAGCAGTCTTAAGATGAATTTGTTGTAATTTAATAACCTAAGTACATACAGGTGTGTTTTTTTTGTTTTTTCGTTTTTTGCTAAACGCCTCACTCAGCAATGTTCAAGCTATCTGACGTCGGTCTGTAAATAATCGAGTCTGGATCAGACAATCCAGCGAATGACATCAACAGCATCGATCTACGTCATTTAATAACCTCTAATTTGCACATGTATGTAAGTACATACAGGTTTTGTTTTGTTTGTTTGTTTGTTTTTTGCTAAACGCCTCACTCAGCAATGTTCCAGCTATCTGACGTCGGTCTGTAAATAATCAACAGCATCGATCTACGCAATTGGGACGCGATGCCGTTTCGTAAATGGATAAGATTTCAAAGTAGAAATCGACACAATTAGGTAACCACTACCTCAGGCATCTACCATTAATACTAGCCCGATCTGGATTAGAATTGGTTTTCGTCTAGCTTTACTTGCCGTAAAAGGCGACTATGCTTGTCGTTAGGCGACTAACGGGATCGGGTGGTCAGGCTCACTGACTTGGTTGATGTCATTGCATCCTAATTGCGTAGATCGATGCGCGTGATGTCAATCACTGGTTTGTGTGGTCCAGACTCGATGATTTACGTATAGCCGTCTCACAGCTTGAATATTGCGGCGTTAAACAACAAACACAACTATTGATATTAATATTTCGTTGTTGTTATTTGTTTATGATTGTGTTTCTCCAGACCTGTATGCCAAGGTGAACAAAAAGAGGAGCAGAAGCGAAGGTTTGGCCTGTTATTTTTTACTTGTGGGAAGTAAGTCTCAACTGAGGTGATGCTTGAAACATGAGTGAGTGAGTGAGTTGGGTTTAACGCAACTCTGCACAGCGAATCGCGGCGCCTTAGACGACTGGGCCACCCGTGCCCCCGCTTAAAACATGACGATGTTATAACTCCCTGACTGATGCTACCTAAAGGCGAGACCGTTTTTCTTTGTCTCTGTGGGTGGGTGGTTTGTCCGGTAGTCTAAAGCGTTGCAATTCGCTGCGCATTGTGTCGATCCTTGGGCACGCCAGAAACCTATGATTGTGGGTTCGAATCCTGGTTCGCCCCGATTATGTTTCTAGGTTTGTCGGCACCATACCCGTGCTCGTGGGTTTCACCGAAGTGGTAAACGTCTTAGACCTGCATCACTTCGGGCTTTCCTCCCACATTAAGCTGACACGCCGTGATATAACTGGAATACTGTTAAAAGTGGCGTTAAACCCAACTCACTCACTTTGTCTCTGAGGGTGGATGGTTGCAATTCGCTGAGCATAGTGTCAATCCTGGGGCGTGCCAGAAATCTATGATAATGGGTTCGAATCCAAGATTCTCCTTGGTTATGATTCCTGGTTTGTCAGCATCAGATCGGAATTGGTAAACGGCTAAAACCTTAAAACCCCCTATCTGACTGATGAAGGTGACCGCCTCCGTGGTCTAGTGGTGGAGCATCCACCAGGAGAGCGGAAGGTCGGGGGTTCGATCCCCGGCCGCGTCATACCAAAAGACGTTAAAAGATGGTACTTGTTGTTACCCTATCTGGCGCTCGGAATTTAGGGTTAAAACAAGGACTGGTCGGCTCGGAGTCAGTATACTGTGTCTGAGTGGGGGGATTAATGTTAAACTGCGGCATGGTATCTCATTGGGCTATAAATCGGCATCAGTCCGGTCTAGTACCATCTTCCCGAGGCAAGTGAGTTAACCCTAATGGCTTGCTGAACTCGGCTGGTATTATGGAGTTACATTTTGGCTGGACTAACGAGTCTATGCATAGTCCAATCAAAATCGCGTACCGAAATCGAAATCCGGTTCGTAAAGTGTCATGCAGATTTCGGTCGACTGCAGGATTTGCAAAGCATGTTCACCGCTTACTCGTTGTCAACATATATTTTCTAAATCTTTTGATGCTTTTAATCAAAGTGCTCACGTGATTTGATGCACTTCGCGATGTAAGACTCGTTTTATCACAATATAGATCTTGATTATCAATCAGATCGTCTTGACTGAGCGCCACCGTTTTGTTTGAAGCAAATGCAAGTGATACAAGAGGTTGAATCTCATTGGTCCATAGGAGAGGCATAGAAAGGACATAACTTGTAATTGCCTCTGGTGGCGCTACGATCGAGCGAAGGAATTCCAGCCTAGTTCGGCAAGGGTGGAAACTGGACTTTTAAAGTAGGTTAACTCTCTTGCCTCGGGAAGATGGTCTAGTACAAGCAGCCACACACACACACACACACACACACACACACACACGCACACACACACACACACACACGTCGCTATATTAGTGCAATAATCTTGGACGCGACGTTAAACCCATTTTCACCTCACCTCACCTCACCTGATGAAGGTACAAATAATTGATACTTCCTGGTTCTCCCCTCTGCAGGGTCTGATGTGTATGCCACAGTCAGGAAGGTTACATCCAAACAGTTCGTGAACAGGGCGTTTCAAGGCGCAGCGCCATCGGTAAGTCTGCATTTACGTTTATTGGAATTGTTGTGTTGTAAAACATTTGCTGAAAAAAGTATAATCTTTTGCCATCAGTCTGTGTGTGAACCGGCGGGAGGGGTGGGGGCAAGCAACGTGAAAGAATGAACGGAATTTATAAAAAAAAAATAACATGAGTGAGTGTGGTTTACGCCGCCTTTAGCAATATTCTAGCAATATCACGGCGGGGGACACCAGAAATGGACTTCACACATTGTACCCATGTCGGGAATCGAACCCGGGTCTTTGGAGTGGCGAGGGAACGCTTTAACCACTAGGCTACCCGACAGCCCAAAAATAGATGATAATGGTAAATAATATGTTTTTTCTCAGATTATTGAGGAGATCTCTAAGATAGATCATATCTATTTTGTTATCTCCAGCATGAGAGAGCAGTTCTCATCAACTTCCCAGACCAATACAAAGAAGAAACCAACAACTGCGGCGAAACGGTAGGTCTAGTAACTGTAGAAGGTGGATTTATACGTATATTCACTGATAAACTTAATCTAAAAGAAAGTTAAGACGGTTGTTAGTGAAGTTTGTTACGCTTTCAGAACGATGACGGTCTGACGTATGCCGACCTTGACCTTGCCCCACCCACCATGATTGACGGCATGTCCGTCATACACAGCAGGGAGGAGCCCGTGGTGTATGAGGAGATAGACTTCTCCCTCACCCCCGGGCCACAGCTGCCGGACAAGATCTGGGAGGTTGAGGAGGAGGAGGAGCGGGAGGAGCGGGAGGAGCGCCGCAGGCAGAACTTCTGGGAATGAAGATGAACAAAACCTGAGAATATCAAGGTTTTGTTTCGATGTTTACGAGGTTATTGCGTTGAAATTTTAATTTCTTTCTTTGACGTTTTGAATTCATATCACGATCTAAAGTTAATCTAAAGTTCAGAATCATTTTCATTAGATTCAATTCCAGCACCGCCATGATGAAATATATATCAACTTGACGTCATTAGTTATAGGGGGCACGGGTGGCCAAGTCGTCTAAGGCGCCGCGATTCGTTGTGCAGAGTTGCGTCCCTTGGGCACGCCAGAAACCTATGATTATGGGTTCGAATCCCGGTTCGCCCCGATTATGTTTCTAGGTTTGTCAGCACCATACCCGTGCTCGTGGGTTTCACCGAAGTGGTAAACATCTGAGACCTGCATCACTTCGGGCTTTCCTCCGTTAAGCTGACACGCCGTGATATAACTGGAATACTGTTAAAGGCGGCGTTAAACCCAACTCACTCACTAGTTATAAAATATTTTTTTAAACCTAAATCAGACTGTCTGCCGTACCCAACCATACCAAATTGAGGTTTACGTCAGAGATAAATTTCACGGCATTTGTATACGTGGAGATGACACTAAAGTGAATCTGTTCATATGTTAGCTTTCACATCATTTAAAAAACAACAACGCTCAACCAATATGTTTAGTATTTGAGATAAAAATTAAGAAAATACATATTCATATATATTGTATATAAATATGGCTATATCGCCCTCACATGAGGAATAAGGTTGTCTACATTATTATCATATTACACTTTTGAACGTTTATTTTTCCTTTCTAATGTGCTTTTCATTTACACAAAGATAACAATACGATAATACACCCAAATGTGTTTATTCAAGGTTGTGTCCGAGCTGTATTGACATTTAAGTTTTATACGGCACTTTAAATGGCGATCAATTTTACTTAAAGCCTGTATATTTCAGTTGACATTATAATTTTGTACGTAGTGACAGTTTTGGAGGCATATTATAAGTAATGATACATAATATTACTTAAATAATAATAATAATAATAATTATTATTATTATTTATTTATTATTATTATTATTATTATTATGATAAATTAGTTGAAGGCACTACGCTGATCAACCCTCTCGTACACACTTATGAATCTGTCGACTTCTATTTCGTCTAATTACCCAAATGGGATCCTAGCGTTATCACGAATCGGTTGTTTATTTCCACTGATATTGATCCAAACAACAACGGGGCAAGTGATTACATCGAAGATTCTAAAGTAAACAAAGCCAGTTCACTCTCATGTAATTTCGAAGCAAAGACCGACAAAGAACGAATCCGGGCTTTCGGCGTGAGAGGCGAACGCTTTACCCACAAAGCTAACTCAGTCACCCCTTTGTGGTAAGAAATATTATTTTTTGAACAGTTTAAATATGGTAGAAGTTGTAGCAGTAGTAGTAGTAGTGGTAGTAGTAGTAGTAGTAGTAGTAGTGATAGTGGTCGTAGTGGCAGTGATAGTGGTAGTGGTAGAAGTGGTAGTGGTAGTAGTAGGAATGGTAGTAAAGTTAATAATAGTATTTCGAATAAATCAGTCAATCATAAATACATAATATTGTAAATAATAATAATAATAAAATAGTTTGATACAGCGTCCTTATTTTCCTTGTGCGATATAACGGAAGTCGAGTATATAATAGGCATTAGATCAATGACACAATGCATTTACATCAATAACCTTGATCTCGTCGAGAAAATCGGATCTCATTTGTGCCCACAGAAAGTAATACCCACACGTAAATGTGTGAATCTATATGCAAATGTTTCGTTTTATGATCATCTGTATAAGATTGGCATTTTGAAGTCAGTGTATTATTTTAGAATTGGATACAGGCGCCTCGAATGCTCAAAATTGTTTGTCTGATATTTCCATCATGTAGATGGTACACATTTACTTCATCCTTTACTTCAGCAGTATCATCGTCATGTAAATATGTGTATATGCTATCAGTTGTGGCAGGATCGCGAGGGGTACGTGGGGTTTTATGCCTCCGTCGTTAGGTTTTATCCCAGTCGTGGGACGCATATACCCTCATGTATCCTGAGTGATCCTGCTACAACGACATTATCTTACCGACATGTTTTAATATGACACTGTAAGAGAATTAAAACAAATTCAAAATTGATAGAAAACAGCTATTCGATTGAGCGGATGTAAACTTATAATGTCACTTGACTTTCATTGAAAAAGATGGTGGTCTTTTGCTTCGAAGCGGGTTATAAGGGATTTATTCTGGCTGTCAGAAATCCACGTGCAGCCTGACTTGTTCGTGACGAGGTATCAGGGACTTAATCTCCCGCTGATAAATTTATTTCCCTCCCAGGCGGGATACATAGTATTTCATCAAGATCACGTGAACCAATTAGATCTCATCATTCTGACATGGAGGTATGATAATGAAACATGTTCAATTGTCAAGTGAACAACTTGATCTCCCTACTCCCATGTAACTTTGGCTTGAAGATGTGATACTTGTTTTGTTATGTTACAGGTATGTCTGTACCTATCGAATACCCACCATGACTGTTTGACTGTATATATGGAATACCTACCATGACGGTTTGACTGTTCATATCGAATACCCACCATGACTGTACCCATCATATACCCACCATGACTGTACCGATCAAATACCCACCATGACTGTACCCATCAAATACCCACCATGACTGTACCTATCAAATACCCATTATGACTGTACCCATCAAATACCCACCATGACTACCCATCAAATACCTACCATGACTGTTTGACTGTACCTATCGAATACCCATCATGACTGTATGACTTTTCATATGCATTACCCACCAAGACTGTGTGCCTCTACGTATCGAATACCCACCACGACTGTTGATATGGAATACCCACAATGACTGTTCATATGGAATACCCACCATGACTGTTTGACTGTACCTATCGAATACCCAACATTACTGTTTGCCTCTACGTATCAAATACCCAACATTACTGTTTGACTGTTGATATGGAATACTCACCATGACTGTTTGACTGTTGATAGGGAATACCCACAGTGACTGTTTATATGGAATACCCACCATGACTGTTTGACTGTACCTATCGAATACCCACCATGACTGTTTGCCTCAACGTATCAAATACCCACCATGACTGTTTGACTGTTGATATGGAATACCCACAATGACTGTTTATATGGAATACTCACCATGACTGTTTGACTGTTGATAGGGATTACCCACCATGACTGTTTGACTGTACCTATCGAATACCCACCATGACTGTTTGCCTCAACGTATCAAATACCCACCATGACTGTTTGACTGTTGATATGGAATACCCACAATGACTGTTTATATGGAATACCCACCACGACTGTTTGACTGTACCTATCGAATACCTAACATGACTGTATGCCTCTACGTATCGAATACCCACCATGACTGTACATATGAAATACCCACAATGACTGTATATAGAAATGCCCACAGCGTCTAACATTACTGTACTGTACTGTACATACGGAATACCCACTATGATTATCTGATCTCTCTTTGCCCAACATCAAGGTGCATTCAACCCGGACATTCTTGTTAACAATACATCTATGTTAATAACGTCACATTACTGTTGGTTATGACGCCACAATGCATGTGTTCGTTGATAGTAAGACTTTGCATCTTGGTGTTGTTATTGTAAGAATTCGCCTTATGGTGTAATCAAAGGCTTCGCATCTTGGAGTTCATATGATGCTTGTCATCTTGATGTTCTTATAAGGCTTCGCATCTTTGAGTTCATAAAATGCTTGTCATCTTGATGTTCTTATAAGGCTTGTCATCTTGATGTTCTTATAAGGCTTGTCATTTTGATGTTCTTACACGGCTTGTCATCTTGATGTTCTTATAAGGCATGGTATCTTGGTTTGCTATAAGTCTTGGCATAATGATGTTCATAAGTTAGTGAGTAGTTTTCTATCATTTTACGTCAATCATGCCAATATGTGTTTTGATATCCCCGTTACTGCAAACAGCATTACATTTTGTTATATTTGTGTTATGTTCACATGTTACACCGACAGGTATTCTGTTGACTACCTTAGTGTAGTACAAAGCAAGTCTAGTCAACCTCTGTCCATGTGGACTTTATCAGGATCAGATGAAGTTCGCCAATTGCCCCGACACTCTGAGATAAGTGTATCGTTTGTAAGATCAATTCACGGGTTGATTTCGTTAACTTTGTTTTCGGAATAGTGTCAGATATACTTGTAAATACATTTTTACACGTTTAATATATGATTCATATACTTTTAACTTTTTTATTCTTTTTTTTATCATTTCAATCATTAATTGCTTAACACAATCTCATTACAATCAGAGTTAGGTGTTAGCTAAGGTTGTTGTTTAACAAGGTCTGCATGTGATACAGAAACCAGTATTTCAGTATTACGAAGGAGGGAGGTATCAATGAAGAAGGAGCGTTGTACATAGAACGTGTTTGATCTTAAAATATATCGTAAACAAATTGCGTACATATGATAAGCGAATGTGACTGGCCAACGGGTGCCCAATGGTGACGTTGTACGTGTTACTGTTGTTCATGATCATATTCATGATGCTTCCATGTCGACATCACAAAGTCAGGCGTTGTTCGTGTTACTGTTGTTCATGATCATATTCATGATGCTTCCATGTCGACATCACAAAGTCAGGCGTTGTTCGTGTTACTGTTGTTCATGATGATATTCATGATGTTGCCATGTCGACATCACAAAGTCAGGCATTGTTCGTGTGACTGTTGTTCATGATGATTTTCATGATGTTGCCATGTCGACATCACAAAGTCAGGGGTTGTTCGTGTGACTGTTGTTCATGATGATATTCATATAATAATCCAAATGGTTTTCAATCGGGTTTCAGATCAAGGTTTGTCATAATATTTTTCAAAATTTGATTTTGCATCAGGTGGTACTTAATTGGTATATATACTAGAACCGCCCAGTACAAGTATGACTTGGAGAGGCATGGTACGCTGTAGATAGTCTAGTCTTTTGGTTACCAGCACTTATTTATATTCAATATCTTCTTGACTGAATGTGAAAATTGTCAGATTTTTTTAATTCTTTATTTGCTATTTTGCAATAACTGTTTATCGGAAATAAATGCTTGAGCAAATCGAGTCTTACATTTTTTGTTACACTTGGCAGTGCTACGAAAACATACATTGACACCTCATTATTCCGTATGCCGGTTTATTTACTCGATTATTTACAGACCGACGTCATATAGCTGTAATATTGCTGAGTGCGGCGGTAAACAACAAACCAACCAACCAATCAACCTTAACACTGATGGGTACATAAGGGGGCACGGGTGGCCAAGTCGTCTAAGGCGCCGCGATTCGCTGTGCAGAGTTGCGTCCCTTGGGCATGCCAGAAACCTAGGATTGTGGGTTCGAATCCCGGTTCGCCCCGATTATGTTTCTAGGTTTGTCAGCACCATACCCGTGCTTGTGGGTTTCACCGAAGTGGTAAACGTCTGAGACCTGCATCACTTCGGGCTTTCCTCCCACATTAAGCTGACACGCCGTGATATAACTGGAATAATGTTAAAAGCGGTGTTAAACCCAACTCACTCACTCACTCACTCAACCACGTGAAGATCCGGGTTAGAATTGGTCTTCAGCAGCCCATGCGTGTCGAAAGAGGTGACCAACGGGATAAAAACTACAAGGCGTATTATTTCATAATCATTATTTCCGGACACAGGACTGGCTTAATGCAGACACTACTGTCCGGATTAACGAGGTTTCACTGCTTTTAGATATTCTTGTGTTACTCGTTCATTGTCTTTTACATGGATGTTCGTTGAGTGAATTGGGTTTGTTTTGTTTGTTGCTTAACGCCGCATTGAGCAATAGTCCAGCTATATGACGGCAATTTGATATCATAAGCATCGATCCACGCAATTGGAATCGATAACATGTATCAACCAAGTCAGCGAGTCTGACCACCCGATCCTTTTAGTCGCCTTTTACGACATAGTCGCCCTTTATGGCAAGCATGGGTTGCTGAAGACCTATTCTAGCCCTAACAAGTGTAGACTATTTTCTTATATATAAATTGTAGTTTCGTGACATCACCTCAATATCAGGGCCCAGTTCTATAGAGCGATTTTAAGACAAACCTGCACAGTTCCCATGCTTTAAGGCTGATTTACGACATTCGTAGTGCTAAGATCGCTTTCTGGCACATGTACAGACTACATAATGGACCTATTTGTGCATGCAGTGGGAAAGTAGAAAACAATTCAAAGACACATCCTACAAAAGTATCTCATGCTTTATTTTCTCTTCCAAGACCCATCGAGAACGTAATTCGATGGATACTTGTGTAATCTGCTAATGATGGGATAGTTACCATTGCAGCTGACCTTGTTGTCATGACAACACATCCTACATCAGTAAAATGTCATTAATACTCGATAGCCATATTACTAGACATCGATTCTTCCAGGTCATCATGACCCACATGAATACAATATAACTACAACCAATACCAACTGGCAATGAATGATCTGCACGTGACTGGGCCCGTAACAATCCGTAATAGAATAGGTCTTCAGCACCCGTTAATGGCGACTATGCTTGTAAATTTCATGTGTCGAGTGAAATATCTCCATTTGCCCGCCACGAGATGAGAGAAACGTGATATTTCATGAGACATGCGGAATATTCTATTATAATATGCTTTTTGTGTAGCGGTCTACAGGTAAATTTAATTATTTCATTACAAATGTAAAACCTTGAAACGAAAATTCTCCCTACCTAACACACGGGGACAGTTCACCACCCCTTGTATTTGCGACTAAAAAAGTTGTTTCGTGTTTGCAAATTATAAACAAAAGTAACAAAGATATGTAGGGTCACGAAAATTCTGTATCATGCATATAGGTATTATTATTATATAGAAAATCTACAATAACAAAAAATATTCTTGAAAACTACGAGGCCGCTGTTGCAAGCGAAAGAATACACGCCGGTCAAGTAACAAAAATGGCGCTATGCGAAAAAAGAACCGTCTCGATTGACGAGTTAAATGAGAAATTTACAGTTTATAACGAAACATTTTCAAGAGAATAACAAATGGCAAGAAGTGATATTAAATGGTCATCTGTCATTATTTTGCCTCGTAAATGTGGAACTAACATAAGAAGGAAGTCAACAGTTTGTGTAGGGGCTAAAATATACGATAAAGGGAGACAATTTTAGGGAAGGTCACTCTTGTATGACAATAGTTCCGTCAAAGTGTTATGTTCACAGCTGTGAAATATCAAGTGTTTTGTTCACTGCAATGAAAATGTCCCTTTTCTCAACATCGGAAAACTCATTTGAACACTGAAGCACATAATAAATTAAGTTAGAAAGAGTTGTATGACAAACACACCTTATCCATAATTTATATATGACATGTTAGTGAATATGAGACTGTTTGGACATGATTTATTCAACACAAGTCCACGTCATGTATCCTGGGGAAGGAAGCATGAGCCACGTGTTGCGTGACTCACACGTGGACCAGGCAGACAGTTTGAAACAGAAACCTTCACTTAGCTATCGGTACAAGCAGATATTCAGTTTCATTTCATTCACACAAAACATTAATTTCCATTTGAAAAGACATCAACCACACAAAGTTTCTGTAGGTTTGTCCGCATGATAGGTGCACGGTGCAGTTCTGAAACCCTATCTGACCACACCGTTAAGGAGCGATGAGTTAATATTCTAGGGGTGGGTGGCAAGGCAAGATACTTTGTTCGTCACTTTTTCCAAACATGCACATTTTTCTCTGAAAGGAGGAGACGAATACACCCAGAATACCAAGCGATCACATAAAACTTGTATCCATGGACATGTGCCAAATTACTTTTCCCAGTATTTGCTGGGAACAGGCGTCAGGAAAGGGCATGTCTTTCTTTCACTACTGAAGTCCCAGAATATATTCATAAAATATGGTTAAAAATTTGGTAGTTTCTCGTCACCGACAAAAGCAGACGGATATACAGGTCGGGAGTCTCTCAAAGTGTATGTGACCGCCTCCGTGGTCTCGTGGTAGAGCGTCCGTCCGGAGAGCGGAAGGTCCGGGGTTCGATCCCCGGCCGCGTCATACCAAAAGACGTCAAAAGATGGTACTTGTTACCCCGTCTTGCGCTTGGCATTAAGGGGCTCAAACAAGGACTGGTCGGCTCGGAGTCAGTATACTGTGACTGAGTAGGGTATTCATGTTAAACTGCGGCATGGTATCTCAGTGAGCTAGCACTATAAATCGGCATCAGTCCGGACTAGTACAAGCAGCCACACAAACACATGCACGTCGTTATATAAGTGCTATAATCTTGGACGCGACGTTGAAACCCCATTTCATCTCATCTCAGAGTGTATGTTAGATTCCGCTTTTATACCCGACTGAGTCTCTTACCTCTGCGGTTATCGAGCATATTTCTTATCAATCTTAAATTTGATATAGCGAATTAGTTTATTCATGAACGTAATTAATATGACCATCATGATAATGTGCAGCGTTGGTATTTTAAGAAGATGTGTTATATGCACCCAAGGACCAAGTGGTTTATAGTTACAGCAGACAATGTAACTAAAAATCCAAGGGAAATCAAGATTGTAATACCGAAAACATTAGAAATAAGAAATCACACATGCAACTAGTGGTTAGTACTGATTACATATAACATGTTGTGCATGTTGCATATAAAATACCACGAACACATTAGATGTACGGTTAGATTAAGCAAAACGTGCCGCAGATCAATGTGGATCATTGTCACAATCAGGAAAACATTTTAAGGACAAAACGGGAAATTTGATAACAACAATGTATCTCCTTTGTTCCAAAACTTCATTCTTCTAGCAGTCACCCCCTCACTCTCTTCTGATATAATTCAAGGGGCGGTCGGGTAGCCTAGTGGTTAAAGCGTTCGCTCGTCACCCCGTAGACCCGGATTCGATTCCCGACATGGGTACAATGTGTGAAGCCCATTTCTGGTGTCCCCCGCCGTGATATTGCTGGAATATTGCTAAAAGCGGCGTAAAACCATACTCACTCACTCACTGATATACTTCAAACATCTTATCTCGGTATAGTTCAATAATAACTTTCAACGCCATCATAAAATCCATGACGATTCATTTCTAGGCTAACAATATGTGACCACCATGTTGTTTCATCGTGTCAGTGTAAGTGAGTGAGTGAGTGTGGTCTTACGCCGCTTTTAGCAATATCCCAGCAATATCACGGCGGTGGACACCAGAAATGGGCTTCACACATTGTACCCATGTCGGGAATCGAACCTGGGTCTTCGGCGTGACGAGCGAATTAACGCTTTAAACACTAGGCTACCCGACCGCCCCGCGGCAGTGTAAAGTGTGCACGTGTTTGTTTTTTCCTTCGAAGACCACACAGTAAACGCCTCTCCTTACTTGGTCACATGCATGCATGCTACATAATCTACTCGTGACTCACACAGGGAAGTCAAAAGTCGTGACTCACAAAGAGAAGTCAAAAGTACAAACGATCAATTCACATGCGATCTTTTCTCGACACGTAATCAACCGGAAACATGACAGACATTGGATGTGAAGGGCTAAACCCGTACACTCATGCATTCTCTTGTGAGTGAGTGAGTATGGTTTTACGCCGCTTTAAGCAATATTCCAGCAATATCACGGCGGGGGACACCAGAAATGGGCTTCACACATTGTACCAATGTCGGGAATAGAACCCGGGTCTTCGGCGTGACGAGCGAACGCTTTAACCACTAGTCTACCCGACCGCCCTCATGCTCTTGTGAATATACTCAATATGCCCACACATTACAAGAATATACCAAACATAAAAAATGACATTTATGATACTAGTGTTTATGTATTGTTCCCTATTGATTAGAACTTACACAATACATTTGGAAGCGCGTCATACCAAAAGACGTTAAAAGATGGTACTTGTTTTGTTTTGTTTTTTAAATATTTTTTTAATCAATTTAGTATATGACATTACAGAGTTATAGGCCTACACTGAGTAGCATGTCTTGTGGTATACTTATTAGGTATAGGTTACATACCTATACAGCAGATAGCAAGTCAGCAAGTTTAAGTTGGCTACAGGTGTACAGCAATGTTTACAAATGGTGAAACGGGAAGGCTACATTTGCCATGTTTATTAACTAAGTGGGAAGCTAAATCCTTACAGCAGATAAAAAAATTTAAAAAATGTTTTTTTAAAAATAGAGACATATCAACGAGACAATTCATTTGCCAAATGTTTCCATTTTCTGTCAACTGTCTTATTGTATTTTTTTTGTGTGCAATTGATTTCTCTATCCGAAATATAACAATTAAAGTCTCCAGAAACGTTTAAGTATTACTTGTTGTTACCACGTCTGGCGCTCGGCACAGGGACTGGTCGGCTCGGAGTCAGTATACTGTGTCTGAGTGGGTTGTTCATGTTAAACTGTGGCATGGTACAAGCAGCCACACACACACACACACACACACACACACACACGTACATGCACGTCGCTATATAAGTGCAATAATCTTTGACGCGACGTTAAACCCCATTTCACCTCACCTCATTTGGAAACCGCATATGCAACATTCATTCCACAGTATACACTATGCTACACCATATGCGTTGTATACGTGGACTGCACAGCTGTCACACCCCCATGTTCTTTGTTTCCGCGAAACCATTCATTTTATGCAGCAGTATATTAATTGTCTAAATATGTTGGTAGCGAACAAATATACACCGACTGTTCAATATTACAACAATGGAGGACTCTTTGTGCACACGGCACATGCTTGTTGTTTCAGTGTGTTGATGTTCGATGTTTCAGTGTGTTGGTCTAAAATACTACACGAATCAAGCATACAACACTGGATGTCTGTGCACATTGAAGGCTATTCACTATCACGGGGCTGAGCCTGGTAAAATGCATGTCAAGCAGGCTTTTGGGAGTATAAATAACCCAATTCAGCATTCACCACAAAATTTTCGCGGCAAAGTGAAGTGTCCAGATACCCGGGCATAGGCAACGTCCTAGGATCTGTTGTAATATAAAGGGCGACAGAACGTCCGCAGTCGTACTGTATCATATCAACTATTACTGTATTAAACTAGTCGGAGTCATATTACTATACTATTTGAGTAGTTGTACATCTAGAGCCCCGATGGTGGCTGATTGTAGCTGGGGTTGCAATAGTGATTAAAGTTGTGGTTGTAGGTGTGGTTGTACGTTGATTGTAGGAGTAACTGTAGGTGTGACTGTGGGTGTGGCAGTAACTGCAGGTGTAGGTGTGACTGTAGGTGTGGTTGTAGCTCTGATTTGTAACTGTGGTTGTGGGTGTGGTTGTAACTATGGCTGTGGTTGTAACTGTAGTTGTAGGTTTGATTGTAGCTGTGATTTTAGCTGTAGTTGAAGGTGTTGTTGTAGCTGTGATTGTGGGTGTGTCTGTATGTGTGGTTGTAGCTATGATTGTAGCTGTGGTTGTAGGTGTGTTTGTAGCTGTGATTGTAAGTGTGATTGTATCTGTGGTTGTAAGTGTGGTCTGTGATTGAAGTTGTGGTTGTAGCTGTAGTTGTAGCTGTGGTTGTAGCTGTGGTTGTAGGTGTGGTTGTAACTGGCTGTAGGTTTGATTGTAGCTGTGATTTTAGCTGTAGTTGAAGGTGTTGCAGCTGTGATTGTGGCTGTGTTTGTAGCTATGATTGTAGCTGTGGGCGTAGCTGTGCTTGTAGGTGTGTTTGTAGCTGTGATTGTAGGTGTGTTTGTAGCTATGATTGTAGCTGTTGGCGTAGCTGTGGTTGTAGGTGTGTTTGTAGCTGTGATTGTAGGTGTGATTGTATCTGTGGTTGTAAGTGTTGTTTAGCTGAGGTTGGAAGTGTTATTGTAACTGTGATTGAAGTTGTGGTTGTAGCTGTAGTTGTAGCTGTGGTTCTAGCTCTTATTTGTAGCTGTGGTTGTAGGTGTGGTTGTAACTGTGGCTGTGGTTGTAGCTGTTGTTGTAGCTGTGGTTGTAACTGTGGTTGTACATGTGGTTGTAGCTGTTGTTGTAGGTGTGATTGTAGATGTGGTTGTAGGTGTGGTTGTAGGTGTGAATGTAGCTGTGATTGTAGGTGTGTTTGTAGCTGTGATTGTAGGTGTGATTGTATCTGTGGTTGTAAGTGTTGTTTAGCTGAGGTTGGAAGTGTTATTGTAACTGTGATTGAAGTTGTGGTTGTAGCTGTAGTTGTAGCTGTGGTTCTAGCTCTTATTTGTAGCTGTGGTTGTAGGTGTGGTTGTAACTGTGGCTGTGGTTGTAGCTGTTGTTGTAGCTGTGGTTGTAACTGTGGTTGTACATGTGGTTGTAGCTGTTGTTGTAGGTGTGATTGTAGATGTGGTTGTAGGTGTGGTTGTAGGTGTGAATGTAGCTGTGATTGTAGGTGTGTTTGTAGCTGTGATTGTAGGTGTGATTGTATCTGTGGTTGTAAGTGTTGTTTAGCTGAGGTTGGAAGTGTGGTTGTAGCTGTGATTGAAGTTGTGGTTGTAGCTGTAGTTGTAGCTGTGGTTCTAGCTCTTATTTGTAGCTGTGGTTGTAGGTGTGGTTGTAACTGTGGCTGTGGTTGTAGCTGTTGTTGTAGCTGTGGTTGTAACTGTGGTTGTAAATGTGGTTGTAGCTGTTGTTGTAGGTGTGATTGTAGATGTGGTTGTAGGTGTGGTTGTAGGTGTGAATGTAGCTGTGGTTGTAACTGTGGTTGTAGGTGTGGTTGTAGTTGTTGTTGTTGTGGTTGTAACTGTGGTTGTAGGTGTGGGTGTAGGTGTGGTTGTGTCTGTGATTCTAGCTGTAGGTGTGGTTGTAGCTGTAGCCGTAGCAGTGGTTGTAGCAGTGGTTGTGGCTGTATCAGTGGTTCTAGGTGTAGTAGCTATGATTGTAGGTGTGGTTGTAGCTGTGATTGTAGCTGTCGTTGAAAGTGTGGTTGTAGGTGTGGTTGTAGCTGTAGTTGTAGCTGTGGTTGTAGCAGTGGTTGTAACTGTGATTGTAGCTGTTGTAGGTTTGGTTGTATGTGTGGTTGTATATGTGGTTGTAGCTGTGGTTGTAGCTGTGGTAGTAGGTGTGGTTGTAGCTGTTGTAGCTGTTGTTGTAGGTGTGATTGTAGCTGTAGTAGTAGCTGTGGTTGTAAGTTTGGACGTATCTGTGAGCGTAGCTTTGGTTGCAGGTTTGGTCGTATCTGTGATTGTAAGTGTGGTTGTAGGTTAGGTTTTAGTCTTATATATGTGCATGCTACACATACAACCATATGTGAGTCTTAGTTCTGAAAACATCTGTTTCCTTCCAAATCATAGTTGGACTGTATGATGGGTGAGTGGACAGTGAGTCCCAGTGGGTGTGGGAGTGTGCAGGTGTGTGGGTGAGTGGACAGTGAGTCCATGTGAGTGTTGGAGTGTGCAGGTGTGTGGGTGGGTCCCAGTGGGTGTGGGAGCGTGCAGGTGTGGGTGAGTGGACAGTGAGTCCCAGTGGGTGTGGGAGTGTGCAGGTGTGTGGGTGAGTGGATGAGTGGGTGAGTGGACTGTGAGTCCCAGTGGGTGCCGGAGTGTGCAGGTGTGTGGGTGAGTGGACAGTGAGTCCCAGTGGGTGTGGGAGTGTGCAGGTGTGGGTGAGTGGACAGTGAGTCCCAGTGGGTGTGGGAGTGTGCAGGTGTGTGGGTGAGTGGATGAGTGGGTGAGTGGACTGTGAGTCCCAGTGGGTGCCGGAGTGTGCAGGTGTGTGGGTGAGTGGACTGTGAGTCCCAGTGGGTGTGGGAGTGTGCAGGTGTGTGGGTGAGTGGACAGTGAGTCCCAGTGGGTGCCGGAGTGTGCAGGTGTGTGGGTGAGTGGACAGTGAGTCCCAGTGGGTGTGGGAGTGTGCAGGTGTGTGGATCAGTGGACAGTGAGTCCCAGTGGGTGTGGGAGTGTGCAGGTGTGTGGGTGAGTGGACAGTGAGTCCCAGTGGGTGTGGGAGTGTGCAGGTGTGTTGGTTAGTGGACACTGAGCCCCAGTGGGTGTGGGTGTGTGCAGGTGTGTGGGTGAGTGGACAGTGAGTCCCGGTGGGTGTGGGAGTGTGCAGGTGTGTGGGTGAATGGACTGTGAGTCCCAGTGGGGGTGGGAGTGTGCAGGTGTGTGGGTGAGTGGACAGTGAGTCCAAGTGGGTGTGGGAGTGTGCAGGTGTGTGGGTGAGTGGACACTGAGCCCCAGTGGGTGTGGGAGTGTGCAGGTGTGTGGGTGAATGGACTGTGAGTCCCAGTGGGGGTGGGAGTGTGCAGGTGTGTGGGTGAGTGGACAGTGAGTCCAAGTGGGTGTGGGAGTGTGCAGGTGTGTGGATCAGTGGACAGTGAGTCCCAGTGGGTGTGGGAGTGTGCAGGTGTGTGGGTGAGTGGACAGTGAGTCCCAGTGGGTGTGGGAGTGTGCAGGTGTGTTGGTTAGTGGACACTGAGCCCCAGTGGGTGTGGGAGTGTGCAGGTGTTTGGGTGAGTGGACAGTGAGTCCAAGTGGGTGTGGGAGTGTGCAGGTGTGTTGGTTAGTGGACACTGAGCCCCAGTGGGTGTGGGTGTGTGCAGGTGTGTGGGTGAGTGGACAGTGAGTCCCGGTGGGTGTGGGAGTGTGCAGGTGTGTGGGTGAGTGGACAGTGAGTCCCGGTGGGTGTGGGAGTGTGCAGGTGTGTGGGTGGGTGGAAAGTGAGTCCCAGTGGGTGTGGGAGTGTGCAGGTGTGTGGGTGAGTGGACAGTGAGTCCCAGTGGGTGTGGGGGTGTGCAGGTGTGTGGGTGAGTGGACAGTGAGTCCCAGTGGGTGTGGGAGTGTGCAGGTGTGTAGGTGAGTGGACAGTGAGTCCCAGTGGGTGTGGGAGTGTGCAGGTGTGTAGGTGAGTGGACAGTGAGTCCCAGTGGGTGTGGGAGTGTGCAGGTGTGTGGGTGAGTGGACAGTGAGTCCCAGTGGGTGTGGGAGTGTGCAGGTGTGTGGGTGGGTGGAAAGTGAGTCCCAGTGGGTGTGGGAGTGTGCAGGTGTGTGGGTGAGTGGACAGTGAGTCCCAGTGGGTGTGGGGGTGTGCAGGTGTGTGGGTGAGTGGACAGTGAGTCCCAGTGGGTGTTGGAGTGTGCAGGTATGTGGGTGGGTGGACAGTGAGTCCCAGTGGGTGTGGGAGTGTGCAGGTGTGTTGGTGAGTGGACAGTGAGTCCAAGTGGGTGTGGGAGTGTGCAGGTGTGTGGATCAGTGGACAGTGAGTCCCAGTGGGTGTGGGAGTGTGCAGGTGTGTTGGTGAGTGGACAGTGAGTCCAAGTGGGTGTGGGAGTGTGCAGGTGTGTGGATCAGTGGACAGTGAGTCCCAGTGGGTGTGGGAGTGTGCAGGTGTGTGGGTGAGTGGACAGTGAGTCCAAGTGGGTGTGGGAGTGTGCAGGTGTGTGGATCAGTGGACAGTGAGTCCCAGTGGGTGTGGGAGTGTGCAGGTGTGTGGGTGAGTGGACAGTGAGTCCCAGTGGGTGTGGGAGTGTGCAGGTGTGTGGGTGAGTGGACAGTGAGTCCCAGTGGGTGTGGGAGTGTGCAGGTGTGTGGGTGAGTGGACAGTGAGTCCCAGTGGGTGTGGGAGTGTGCAGGTGTGTGGGTGAGTGGACAGTGAGTCCCAGTGGGTGTGGGAGTGTGCAGGTGTGTGGGTGAGTGGACTGTGAGTCCCAGTGGGTGTGGAAGTGTGATGGTGTGGACTGTGAGTCCCAGTGGGTGTGGGAGCGTGCAGGTGTGTGGGTGAGTGGACAGTGAGTCCATGTGAGTGTTGGAGTGTGCAGGTGTGTGGGTGAGTGGACAGTGAGTCCATGTGGGTGTGGGAGTGTGCAGGTGTGTGGGTGAGTGGACAGTGAGTCCCAGTGGGTGTGGGAGTGTGCAGGTGTGTGGGTGAGTGGACAGTGAGTCCCAGTGGGTGTGGGAGTGTGCAGGTGTGTGGGTGGGTGGACAGTGAGTCCCAGTGGGTGTGGGAGTGTGCAGGTGTGTGGGTGGGTGGACAGTGAGTCCCAGTGGGTGTGGGAGTGTGCATGTGTGTTGGTGAGTGGACAATGAGTCCCAGTGGGTGTGGGAGTGTGCAGGTGTGTGGGTGAGTGGACAGTGAGTCCCGGTGGGTGTGGGAGTGTGCAGGTGTGTGGGTGAGTGGACAGTGAGTCCCAGTGGGTGTGGGAGTGTGCAGGTGTGTGGGTGAGTGGACAGTGAGTCCCGGTGGGTGTGGGAGTGTGCAGGTGTGTGGGTGAGTGGACAGTGAGTCCCAGTGGGTGTGGGAGTGTGCAGGTGTGTGGGTGAGTGGACAGTGAGTCCCGGTGGGTGTGGGAGTGTGCAGGTGTGTGGGTGAGTGGACAGTGAGTCCCAGTGGGGGTGGGAGTGTGCAGGTGTGTGGGTGGGTGGACAGTGAGTCCCAGTGGGTGTGGGAGTGTGCAGGTGTGTGGGTGAGTGGACAGTGAGTCCCAGTGGGTGTGGGAGTGTGCAGGTGTGTGGGTGAGTGGACAGTGAGTCCCGGTGGGTGTGGGAGTGTGCAGGTGTGTGGGTGAGTGGACTGTGAGTCCCAGTGGGTGTGGGAGTGTGCAGGTGTGTGGGTGAGTGGACAGTGAGTCCCAGTGGGTGTGGGAGTGTGCAGTTGTGTGGGTGAGTGGACTGTGAGTCCAAGTGGGTGTGGGAGTGTGCAGGTGTGTGGGTGAGTGGACAGTGAGTCCCAGTGGGTGTGGGAGTGTGCAGGTGTGTGGGTGAGTGGACAGTGAGTCCCAGTGGGTGTGGGGGTGTGCAGGTGTGTGGGTGAGTGGACAGTGAGTCCCAGTGGGTGTGGAAGTGTGCAGGTGTGTGGGTGAGTGGACTGTGAGTCCCAGTGGGTGTGGAAGTGTGCAGGTGTGTGGGTGAGTGGACAGTGAGTCCCAGTGGGTGTGGGAGTGTGCAGGTGTGTGGGTGAGTGGACAGTGAGTCCCGGTGGGTGTGGGAGTGTGCAGGTGTGTGGGTGAGTGGACAGTGAGTCCCAGTGGGTGTGGGAGTGTGCAGGTGTGTGGGTGAGTGGACAGTGAGTCCCAGTGGGTGTGGGAGTGTGCAGGTGTGTGGGTGAGTGGACAGTGAGTCCCGGTGGGTGTGGGAGTGTGCAGGTGTGTGGGTGAGTGGACAGTGAGTCCCAGTGGGTGTGGGAGTGTGCAGGTGTGTGGGTGAGTGGACTGTGAGTCCCAGTGGGTGTGGAAGTGTGCAGGTGTGTGGGTGAGTGGACAGTGAGTCCCAGTGGGTGTGGGAGTGTGCAGGTGTGTGGGTGAGTGGACAGTGAGTCCCGGTGGGTGTGGGAGTGTGCAGGTGTGTGGGTGAGTGGACAGTGAGTCCCAGTGGGTGTGGGAGTGTGCAGGTGTGTGGGTGAGTGGACAGTGAGTCCCAGTGGGTGTGGGAGTGTGCAGGTGTGTGGGTGAGTGGACAGTGAGTCCCAGTGGGTGTGGGAGTGTGCAGGTGTGTGGGTGAGTGGACAGTGAGTCCCGGTGGGTGTGGGAGTGTGCAGGTGTGTGGGTGAGTGGACAGTGAGTCCCAGTGGGTGTGGGAGTGTGCAGGTGTGTGGGTGAGTGGACAGTGAGTCCCGGTGGGTGTGGGAGTGTGCAGGTGTGTGGGTGAGTGGACAGTGAGTCCCAGTGGGGGTGGGAGTGTGCAGGTGTGTGGGTGGGTGGACAGTGAGTCCCAGTGGGTGTGGGAGTGTGCAGGTGTGTGGGTGAGTGGACAGTGAGTCCCAGTGGGTGTGGGAGTGTGCAGGTGTGTGGGTGAGTGGACAGTGAGTCCCGGTGGGTGTGGGAGTGTGCAGGTGTGTGGGTGAGTGGACTGTGAGTCCCAGTGGGTGTGGGAGTGTGCAGGTGTGTGGGTGAGTGGACAGTGAGTCCCAGTGGGTGTGGGAGTGTGCAGTTGTGTGGGTGAGTGGACTGTGAGTCCAAGTGGGTGTGGGAGTGTGCAGGTGTGTGGGTGAGTGGACAGTGAGTCCCAGTGGGTGTGGGAGTGTGCAGGTGTGTGGGTGAGTGGACAGTGAGTCCCAGTGGGTGTGGGGGTGTGCAGGTGTGTGGGTGAGTGGACAGTGAGTCCCAGTGGGTGTGGGAGTGTGCAGGTGTGTGGGTGAGTGGACTGTGAGTCCCAGTGGGTGTGGAAGTGTGCAGGTGTGTGGGTGAGTGGACAGTGAGTCCCAGTGGGTGTGGGAGTGTGCAGGTGTGTGGGTGAGTGGACAGTGAGTCCCAGTGGGTGTGGGAGTGTGCAGGTGTGTAGGTGAGTGGACTGTGAGTCCCAGTGGGTGTGGGAGCGTGCAGGTGTGTAGGTGAGTGGACTGTGAGTCAATGTGAGTGTTGGAGTGTGCAGGTGTGTGGGTGAGTGGACTGTGAGTCCCAGTGGGTGTGGGAGTGTGCAGGTGTGTGGGTGAGTGGACAGTGAGTCCCAGTGGGTGTGGGAGTGTGCAGGTGTGTGGGTGAGTGGACAGTGAGTCCCGGTGGGTGTGGGAGTGTGCAGGTGTGTGGGTGAGTGGACTGTGAGTCCCAGTGGGTGTGGAAGTGTGCAGGTGTGTGGGTGAATGGATGAGTGGACAGTGAGGCCCAGATCAGCTTGACAGAGCAGCTTATACAGACTCACATGTGGTCCAGAATTAAAGTCATACGTTCTGTGAGAGAATCCGTGCATGAGCATTAAGGAACCCTCAGATCTCCTTGAGTTGAGAAGGGGATGAGTATAGGCTGATAGAGCAGAGAGGGGGATGAGTATAGGCTGATAGAGCAGAGAAGGGGATGAGTACAGGCTGATAGAGCAGAGAAGGGGATGAGTATAGGCTGATAGAGACGAGAAGGGGATGAGTATAGGCCGATAGAGCTGAGAAGGGGATGAGTATAGGCTGATAGAGACGAGAAGGGGGCGAGTATAGGCTGATAGAGCAGAGAAGGGGATGAGTATAGGATGATAGAGCAGAGAAGGGGGCGAGTATAGGCTGATAGAGCAGAGAAGGGGATGAGTATAGGATGATAGAGCAGAGAAGGGGATGAGTATAGGATGATAGAGCAGAGAAGGGGGTGAGTATAGGCTGATAGACCAGAGAAGGCGACAAGTATAGGCTGATAGAGCAGAGAACGGGGCGAGTATAGGGTGATAGAACCGAGAAGGGGATGAGAGATGGAATAGGGGTGGTATAATATGCTGTTGGGTCCTTTAGAGAAAAACATCTAAGATTAGTGCCAGTCATGAGGCTTCTCTGTACATGAGTATAGGCTGATAGAGCAGAGAAGGGGATGAGTATAGGATGATAGAGCAGAGAAGGGGATGAGTATAGGCTGATAGAGACGAGAAGGGGATGAGTATAGGCCGATAGAGCTGAGAAGGGGATGAGTATAGGCTGATAGAGACGAGAAGGGGGCGAGTATAGGCTGATAGAGCAGAGAAGGGGATGAGTATAGGATGATAGAGCAGAGAAGGGGATGAGTATAGGATGATAGAGCAGAGAAGGGGGTGAGTATAGGCTGATAGACCAGAGAAGGCGACAAGTATAGGCTGATAGAGCAGAGAAGGGGGCGAGTATAGGGTGATAGAACCGAGAAGGGGATGAGAGATGGAATAGGGGTGGTATAATATGCTGTTGGGTCCTTTAGAGAAAAACATCTAAGATTAGTGCCAGTCATGAGGTTTCTCTGTACATCGTACAGCGGCACGTGAAGTTTTGAACAATCCGATAAGTCAGAATGACATGATGCAACTCTAATATAACCAGCACGAAAAATCGATGTACTTAATGGGTGTTTCTAACACTCACTGATATCTCAAAGGAGTCTGATCACTTCATATGCATGCTTGGGCCATACTTTCCCATGACACGGATGACCCAGCGGCTTTCAACGCTACCCTGGATGGAAAATCCATTGTGGGCTTGGACATAATGGCAGCTCCCAAACTGATTGTATATATGAATATTAACTGCTTTGGGTGTAAAAACTTTGCAGCCTACAATTGTACTTGCATCGTAACTGCCCTTGGGAACAGATTTTAGAATGAATGAACTGGCGTTGGGCCAATACTGTTTCTGCTGGCAGTGTTACATTCATCGACATCGACATTGACGCCTTGTGTTCCCTTTGTACCCTGGTAGTAATGAAGTAATAGAGTACCGTATTCGACGTAATAAGCACCCAGGGCGTTTTCAAAATTAGAAACAGGGGGCTCTTATTTGGGTGAAAAAAAATGATTGAAAAATAAATATTGCTATTTTATGCTGAAATATTTATGTACGACAGATATATTTTTCCATAATTCAATTATTCATAATTAAAGGTGCATATAACACATGAGTGCTTATTATGCACGAATAAATAAGTCCTGTGTACATTGATCAATCGGAAGGGGTGCTAATTGGGATTGTTCACTTGCCAATACTCTGTACTCTGAGTCGGTGCACATCTCCTAATGTACCTTTCACACGTGAACAGCTCATAACACTGTCACAGCCATGTGACCGGCAGTTGTAATTGAACCTTGTTATGTTATTCACAGCGAGGAAATGATGCTGACAAACCTAGAAACATAATTGGGGGAAAATGGGACTCCCACCCCAAGTCATAGCTTCCTTGCGTGGCCAAGGGACAAAAAACCCTGCACGGCACCTTAGATGACTGGGCCACCTATCATCTATTTCTTAAGGTTTCCCTGAGTAGTCAAGGTCTCACCATGATGTGAAGGGAAGTAATAGGTTTCACTGATTCCCCTGGCGAATCTTGAACTTGAAACCATGATAAGCAAATTCTGGCATGATCAAATGACACAACTACACACAATAACTTCATATTCGTAGAGCTAATAACTCGTTACCACCACATTCATGTGGAATAAAAGCAGTTACCGTATTCCACATAATAAACGCAAAGGGCGGTCTCAAATTTAGAAATAGGGGGCTCATATTAGTTTATCATTTTGGTGAAAGAGTTGAAAGTTCGTAAATTTTATAATTTTTGCTGACAGCCTGAAATGATACAAAAGAAAAGCCTGTGCGTATTATACACAACAGATATATTGTTCAATTGGAAGGGTGTTAATTGGGATTGTTCACATGCCAATACATTGGCAAATATCGCGCTTATTAGAGCCGGGCGCTTTTTACATCGAATACAGTAAGCATGTTCATAAACACATTGAATAATAAACATTGAAATACTCCTGTATTATAACTGTCACATAATATGGCTGACGTTTCACCATGATGTGAAGGGAAGTAACAGGTTTCACTGAGTAGTCAAGTTCTCACCATGATGTGTAGGAAACTAACAGGTTTCACTGAGTAGTCAAGGTCTCACCATGATGTGTGGAGAACTAACAGGTTTCACTGAGTAGTCAAGGTCTCACCATGACGTGTAGGGAACTAACAGGTTTCCCCCAGTAGTCAAGGTCTCACCATGATGTGAAGGGAACTAACAGGTTCCACTGAGTAGTCAAGTTCTCACCATGATGTGTAGGGAAGTAACAGGTTTCACTGAGTAGTCAAGGTCTCACCATGATGTGTAGGGAACTAACAGGTTTCACCAAGTAGTCAAGGTCTCACCATGACGTTAAGGGAAGGAACAGGTTTCACTGAGTAGTCAAGTTCTCACCATGATGTGTAGGGAACTAACAGGTTTCCCCCAGTAGTCAAGGTCTCACCATGATGTGTAGGGAAGTAACAGGTTTCACTGAGTAGTCAAGGTCTCACCATGATGTGTAGGGAACTAACAGGTTTCACTGAATAGTCAAGGTCTCACCACGATGTTTGGGGAACTAACAGGTTTCACCAAGTAATCAAGTTCTCACCATGATGTGAAGGGAAGTAACAGGTTTCACTGAGTAGTCAAGGTCTCACCATGATGTGTAGGGAACTAACAGGTTTCACTGAATAGTCAAGGTCTCACCACGATGTTTGGGGAACTAACAGGTTTCACCAAGTAATCAAGGTCTCACCATGATGTGAAGGGAAGTAACAGGTTTCACTGGGTATTCAAGGTCTCACCATGATGTGAAAGGAAGCATTAGGTTTCATTACGTAGTCAAGGTCTCACCATGATGTGTAGGGAACTTACAGGTTTCACTGAATATTCATGGTGTGCATCTGTAGAGACAGGGATATAACTCCAAAACTTTTCAGCTAGACCACAGGACTGGCTAGATGAAATACTTGCCAGCCCTGACCAAAACCTGCCTGCCCACTATAATCATATGTTTCTCAGGATAATTTAATTAAAACTTTAAATCCAATTCATTGAACATGAAGTAATGCAAGAAAAGAAATAGCAAACACTTTTCAGATTTGTATTTAATATCCTAGAATACATCATGTAAATAATGCTTATCATCGGGAAATATTTAGAATATTTTTACATATGAAATATAACCCGACCGTCGGGCAGGGGGATTTGAAAATCTGGCAGCCCGAGTTGAAATCAACCCATCTCGGACGGTCGGGCAGGCAGGTATTTCAAACACTGGTAGAGACAGGATGTAGTTACTGAGGTATGCTGCATAGTGGGAAAGCCATCAGCTGCGGAGTCATGTGATGCAGTCCCAATCTGTCTCCACTACATCATCTGCTTCCCGAGCTTCCTGTCAGGAGTTATTCCTGTCCTAGATGATTGCACTGTGTGGGCGTGACAACGCATCCTACGTGCTCGGTGACATCTGTCTGTGTCTATCACAGGCATCTAGTCGGCAATGCAACTGTAATAGTCATCTATACATCTATAGTTTAAACTATAAGTCACATGGGGTTATCATAGCCATCAATTTGGGGCAACTTTGTCTGAATGAACATTTAATTATGTAGGTGAATTACCCCACAGCCATGGATCTGACCACAATTATTTAATTGCCATGAGTGAGTGAGTGAGTGAGTGAGTTGGGTTTAACGCTGCTTTTAACAGCATTCCAGTTATATCACGGTGTGTCAACTTAATGTGGGAGGAAAGCCCCAAGCGATGTAGGTCTCAGACGTTTACCACTTCGGTAATGGGTATGGTGCTGACAAACCTAGAAACATAATCAGGGCGAACCGGGATTCGAACCCACAATCATGGGTTTCTGGCATGCCTAAGGGATGAACTCTGCACAGAGAATCGCAGCGCCTAAGACGTCTGGGCCACCCGTGCCCCTGCCATTACATGACACTTTTTTTCTGGAAAGCAGCTTCTTTGTACGACATTGCAGAGCAACATCTTGCTCCTTCATCATTCACCTGCATGTAAAAGGCGACTATGCTTGCCGTAAAAGGCGACTATGCTTGCCATAAAAGGCGACTATGCTTGTCATAAAAGGCGACTAACGGGGTTGGGTGGTCAGGCTCGCTGACTTGGTTGATGCATGTCATCGATCCCAATTGCATAGATCGATGCTCATGATATCAATCACTGGATTGTCTGGTCCAGACTCGATTATTTACAGACCGCCGTCACATAGCTGGAATATTGCTGAGTGCGGCGTTAAACAACAACAACAACATTCACCTGCATTCACAAAGAACATAACAAGTTGCTATCCATAAGAAGTTCTCCCAACTTCTAAATGCCTATCAAAGACTTCATCATGTTCATTAGATGTAATGCCAATTGTTAATCCTTATTGTATTGTACATGGACAGCCATCCTGATCGAGCTGTGCCACAATGTCACTTCTCATTGTGACTGTTGTTTATATCTATTACTTAATTCCTGTCAGATGACCTTGGATATAGAAGTGACCCCTACGATTCTGACACCAGCACCATTGTTTACAGTGTCTGACTGCACCTGGGGGGCAATCTGTCACTCATGCAGTTTCGAGAAGAAGCAGTCTTTGATATCATTTCAAGTGTTTTATAATACCCCTGATCTGGCCAAAGGAAATAGTCCCTCAATGAAACTTGAGATAACTTTTGTATCGGATGTTTGTCTTGGATAGTTTTTATCAGCGCTGCTCTCAACGGTGTGGTGTAAGTCAAACACTGTAGCCGGTGTCTTAGGCAACAAGCCTAGGCTACATGACAGTATCACATTCATGTGGATTCATTGATACGTTATAAATCATGTTGGCCTGGATTTGTGCATTCAGGTTTGCAGATATGAAGTTTCCTCCTTGTTATACTTTTTTGAGTCTCTGTGGTCCGTCATATTAGACCGTCTCCTCGACAAAGGCATGCATTGGATGTCTCACCTTGTGTCGCAGTGCACTCAAATTAAGATATCGCCATGATGTGAAGGGAAGTAACAGGTTTCCCCCAGTAGTCAAGGTCTTACCATGATGTGAAGGGAACTAACAGGTTCCACTGAGTAGTCAAGGTCTCACCATTATGTGTAGGGAACTAACAGGTTTCACTGAGTAGTCAGGGTCTCACCATTATGTGTAGGGAACTAACAGGTTTCCCCCAGTAGTCAAGGTCTCACCATGATGTGTGGGGAACTAACAGGTTTCACTGAGTAGTCAAGGTCTCACCATGATGTGTAGGGAACTAACAGGTTTCACTGAGTAGTCAAGGTCTCACCATGATGTGTAGGGAACTAACAGGTTTCACTGAGTAGTCAAGGTCTCACCATGATGTGTAGGGAACTAACAGGTTTCACTGAGTAGTCAAGGTCTCACCATGATGTGAAAGGAAGCATTAGGTTTCATTACGTAGTCAAGGTCTCACCATGATGTGTAGGGAACTAACAGGTTTCACTGAATATTCAAGGTCTCACCATGATGTGAAGGGAAGCATTAAGTTTCACTAAGTAGTCAAGGTCTCACCTTGATGTGTAGGGAAGTAACAGGTTTCACTGAGTAGTCAAGGTCTCACCATGATGTGTAGGGAACTAACAGGTTTCACTGAGTAGTCAAGGTCTCACCATGATGTGTGGAGAACTAACAGGTTTCACTGAGTAGTCAAGGTCTCACCATGATGTGTGGGGAACTAACAGGTTTCACTGAGTAGTCAAGGTCTTACCATGATGTGTGGAGAACTAACAGGTTTCACTGAGTAGTCAAGGTCTCACCATGATGTGTAGGGAAGTAACAGGTTTCACTGAATAGTCAAGGTCTCACCATGATGTGTAGGGAACTAACAGGTTTCACTGAGTAGTCAAGGTCTCACCATGATGTGAAAGGAAGCATTAGGTTTCATTACGTAGTCAAGGTCTCACCATGATGTGTAGGGAACTAACAGGTTTCACTGAGTATTCAAGGTCTCACCATGATGTGAAGGGAAGCATTAGGTTTCACTAAGTAGTCAAGGTCTCACCTTGATGTGTAGGGAAGTAACAGGTTTCACTGAGTAGTCAAGGTCTCACCATGATGTGTAGGGAACTAACAGGTTTCACTGAGTAGTCAAGGTCTCACCATGATGTGAAAGGAAGCATTAGGTTTCATTACGTAGTCAAGGTCTCACCATGATGTGTAGGGAACTAACAGGTTTCACTGAATATTCAAGGTCTCACCATGATGTGAAGGGAAGCATTAGGTTTCACTAAGTAGTCAAGGTCTCACCTTGATGTGTAGGGAAGTAACAGGTTTCACCAAGAAATCAAGGTCTCACCATGATGTGAAGGGAACTAACACATTTCATTGAGTAGTCAAGGTCTCACCATGATGTGTAGGGAACTAACACGTTTCACTGAGTAGTCAAGGTCTCAACATGCTGTGTGAACCGATGCTCAGAAATACATCACATGCGACTTCATAGACGCGAGATGAACCATTTGTCTTGTGCAGGATTGGCTATTCAAGTTCAGTAAATCATAAATACTCACCGCCAAAAGAAACGCAAATATCATACATGTTGGTTGATATATGAAGATTGGTTCAGTGCACAAACGGGGCAGTCGGGTAGCCTGGTGCTTTAAGCGTTCACTTGTCACACTGGGTTCGATTCCCGACATGGGTACAATGTGTGAAGCCCATTTCTGGTGTCCCCCGCCGTGATATTGCTGGAATATTGCTAAAAGCGGCGTAAAACCATACTCACTCACTCAATGCACAAACAAACATACTGATATGTCGTGTGAACCAATGCTCATGAACGCATCACATGTGACATCATAGATCCATGACTGAAGATGCTCTATTTGTCTCGTGTAGGATTAGTGTGTAAGTTTGGAAATCACATGCAGCATATCGTGATAAGAATAAAGTCACTCTGTGGTAACACTTGACTGATTGTTAGTTTTGTCATGAAGTGGTTCACATTGGAAACATCTCATCTTAACATACATATTTCTCTTTATGTTTCTACGGTTAGTATTTCTTTTGGCGGTAGGGGCACAGGTGGCCCAGTCATCTAAGGCGCCGCAATTTGCTGTGCAGATTTGTGTCCCTTACGTGCGCCAGAAACCTATGATTGTTGGTTCAAATCCCGGTTCGCCCCGATTATGTTTCCAGATTTGTCAGCACCAGACCCGTGCTCGTGAGTTTCACCAAATCACTTCAGACTTTCCTCCCACATTAAGCTGACACTGGAATACTGTTAAAAGCGGCGTTAAACCCAACTCACTCACTCACTCACTCTTTTGGCAGTGAGTATAATTTTATCGAAAGTATGTCACCAATATGCCAAATGAATAAATGTGTGGTTTGTTTGAAAAGAGTGTCGCAGGCACACCCATGAAAAACTACTCCAAAACCCAACATACTTCATTGTAAACTGACTTAAGGCAGAAAGTGAGTGAATGAGTGAGTGAGTAATTTTTGCTTAACGCCGCATCTTAGGCAGAAAGGAATGTTACCTGTGACTGTCAGAGGATTAACTCACACCAACACCAAGTATTTACTAAACCACACCCATCTTACATACACATCGCTTTTAGCAATATTCCAGTGAGTGAGTGAGGTTTTACGCCGCTTTTAGCAATATTCCAGCAATATCACGGCGGGGGACACCAGAAATGGGCTTCACACATTGTACCCATGAGAGTGAGTGAGTGAGTGAGTGAGGTAGGTTTTACGTCGCTTTCAGCAATATTCCAGCAATACACGGCGAGGGACACCAGAAATGGGCTTCACACATTGTACCAAAAGTAGCCCGCCAAACAGGTGGCAAGCACAGGTAGAAGTTTGAAAATAGCCTTTTTTGTATCCTTGAAAAGAGACATTGTGTAACAGATGAGACGCAGGAAATGTTTTTTTTATTGAATTGTTAAGTGGTGTTTAAAGCTATCATATTATCTCAGGGGCTGTCACCGAAAACAAATTTGTGGAACATAATATTTTAACTTTTAAAGCTATCCTGGCTAGTCAGTTGACGTTCATCAGCAGGTGCTTGCTCATATTTTAGATTTCATCAGTTATTATTTCAACATGTTCAAAGTAGACACAATTTATGGACATTGAGAATCTCACATGAGTGTCTTTTGATATCAAATATATCAACACTCATTGATAAAAGTGGAAAAACTCTGGGGCTTTTATCAACGAGTGTTGATATAATTGATATCAAAGAACACAAGGATGAGATTTTGTTTATCATCCAACATCATTCGTCCAACTTTTTCAGCTTATAGAAGTCATAAGCAGTGTCTTAAGTGTGAAAACTACTGATAACAGCTTCAGTAGCAGAGCCATTAGTGATGTCATTTGATTGTGACGTCATGGTAACTGTAAAGCAAAGCATTGTGATGCAATTTCATAGCAGTGATATCTACAATGTAGGTAAAGCTTCATCTCACCCAAGCCATATCTCCTGTGGGAGCCAGTTTTGGATGATAAAACAACTTCTCGGATTAGATCCTTATACCGTTGTCAAAGAAAGAAGTTGTTATCCATAAATTGTGTCTACTTTGTCATCTGTCAACTTCCAAGTAATGCCTATCAAATAATTATTATTTCAAACTTTAGATTTCTTCAGGTTTTTATTGTGGTTCTTTTGATTTTATCACAAATCGAACAGACAAGCAGCTAGTAAATAATATTTTAGTTTGATCCACAGGGTTCTAGCTAGCCAATCTGAAAACTGGAATATTAAAAGCCTCCCTCGCATACAATACCTTATTATCGATGCTCCCTGATCAAATGAACAAATAAAACTTCAGGAATTAGTCAATAAACTAAATATATGAATAAAAAGGGAAAAAAACTCAATACAATATGAAAACACTACCATATCCCACAACAACGTTGGTTAGGATTGCAACAACATTAGATCATCTATTTCCATGCGCACTATTTTGAAAGCATGCATTACATATGCTTTTGATTTATGCATAGAAAACATACAGTTCCTGAACCATTCCTTCCCCCAACCTCTCACACAATTTATAAACACCCACATCGGAGAGACACACTACGTTCTCCTATCTAAAATCCAGAGTTTTCACACCTGCGTCGATCTACCAGGTAACCAGACAGGTTAGTGATTACACTATGTCGCTGTGACATTGATCATGCCTGCATGCACGCATATGCAAGAATATTCACTGCCTATGACCCAGCTTTTGTCAACTGATATTTTATCGCTGAAACATTTGCAAGACTCGACAAGTCGGTCAGTATTTTCCAGTAATGAATACCTGATGACAATGGATCTGAGGTGAAATTTGTTCCCTTGTTTACAATATGAGTCTGAGCTTTTGTTTGTAGTTGATACAACAATGGACTGTGATTTGAAGCCTCCCTGCTTGATTACATGATAAGCCAGAACATGCCGGAACATACCCGGAGCAGCCAGGTGTGCTACAGGTAGACAGACATGTTAAAGGGGTAGCGGATGTGTTAGAGGAGTCATCGTGTTGTTGGGGTACACGATGGTGGCGATCATTATGTGGCAGAGCTACAGATATAAGCAGCATATTTGCATAAAATCACACCACACACCCCCCACTCCGAAATATTAAAAACCCAATTACTTTCAATTAACTTACGTACAGAAACGCATGCATTAAATGAAAAACTCAAATTTTAAAAAAAACAGGTAAATACCCATTGAAGCTTTTTCAGCATGCATACAAAGGAGCTAATTTCCAAAACACAATAATGAGCTAATTTAATTTCCGAATAAAGCCTTTATATTTAGAACAGTAATTTACATCTAAAACATTACTTTGTTTTTTTAAATCTTTTTTAAATGTTCACTCATTTTGGGAAAAACCCATGAATAGACGAGTGAAAAAGTATTGGTTACGCAATGAAAAATTTCAAAACCCAAATAAAAAGGAAACCCTAGAGTAAAAACTCAATTGCTCAAAAAGTTATCTCGAGCTCTGATGTGCGTCCAGTGTTTGAAATATTTTTAACACCCAACAAAACAGTCATGCAATCTTCAAAGTTACCTACCCACATTCAGACATTATAAATATTTCAAAATTGCACCTTGATTCAGTTCAATTTATGCAAACATTCATTTGAGAATCTACAAGAAGTTATGATAAAACTGAATATGTAAGTAAGTCTTAAAATTATCTGCCAGTCGGGCAAGTAGAAGAAAATTTTATGCAGTTCGACAAAAAAGACACAGGCAGCTACTTCAGACGCTGTGTGTGTTAACTTGACATAACAAGTTACAGTGTGTGTTTAAATTACTAATACAATCTAATTTATAACACTATTCATGCGACAGCATGCATCCCCTTCAGGAAAAAGCTAACTTAATGGCATATGACACTTGACCTCACATATGTTTGGATTGGTTTCTGCATCCCCTGACCATAAAACCTTAAAATTCAGAAAAAAACAAACTCAGAATGTTCTTGGTGATATACCACCGATGAAAAACTATTGCATTGACGTCAAAAATAACACAAGGGATTTTTATATGACAAAGACATTTTTTCCCATTATAAATCATCATTTCAAGTCCAAAGTACATAATCAACCAAGTCAGCCCAACCAATCCAAAATACTGCGGTCAGATTTTGGATTTAAAAATTGTCTTACTCTTTCCTACAAACCAACCAATTGTTTCAATATCCAACACACACAAAAGTCAGCCAGGCCTTATGCCAAGGTAAAGGTTAAAATGTCAGATAGAAAGCATGAATTTAAACCTGAGCCCAGGGAAAAACAGCCTGTGTTAACTTAAAAGATAGCGTCTCAGATAACAGACTTTATACAAACAGGGAAATTGGAGCAGGGCGGCTGGGACCCGACCAGTACATTTTAAAATGGTAGATGAAGTCTGATTCTTCATCATGTACTGTTTAGACATAATCATTGGTACAGTTTTAATAATTTCTTTGTTTACAGATGTTTGTTTGATCCCTGATTGGAATGTAAAGAAAAAATAAATAAAAAATGAATAAAAAATGTCCAATTTGTTCTGCAAAAACCTATTTGTATATTACCATATTCAACGTTATAAGCGTCCAGGGCCCTCTCAAAATTAGACATAGGGGGCTCTTATTAGAATAATATTTTGGTGAAACAAAAACAGATTGAAAGAAAAATTGAAAGTAAATTTTGTGACAGTCTGAAATGATACAGATATATTATTCCAGAATTTAATTGCCCATAATTAAGGGTGCATATAAGACACAAGTGCATATTATACACGAATAAATAAGTCTTGTCTACATTGATCAATCGGAAGGGGTGCTGACTGGGATTGTTCACTAGCTAATATATTAGCAAATATCGGCGTGGGCCCTTATTAGAGCAGGGCGCTTGATATGTTGAATACGGTATGCTATATGTGCCTAAGGAGTTGCATGTTTACTGAGACATGTGTGTTTTAATGTAGTCAGCAGTTGGCATTCAGCATGTTCAGTAAATAATACATCTACAAGCTTCTCATCATAGCAGGACTCTCTTATCAGTGGGGGGCACGGGTGGCCCAGTCATCTAAGGCGCCGCGATTCGCTGTGCAGAGTTGCGTCCCTTGGGCATGCCAGAAACCTATGATTGTGGGTTCGAATCCCGGTTCACCCCGATTATGTTTCTAGGTTTGTCAGCACCAGACCTGTGCTCGTGGGTTTCACCGAAGTGGTAAACGTCTGAGACCTGCATCACTTCGGGCTTTCCTCCAACATTAAGCTGACACGCCGTGATATAACTGGAATACTGTTAAAAGCGGCGTTAAACCCAACTCACTCACTCATTCTTATCAGTGTTTGAAATAAGTGCCTACCCGTAGGTCCGTGGCAGGTAGATCTGGTGTAGGGCCTGTAGTTTCAAAGATGTATTGGTCCTGATGGCCTGAAGAGTTTAGTCACATCTTCCTGAGGCAAGGGAGTTAACTGACGATAAAAGTCCAGTATCAACCTTTCACGAACAAGGCTGCAATTATTGAGTTATATTTTGGCTGGACAAGCGAGTCTATATGCATAGTTCAGTCAAAATTGTGTAAGGAAATCGACATCCGGTTCATAAACTGACGTGCAGACTTCGGTAACTTGCAGGATTTGCAAAGCATGTGTACCGTCAAACTTAGCGTCAACAGATATTTTCCAAATATTTTCATGGTTCTGCTCAAGGTGCTCATGTGATTTGATGCACTTCGCAAAGGAATACACATTTTATTAGAATATAGATCTTGATTATCTATCAGATCGTCTTTGACTGGGCGCCGCCATTTTGTTTGAAGAGATGGAATCGATAGGAGGGATATAGAAGGGACATAACTCATAATAGCCACTGGTGGCACTACGATAGAGTCAAGAAATTCCTACCTTGTTCGGCAAGGATGGAAACTGGACTTTAAAATTTAGTTAACTCCCTTGCCTTGGGAAGATGGTTAAGTCAGAGCTTCCAGCTTCTAAAGTTTGGGTCCTGATGGCAGCCTGGCGTTTTTTTTTATTTCCAACACTGCTCTCTATGCCAGGAGAGTAATGAAGGTGTCAAGCACTGGGGCGGAGCTTGGACAGTAACCAACAAAGGGGGGTCACTCCAACTTACAAACATGTCAATCTGCTGCCACTACCAATGATAAGTGAAACAATAAAATAGTGAATTTAATCTTTTTATTTATTAAATGGCAGACCTGCAAACCAAACATAAATTTATACATGTGTAATGATTAACTTTTTTTATACTCTTCTCACCCCAGGCAACACTATTATGTCTTATCATACACACTAATAGTGAGTGAGTTGGGTTTAACACCGCTTTTAACAGTATTCCAGTCATATCACGGCGTTTCAGCTTAATGTGGGAGGAAAGCCCGAAGTGATGCAGGTTTCGGATGTTTACCACTTCAGTGAAACCCACAAGCACGGGTCTGGTGCTGACAAACCTGGAAACATAATCGGGGTGAACCGGGATTCGAACCCACAATCATAGGTTTCTGGCATGCCTAAGGGACACAACTCTGCACAGAGAATCGCGGCCACTAAGACGACTGGGCCAGACATGCCCCCTACACACTAATAATCCTAATGGAGAGTGGAACTTCATGGTTGAATTACACTTCCTACAAAATCAAAACACAAACAAAATTGGGGAAATTTGTTCTTTGTCAATATGAATATGAGTAGGGCAGTAGCTTTTATTTCAACATTCGATTGGGAATATAACAAGTGGTATGAGTTGTGGGAATTTGAGACCGCCTCCGTGGTCTAGTGGTAGAGCGTCCGCCCGGAGAGCGGAAGGTCGAGGGTCTGATCGTCAGCCGTGTCATACCAAAAGACGTAAAAAGATGGTACTTGTTGTTACCCTGCCTAACACTTGGCATTAAGGGGCTAAAACAAGGACTGGCTTGGAGTCAGTACACTGTGTCTGAGTTGGTATTAAACTGCGGCATGCTATCTCAGTGGGCTAGCCCAATAAAACTGGCATAAGTCTTGACTTGTACAAATGCACATGCACACACGTCACTATATGAATAAAGTAATCTGAAACGTATGATCACCTAATACTCTGATCCTGGTTTAAACATGTTCCAGCAATAACATTAACAGCCTTTATTCGCCTGCTTCAGGAGGTAATTAATGACTAATCCAGCCTGAGGTAGTCCAGTGACTCAGACGGCGATCAGCCGATACAAAAGGTATTACAGTCTAGATGCTGATTAGCGGTAATGTAGAAATTCATTACATAATCTCCTGATGCAGACCAGCCAATCAGAAGACGGTGAGTGGTGTTGGGTGTGGCTTCTGATTCTGCTGGCAGAAGTAATTTGCAAGATCAATGAGATAACTACTAAAAAAAAAGTACTCACGGAAATGAAAAACAACCTGTTTTTCGACCTCAGATCTTAAATAAATGCAGTTAATATACAAAATATGAAAATATTTAAACAACTAAATTAGTACTAATTGGGCTGTGGCACAAATACAGCGTATCAACTGTTTTTATGCCTTTTTACACGTAAAAGTGTGTAAAAATGTGAATAAAACAGACTATTGTGAAACAGGGCATAACCAGGTGAAAGTAGATCAAGGTGACCTATGACACCTTGACGACAGGTGAGAACAGGTGCGTAATGTCTATAGTCTGTTTCTGCTATGTCAATTTGGACTCAGTTTTATTTTTGAATGTTGAAAGTGCCGACAAATTACCTCCTGTAAAGTACATTTTGTATTGTTCACTGAGATCAAACTAGCAAATCCAGACTAGTACTTTTCGAGTTGTTTTGTTATTTCGTATTTACAGCTACGTTACACTTTGTGTCAATTTTTAAATTGAGAAAAACAGGGTTTTTTTCATTTCCGTGAGTACTTTTAGTGTGCTATCATACTGAGACATCAGACCCCTCATACTGGCCATTACTCCTTACCAATCCATGCAGACACTGTAGCTATCAACTAATTCACATGGAAACAGGCCAACATATACTACTCAACATTTTGGTAAGGGCCACACCTGTGACTCAAGAGGGGGGCATAGGTGGCCCAGTCGTCTAAGGCGCCGCAATTCGCTGTGCAGAGTTGCGTCCCTTGGGCACACCAGAAACCTATGTTCGTGGGTTCGAATCCCGGTTCACCCCGATTATGTTTCTAGGTTTGTCAGCACCATACCCGTGCTCGTGGGTTTCATCGAAGTGGTAAACGTCTGAGACCTGCATCACTTCGGGCTTTCCTCCCACATTAAGCTGACACGCCGTGATATAACTGGAATACTGTTAAAAGCGGCGTTAAACCCAACTCACTCACTCACACTCATTGAGTAAAGAGGACTATCCTTAGCAATTGCTGATTAGTATATGTCAATCTTATTGTTGGGTCAATGTGAATATTGACTTCCTTAAATTTGATCTATTTCCTTGGTAGTTAAAACTCAGCCACTCACTCATTTCGGATAATAAAGGTTTTCTGCTAATATTCTCCTTATTTAGTAATGAAAAGTTCTGGAAGAATGACCATCTCTTTCTTTTTTCAGACACCTTTGTCTTTGTTCTCCCTGTGATTTGCTTCGTTACCAAATGATATATCCCTCTACCAGAGCTCTAGATAAGCTGTGTATCTGCATAAAATACGCATCAGAAATGCAGAAATACGCAGTAAAATAAAATCCAAGCGGATCAAATACGCAACGAACATTACAGATACGCTACAAAAATAAAACTTGTGCTTATCATCAAAATATTGTGAAGTAGCCCTGCGTATTCGATTTGCAAATCAGCAACTTTTTCGAAATTATAAACGGGCATTCCGTAAACCTTGCCAAACTCCACGATGACAGTAACATCATGATCATTTGCCATCACACTTTCTTGTGGAAGTATCATATTTTTGAGTCCTATAAAGCTCTCGAGCCCACACGACACCAGTTTGCAGGGACTAGATGAATAGTGTTTTTAAATATTTAACTTAAATACCCACATGTGTAAAAACTAGTTGGTAACAGAAATTTGAATACCCAGATAGAATTACTGATACCCAATGATTTTAAAATGCATGGGTAAAATACCTATAACACCAAAAGCTTATCTGGAGCTCTGCTCTGCATAACAGTTGTGATGTGATTACAATTCCTTGGTAAATCAAAACTCCTCCTGACAAAGAAGAGCAGAACACAAGCAGGAAGCATGACAAGATTAGTTACTGAAAAAACTAAGTACACACTTTCCTCCTGTTTGTTTCCTTGTAAAAATGTCTTCCATGTATTGAATTTATTTGCCCAGGGCTAGTTCACTGATTTATAATTCACCACTCTGTAAACAGCGGGAATTTCCTTATACCGGAGTGGTGGGGTAGCCTAGTGGTTAAAGCGTTCGACCCGGGTTCGATTCCCGACATGGGTACAATGTGTGAAGCCCATTTCTGGTGTCCCCGCCCTGATATTGCTGGAATATTGCTAAAAGCGGCGTAAAACCATACTCACTCACTCACTCCTTAAACCGGGTTAACGTGAATAATAATATAAATGCAGGTGTTATCGATGCTGAAAAAAATCCAATAAACTGATGTAAAGTAAAGTAAAGCCTGCAAGTTGTCCTTGCGGTCGAACGACCAAGAAACAGACAAAATGTTTCAGAGATAATTTTTAGCCCACAATACAATAATAATATTAACATTTACACCATCTGGAATACGAGGGAATTTATATTAATTAATTGTTTTCTCACTTCTCTTGGTTATTGTTTTAACTAAAGATAGACACGAATTTGGGCTATATATAGCAAATGTGTTAACCTGAGCTGCAGTCCATGTGGACTGTATATAGCAAATGTTAACCTGCAGTCCTTGTGGACTATATATAGCCAGTGTTAACCTACAGTACTTGTGGACTATATACAGCCAGTGTTAACCTGCAGTACTTGTGGACTATATACAGCCAGTGTTAACCTGCAGTACTTGTGGACTACATACAGCCAGTGTTAACCTGCAGTCCTTGTGGACTATATACATCCAGTGTTAACCTGCGGTCCTTGTGGACTATATACAGCCAGTGTTAACCTGTAGTACTTGTGGACTGTATACAGCCAGCGTTAACCTGCAGTCCTTGTGGACTATATACAGCCAGTGTTAACCTGCGGTACTTGTGGACTATATACAGCAAGTGTTAACCTGCAGTACTTGTCGACTATATACAGCCAGTGTCAACCTGCAGTCCTTGTGGACTATATATAGCCAGTGTTAACCTGCTGTCCTTGTGGACAATATACAGCCAGTGTTAACCTGCAGTACTTGTGGACTATATATAGCCAGTGTCAACCTGCAGTCCTTGTGGACTATATATAACCAGTGTTAACCTGCGGTCCTTGTGGACAATATACAGCCAGTGTTAACCTGCAGTACTTGTGGACTATATATAGCCAGTGTTAACCTGCAGTACTTGTGGACTGTATACAGCCAGTGTGAACCTGCAGTACTTGTGGACTATATATAGCCAGTGTTAACCTGCAGTACTTGTGGACTATATATAGCCAGTGTTAACCTGTAGTACTTGTGGACAATATACAGTCAGTGTTAACCTGTAGTCCTTGTGGACTATATACAGCCAGTGTTAACCTGTAGTCCTTGTGGACTATATATAGCCAGTGTTAACCTGCGGTCCTTGTGGACTATATATAGCCAGTGTTAACCTGCAGTACTTGTGGACAATATACAGCCAGTATTAACCTGCAGTACTTGTGGACTATATACAGCCAGTGTTAACCTGCAGTACTTGTGGACTATATACAGCCAGTGTTAACCTGCAGTACTTGTGGACTATATACAGCCAGTGTTAACCTGCAGTACTTGTGGACTATATATAGCCAGTGTTAACCTGCAGTACTTGTGGACAATATACAGCCAGTATTAACCTGCAGTACTTGTGGACTATATACAGCCAGTGTTAACCTGCAGTACTTGTGGACTATATACAGCCAGTGTTAACCTGCAGTCCTTGTGGACTATATACAGCCATGTTAACCTGTAGTGCTTGTGGACTATATATAGCCAGTGTTAACCTGCAGTACTTGTGGACTATATACAGCCAGTGTTAACCTGCAGTCCTTGTGGACTATATACAGATAGTGTTAACCTGCGGCCCTTGTGGACTGTATATAGCCAGTGTTAACCTGCAGTACTTGTGGACTATATACAGCCAGTGTTAACCTGCAGTCCTTGTGGACTATATACAGATAGTGTTAACCTGCGGCCCTTGTGGACTGTATACAGCCAGTGTTAACCTGCAGTACTTGTGGACAATATGCAGCCAGTGTTAACCTGTAGTACTTGTGGACTATATATAGCCAGTGTTAACCTGCAGTACTTGTGGACAATATGCAGCCAGTGTTAACCTGTAGTACTTGTGGACTATATATAGCCAGTGTTAACCTGCAGTACTTGTGGACAATATACAGCCAGTGTTAACCTGCAGTACTTGTGGACAATATACAGCCAGTGTTAACCTGTAGTGCTTGTGGACAATATGCAGCCAGTGTTAACCTGTAGTACTTGTGGACTATATATAGCCAGTGTTAACCTGCAGTACTTGTGGACAATATACAGCCAGTGTTAACCTGCAGTACTTGTGGACAATATGCAGCCAGTGTTAACCTGTAGTACTTGTGGACTATATACAGCCAGTGTTAACCTGCAGTCCTTGTGGACAATATATAGCCAGTGTTAACCTGCAGTACTTGTGGACTATATACAGCCAGTGTTAACCTGCAGTCCTTGTGGACAATATATAGCCAGTGTTAACCTGCAATACTTGTGGACTATATACAGCCAGTGTTAACCTGTAGTACTTGTGGACAATGTACAGCCAGTGTTAACCTGCAGTACTTGTGGACTATAAACAGCAAGTGTTAACCTGCAGTACTTGTGGACTATATACAGCCAGTGTTAACCTGTAGTGCTTGTGGACTGTATATAGCTAGTGTTAACCTGTAGTACTTGTGGACAATATACAGCCAGTGTTAACCTGCAGTCCTTGTGGACTATATATAGCCAGTGTTAACCTGCAGTACTTGTGGACTATATACAGCCAGTGTTAACCTGTAGTACTTGTGGACAATATATAGCCAGTGTTAACCTGCGGTACTTGTGGACTATATACAGCCAGTGTTAACCTGCAGTACTTGTGGACTATATATAGCCAGTGTTAACCTGCAGTACTTGTGGACTATATACATCCAGTGTTAACCTGCAGTCCTTGTGGACTATATATAGCCAGTGTTAACCTGTAGTACTTGTGGACAATATACAGCCAGTGTTAACCTGTAGTACTTGTGGACTGTATACAGTCAGTGTTAACCTGTAGTCCTTGTGGACTATATAGAGCCAGTGTTAACCTGCAGTACTTGTGGACTATATACAGCCAGTGTTAACCTGCAGTCCTTGTGGACAATATATAGCTAGTGTTAACCTGCAGTACTTGTGGACTATATACAGCCAGTGTTAACCTGTAGTACTTGTGGACTGTATATAGCTAGTGTTAACCTGTAGTACTTGTGGACAATATACAGTCAGTGTTAACCTGTAGTCCTTGTGGACTATATACAGCCAGTGTTAACCTGTAGTCCTTGTGGACTATATATAGCCAGTGTTAACCTGCGGTCCTTGTGGACTATATATAGCCAGTGTTAACCTGCAGTACTTGTGGACAATATACAGCCAGTGTTAACCTGCAGTACTTGTGGACTGTATACAGTCAGTGTTAACCTGTAGTCCTTGTGGATTATATACAGCCAGTGTTAACCTGCAGTCCTTGTGGACAATATACAGCCAGTGTTAACCTGCAGTACTTGTGGACTGTATACAGCCAGTGTTAACCTGCAGTCCTTGTGGACTATATACAGTCAGTGTTAACCTGCAGTACTTGTGGACTATATACAGTCAGTGTTAACCTGTAGTCCTTGTGGACTATATACAGATAGTGTTAACCTGCAGTACTTGTGGACTATATACAGCCAGTGTTAACCTGTAGTACTTGTGGACAATATACAGCCAGTGTTAACCTGTAGTACTTGTGGACAATATATAGACAGTGTTAACCTGTAGTACTTGTGGACTATATACAGCCAGTGTTAACCTGCAGTACTTGTGGACAATATACAGCCTGTGTTAACCTGTAGTACTTGTGGACTATATACAGCCAGTGTTAACCTGCAGTACTTGTGGACAATATATAGACAGTGTTAACCTGCAGTACTTGTGGACAATATATAGACAGTGTTAACCTGTAGTACTTGTGGACTATATACAGCCAGTGTTAACCTGTAGTACTTGTGGACAATATACAGCCTGTGTTAACCTGTAGTACTTGTGGACTATATACAGCCAGTGTTAACCTGCAGTCCTTGTGGACTGTATACAGCCAGTGTTAACCTGCAGTCCTTGTGGACTATATACAGCCAGTGTTAACCTGCAGTACTTGTGGACTGTATACAGCCAGTGTTAACCTGCAGTCCTTGTGGACTATATACAGCCAGTGTTAACCTGCAGTCCTTGTGGACTATATATAGCCAGTGTTAACCTGTAGTCCTTGTGGACTATATATAGCCAGTGTTAACCTGCAGTACTTGTGGACTATATATAGCTAGTGTTAACCTGCGGCCCTTGTGGACTGTATATAGCCAATGTTAACCTGTAGTCCTTGTGGACTATATACAGCCAGTGTTAACCTGCAGTCCTTGAGGACTATATAGAGCCAGTGTTAACCTGTAGTACTTGTGGACAATATACAGCCAGTGTTAACCTGTAGTCCTTGTGGACTATATATAGCCAGTGTTAACCTGTAGTCCTTGTGGACTATATATAGCCAGTGTTAACCTGCAGTACTTGTGGACTATATATAGCTAGTGTTAACCTGCGGCCCTTGTGGACTGTATATAGCCAATGTTAACCTGCAGTCCTTGTGGACTATATACAGCCAGTGTTAACCTGCAGTACTTGTGGACTATATACAGCCAGTGTTAACCTGCAGTACTTGAGGACTATATAGAGCCAGTGTTAACCTGCAGTACTTGTGGACTATATACAGCCAGTGTTAACCTGCAGTACTTGTGGACTATATACAGCCAGTGTTAACCTGCAGTACTTGTGGACTATATACAGCCAGTGTTAACCTGCAGTACTTGTGGACTATATATAGCCAGTGTTAACCTGTATTCCTTGTGGACTATATACAGCCAGTGTTAACCTGCAGTACTTGTGGACTATATACAGCCAGTGTTAACCTGCAGTACTTGTGGACTATATACAGCCAGTGTTAATCTGCAGTCCTAGTGTTAATCCATTATCTCAGATCCACACCCCATCTGGACAAACACAACTATCAGTGTTTCCTCCCACAGTGGATAAAGTAACTGGAGAGACAATTAAAAATAATGTATACATGAGTTGTCTGCCTTATCAATGACAGTCTGTATCATGTATCATCTGTGACAGGATGAAATATATATGTAAGTATGAATATCCTGGTTTAAATTTAGGTACATTTGGTAAAACAAAGGCAGGATGAAGTTGAGGTCACTGTGACCTTGTATAACCTCACTGCTTCATATAAGATGATGTTTGTTAATTAACGCCGCACTAATCCCTTGTGTCATGAGTTCAACATGCATACAAATTGTTTGTTTGTTTGTTTGTTTGTTTTTTTGTTTGTTGGCTTAATGCCACACTCAGCAATATTCAAGCTATACATCGGAGGTCTGTAAATAGTCGAGTCTGGACCAGACAATCCAGTGATTGACATCATGAGCATAGATCCACTCAAATGCTTTTTGTAAAAGGCGACTAAATGGGATGGGGTGGTCAGGCTCACTGACTTGGTTGATGCATGTCATCGATCCCAATTGCGTAGATCGATGCTCATGCTGTCAATCATGACACAAGGGAACAGTAATTTAAAATATTTGTATTTTCTTGTCGGATAATATGTTAATCTCATCAAATGACCTTACAAAACTGATATTTTCATGATTTGCATCTGTCAAAATATCATCTTTGTCAGGTGACTAGATCAGGTCACTCACTCACCACTCAGATGTTGCACCACTTATAGCAATATTTCAGCAATATCACTGTGAGCAACACAAGAAATTGGTTTCACACATTGTACTCACCTGGGAACTCAGCCTTCTGAGTCATGATCGGACGCTTTAATCACCAGGCCACTTCACTGGAGGAGATAAACATGTTATTTATTATGAACAATAATCTTCTATGCATTGTTTTTCCGTATTGATCTTCAGAATTTTTCCATGGAAACTGTTGTTTCACTGAGCCAAAATAGAATGTTTCTTTCACTTTGAGTAAGTGATATATTCCACGGTCATGGTGCAGGACTATGATACACGTATCAAATTTATATGTTCAGCCGAGCTGAGAGGAAACATGATACATACAACATTAACAGCATTAAAAGGTCACATGAAATAAATGCTGTAGGTATTGGGTCAAAAAGCTAGGATTTAACACTTGTTTGAAAGTGATATGTAAATGGCAATAAAAGAGGTCTTGAATCATTTAGATATAATTTCGGAATGAGATATATTTGAGCAGGTGGTAAAACAGAATAACGAATGGTGGATTGTGTAAAATTTGTGAGGCTAAATTCACCAGAAATATATGAAATATGATGACTTGAAGCTGTAGAAAAGTATCATCACACAACTTGAATAACATAGCTACATCTTGTTTGTAGGTTTCCTGGTTGTCAAACAATAGACTGCTAAGCTGTAAATCATGTCATACCACACTATATTTGTTGTCAGGTGTCATTTTGAAGCCTGGAGTCTGGACCTCCTGAACAACTACCCGACTGAACCTAGGAAGACGAGGCAGGCTTTGACTGTGTCGTGTCATGGGATGAATTCACACAAGGCAGGTAGGGAAACTTATTTACTCCAGGGCATTAGATTTTACAACCTCTGCCATCTGCTTCAGGTTTTGGTTTGGTTTGTTTTACGCTGCACTCAGCAATATTCCAGCTATATGACATCGGTTTGTAAATAATCCAGTCTGGACCAGACAATCCAGTGATTGATATCATGAGCATCGATCCACGCAATTGGTTGGTTGGTTGGTTGGTTGGTTTGTTGTTTAACCACGCACTCAGCATTATTCCAGCTATATGACGGCGGTCGGTAAATAATCGAGTCTGGACCAGACAATCCAGTAATTAACATCATGAGCATCGATCCACGCAATCGGGATCGATGACATGCATCAACCGTTAGTCGCCTTTTACGACAAGCATAGTCACCTTTTACGGCAAGCATGGGTTGCTGAAGACCTATTCTACCCCGGAATCTTCACAGGTCCCATGCAATTGGGATCGATGACATGCATCAACAATCTCAGCGAGCCCGACCACCCGATCCCGTTAGTTGCCTCTTACAACAAGCATTGTCGCCTTTTACGGCAAGCATGGGTTGCTGAAGACCTATTCTACCCTAGATTTACATCTGCTTTAGGCCACCAGGCATATTACCTGGGATATCTTTGGTTATGCAGAGAGGAATGCCTAAGCAACTCTCCATTCTTTAAAAACACTGGAGTCGAGGCCTCTGAGGCTCATTATTTTAAAGGAATGGAGAGTTACGAGTGAGTGAGTGAGAGAGTTGGGTTTTACACCACTCATAGCAATGTTCCAGCAATATCATGGCAGGGGACACCAGAAATTGGGCTTCACACGTTGTACCCATGACGGGAATCGAACCTTTGTTTTCGGAGTGACAAGCGAACGCTTCAACAACTAAGCTACCCCACCGCCCCTGGAGAGCTACGTGGATATGCCCCAACTTAAAGGTTCTACTACACCAAATCAGAACCAGTTTGGACAGTGCAGTTTTCGTAGGGAGCCTTCAGTGTAGATCGAGAGATATCTGCTGGATGTGATTGGAGGATATTCTGTAAGATTTTTATGTCTTTCAAATGTACATCCATCCAGTTATTAAAACTGACCATGTTTTTCTATATTTAGTACCGTCTTTTTCAACATGATGACTTATGCTGAATGTGACCACAGCTATTTTCAAGTAGGTGACATTTGGTGCGAAGCTGGGGGTGGTGTGTTTAGCTTCCGGTACTCGGATAAGGAGATGGCTAAGCTAGTCATTTTTTTTTTTTTATTGCTGCTCTAGGGCCAAACTGTGCACACACATACAGGTAATAGCTGTTGAATGCTTAGTTATTTTTAAAAAAATCATAACGTTACTATAGAAGTCTATGGGGAAACATTTGGTTGTGTGTAACCTAAAACACATCTCTGCTCCTACACTTTGCCATTGTGAAATGCCATAAAACATGCATTGGAAACAACAGCTCGGGAAAGAGCACGTGCAACAGCAGCAGAGAACACAATCAACTCTCCATTCCTGAAAAATAATGGAGCGCTCAAACAAAAAAATGATGTCACAGATGTGTTTTAATAATATTGAATATATATTATGAACATCATGTAAGGGAACCCCTGTCATTTCACCAGTAAGAATGAAATGGCCATCTTTGTTGCACGAGATGCAGTTCCTGAATGCGAATAGCACAACTGCGCAACATTGCACATGGCACAGATAAACCATGTGACACATTCTGGTTACTCGCATGAGCCAATAAACGTCCCAACCACATGGTTCATTGATCAGGTACGAAGTAGGAAAATGCCTCCCAAAGTGTACATGACAGAAAATGAAAAGTTGCGCACAACAGGCATGATCAATACTGGCCAATCACAGGATGCAGTAAATCTAAAAATACAAGGGAATGCATTTGACTGTGGCACTCAGACACCCCAGACAACAGTACACACAGTTTGGAGGTCGTCAACGGCGGCATTGGAGAAACTGATGAATTGATGATGGCTGCACTTTACAGATGGTAGACAACACGTTCGGAGAGGGCATGGAGAGAGGTATGATCCGGAAGCAGACCAACAGCTCGATAGGTACGGTGGTGGCGGCGTCATGGTCTCAGCTGACATCACTTACGACAACTGGACGGATTTGATGATCGTGTAAAGCAACCAGACCGGGCAATGTAATGTGGACATAATGTTACATCCAGTGGTAATCCCATCTGCCCAGTGTGTTGGTCAGAACTAGGAGTTTTGAGGATGACAATGGAAGTATTCACAGAACCTGTGTTTCAGTCGACTGTCTGAGACAGCACAGTGTCACAACATTGGTCTGGCCAGCCGCGACTAGGTAGTTAGGCTCTTTGTGGTTAATTATTCAGCTAACTCGCATAAAATATGCAAAAAGCTTACAAGCTATCTAGCTTGACAACAGTACAAGGATCTATACCAAGGCATTGCTATAATAGTATATTATTGAAGTTGTTATCCATAAATTATGTCTCCTTTGTCTTCCATCAACTTCAAATAAATAATAGCAACAAAACCCTTTCCCTGTTCACAAGAAATCTCTATCTATGTCGACCAACATATAGTCAATGAAATCTATCATTACACAATGCATTTCTCTCCTCTAAAGTTGAAACAACTAATTTTCCTGAATCATTTTTCTGATGCTGTTGAATAGAGGTGGCTAGATATTGCTAGAGCTGGCTAGCCTTGCTCTTATATATATATATACAGGTTTTGTTTCCATAAAATAGTTATATTCCACAGTCATGGTATAGGACTAGTATCTGTGATTTATGTCAAGCCTTTATAGCACATAAGCAGACACTGTGACATAACTGAAACACTTGACTCCTCCCTCAATTACACTAAACTTGTGTATAATGTTTCAGTGACCTCTCATTATGAAGAACATGTGCGAGGCCTGCGGATCCTGCAAGGCGTGAGCAGACCACCTGTGTGACACACCAGGTCCACCAGGTGAATATCACTGATGACATGTGCGAGGCCTGCGGATCCTGCAAGGCGTGAGCAGACCACCTGTGTGACACACCTGGTCCACCAGGTAAATATCACTGATGACATGTGTGAGGCCTGCGGATCCTGCAAGGCATGAGCAGACCACCTGTGTGACACACCTGGTCCACCAGGTAAATATCACTGATGACGTGCGAGGCCTGCGGATCCTGCAAGGCGTGAGCAGACCACCTGTGTGACACACCAGGTCCACCAGGTGAATATCACTGATGACATGTGGGAGGTCTGCGGATCCTGCAAGGCGTGAGCAGACCACCTGTGTGACACACCTGGTCCACCAGGTAAATATCACTGATGACATGTGTGAGGCCTGCGGATCCTGCAAGGCGTGAGCAGACCACCTGTGTGACACACCTGGTCCACCAGGTGAATATCACTGATGACATGTGCGAGGCCTGCGGATCCTGCAAGGCGTGAGCAGACCACCTGTGTGACACACCTGGTCCACCAGGTAAATATCACTGATGACGTGCGAGGCCTGCGGATCCTGCAAGGCGTGAGCAGACCACCTGTGTGACACACCAGGTCCACCAGGTGAATATCACTGATGACATGTGGGAGGTCTGCGGATCCTGCAAGGCGTGAGCAGACCACCTGTGTGACACACCTGGTCCACCAGGTAAATATCACTGATGACATGTGTGAGGCCTGCGGATCCTGCAAGGCGTGAGCAGACCACCTGTGTGACACACCTGGTCCACCAGGTGAATATCACTGATGACATGTGCGAGGCCTGCGGATCCTGCAAGGCGTGAGCAGACCACCTGTGTGACACACCAGGTCCACCAGGTGAATATCACTGATGACATGTGGGAGGCCTGCGTATCCTGCAAGGCGTGAGCAGACCACCTGTGTGACACACCTGGTCCACCAGGTGAATATCACTGATGACATGTGCGAGGCCTGCGTATCCTGCAAGGCGTGAGCAGACCACCTGTGTGACCCACCTGGTCCACCAGGTAAATATCACTGATGTCATGTGCGAGGCCTGCGGATCCTGCAAGGCGTGAGCAGACTACCTGTGTGACACACCTGGTCCACCAGGTAAATATCACTGATGAGATGTGCGAGGCCTGCATATCCTGCAAGGCGTGAGCAGACCACCTGTGTGACACACCAGGTCCACCAGGTAAATATCACTGATGACATGTGCGAGGCCTGCGGATCCTGCAAGGCGTGAGCAGACCACCTGTGTGACACACCTGGTCCACCAGGTAAATATCACTGATGACATGTGCGAGGCCTGCGGATCCTGCAAGGCGTGAGCAGACCACCTGTGTGACACACCTGGTCAACCAGGTGAATATCACTGATGACATGTGCGAGGCCTGCGGATCCTGTAAGGCGTGAGCAGACCACCTGTGTGACACACCTGGTCCACCAGGTGAATATCACTGATGACGTGTGAGGCCTGCGGATCCTGCAAGGCGTGAGCAGACCACCTGTGTGACACACCAGGTCCACCAGGTGAATATCACTGATGACATGTGCGAGGCCTGCGGATCCTGCAAGGCGTGAGCAGACCACCTGTAGGACACACCTGGTCCACCAGGTAAATATCACTGATGACATGTGTAAGGCCTGCGGATCCTGCAAGGCGTGAGCAGACCACCTGTGTGACACACCTGGTCCACCAGGTAAATATCACTGATGACATGTGCGAGGCCTGCGGATCCTGCAAGGCGTGAGCAGACCACCTGTGTGACACACCTGGTCCACCAGGTAAATATCACTGATGACATGTGCGAGGCCTGCGGATCCTGCAAGGCGTGAGCAGACCACCTGTGTGACACACCTGGTCCACCAGGTAAATATCACTGATGACATGTGCGAGGCCTGCAGATCCTGCAAGGCGTGAGCAGACCACCTGTGTGACACACCTGCGGATCCTGCAAGGCGTGAGCAGACCACCTGTGTGACACACCTGGTCCACCAGGTGAATATCACTGATGACATGTGCGAGGCCTGCGGATCCTGCAAGGCGTGAGCAGACCACCTGTGTGACACACCTGGTCCACCAGGTAAATATCACTGATGACATGTGTGAGGCCTGCGGATCCTGCAAGGCGTGAGCAGACCACCTGTGTGACACACCTGGTCCACCAGGTAAATATCACTGATGACATGTGCGAGGCCTGCGGATCCTGCAAGGCGTGAGCAGACCACCTGTGTGACACACCTGGTCCACCAGGTAAATATCACTGATGACATGTGCGAGGCCTGCGGATCCTGCAAGGCGTGAGCAGACCACCTGTGTGACACACCTGGTCAACCAGGTGAATATCACTGATGACATGTGCGAGGCCTGCAGATCCTGCAAGGCTTGAGCAGACCACCTGTGTGACACACCTGCGGATCCTGCACAGCGTGAGAAGACCACCTGTGTGACAGACCTGCGGATCCTGCAAGGCGTGAGCAGACCACCTGTGTGACACACCTGCGGATCCTGCAAGGCGTGAGCAGACCACCTGTGTGACACACCTGGTCCACCAGGTGAATATCACTGATGACATGGGCACAACAAGTCTCTAGGGCTAATAGCTTTCTCAACTCTTCTAACGAAAGTCTCCTTAGGGAATCCAGTGTAATCAGAAGAGAGGTAATATTTTAGTTGAGTTTTCAAATGAGCATGTATTTAGGAATAAACAATATGTATTTTGCTTGCCAAGGCTCGCTAAATACAATGTTTATTCCTTATACTGGATATTACCATTCGAAACACTGACAAATCTCCTTCCACAAACATCCGCGGCAAAGATACTATATAGACAACTGTCCATGTACAGAAAATTCAAGCATAGTTCGGTTCTTTACTCATGGTAACCACTGGCTCGTGTTGTTGTGTACAGAGCTGAACAGTGGGGAAGGGGGAGATAATCTGAAAAATAACTTACATAGTTGTCTCCCTTGTCTTCATGATCGCGAAATACAATGTTTATGTCTCATGTTGTTGTGTACAGAGTTCAACAGTGGGTAAGGGGGAGATAACTTACATTGTTGTCTCCCTTGTATTAAAGCTGCTGCATGTCACAGGTTATGCAAAAAAAATTTCCCATAGATGTTTTTTGTGAGGTTATATACTTTTTTTCAGTGAATAGGCATTCAACAGCCATTGCATGTACAATTACGTCTCCACAGTCTGGTCTGAAAACTTTAAGAAAAACATCAATTTGGGCAAGCACAGCCAGTTCCTTTTGAAAGAACAGGAAGCTCAGCACATAAACCCTGATTCCGCACCGAATGTCACCTGCTTGAAAATGTCCATGGTCACAAACAGCATCAGTCCTCATGTTGACAAAACAACACAAAATATAGAAAAAAAATGGTCAATTTGAATTAGTGGAAGGATATACATTTAGAAAACATAAAAATCTTACACAATATCAACCAACCACAGCTGCCAGATTTCTCAATCTTAATTTGATCTCTCCCACAGCGGCTGGCCGAATGACTGATTTCGATTTGGTTTAGTAGAACCTACAGGTTAGGCCTGCTGCTTTCATAATGAAGATTGAGCCTGTAGTGGGCATCCGGGACAGGAAAAAGAACTGAAGTTTAACCAAATTTGCTTTGTTTCTAAGAAGCTACATATATGATAAATAAATCATATATTTGCCCATCTTCCTGAGGCAAGAGCATCCTCTAGCCTTTTCATCAAAGTCTTGTTTCCACCCTTGCCATATTGAGCCCACTTTCCTGTGATAAATATGATTGGACTATCGCACATATCCAAACATTTCCCAAAATGAACATCCACGACGGGTACATTTTCGTATGAAAGTGACTTACCGCTGCCTGTCTTTGTTCACATGAATATGCCTTTTTCAGCATTTAAACCCCCCAACAATTGCCTGTGTCTTTGTGTCAGGGATGAAATCACGAATGTTTTTGTCATCTGATCGTCTTGGTCGTTGCCTTTGGTAGTCGCCATCTGTGAAGCTAAATGAGATTGTGAAGCTATACGAGATAAGAACAGCGATCTGATTAGATATCACGTTTTCATTACACGAGATGGCTCCAGGGTCGAGCCAAGAAAAGAGCCAAGAATAGAAACTAGGCTAGTTGACACGCTTGCCTTGAGAAGAAGAAATTTGCCAAGTGCATATGTTTTCAAATGTTTTGTCTATATGTTCTACTACACCAAATCAGAATCAGTTGTTCCGCCTGCTCCTCTTGTTTGAGCAGTTTGAGTGTGCAGTGAGATATCTTGCAGCTGTCACTGGATGAAATTGTATAAAATTTCATCAACGTACATCCACCCAGTAATTTAAACTGTCCATCTTTTCAGTATTTAACAAGATGACATATCCTGAATGTGACAACAGATATTTTCAAGCAGGTGACATTTTTGGTGCGGAGCTGGTGTCAGTGTGTTTAGCTTCCTGTATTTGGAAAAGGAACTGGCTTAGCTTGGCAAAATTCGGGTCAGGCTGAGCATACTTGTACACATAATGGCTGTTGAATGGCTAGTTAAAAATTATGTAATGTCACTTTAGAAGTCTATCATAGGAAAAAACGCCTCAGTGGTCTAGTGGTAGAGCGTCAGCCTGGAGAGCGGAAGGTCCGGGGTTTGATCCCCAACCACGTCATACCAAAAGTTGTTAAAATATGGTACTTGTTGTTACCCTGTCTGGCGCTTGGCATTAAGGGGCTAAAACAAGGACTGGTCCGCTCGGAGTCAGTTTTCTGTGTCTGAGTGGGATATTCATGTTAAACTGCGGCATGGTATCTCAGTGAGCTAGCACAATAAATTGGCATCAGTCAGGACTAGTACAAGCAGCCATATACACACACACACACACACACACACACACACACACGAACATGCACGTTGCTATATAAGTGCAATAATCTTGGACGCAATGTTAAACCTCACCTCACCTCACCTCATCATGGGAAAACGTTTGGTTGTGTGTGACCAATAGAGCTGTACAGTGGGGAAGGGGGAGGTAATCTAAAAAAAAAGCCTCACAGAGTTGTCTCCCTTGTCTTCCTGACACCTCATGTTGTAAATATCATTAACATATGTTTTGTTCCAAAATTTGTGAGTGAGAGTAAAATGTTTCAAATTCCAGATTCTTTTTTTTCTCTCAGTAAGAAAAATCTTCCGATATTCCTGCATATTATATTTTTAATATATAGAAAGCAATTTTATTTTTCAATCAAAATCAGTATCTTTGACTAAAATGTTTTCTTGCTTACTGAAAAAAAAACCCAACTATTTCTTAAGTTCCTGCAATGATGAATACAATTTAAAAATCACATATTTACATCAAGGTCACAATTTGGTATTTCCAGTATTAATCAAAATCTTAACACAATGCTATGAGGCTTAGACACTTTTTATGGTGATTTCTCTTTCAAATATTATATTACAAAAACCTATGGGGAAGAAATTTGTAAGAGTTTATTGTGTAACAGGTATGATGCCATCAGTGCCCCTGCTCGGGCTGCCCCCAACATCCCCCACACACTTACACCCACCCACCCACACACACACACACACACACACACACACACACACACACACACACACACACACACACACACACACACACACACACACACACACACACACACACACACACACACACACACACTCCCACCCTTCCAACCGTTGGATTCCCCTGAAGCAAACGAATCTAGTAGATAAGATGACAAAACAAATGTTTTCACATTCCTGTTTTAATACAGTATGTCTGCGCATGCGTTACATAATCAAACGCTTAACATCAACAATTTCTACAAACAGTAGAACAGGACTGCCATCTGACCTAATCAATGACTGGTATGCTTGAATCATGTTAACTGTAGACTTTGACGCATGAGATGCTTTAACACATAATGCTTCTGAACACATATTCTCTACTTCTCGTGAGCACATGATATAGTACTTAATACATCATAGTACCTATCAGAACTGGCAAGACCATCAAAATAATAATTCACAACTGGAATGGACAACTAATTTCAGGAAAATATCAACCAAGATGAACAATTTCAACTTAGAAATATTGTAGAGTGAGTGAGTGAGTGAGTTGAGTTTAATGCCGCTTTCAACAGTATAACAGTTATATCACGGCGTGTCAGCTTTATGTGGGAGGAAAGCCCAAAGTGATGCAGGTCTCAGACGTTTACCACTTCGGTGAAACCCACGAGCACTGGTATCTGTAGAGAACTGTTATCAACATTAACTGTTTCCAATACAAACTTTCAGGTAACTGTCTGAAAACTATGCTGACTAAACATTATTAACTGTGAGATATTTCTTACATACAATGGATATCATTTATACACATGGAAACAGACTTACTTTCCACATGAATGACATTATGAATACACTCATCAATGATAATTTCTATGACACATAATACTCTGAAGTAATTGCTTAACTACAGTTGTTATATTTTCATAAATCTGTACCAGTAATAGGGTATCTTCAACTGAACTCTATGTCTGAGTTATCTCCCTTTACATGATAAAATGCCAAGCTCCTTCCCAGCGCGTGACACCTTCGTTACACTCTCGGTAACATCGCTGCCACCAGTGTGGGCGCGGCCATTTCAAGAATCTTGAAATTTGCCCTCCAACCCCATATGTAGTAACATTTATACTTTTGTTTATGTCTTTGGGAATGCCATCATATTTCATTTTGAAAAGGTTTACGACTGACCATGTTTTCCAGATGAATTTACTTTGTTGTTTTGATAATGAAATTGGTTCGAGATTGCAGACTAACGGAAAATCAACCAACTTCTCCCTTACATTCTTACTATATCAATAACATGATAGTTTTAATGAAACAGAAATTCAAATTGACAAACGAAGAAAGTAACTTATCAGCGGTAAGTGTATTCGTCGTCACGACAGTCGTCACTTGTTTTGTAAACATAACGGTCATTCGGTTGCGAATTCAACTCCAAGCATGGTTGTGGCCACCTATTCACAGTGGGGAGTTTTGACTGGTGGCAGCGATAGTATAGAGAGCTCCGGGAACGCACTATCGCTGTGAGGAGCTTGGATAAATTGCATACAAATACTCAAAATGTTTTATCAAACATGACCTGAAATATTTATCTTGAACTCAGAGAAATACTAATAACACTATCATACACAAGATACAGAACCCTGTGCTTGTTTGAACACAAACTGAAAGCACATCTTCAAGTGACGGTTGATTGTTAAGAGACAAGACAGAATTATCTCCCCTTAATTGGAATGCCACTGTTATTCCTGTGCAAAGATAATTATTTCTTAACTTCACAATTACTCTATAACAATGCTGTAACCCTTATACATGTATTTACAAAGAGACTACTGTACAAACATAGTTGTCAACATTAGACAAATTAAAACTTTTATGCATGTGTAACTTGGGAAAACTTTCTAATTCACTTCACAATGCACAACTCACTAAACTACAAGAATATCCTGATCAAACCACATGTACCATAGTTAGGCATTAATTGTAGGGATTCTACACCTAGTGGCAGCTATTGATCAAGTCTTAACCATTTGTTAACTCACAATGAAAGCCACGGAACGGGACGTCGAGTTTGTTTACTTCTGCTGTGGCCAACAGCCTAGGGACGTTACTGCCTACATAGACTCACTCCGCGTTCTGCTAAAACACTTCCGTAGCCCGCTAAAATACCATTCCGAAAAAATTACTTTGTACTAAGGCATAAATGACACTGTATTCAATGCGAAATCTATCAAAGAACTATTTCTCCTCCCTCTCATGTTTAACTAGCATGATATAACAACATTTTCGGAAACATCGATCTGTGACTGACAACTATGGCGGCAATGAACAGACATTTTGCTGATGACGGGCTTGCTGACTTCTAAAACTTAACTTCCAGACTAAGTAAGTGTTGATACATACATAAAAACATACAACATGATCTATATGAGCCCCCTATTTCTAATTTTGAGAGCGCCCTGGGCGCTTATTACGTCGAATACGGTATATGATTTGTGGGACAAGGAGAATGTGTATCTATGCATTGATTCCTCACCTGAAGCAAACAAATCCAATAGATAAGATGAACAAATATTTTCACATTCCTGTTTTAATACAGTATGTCTGTGCATGCGTTAAACGCACATGGCAGTCAGGTACTGTTTACCCAAAACAAATTATGCAATCAAAGGCTTCTGATGAGTAACCATTTCCTGATAATAATCTGACGTCGTGTTTAAAACACAAATCTGTTCTAAGAAAACAGAATAAATCAACTTTAGGGGGTTTCAATCTAAGTTCTTGTAATAACTGATAATCTACTATCATAAGAGTGATTGAGTATGGTTTAAGGCCGCTTTTAGCAATATTACAGCAATATCATGGCGGGGGACACCAAAAATGGGCTTCACACATTGTACCCGGTGTGACGAGCGAACGCTTTAACCACTAGGCTACCCGACCGCCCCACTATCATAAGACAGCTTAGTCATGCTTTTACAACTGCAACAATGGCCGTGCTAGTGACAATACACCTGTTCATATAGTGAACAGTAATGGTAGGAATGACTTATTGTTTTGAACTTGGTTGTTCCAAAATCAGCACATAAATATTTTGTCATGATAAAGAGCTTCAAATTACATATTTGAGAAAGGAATGTTTATTCAGTGACAACAGGGATCCGGAAACCGGTCTTGTCCGACTGTGACTGCAAAATGTCCGATCAGAAATAGGGCCAACCGGACATTTTAAAATTTGCCAACAGACATTTTCGAAAAAAATTTGAGCCGGACATTACAACCTGAGACTGTATATCATAACAAAGGATACAAAATAAAGAGCTGCAACCAGACTGACATGTGCTTTTGTTGTTAATTAGTGTGTACACTACTTGTAAAAAATATTTCCGGATCCCTGAGTGACAATGGGAAAGATCTTTTAGTGTTCCCGTGAGAAACTCAACCCCAACTTCATGGGCCGTTGTTAATAACAGGGGGTCAGACCCTGGGACCCATGGAAATTCAAGCATTTTGTATATATAATTCACCTACCTTCAGCTCTGTTGTATCTTGGAGTCCAATAGAGCCAGGACAGTACCGGTATTCCAGCCCAAGAAGACACACACACACACACAAAGACTTTCAGCCATGGAAACACCAAAATGTGGCCCTCTCCTTGATGGGACAATAAGATGACTCATTGATGAAAGCAAGGCTGACAAAACTAGGTAGGCCACAGAGCTCCTAACATCAACTGTTGGGTGTTCATAAGTAAATCTCTATGACATCACACACCTGGTGGGTATCCCTAGAATACCATCTCTCTGTAACATCACACACCTGTTGGGTATTCCTAGAATACCATCTCTGTAAAGTTACACACCTGGTGGGTATTCCTAGAATACCACCTCTGTAACATCACACACCTTGTGGGTATTCCTAGAATACCATCTCACTGTAACATCACACATCTGTTGGGTAATTCCTAGAATACCATCTCTGTAACATCACACAGCTGTTGGGTATTCCTAGAATACCATCTCTGTAACATCACACAGCTGTTGGGTATTCCTAGAATACCATCTCTGTAACATCACACAGCTGTTGGGTATTCCTAGAATACCATCTCTGTAACATCACAAATCTGTTGGGTATTCCTAGAATACGATCTCTCTGTAACATCACACACCTGGTGGGTATTCCTAGAATACCACCTCTGTAACATCACACACCTGGTGGGTATTCCTAGAATACCACCTCTGTAACATCACACACCTGGTGGGTATTCCTAGAATACCATCTCTGTAACATCACACATCTGTTGGTATTCCTAGAATATGATCTCTCTGTAACATCACACACCTGGTGGGTATTCCTAGAATACCTCCTCTGTAACATCACACACCTGGTGGGTATTCCTAGAATACCACCTCTGTAACATCGCACTCCTGGTGCGTATTCCTAGAATACCATCTCTGTAACATCACACCTCTGTTGGTATTCCTAGAATACCATCTCTGTAACATCACACTCCTGGTGGGCATTCCTAGATAACCATCTCTGTAACATCACACATCTGGTGGGTATTCCTAGAAGACGATCTCTCTGTAACATCACACACCTGGTGGGTATTCCTAGAATACCTCCTCTGTAACATCACACACCTGGTGGGTATTCCTAGAATACCACCTCTGTAACATCGCACTCCTGGTGCGTATTCCTAGAATACCATCTCTGTAACATCACACATCTGTTGGTATTCCTAGAATATCATCTCTGTAACATCACATGCCAGTTGGGTATTCCTAGAATACCATCTCTGTAACATCACATATCTGGTGGGTATTCCTAGAATACCATCTCTGTAACATCATACATCTGTTGGGTATTCCTAGAATACCATCTCTGCAACAGCATGCACCTGTTGGGTATTCCTAGAATACCATCTCTTTGTAACATCACACATCTGTTCGCATTCCAAGAATACTATCTCTTTAACGCCACACACCTGTTGGGTATTCCTAGAATACCATCTCTCTGTAACATCACACATCTGTTGGTATTCCAAGAATACTATCTCTTTAATGCCACACACCTGTTGGGTATTCCTAGAATACACTCCTAGTAACATCACACAGTTGTTGCAGACCACCATCATATAGCTGTAACATGACACAGCTATCAGATATCCGTAGAATACAATCTATCTGTAAAATAAATTGGTCTGACAAAAATGTAATGTAAATAAAATTGAAGTAATAAATCTTATAATTGAGTTTATTTCTTGTTTGAAGCATATTGATGATTGGGTATGTACAGGCCACTTTGACCTGTGAAGACCTTGGCTAAAACTGGTGTTCAGCAAACCCATCCTTGTCGCAAGAGGTCACAGATAGTTGGTTTGGTCTGTAAATAATCGAATCTGGACCAGACAATCCAGTGATTAATATCATGAGCATCGATCCACGCAATTGGGATCAATGACATGCATCAACTAAGTCAGGGAGCCTGACCACCCGATCCCGTTAGTCGCCTTTTACGACAAGCATAGTCACCATTTACGGCAAGCATGGGTTGCTGAAGACGTATTCTACCCCGGAATCTTCACGGGTCTGGATAGGATCGAGTGGTCAGGCTTGCCAGCTTAGTTGATGCATGTTACCGTATCCCAATTGCTGAAAATACGCTCATGATGTCAATCACTGGATTGACTGGTCGAGACTTAATTATTTACAGATTGCTGGAAAATTGCCAAAAGCAGCATTAAACAACAAACAAACAAAGAGACAAAACAGGCCATTCCAACCTTGTCGTGGGAGTCATCACTTACCATATACCAAAGCTACTGAAAGGAGAATGTTCAAATACAAAACTATGTATATAATTTAGAAGTACTCTCTTATTACACATCCATCCAGGACAGAACAAGTTGCTGGCCCCAAGGGAACACATCCCATCAATGGCAACCCAGAAGCTGATTGAAGCATTCATAAAATCAGTGTTACTTAAAGGGGAAGTGTACACGCAAAAATCACTTTCTTTCTTTTTCTAAACAAAACGCAATTTTAGAATTAGTTAGTATCTGTGTTTGAAAATATACACTCATTTTTTTTCACAGTGAAAGTAGGAAGCTCACAATAGTGTGAAAGTGATATGCCGTTATGAGGCCTTCGTTTTACGAGCGAAATAGGCCTGAGTTATCCCCCTTAGAGTATAACGTAATTGGTGCCAATTCAACTGGGTCCCTGTCTATTCTCAACGCAAAAGATATCAAGGACCAGTTTGCGGTAAAACAACATGGTCTACGACACACTCCGGCGCAGTGGTGACTCAGCATAACACAATTCTGGCTGGCATCTGAGATGCTAGAATCACAAAACTGTACCTACACCACGTGAAGCGGCTCTAACAAAGCATGATGACGTCATAATGTTTATCAATTGGCACCAATGACGTCATATTGCAAGGGGCATAAGCCATGGTGTTTTTGTTATGGAAATAGAACACTTGGTAAATGTGCAAAATATAAATCGTTTTAGTGCAATAAATATGTTAATCAATATGATGTTTTTATATTTTTGTCTATGATACTTCTATGTTAACACTTTTAATGTGGAAAAAGTACAAGAAAAAAAGGTTCATTTCCGTGTGAACTTGCCCTTTAAACCCTCAGCACGTTTACCAACTCGGTCCATGTTTATGTTCTGGTTGGTTGGTTTGTTGTTTAACGCCGCACTCCGCAATATTCCAGCTATATGACAGTGGTCAGTAAACAATCGAGTCTAAACCAGCTAATGCAGCGAACCTGACCATCTGATCCCGTTGGTCACCTCTTACGACAAACATAGTCACCTTTCACGGCAAGCATGGGTTGTTGTAGACCAATTCTACCCTGGATCTTCACGAGTGTACAATTTTTGCATGCAGATTGAGAACAGTCACAGCAATCCCTGGCTTGGCTGTGATATGATTGGTTGGTTGTTTAACGTCATACTCAGCAATATTCCAGCTATATGACAGCGGTCTGTAAATAATCAAGTCTGGACCAGATAATTCAGTGATTAATATCATGAGCATCGATCCACGCAATTGGGATACGATAACATACACCAACCAAGTCAGCGAGCCTGAACACCCGATCCTGTTGGTCACCTCTTACGACAAACATAGTCGCCTTTCACGGCAATGAGGTTGGCGTTTGACATTTCATTTCAGTACAGTCAACAATAACCCGTGTTGCAGGATAAGGACATTTAAAAAATTCTGGTGGCATTCTTTCATTTATCATTTCTCTGGAGGGTCAAATGCATACACATCCAAGCAAAAAATACAGATAATTGGCCCATGTAATAGTTACTCTACAAATAGTTGAAACACTAACATTAAACAGATGTGCCAAGTGTGTTTCAGGGTAACCTTGTCTTACTCCACTGAGAAACACAAATAACTGGTCAAAGAATGACAAAGAACATGGAAATCCACAGAGTAGTTTGTCAACATCAGTGCCTCTCTAACACTGTGTCCAGGTTTGCATCTTTGAAGCAGTAGGATAGAGCCACTGAAAAAAATGATCTAGCTCACTGAAATCGGCAAAACCTGTATAAAAATTGATGTCCACAGGACTGGTAGGGAAACGCCTTATAGAAAATAATTTTGCAGACTAAACATTTACACAATTTTGAAAGCTTTTCATCTCTGCATGTGCAGAAGCTAATTTTTCTTCAGTTGTGGAGTTTTTGCTGTATTGTAATCATGATCTGCTGTTGGGTGGGGGGGTAGATATTTGGGTCGGGTCACTGGCCGTAGTCGAAGCCAGATATGAAATCAAAATAAACGAGATTTGAATTTTTCCCGTTCGAAGTCTCGGTTAAATGAGATTTGAGCCCTTTCACTCTCAAGGTCTCCCATGAGAGCGGATATCTCGTTGAAGCTATATAACGTTAAAGTGAAGAGGTTGGTAGACAAGGAGACAACATGCCAAGTAAAGAGAAAAAAAACGGTCTACAAAATGGCCAGGATGAAAACATGGCGTCTACAAATGAAGTTGATGCGTATAATCCCACACCGCCGGACGGAGGATGGGGCTGGGTGATCGTCGCCGCGTCTCTCGTCTGCAACATCATCGTGGACGGTATCGGGTACACCTTTGGTATATTCTTGTTGGAATTCACAACATTCTTCAATGAGTCCAAGAGTAAAGTGGCACTGGTCGGGTCTGTCCAGGTGGGGACCTACTTGTGCGTAGGTAGGTACGAGGCAACTAGTCCTGCACCATGACCGTGGAATATATTTATTTTATGAAAAAATAATAATCTACAAATGCATACAAAAGCAAGTCTAGCCAGCTCAAGCTAGCTCTATTCTGAAATCAGCATAGGGAATTTTTTTTTTTTTAGAGTCAAGAAGGATATTGTGTAACATAAGATTTCAGAGACTAAATGTTTTGTCTATGTCAGCCAGTGTAGGCATTGTTGCTATCCAACCTGAAAAGTATAAGTAATGGAACATTTCATATTTGTTCGTAAATAAAGCATATCCTAGAATATTAATTTTGGTTCCATAAAATATATATAATCAGGGATGTGAGCAGGTTTTCCCTCAAAAAGAGGAAAAAACTTTTATTTTAAACTTTTCATTGCATTTAAAGCAATTGGGTGCAGTTTGGACAACATTCACACAAAGAAATGTAATAAGTCAATGACAAAAGTCAAGTCAAATAAACAAAGATGGCAATTGCAGTAAAATTTCGAAGTTAAATCAGTACTTTTAAAAAATTAGACATAGCTTCCTGCACCCGGCTATCCGCCAGGTCTGGGAGCAGTACTGCCATTATTATAATAATAATATATTCATACATTATTATATTCATAATACATTTACAGTGTCACACACTGTACAGTACAAGCACTGGTGTGGAAAGGTAGCCTAGTCACTAACACGTTTGCTCGTAACCGAAGATCCATTGTGTCAATGTGTGAAGCCCACCGCCGTGATGTATTAGTGGATGACTGCTATCTACTGTCACAACTATGCCTTACATGTTTGTTTGTTGTTTAACGCCGCACTCAGCAATATTCAAGCTATGTGACGGCGGTCTCTAAATATTCGGGTATGGACCATAAAATAAAGTGATTGACATTATGAGCATCGATCCACGCAATTGGGATACGATGACACGAATCAACCAAGTCAGCAATCCTGAGCACCCGATCCCGTTAGTCCCTATACGGCAGGCATGAGTTGCTGAACACATATTCTAAACCTGTGAAGATCCGGGATAGAATAGGTCTTCAGCAACCCATGCTTGCCATAAAAGGCCATGTCAATCACTGGATTGTCTGGTCCAGACTCAATTATTTACAGACCGCCATTATATAGCTTGAAATTTGCCGAGTGCTATGTTAAACAAACAACAAAAAAAACCGGACCTTCACGGGTTTCATGACGTGTACTGATTACAGGCGGAGGGTGTTCTCTGTTGAAGTGTTGAGGTCGTATGGTTAAATCGAAAAGACAGACTGACACTTCAGCATCTGCCGTGACCACGGGCAATTACCGTCAACAACAATACCCTCATCGATTTGCAAGTGTTTAGTTCAAACAAGGCCCCTTGTGATCTTACTAATCACGACATATCCCACTGCAACCTCTGGGCAATTATCTCCCTTAGGGTTGGTGCGCCTATGGTTCACATATATTTCCCCATATATTATATATATTTCAGATGCAATTTAAAACACATCAGGACGTGCGGAATTATACAGTATGATGGAACACATTTAACTGTGTCTTGGGTATAATTTTAGATTGTAAACAATTTTCCATATTCAGTTCTTCGTGGCCCAATTTAACGTGCGGTCTCCTCCAATCCATTTATCCTCACTAATTTATTTGATATAACTGTGCTGAAGGAAATCCTTGTAATTCACATATGAGTAGAAGTGATAAATCCTAATTATATAACTTTCAAAACAATTATTTCACTTGTCTCTACATTTAGACATGTTCTTTCTACTTCTTAAAATTAGTTGTATTGATTAATTGTAAATGGTATGCCACAAGGTTTAGACGAAAATTACATTTGATGAAAGTGTTTCAGAATTCTTTTTACAAACTTAATACCGCTTGTCTGGAGGAAAATTAATATTGATTTATATGATAGACTGTTCTAAATTAAATTCTGTTCGTGCAAAACAATAGCTATGGATTGTAGACGGTATATACAAGTACCAAATATATCATGTACAGCACTTGACCCCAACCTATGGGGAATGGTGTACCATACTTGGCGATTGGCATTAAGTTGATAAAAGAACTGTATAATCTGTTTTACAAAACGCATGTAAGAATCCATGTATTTCCCTCACCCTCCCTCAGTAAATACAGTCGTGCCTCGTTTATACGGACACTTGCGTCATTTCACAATTCGTCCGTATAAACAAATTTCCATATAACTGAAACCAGCTTCTTACTGGAAGAGTTACTTCCCTTCAATTATGCAACTCATGACAGATGACAAAGTCTGTCATGGAAGTTTGAACTGTCACCAATTGTCGATTTTCCTATGGTATGTCCAAATTCAGTGCCATTCTTACAGGCCATACTTACACAGCTTTGACCTCTGACCTCCACAGACGCCATATTTATCGAAGGGGATTACATGTACAATAAACAAGCTCGTCTCAAACGTAACTCAGTGTCACTTGGTTAATTGACTTCTCACGAATCAAAGGATTACCACCAGCGGAAGTGTATTGTCCGGATAAGTGAGACAATTTTGTGTGCATTTCCATGTTTTGTGTATAAAATGACTGTCCGGTTCCAGAAACTGAATTTCCGGATATACGGGTAAATTTATATAGAAGTTATTTCGTTTTGAATGAAAATTGTCCGGGAACCGAGGTTTCCGGATATCTGAACTCCGTATAAGCGGGGCATGACTGTACAAGAATTTCTGAATTCTGACACTCCTTGTGTGACACACAAACTGGTATAAAAATCGCTGTAAGTGTACCAATCATGACCTGTCTCAGTATTTGCTAAGTCTGTAGTCCTAATCGCTGTCAAAAGCTAAAATTAATTATAAATATTCAACAGTTGATAGATTTTCAAGGTGTTATGCCGCTTCTGCACAGTTTGACTACGGTAATACAATACCAATCTTGGTCTGACCCCTCAATATGTGCTCATAAGTTGTATTGTTAACAGCTTAAAGAATTCCATTAACTGTACATGTGAAAGGGCTATCCCATTTCTGGTCCAGGGGACATGAGTGCTAATATAGTAAAAGATCTCTTAAAATTAGCAGTATTGACCCATTCCATTCAGATTCTGCTCACAAGTGCGAAATGGTATTTACTATCATTAGCCACGAAGAAATTTTAAGATTCTTTTAATTGTAGATTTTATAGGCGTTATCCCATTTCTGGTCAAAGACCATGAGTGATAATACAGTAAAATAATCTCTTAAAAATGAAAAAAATATATTTTGACCCATTACATTAAGATCCTGTCCACAAGTGCAAAATGTTTTTTACTATCTGCAGCCAAGAAGAAATCTTAAGATTCCATTAATTGTAGATTTTTAAGTCATTATCCCACTTCTGGTCAAGGTGATATGGGGGATAATATAGTAAAAATCTCTTAAAATTAACAGGATTGACCCATTGCATTCAGATTCTGCTCACAAGTGCGAAATGTTATTTACTATCATTAACAAAAAGAAATTCTTAAGATTCCATTAATTGTAGATTTTAAAGGCATTATCCCACTTCTGGACAAGGCGATATGAGTGATAATATAGTAAAAAATCTCTTCAAATTAACAGTATTGACCCATTGCATTCAGATTCTGCTCATAAGTGCGAAATGGTATTTACTATCATTAGCAAAAAGAAATTCTTAAGATTCCATTAATTGTAGATTTTAAAGGCATTATCACATTTCTGGTCAAAGAACATGAATGATATTAAAGTAAAAAAAAATCTCTTAAAAATGAAAAAAATATATATTGACCCATTACATTAAGATCCTGTCCACAAGTGCAAAATGTTATTTACTATCTGCAGCCACGAAGAAATCTTAAGATTCCATTAATTGTAGATTTTTAAGTCATTATCCCACTTCTGGTCAAGGTGATATGGGGGATAATATAGTAAAAAATCTCTTCAAATTAACAGTATTGACCCATTCCATTCAGATTCTGCTCATAAGTGCGAAATGGTATTTACTATCAATAGCAAAAAGAAATTCTTAAGATTCCATTAATTGTAGATTTTAAAGGCATTATCACACTTCAGGTCGAGGCGATATGGGGGATAATATAGTAACAAATCTCTTTAAATTAACAGACCAATTGCATTCAGATTCTGCACACAAGTGTGAAATGTTATTTACTATCAGCAGCCAAGAAGAAATCTTACGATTCCATTAAGTGTAGATTTTAAAGGCATTATCCCACTTCTGGTCAAGGTGTAATGGGGGATAATATAGTAACAAATCTCTTAAAATTAACAGGATTGACCCATTGCATTCAGATTCTGCTCACAAGTGTGAAATGTTATTTACTGTCATTAGCCAAAAGAAAATCTTAAGATTCCATTAATTGTAGATTTTAAAGGCATTATCCCACTTCTGGTCGAGGCGATTCGAGTGATAATATAGTAACAAATCATTTAAATTCTGCTCACAAGTTTGTATTGTTATTTACTATCAGCAGCCAAGAAGAAATCTTAACCCTCATGGTGCCTGGACATCAGCCAGCCTGCATACCACTCAGTGCCACACTGTGATGACGTTGCTGTTTCAAAAACATCTTTATTTTTTCACACAGCGTAACCAAATTGTATAACATGCAACTCGAGTTGATTGTCTTTCCATCAGTATCTAAAGTCACCAAATCCATTCGTAATTATTCGAATAAAATTGCAGACTGTAACGAAATAAATTAAGTTTACTCATTGCTGACATTTCAGATGGGGACATATCAAACAAGAGTTGAAGACTTGCAATAGATTATCATACGTTAATCGAGCGTACAGTATATCAGCATCATAAACAAAAAGACAATCTGCGCTGCCGTTTCGTCTCTAGCGCCGTGCTAAATCGCCATGACACGGTCGATAAACATATGCAATACTTGAACAAAAAACTGCCATGGCCAAAAAAACGTTAGAACACTTACGCCAATAACTGTACAGTGGGGACTAGTAAATCTTTCTGACCAGTCCGATCAGATTTCTTTCTCAAATTGGCTATCTGATATAATAATAGTTACGTGTATGTGACATGGGTGCATAATAAATAATTGCCTTCATTCGCATGAAGTTCAACATGGCAGAAAAAGGTCGAGAAGCGTGGTAACCACGTTACTAATCTCGTCATATTTTGCAATCCGTAGCACTGCATAAAATATGAGTGACACGATATTAATGCTGAGATGATTAGGGTGATGATGGTTATAAATTCATTCAATGTACGTCATAAATGTAATGGAAATATACACTGTCGTTTTCTCATGTATACCGACCATTCCGCCATTACCGATAGTCGATAAAAATATACAAAACGTGTAAATAAACTTATTCATAAAGGAGTGAACAGAATTGTAAATTTACGTGAATAAGTATACAGTTTGCGCACTCAGTGTTTGATATCAAAATTCACTTTAAAAGGGCATTTTCTCGGGACCATATATATATATGGTCCCATGGCATTATGCTGGTGTGAAAAGTGGGGGACCATATATGGTCCTGTGGCACCAAGAGGGTTAAGATTCCATTAAGTGTAGATTTTAAAGGCATTATCCCACTTCTGGTCGAGGCGATATGAGTGATAATATAGTAATAAATCTCTTAAGATGAACAGGATTGACCCATTGCATTCAGATTCTGCTCACATGTTTCAAATGTTATTTACTATCATCAGCCAAGAAGAAATCTTAGATTCCATTAGTGTAGATTTTAAAGGCATTATCCCACTTCTGGTCGAGGCGATATGAGTGATAATATACTAAAAAAATCAGTTAAAATCAACAGGATTGTCCCATTACATTCAGATTCTGCTCACAGGCGAGAAATGTTATTTACTATCATAAGTGTAATAGTCAGGCTCGGTTGAAAACGATCAAGACCTTTGGTTTTCGCCCACGTTCCCGAGATAGTTCGAAGTTTTTATAGTTATTAAATTTATGATTATTTATTATCAAATACATGTCTTGTGTGTAACAACTATGTATATTGTACGTATAAGAACAATTAAATGCTTCATCGTAATATTTAACAGTTATAGTTAGCTCAAGTGATCGGCTCAAATAGTCCCGCGATCTACTGGCGCTTACGTCATCAACAGTTGGGTAGTTCATTCCGAAATTCTTTCATGCTCTAAATCAACTAAAGTAAACATATTTATTCCAAAATACTTACGTAAACACCTTCCTGGACATGCTATGGAGTAGATTACAGCCATCCTAATTACTGCCACATCGTATACTTGGTGTTTAATCGCATTCTTCTCGCTCTAACTTTTGGCGTCTTCAGCTACATGTATTTCCGGAAGTGACGTCTGCAGTTACGAAGGTCAGAGGGTATGTTACTACAGTATATGGAAAGCCAGGCTTCAATAACAATCAGAGTTTCCCGAATGCATCACATCAGGTGTACTTTAAATGGTTTCCGACATGTGGGGGATTATAACAATTTAGGGTTGGCAGATTTGACAGGCCTTTCCTCCCTCGATTGCTATAGATCCACAGCTGACAGTATCAGGGTCGTACTGGGTTGGACCCGGACACTGGGTGACGAACATGTTGCCCTTGTTGTCACAATGGATGAATTTAGTGCTGTCAGAGGGGTGGGCGTAGTCACAGGTGTCGCCAGGGGAACAGGGGTTGGTGACATTGTTGAAGCTGTCTGTAATATGAAACACTTGCATATACATCTCAGTGACGTATTTCCTTGAAACAACACGATCACAACTAAAAGGTTTGGAGACAATAAACCTGGGGTGCGTTGCAAAGCGCCAATCGCTTGCAAGCGATGTACAGCGATTCGCCTTACAACAGTGCGCTAACTTTCAGCCGCTTGCAAGCGAAACAATCGCTGGCTGAGGTCGCTTCGTTCTCAAACCAAAATGGCGGCTTACTTTGACAGCGGAACAAGAAATTCTTGAGTGGATCAACGAGGAAATCAGCAAAGGCAGTGAAGACCCCATCATCCTCAGCCTGCTCTACATCTTCAAAGTAGTCATAAATTCCATCAGCTCGTCATCGAGCCTCTTCTATTACGTTCTTCATTACGTCAAGGCAACCAAGCGCTAGTTGCGCCGCCATTTTGGAAGAGTGGGCAAGCGCTTCGAACTGTTGCAGACACCAGGGGCGCGTTGCAAGCCACGAATCGCTCAGAGAAAGCAAATTAATCGCTCATCCTGATGTCTGCAACAGTTCGAAGCGCTTGCCCACTCTTCCAAAATGGCGGCGCAACTAGCGCTTGGTTGCCTTGACGTAATGAAGAACGTAATAGAAGAGGCTCGATGACGAGCTGATGGAATTTATGACTACTTTGAAGATGTAGAGCAGGCTGAGGAGGATGTGGTCTTCGCTGCCTTTGCTGATTTCCTCGTTGATCCACTCAAGAATTTCTTGTTCCGCTGTCAAAGTAAGCCGCCATTTTGGTTTGAGAACGAAGCGACCTCAGCCAGCGATTGTTTCGCTTGCAAGCGGCTGAAAGTTAGCGGACTGTTGTAAGGCGAATCGCTGTACATCGCTTGCAAGCGATTGGCGCTTTGCAACGCACCCCAGGATGAGCGATTAATTTGCTTTCTCTGAGCGATTCGTGGCTTGCAACGCGCCCAAGCCTGGCCATTAAATATGTTTACTTCTCTCTGGAAATATGGCCATTAAGTTAAGGAGTCATTATGAATCATACATGGAGAGACAAGAACGTTCATTTTTAGTATTGTGTTCAGATTATAATAAGAACTGAAGCTGAGAGGGTTTGGGTGATCCCTGCACAGTTTGGCTGGTTAGGCTCATCATCAGCTCAGGGTCCTTGGCCCCTCTACACGCAGCCCGGGCAGCGAATGGGACTTCTCATAGGAAGCGCTGCCTCGGATAATGTGAAGACTCCCCAACTCTGCAGCCTTCTGCATTACCCAGTTTGTCAGACGGGCTTTATTACTGGTAGCAAACCCGGGTACTTTCCCAATGTCAGACAACAAATTGGGAGGTACCAAACCTAAGGCACCGAGAACAATGGGGAGTCGGACAACTTGGTACTTGGGATGCAAGCATGACATTTCGAAACCACAAGTATGGCGAAGATGGTAACAAAATGATCGATCACTCCATCATGCCGCTTAAGATACTGTGTTTGTGCCCAAACTGTGCATCCATTGAAAATGTGTTGTACAGTCATTATGTTCATTACATAATCTACATTTCATATTTACCTCTTTGTTTTATTGTTATTATTTATATCATAATGTGTGTGTGACCTACTTGTCCGAGGTTGATTAATGTCTATGCTGTAACTGGCGTTGATACAAGAAGCCGTGGCGGTCGGGTAGTCTATAGTTGTTAAAGCGTTCGCTCGTCACGCCGAAGACCGACATGGGTACAATGTGTGAAGCCCATTTCTGGTGTCCCCCGCCGTGATATTGCTGGAATATTGCTAAAAGCGGCGTAAAACCATACTCACTCACTCACTGATACAAGAAGCCACCTGCTGGATGGTCAGACGTGTTCCAATCACAGTAATATAGAGTGGTCTCCCTTTCATGGTTTCGTTAAAGTGCATGATACCCGGCCTCCCATCAGTAACACTGTGTCTGACGTCATAGAACGGGTCCAGGACGGGGGGTGTTGTACGAGGAGTACATTTCTAGGGTACCACACACCACCTTCACAATCTGTGAACACGTTCAAATTAGGTTAGCAGTGATGTTGATGTTTCAAAATTCAAAAGTCTTTGAAATGCATTCAGAAGTGATACACATAAGGAAGAGAATATATGGACGTCAACTTTTTTACGAGGAGCACAGAGTCTAAAACGTTCATTTCAACAACGTTGAAAAGTATCAGCACCAAGCCACACCTCTAATCGGACTGTCACATTGTGCAGTGAAACAAGAGGAATCAGCACTGAGACTGCAATCAGTATCTGGGTACCGTTTCACAAAGCAGTCGTAAATTTACACGCTCGTAGATTTTACGCCATATGATTCTTTGGTACTCTTCTGAGTGGAAGGCATTGTGGGAAATACAAAATCACCCATGGTTGCACATAATGCGTCTGTTGTTGCGTGGATTGCTCTGCAGACGGAGGATTTACTCACACCGTGGATATCGGCAATCTCACTGTAAAACCCACCCTTGGAGAAGTATCTCAGAGCAATTAAAACATTAAGGTAAGGTGGTATTGCATGGGAACGCTGGGTTTGATGTTCAAGTCTGTCACTCACGTTACCAATGATAGAAAATATCATGTGTCGTGATAGGCGGTACCTCTCGATGATGTCATGATCATCCAAATCGTCGAAGGGGTTCGACCTGTCGCGGAAAACACGTTCTCGCTTACATACTTTTTTGGCAATGTCGACTGTGGTTGGATTGATCGCCATCTTTATCGCTTGCGTAAATATTTACACCACCCCAAGACCACACGTAGAGTTTACGCCAATTTTACACGGACGTAATATTACACTAGCTTTGTGAAACGCCCCTAGTTCAGTATTTCCGAGTTACGCCAGTTTTACACGCACGTAAGACTTACGACTGCTTTGTGAAACGGTACCCTGGAGTATTCCCCCCTCACACGGATGACATTCGAGAGGGGCCTGCTGCTGCTCAGACGTCTCGTGTTCAATACAGGGATCCTCTGGCAGTCCTGGCGCAGTGTCCATTCCTTCAGGTCTTCAACCGTGAGGCCTCCAGCTCTCACTTGGCGGCCTACGTACTCCCAGAGGGGTTCATTTGAGGGTTTGTCATTAGTTTTCGGGGGGGGGGGGGATTGCGGGTTCGAATCCCGGTTCGCCCCGATTATGTTTCTAGGTTTGTCAGCACCATACCCGTGCTCGTGGGTTTCACCGAAGTGGTAAACGTCTTAGACCTGCATCGCTTCGGGCTTCCCTCCCACATTAAGCTGACACGCCGCGATATAACTGGATTACTGTTAAAAGTGGCGTTAAACCCAACTCACTCACTCACTCACTCATTAGTTTTGGGGAATTGGATTTTGAATCAGGTGATACTTGATTAATCTTCATATGTATATAATATCCACCTCTACATACCACTGCTTTGTTTTCGTCGAGGCGGTAAGGTTACACTCATTGGTGACAAATGTTTCTTCCACTGTGCCGTCTCTGGCAGCGGTTTTTTATAGGATGTCCCTCCTCAACAGCAGTTGAAGCTGTAGCCCAAAGTTTTATCATTGCACAAGGTATGTCCCTAACGTAAAACCAAAATCCATAATCCTAAGGAATATCTACTAAAGGCAGAGTCCATTATACGATTTCGACTGTATCAAGAGCATGTGTTTATTAACAACTATCAAACAGCGATAGTACTAGGTGTCGTTTTGCTGCTTATACAGTACCTGCAAGTCTAAAGCGACCTACCTCTACACGAACTGTCTTTCACTTGGTAGAGCAGACTGTCGATCTCCTTAAATGAGTTGAGCATAATCACGTGGGTACAGGAAGGACGAGTAGCCACGCCCCTCAGCTCAGTCTCGTCAGCGTTTCCTATACCGACCGATATCATCGTGATGCCTGCCGCTTTAGCCTTCGTAGCAGCGCTGATGGTCGCTGGTTTGTCATTGGACTTGCCGTCGGTCAAAAGGATTGCTACACGCTTGGCATTAGCCCGGGCACCTGCTGCTGAGCTCAGCAGGACGTTAAAGGTGTGGAGAATAGCAGCAGATGTGTTTGTGCCACCGTTACTCTTACTGATTCTGCCGATAGCTTTCAACAAGCTGCTTTTGGTTGTGTGGTCCTGGAACTTGATGTCATCACGAACCTTGGAAGTATATTCTACGACTGCGATGTGGACTGCATCTTTTGATATGTCCAGTTTAGTGACTACGGCTTTAACGAATTTAATCATACGTTGAAAGTCACGTCGTGAGACGCTTCCCGAACCATCAAGAATGAACGTCAGGTCAAGTTGTGTCCTGCAATCTAGAATGTACATGTTAAGATGAATACATATAGACAGATGGATGGATGGATGGATGGATAGGTGCATGGATGGATTGAGTTGGGTTTAATGACGCATTTAACAGTATTTCAGTTATATGAAGTTGTTTCAGCTTAGTGTGGGAGGAAAGCCCAGAAGCACGGGCATTGTACTGACGGACATAAAAACATATTTCTCTCTCACACACACACACACACACACACGCATACACGCATACACACGCACACACGCACGCACACACACACAAACACACACAACCACACACACATACATACCAATTCCTTTCATTGCTCTAGCTTTAGTAATGAATCCAGATTGGCTGCCACCAGGTCTCAGCTTTGAGGCCCAGAACGAGGCTTGACTGGCGACGTCACCAGGAGGACTGTTGCTCTGGTTCTCCTTTATGTAGAGGGCAGCTGCCAGGCCGGAATATAGAGGCTTTCTCAGGTCAGCCCAGGATGTACTGCGCCAGTCGATGTTGAAGGCTGACTGGATAATACTCTATCAGCTGTGATGGATGATGGACAAGCTTTTGTCATCAGGAAGTTTGATTTATCGACCTGTAAATATACAAAATGAAAGATGTAATAAATATAGTAATAGTGGTAAATAGTGAACTCAGATGTCCAAATCACAGAACAATTACACAGATCAGTAGGCATTCTGTGAGATAGTCTGATGCCACGTTGACAGCGTTTCGCAAATACACAACATATGATCAAGGGTTAATGGTCATAGACTGATAAGTTCTTCTTAAACACTCGTTTTACTTCTGTGCGAGAATGGCATGTCCTTCTATTAAGGATTATTTAGAAGCTCTGTCTATTTAATTCAATTAAATGAAAAACTCCTATCTGAAACCTTAGCTCTATGCCCAGCATGAAGTTATTCTGTGATGGTGAATACTACTTAACACCAAGGTCAGCAGTATTCTAGCTGCATATTATCGAGTCTGGACCAAAGAAACCAAAGGTGTCGGGTCGGCTGTCGGGTCACGATGACATGCAATAAACCAAGTCACCTGGTTTCACGGACTGATCCATTTCAGTTTTTCTTGCAACAATAGGGTGCTGGGGATCAGTTCTGCCCGGTACAAAGTGCACGTTCTGCTTTTCTGTTTCATCGGGACATGAAATGTCAGTTATAAAATCTATGTTGGAAGGCAGCTACTGAGTGCATGCATGTATTTGTGTTCACATGGCAATGATGGGTTGTCCTGCCTGCCAGATTCCTCCGTCATACCCAGACCTGTAGGTTTTAGAGTCTTTGCCATCGTTAGTCTCCACGTACGACAGACGTCGCAGGAACAGTCGGTCGTCACCGAGGATGCACTTGGACCTGATCCTGTCTATGACGGCGTTGACAACATAGCTTCCGGAAACTCCGGGATTCAACGTCAAGTCCGCTCCGCCTGCAGTTCCGAGTGCGCCAGGCAGGAACAGTGCCAAAACCAGATATATCTTGTTTACCATTCTGTGAATTGTATTATATGCTAGGTGTTTACATCCTGATGGACTACGCTTGATCTTGTTTTGATAATAATGACAATAATAATGTGTGTACTTCTATTGCGCTAGCCTCCATACACTCGGTGCATGCTCACAGTGCCCACATTATTAAGTGTCCTCAATTTTCATTCTCAGCTCCCTAGGGAGTATACAACACAGGCTGCCTTGTGAGGCGTTTGGTGATAACCGTGACATTACTATCCTCTCCTACCCAGTTTTACTGCTGGGTGAACAGTGGCATATATTGACCAAAGTCGCAGTTAACAAAGATACTTATTGCCTTGCTTTGTCATGCTACTACTATATAATAAATACACCCCAAAGCCAAAGTAGACATGAGGTCAATGACATGCTAGTGGTTAATATATGACACTTTATTATGGACAACAACTTCGTTATTGTTTATAACTACATACGTTTCCCTTCGCTCTGATTGGCTAACTGTGTCATTTTAAACAATGAAGATGACACGCGTCACGCAAGATTTTCTCTGACGTCGTTTTAGAAATATACTCACTGAGTTAATGTCTTCCTTGAGATTTAGCCACACCCCACAATTTCCCAAAATTTCCCTGAGTTTTAAACAAAATACTTTTTTTCTACGGTTGCCTAAGAAACCAGACAATGGATGATGTAAAGAACAATCGCTGCGATGTGCCAACTTGTGTCGTCCTACAGTTGCCTTTCTGTAAGTGAGGTAATTCTAGACGAGATCGCATGGTAATTCCAGGACAGCACACGTAATAATAGCATCTTCAGTTACGTAATGTCAATGTCGCTGTATTGATCAATACAGCCGGCTCTATATTAACAGTATCGCTGGCTCTTTATGTCGCGATGTAGTACCGCAGTGTCCTACTGTCGTTCATGTCGACCTCATTTCTTCCGTACGTTTTTATGCAAATGGTGTGAGTGGCGGGTGTTACCGGCAGGGCAGGACATGCTTACCCTTTTCACGGACACCCGTCGCCATAACAGTGATCCGTTCATAGGAAATATTTTTCACCACAATCTTGCCTTTTCCACGGGGTACTGGTGTTTATCTGGCGTTCTCTATAACCCTCTCGTCATACTGTTGTACTGTCATCTTTCACAATCGCACCCTCTCGTCATACAGTTGTACTATCATCTTTTACAATCGCTCCCTCTCATCATACTGTTGTACTGTCATCTTTTACAATCGCACCCTCTCGTCATAGTGTTGTACTGTCATCTTTTACAATCGCACCCTCTCGTCATACTGTTGTACTGTCATCTTTTACAATCGCACCCTCTCGTCATACTGTTGTACTGTCACAGTCTACAATCACACCCTCACATCACACTGTTGTACTGTCACAGTCTACAATCACACCCTCACATCACACTGTTGTACTGTCACAGTCTACAATCGCGCCCTCACATCACACTGTTGTATTGTCATAGTCTACAATCGCGCCCTCACATCACACTCTTGTACTGTCATAGTCTACAATCGCACCCTCACATCACACTGTTGTATTGTCATAGTCTACAATCGCACCCTCACATCACACTGTTGTACTGTCATAGTCTACAATCGAACCCTCACATCACACTGTTGTATTGTCATAGTCTACAATCGCACCCTCACATCACACTGTTGTACTGTCATAGTCTACAATCGCACCATCACATCACACTGTTGTACTGCCATAGTCTACAATCGCACCCTCACATCACACTGTTGTACTGTCATAGTCTACAATCGCACCATCACATCACACTGTTGTACTGTCATAGTCTACAATCGCACCATCACATCACACTGTTGTACTGTCATAGTCTACAATCGCACCATCACATCACACTGTTGTATTGTCATAGTCTACAATCGCGCCCTCACATCACACTGTTGTACTGTCATAGTCTACAATCACGCCCTCACATCACAATGTTGTATTGTCATAGTCTACAATCACGCCCTCACATCACAATGTTGTATTGTCATAGTCTACAATCGCGCCCTCACATCACAATGTTGTACTGTCATAGTCTACAATCGCACCCTCACATCACACTCTTGTTCTGTCATAGTCTACAATCGCACCCTCACATCACACTGTTGTATTGTCATAGTCTACAATCACGCCCTCACATCACACTGTTGTACTGTCACAGTCTACAATCGCACCCTCACATCACACTGTTGTATTGTCATAGTCTACAATCACGCCCTCACATCACACTGTTGTATTGTCATAGTCTACAATCTCGCCCTCACATCACACTGTTGTATTGTCATAGTCTACAATCGCACCCTCACATCACACTGTTGTATTGTCATAGTCTACAATCACGCCCTCACATCACACTGTTGTACTGTCATAGTCTACAATCGCGCCCTCACATCATACTGTTGTGCTGACATAGTCTACAATCACGCCCCCACATCACACTGTTGTGCTGTCATAGTGTACACTCGCGCCCTCACATCACACTGTTGTGCTGTCATAGTCTACAATCGCGCCCTCACATCACACTGTTGTACTGTCACAGTCTACAATCACACCCTCACATCACACTGTTGTACTGTCATAGTCTACAATCGCACCATCACATCACACTGTTGTATTGTCATAGTCTACAATCGCGCCCTCACATCACACTGTTGTACTCTCATAGTCTACAATCGAGCCCTCACATCACACTGTTGTACTGTCATAGTCTACAATCGGGCCCTCACTTCATACTCTTGTACTGTCATAGTCTACAATCGCACCCTCACATCACACTGTTGTACTGTCATAGTCTACAATCGCGCCCTCACATCATACTCTTGTACTGTCATAGTCTACAATCGCGCCCTCACATCACACTGTTGTACTGTCTTAGTCTACAATCGAGCCCTCACATCACACTGTTGTACTGTCTTAGTCTACAATCGCGCCCTCACATCACACTCTTGTTCTGTCATAGTCTACAATCGCGCCCTCACATCACACTCTTGTTCTGTCATAGTCTACAATCGCGCCTCACATCACACTGTTGTACTGTCATAGTCTACAATCGAGCCCTCACATCACACTGTTGTACTGTCATAGTCTACAATCGGGCCCTCACTTCATACTCTTGTACTGTCATAGTCTACAATCGCGCCCTCACATCACACTGTTGTACTGTCATAGTCTACAATCGCGCCCTCACATCACACTGTTGTACTGTCATAGTCTACAATCGCACCCTCACATCACACTGTTGTACTGTCATAGTCTACAATCGCGCCCTCACATCACACTCTTGTACTGTCATAGTCTACAATCGCGCCCTCACATCACACTCTTGTACTGTCATAGTCTACAATCGCACCCTCACATCACACTGTTGTACTGTCATAGTCTACAATCGCGCCCCCACATCACACTGTTGTTCTGTCATAGTCTACAATCGCGCCCTCACATCACACTGTTGTACTGTCATAGTCTACAATCGCGCCCTCACATCACACTGTTGTACTGTCATAGTCTACAATCGCGCCCTCACATCACACTCTTGTACTGTCATAGTCTACAATCGCGCCCTCACATCACACTGTTGTACTGTCATAGTCTACAATCGCGCCCACACATCACACTCTTGTACTGTCATAGTCTACAATCGCACCCTCACATCACACTGTTGTACTGTCATAGTCTACAATTGCGCCTCACATCACACTCTTGTACTGTCATAGTCTACAATCACGCCCTCACATCACACTGTTGTATTGTCATAGTCTACAATCACGCCGTCACATCACACTGTTGTACTGTCATAGTCTACAATCACGCCCTCACATCACACTGTTGTACTGTCATAGTCTACAATCACGCCCTCACATCACACTCTTGTACTGTCATAGTCTACAATTGCGCCTCACATCACACTTTTGTACTGTCATAGTCTACAATCGCGCCCTCACATCACACTCCTGTACTGTCATAGTCTACAATCACGCCCTCACATCACACTGTTGTACTGTCATAGTCTACAATCGCGCCCTCACATCACACTGTTGTACTGTCATAGTCTACAATCGCGCCCTCACATCACACTGTTGTACTGTCATAGTCTACAATCATGCCCTCACATCACACTGTTGTACTGTCATAGTCTACAATCGCGCCCTCACATCACACTCTTGTACTGTCATAGTCTACAATCGTGCCCTCACATCACACTGTTGTATTGTCATAGTCTACAATCACGCCCTCACATCACACTCTTGTACTGTCATAGTCTACAATCGCGCCTCACATCACACTGTTGTACTGTCATAGTCTACAATCGCACCCTCACATCACACTGTTGTACTGTCATAGTCTACAATCGCACCATCACATCACACTCTTGCTTTCATAACGTGAGGTACATAGATATTCATGCATTCAAAACTATATTTTCTCGTGATGCCACGTAAACAGTAATATAAGGAACACTCTGTGTTTAGGTGTTGAGACGTTAATTCATCTAATCACACTTTTAATATTACATCCAATATTTGTTTAGAATTATCAAGCCCCATACTGACTTTCATTGACCAATTTAACCGTTCTAACCGACCACCCGGATTATAAGTGACACAGCTAACCGACGCGCCATCTGAACAGCGGCAGACGGACGTGTGCACGCATTCGCTGAAGCGGACATAAAATATCCTTCAAATCAGTCAGTATGGATGAACAACTTCTTAATGCCTCTCAAAGAAGTTATCCTTCAAAACGTTTGGAAATGAAAATCACCGGCCAAACACCAAGACAACTTAAAATTTTACGTACTGTTGTAATTTATTTTAAAATATTCATATGCCCAATAATCATAAAACACTACTCCACGCTAAACTGCTTTATCATTGATAGGGGATATGGTTTGTATTTCCTGTCATATCTCGAAATCACAGAAATCTATACAGAATAAACACGAAATTAAGTTCTGATTTGTTTGACACCTTGGAGGAAAATGGTGATTATTTTAAATACCTTAAACAACTTATTTTCTGAAAGAAACTTGGAGGTTGGAGTGCCTTTGTTCCTAGTAGCTGGCTGGCTGGTCGATGGTTGGATTAAGCGAGATAACTAAACACTGACTAAATGGGGATAATATGTCAAAATTTCCAAAAATAGGATTTTGTTACCACTTACGAAATATTGTCCATTGCTATCTTAATGTTTAAAGATAGAGTGCAACTTTGATGATTCACAAAGTCTTTGCGATTTTAAGGCCGCTTCTGAACTATGGCCATCTAAAGAACTATATCTTCATATCAGTTTTATTTATTTGTTTATTAACCGCCTCCGTGGCCTAGTGGTAGAACGTATGCCCGATAAGCGGAAGTTCCGGGACTCGATCCCCGTCTGCGTCATAACAAAATACGTTAAAAGATGATACTTGTTGTTAACCTGTCTGCTCGGCATTAAGGGTCTAAAACAAGGACTGGTCGGCTCGGAGTCATTATACTGCTGTGTCTGAGTTGGTTATTCATGTTAAACTGCGGCATGGTATCTCGGTGGGCTAGCACTATAAAATTGGCATCAGTCTGGACTAGTACAAGCAGCCACACAAACACATGCACGTGCATTACGTCGCTATATAAGTGCAATAATCTTGGACGCGACCTTAAACCCCATTTCATCCCACCTCACCGTGTCTATTACCACACACTAACAGGAGCAGTGCTGACACTTGTTATGCACAGTGTCCGAGTGGCTGGTGCGAGCGGTAGAGCAGGTCATGCTGACCTTTTCGCAAACACCTGGTGTCATCACAGATTTCCGTGGTTCATTCATATAAGTGTCACCACTATTTGGACTATAACGCCTAGTCCTGCACCATGACCGTGGAATATATTTATTTTATGAAAAAATAATAATCTAGAAATGCATACAAAAGCAAGTCTAGCCAGCTGAAGCTAGCTCTATTCCACAATCAGCATGGGGAATTTTTTTATTTTTAGAGTCAAGAAGGATATTGTGTAATATAAGATTTCAGAGACTAAATGTTAGTCTATATAACGCCCTATGGAAGCTGTTTCGGTAACCGAGACTTATTATTCGCTGGCGTTGACGTTCTGAAGTTAAATATGGTCAACAATGCTGTCATAACAGACGGCTGCCTGATACGGCTGACCCTTGGAGCCACTTGGCCTACACAGGTCGGGGATTTTTAACGAGATTGGATAATGTCATTGTGCATGCTCTGCAGAGTAAAACAAATACGTCGACAACAACCCTCCATCTCCCAGCACTATGTTCGTGGGTTTCATCAAAGTGGCAAACGTCCGAAACCTGCATCACCTCTGGCTTTCCTCCCACATTAAGCTGACACGCCGTGATATACACCTGGAATACTGTTCAAAACAGCGTTAAACCACACTCACTCACTCCTCCCACATCAAGCTGACACGCCGTGATATATAACTGGAATACTGTTCAAAGCAGCTTTAAACCACATCCACTCACTCCTCACACATCAAGCTGACACGCCGTGATATATAACTGGCATAATGTTCAAAGCAGCGTTAAACCACACTCACTCCTCCCACATCAAGCTGACACGCCGTGATATATAACTTGAATACTGTTCAAAGCAGCTTTAAGCCACACTCACTCACTCCTCCCACATCAAGCTGACACGCCGTGACATACAACTAGAATACTGTTCAAAACAGCGTTAATCCACACTCACTCCTCCCACATTTAGCTGACACGCCGTCATATATCTGGAATACTGTTTAAAGCGACGTAAAACCCCATTCACTCACTCACTCCTCCAACAAAAGCTGACATCCCGCGATATAACTGGAATACTGTTTAAAGCAGCGTTAAACCCAACTTCACTCACTCACACACTCACACTCTGCCCTCCCTTGACCTTCCGAAACACGGGGATTTGTCCCAAGATGTAACTGTGTGATCTTTATTAGACTGCTTTCATTCTGAAACTCGTCTGGTTCTTTTGTTATACAAGTGTGTGTTACAAACAACACCAAAATGGAAATCTCTATCATGATTTATTCAACAACAACATACATTATTCAATTCATAAATAATACAAATAAAAACTGACAATATAATGACATGTGCAATGGTACACGAGTTCCCGTGGGTTGTTTTCTTCGTGTAAACACTTGCCTTTGCATGTGTTTGTGACGGGTGCTACCAGTGAGGCAGCATACGCTCACCTCTTCCTGCGGAACACCTGACGTCATCACTATTTGATAGTGATTCATTAACACATGGTTATGATATAGTCCGAATCGTACAATGGATTGAATTTAGGGTTTTGTCGATTTTATTTTATACTCTACATTTAATCGTGTATCTACGAAAATCTAATGGTGCCACTTTGGTACCATATTTTTAAATTATTTTTTAAATCGAAATTTCTCCTTATTTCAAATATTATTTCGAAATTTCGATTTTTTTTCTCGTTATTTCGATTTTATTCTCATTATTTTGGTTCAATTCTCGTTAGGTCAATTCTTTTCTCTCAATTTCGAGTTTTGGAAAGAGATTTGAAACAAGAAAAATAATCAGAGAAAAAAATCGAAATTTTAATTTTTCGAAATATACTTGAAGTAATAAGAACAAACTCGAAGTAACGGGAAAAGAATCGAAATAACGTAAGTTTCTATTTGAAAAAAAATAATATTATGGTACCAAAGTGGCATCATCAGGCTTTTGTATGTATCAACTTGCTCAAACAATACTGTGGAATTTGAAGAACCCCTCTGATGAATGTCTATAGTAATTGTTTCATGTAAGACGTCATCACGAAACTACGAATAAATTACTACAAACACAAGAATCCAATGAATATATATTAAGCTGACAATGTAAGTTGGTCTTGGTGACAGGGGTATCTCCATGAAGAAATTAATTTGTCCCAAAATCTCATGTGAACTGAAACACTCATTGTAACTGAGTCACTTAAGAAAAATGGCGATTTCAGTTTATAATGAAAATCTTTTTTCCAAATAATTTGGAGGTAAAATCGAATTACGTTAACTTTTGGTGTTAATGTATCTTTTGGTTGATTCGATGGAGCAAATCGCACATTTAATTTGATGTTTTATTAAAGTGAACAAGTCCCACTTATGAGTGAACAAGTCCCACTTATGAGTGAGTGAGTGAGTTGGGTTTAACGCCGCTTTTAACAGTATTCCATTTATATCACGGCGTGTCAGCTTAATGTGGGAGGAAAGCCCGAAGTGATGCAGGTCTAAGACGTTTACCACTTCGGTGAAACCCACGAGCACGGGTATGGTGCTGACAAACCTAGAAACATAATCGGGGCGAACCAGGATTCGAACCCACAATCATAGGTTTCTGGCGTGCCCAAGGGACGCAACTCAGCACAGCGAATCACGGCGCCTTAGACGACTGGGCCACTCGTGCCCCCTGTTGGTTATGATGTGATTGATGACCTTTTGAAGATATGGATAATATGACGATATGTAGTCGACACAATGGATATGTAAGTGCATCTTCCAATTCCTTCACGCAATCAAGTACCTGTTATTTTTAATTGAGGCTAACAGGTTGTTTACCTGTTATTATGTTTTATTTGGAAAAATAAATTTTCGAGTAGTGAAGAATAAATCCAGGTTGTTGTGATGTTGGAGGCTGAACCAACTTTCATGTTAAAAAAGTGAAAAAGCAATTCAACGTCATCATGATTTAAGAAAGTGTCGGTTTACCTGACATAGGCACATGTGTAAACATATCGAAACCTATATACGTTTTACCTAGGTACTAGAAAGGTACTAATTGTCGATTAATTGGCAAGACTGCTTTTCATTATACGATCTGTGGATTTAGTCTGGGTAGAAACATTTCGTCAGTGAATCTACATTTACACGATTAAGAATTTAGAAATATATTTCAATGACGTGTTTGGGGGTTATGTTTGACGTAGAGCTTACAATGAACACATACAACTTTGTTCATTTCATAATACTGTAAATGGTAACGAGGAAGATTCTCTATACAGTATCAAAGTCGAATTAACATTAAGGAACAAAACATAGGATTCGATCGGGCCACGTTTCACAAGGAAGTCATTCCGGCTTCTAACAGAAAAAAACAAACACTTGTTATAATGTACAAAAAAACAGAGCGAGTGCATAAAAGCGTTATAAACGTTAAAGGCAAGAAAGGCGTCAAGCCGCGTGGATCCATAGCACCGTGTTAGCGGATAATAAAAACAGAATATGAGTGAATGTGTCGAGGAACTAAAGAGACAAGAAAGGTAACAGGAATTAAAATCAGAACTATTCTAGATAAGCGATTCTGAAATAACATGTATGTGCTGACAAAATATATATTAAACTATTTTATTTGCTGTACCATAATACTTAATGTTGGGCAACAGTTAACCTACTCATGTTAATCCCTCTCATGTATGATTACAGTTGTTTCTAGTGAACATACACACGTTAATCCCTCTCATGTATGATAACTGTTGTTTCTAGTTAACCTACACATGTTAATCCCTCTCATGTATGATAACTGTTGTTACTAGTTAACATACACATGTTAATCCCTCTCATGTATGATAACTGTTGTTACTAGTTAACATACACATGTTAATCCCTCTTATGTATCATGACTGTTGTTGCTAGGTAACCCACTCATGTTAATCCCTCTCATGTATGATAACCGTTGTTACTAGTTAACCTACACATGTTGATCCCTCTCATGTATGATAACTGTTGTTACTACTACAGTATTATAAAGAAATTGTTTTCCATATATTTTTGTCTACTTTATTATGGAAATTGAAACACGAAACGTTTACGTGAAGATGAAATGAACAAAAGAAAACATCAACAAATTCGTTAAAAATTGTACAAGCGTAAAGCAAGGAAAGTTCCACAAACCTGCTTTGTCGCCCTACATTTGTGACGACCTCAGTAAGAATGAGTATTCCTATGTCTTAAGCCAAGCATCTTCAGTGGAACATAACTTTGCTCCGCAACATACAACAACATAGCGCGTGAGTGACTTGTCATGGTATTACAGAGGCCGTTAGGGGACGGTTTAACAAAGGGAAATTATGTTATGTCTGGCTTTTCACCCACTTTGACGAGAACGGTCCTAGTTAGGTCACGAGTGGCACATCTCTGGTCCAACCCATCTCCATAATAAACGACAATCCCTAACGGATTAGGTTTTCAACAATATATCAACACATAACACATAGAGGAAGTTTGTTAAAAAATATACGCATAAAAAGGAATGTTTTAACGCTACGAAAGGTTAATGGAAACATATATTCGCTGCCAAGTGTACGGACTTTGAATACGTGCCCTTATATTTTGCTTAAGAGGTGTTTGTTTTAACAATAAAACAAAATATCATTTTTGTGAAAGTGTTTGTAATCAAAATCTAATTTTCATATTTGCTTTTTCAGCAGCAACGTGTAGGGGTTAGCTGCCACTTGTAGAGCCTTTGACTAAGCATCCATTTCACTTGGCAGCGGAATTCTGAAACTGTCTAACGCATGTGTATACGGGTGAAAGACGCATGACGGGAAATATAAGAAAGCTAAATACAAACTAAACACAGGAACTAAAATGGAAGTACTGACGTGATAGATAGGAAGGAAAAGCAAAGGCGCCGGAAATCCTACCAGTGTGACCGGAAGTGATGTCATCAACACGTGACCGCTCCCGAGGAGCTTGGGTCATGCGTATCATATTCTTCGAGGTCAAAAGGTTGTTTCTCCTCTTCTGCTGTGATGGGATATCAATTCACTTTCAGTTCAAGCTCAACAACTCCCAATGTGTCCATACTCAGCTTATTCCTGGAGTTCCCATTTAATCTTTTAGTTTTACCTATCCGTGTGTCGTGTACATATACAGCGGACACCCATTAATCCGGCCGATTCCAGTTTTTCCAATCCAAAGGGCCAATAATTAACGCGTCCCCTGATTCGATAGACCTAACATTTGTTAATCTGGACAAAACTAGGAACGGATTAACGGGGTCTCCATGTACATGACATGATGCAAGTTTCAATACTTGTAGAAATGATGTACTCGTAACCTGCTCCTACCGAGGGTCGAACCCAATCTACTGAATAGGGATGAAATGAACCCGCCCAGCCCGCCCCATTATTTCTCGACTCTATTACTTGATATATGCATGGCGTAGACACAGCATGCACAACATTTTCACTGTATTACATTCTGGATTTACATTGTACCGTATAACTAAAGTACTCACTCAAACCTGTTTTTTCGACCTCAGATCTTAAATAAATGCAGTTAATATACAAAATATGTAAATATTCAAACAACTAAATTAGTACTAATTGGGCCGTGGCACAAATACAGTGTATCAAATGTTTTTATGCCTTTTTACACGTAAAAGTGTGTAAAAATGTGAATAAAACAGACTATTGTGAAACGGGGCATAACCAGGTGTAAGTAGATCAAGGTGACCTATGACACCTTGACGACAGGTGAGAACAGGTGCATAATGCATATATTCTGTTTCTGCTATGTCAATTTGGACTTAGTTATATTTTTGAATGTTGAAAGTGCCGACAAATTACCTCCTGTAAAGTACATTTTGTATTGTTCACTGAGATCAAACTAGCAAATCCAGACTAGTACTTTTCGAGTTGTTTTGGTATTTCGTATTTACAGCTATGTAACACTTTGTGTCGATTTTTAAATTGAGAAAAACAGTTTTTTTCATTTCCGTGAGTACTTTAGTAGCTGCTGATTACATCTTGGGTAACTAGTTTGAATAAACCGCCATAAGTTTCCACAGGTAAATAGGTGGGGCACGATAAGTGTTGTTGATGGCGTGATGACTACACTGTCGTCGCCGTCTCCTTGTTAGGAAAACAAATAGGGGTCATTAGTTTGTATTCAAGAGTAGCAGTGTTCCTTATGGTCTTGAAACCCATTACGTACCAAGATACAAACATACTGAACGTTAACATCCGTTTTTGTAGACTAAGACTAAATACATACTTTCATAAATAATATCCCTAAAAATATTCAACGTTCTCTTGTTCAGTATATGTAGTTTTATATCTTCTGTGGATCTACGCTTATCCAGATATACAAATGTTCATAAGAACCCTACCTATGTGTCAATGGGGTTTTGCTACTTTTTCTTAAAGCCAATAAGTTTATTACTCCCTAATCTGCTAAGTTTGCCCTCTAGGTTTACAAGCCATCGTGGCTAATATATACACAGCCAAGTACGTCATGTTTTCTACGAGCACATTACAAGCATCTGAAACTATGACGACGTGTCTTGATATAGCGTCTACAGCAGGGCCTTGATGCTAATAATCTCCCAGAATTCTTTGAATGCGTCTACTGCGCAGCTTCCGCCTCCTGTTCTTCCTTGGCGAGGCAGCGTGGGCACCAACATGTCACCTGAAAACACGGAGGATAGGTGATAGATAGAGTGAGTGAGTGAGTGAGTTTCACGCCATTGCTGAATAGTGCATCAAGGTACCAACAATATGGGCTTCACAAGACTATTGGCTTCACACGAATGTGAGCGTCACAAGAATGTGATTGTCAGAAGAATATGACCTTCACAAGAATATGGGCTTCACAATACCAGGGGCTTCACAAGAATATGGCCTTCACAAGAAGGAGGACTTCGCAAGAATATGGACTTCACACATTGTACACATGTGGGGAATCGCATCCGTGACGACCCAGCGCTTTAATAACTAGCCCATGATCACCCAAAAGCCCACCTTATAATAGTGATAGAGTGAGTGATAGCGTTTTATGCCCCTTTAAACAAGACGAGGGAATATCAGAAAGTGTCTGAGCTTCTCATATATAGCTTATTTATTGTGCCTACCTGTGACGTCAGTTTTTACCGTGTGGCGTGAGAATATATAGCAGTCATCAATAGTCTTATCATGGAGGGTCGATCACCAAAGAATATTGGGGAACGGTTGCATGTTGTTTATGTGTGTGTGTGTGCGTGTGCGTGCGTGCGTGCGTGCGTGTGTGTGTGATGCAACAGTTAAACACTGAGTAGGCGAAATAGTTTGGAAGATGACCTCCGCTCTGGTCGACCCTCCACCAGCACACAAACCACAAACAATCTGTATGACATTGAGTGGGAGAGCGAGTTTGGAAAATGACCTACACTCTGGTCGACCCTCCGCCAGCACTACAAACAACAGACAAACCCATCGTATGACATTGAGTGGGAGAGCGAGTTTGGAAGATGACCTACGCTCTGGTCGACCCTCCACCAGCACACAAACCACAGACAAACCCATCGTATGACATTGAGTGGGAGAGCGAGTTTGGAAAATGACCTACACTCTGGTCGACCCTCCACCAGCACACAAACCACAGACAATCTGTATGACATTGAGTGGGAGAGCGAGTTTGGAAGATGACCTACGCTCTGGTCGACCCTCCACCAGCAGCACCACAAACCACAGACAGCCCAGTGAGTAATATCAGCACCCCATGCCCAGTGGTCACTTAGGCTGACCACCAGTCCTACTTTCAGGCCTTTCCACAAAGCATGAGGTACTGACCCTGTCAAATCATCCGTTCACGATGATCTTCCATGATATTCATAGGCATAGCCTAAACAAGCGACGGTAGCCTAGTGGTTAAAGCGTTCGCTCGTCACGCTGAATGCCTGTTCTATTCCCCCCATGGGTACAATGTGTGAAGCCCATTTCTCGTATACCCCACCGCCTGAAGCGCAATAAAATCCTCCTACTCTGCGCATAAGACGGTAATTTAATGTAGAGTGAATTAATGTCGTAAAAGATAAAGTTACGTAATGACTCCGCGGTTCTGAATTTCAAAAAGGAAAGCTATAGCACATAAGGAGGCCTTCTTTTCATCTTCCAATCAGAGTTGGAAATTTGAAATGTGAGAATGATTTATCCTATTGAGCTTTGCATCTTTCAAAAGGTTTTTGAAAGCTCCGGGTTGCCTGCGATGTGGCGTTGTCAGTGTAGACATGGGAGCTTGGTTGACAAAATGCACATCCTAACAACATGCGCTGTTAACGCTAAATGCATGTAGTCATCATCAAAATCATCATCATCATCATCATCATCATTATCACAACTATTCTGTACCCGTGGGGATTCGGTTTTTAAATTGGTCCCTAGCAACCCATGCTTGTAAGAGGTGATCGGGCGGTCAGGCCCGGTGACCTGGTTGATTGCGAGTCATCGTCGCTATACGGCGTGGGTTGTTGCTCATGATATCAATCACTGGACTGTCTGATCCATACTTGATTTTTTACCGGCCACCACCGCCGCTATAAAGCTGAAATATTGCTGAGACCGGCGTTAAACAACATCATGCCTGTTGTGTCTTCATAGCAAGAGGGTGTACATTGTTGTTGATTATAACAGCCACTGGCTTGGATGCCCCGACTGGCTCGTTTACAGGCCGCCGAGATATAGCTGAAATATTACTGACCCGACATAAAACAAGATTCTCACAACAAGCAATTTACTCACTTTGAAGCGGGGCTTCATATGCCCGGGTCATTCATAGCTGAAGACTTTGACCATCCCGTCACTCTGGACCACAATCAGCTTGTTGGAGGACGTCATGTTGATGGCCACTGGTCGAGAGAGTCCACTTTCTCTGGCCAGGACAAACCTCTGGAAGTACCCCTCGCTGGTGATCAGCTGGATCCGACTGTTGGCGTAGTCGGCGATGAAGATGTTGCCGATCTTGTCAGCGCAGAGACCTTGAGGCTTTCTAAGGACGTGGGCGCCGTCGGGATGGTAGGCGTAGACAAGTTGGCCCTCGGGCGATATACACTTGACGGTGTTGCTGGTGACGTCGGTGACAGCGTAGTTCCCCTCCCTTGTGAAGCAAACGTATCGTGGTTGGACGAATATCGGATTGCCCTCAGCATCTGCGTTGAAGGACTTCAGGACCTCCCCTTCAAGGCTGATGAGATCCACAGAAGCATCTTTGAGACAGCTGACGAGCAAACTGTCTTCCGATTTGGACATTTCGATACTGTCGTACTGTTTGTCCGTCCTCACTCTCTTCTTGAGCGCCATCTGTCCACCAGTGATGACAAAGAAGATTACTTTTTTGTTGATGGTAATGGCCACCTCCTCTCTTTCGCCACATCTCGTCAAATCTCGTGGTTCCTCGCTGATCTGGATCTGATCAATGAGATCGCCATTACCGGTGAACTTCTGAACTCGCTTGTTCCGGCAATCAGCCACGATTATCTCCCCCTTCGACGTGCAGGCGACTCCCCACGAGGAGAGACCTTCGTCCGAATTGCAATCCTCGATTTGAATCTCACCGAGTTCCTCAAAGTCCCTGTTGAACAGTTTCACAGGGTCTGTCACAGCAAAGTTGACCCTGACCATCATGTCTTCAGGGGGTTCCACGGTCGAGTCCCCCTCCTGCCCTATCTGCTGGATCGAGTCTTTGATAGTCTCGTACACCTGCAAGATCTCCACGTCACTTCCGTACTTGAGCAGAGCCTGCATCCGTTCACTTGCGCACTTTAGGGTCGTCATGTGGTCTTTTGGGGGGGCTTTTTTGGACCCGTTTAGTTGGCTACGAAGCTTCTGTGCCGAGTCGTTCAGACGACTGAGAAGTGTGCTCTGGCTCTCTTCGATCCTCTTGATCAAATCTGCCGAGAGGGATTTAATCCTCTCCTCTGAACGCTTAATGGTCTCCTCCAAGACCTCCCCCGAGTCCCCTAAGGCCTGACCCCTGGGTTTCCCCTCGGGGTTGAGCTGCAGCGCTTCTGCCTGAACGATAAGTTCGCCTAAATCCTCCTCCCGCTCAGACATAGCTTCCACCACTGTTACACAGTTCTTACATGTTCTATGTGACGTCGCTGCACATTGGACACACGCAGGACCTCGACAGTCCACGCAGAACAGCTTGAGCACCTCCCCTTCGTGCTTCCCGCACAGAACGCTACGCTTCCGCTTCATGACGCTCTCCAGCGGAAGTTTACGCATCTCGTCAGCGGAAATGACGACATGGTCAGCTGTGGTCGCCCCGTGGAGGTGGACCTTGCCGCACGCATCACACAATGCGTCATAGCAATCCATGCACCAGTTGACTGCAGGTGCCGTCACGTCCCTTCTGTCACATATGTCGCAGGATTTGTCGTCGTTATAAGCGGTCAAGACCTCACTGAGCTTATTTACAAACGTATCATCCTTGAAGCTATCGCCGTGCCTCCCTCTCCTGCCGTCGGAAGGAAGCAGTGTAGTCTGTCTGCATTTCGGACAAGGGAACGACTTGGACCCGTTTCGTTCGAGCTCGCCGTTGATGTGGTCGTTCAGACACGTTTTGCAGAAAGAGTGTAGACAGGGCAAAGCCTTAGGACGTCGCTGAGGACGGCCGCAAATTCTGCAGCTGCAGAGACCCTCCGAAAGAGCGTTGAGGATCTCTGCGTCCGCCATTACTGCGGTCGTCTGCTCTTCTTACTTCTGTCGTCTGCTTTATTCAGTGTCGTCTGCTCCGAAAATTCTACATGTCATCAAACTTCATTGCAAGTCGTTTGACGTAGCCTTCGTCGTCTACTCTAGCAATGTCGTCTGCCGAGCTCAATGTCGTCTGCTCGCGGTCACGTGACGCTCTGGAAAACAATGAAGGTATTGTATTGCAGGCTAGCAGTATCGAACTATTGATATTCCCCTGGTTGTAAATGGAATGCGGTGATTAGCACGCTCAGCAGAGGGGCTGTTGGGCTTAGAGATTATTCTGTTTACCAGCTTAACGCCGATTAGGACAGGACCTTGCTGATCAAACACACATTTATTCCATATGACCTTGACCCACATTCAAGCAATTAGCTGAGTGACGTGATTTCAATCATCTCCAGCTTGTTTTACATCGGATAAGGGTCAGAACCTTTAAAATCAGATTAGACTCCAAGCTTTAACATCTGATAAGGAAACAAAACACATAAACCGCCCTCCAACTTGCGGGTTCACATGACATACTGAACAGTATAAAAACGCTACATTGTTTCTTAGGAACAGACAATTGACCACCGAGACTGCTGACGCTATTTTCCCGACAGGGAAATCATTTATACATTCAGAATACCACTTACATGGAAAAACACTAATGTACAGATGTGGAGCCAAACTTTATAAACCGGCCGGGTTATTTTGGTTGAATACACATATTGAACGTTCCAACCTTTCATGTAGTCCACGCGATTTGTGATGCAAGTGCTGATACAGTTTTCAGAAATGAAGTGTTCCATTTCTCTCCACGCAGGATGAAACTGACTGTCACTGAACACTGGCTTAACACTTGTTTCTTCAGGTAGTTTATTTTCGTCATGAAAATGTACAGAAGAAGGGATACGCCAGATTATCGTCGACAGTAGAGCTAGTTTTCTCGGTGTATATACGTTGCAGTCAATGTGTAAAATGTCATTCACTTGGGCAGTTAATAAAATGCCTAAATGTGTCATTTTTCAAATATACTGAAAACTCTGTCCTTTTATTTGACTAAATATGATAAAGAAGTTCAAACGAACTCAAAAACATCACAATGGACTAATTATGTTAGGAGTTGAAGCCAAAACAATATATATCAACATATATACCCCACTCAGGTATAGCATACTGACTCTGAGCCGACCAGTCCTTGTTTTATCCCCTTAATGCTGAGCGTGTGGCAGGGTGACAACAGGAGGACTCTATGTTCGCCTTAGACGACTGGGCCACCCGTGCCCCCTCTAGTAGTAGTAATAGTAGTAGTAGTAGTAGTAGTAGTAGCAGTAGTAGTAGTAGTAGTAGTAGTAGTAGTAGTAGTAGTCTTGTCAGTCACCTGCTTAAACCTCACCACTGATTGTTCAATGACACCACTAGTGTAGTACATTCGTGACCAACTCGTGTTATTCCGGGACAAGCCGAATAGCGACTCGTGTCCCTCTCATGGCCATTTTTGCCACCGGGTACCGTCTTAGCGCAAACGGGCACACCTAAAACCATTGTCAACTCGTTGCGTAATGGTTCACATTTATTTCCCCATATATTATATATATTTCACATGCAATTTAAAGCACATCGGGACGTGCGGAACTATACAGTATGATTGAACCCATTTAACTGTGTCTTGGGTATATTTTTAGATGCAAGGCATATATAAAATCAAAAATTATTTCTGTGGGATTCTTTGACGAAGAATTTGAAATCATACGCGCATCCTGATTGGTTTGTCGTATTTTGGCACATAATATTCATCGATTCATCTTGCTGGTTACGGAAAGGGGCGAGTGGTGACGAATGTCTTCGTGCTGGTTACGGAAAGGGGCGAGTGGTGACGAATGTCTTCTTGCAGGTTACGGAAAGGGGCGAGTGGTGACGAATGAGTGTAGTAGTGACACGGAAACAATTTAATGGCGTTAGTAGTGTATACTTCAAACAAGGGCTAGCCAGCAAGTGTTAGGTTCAAGATTATAGCTTACTTCAGCTGTTTCAACTAAAACTGGATACGAGCCAAATCTTTCCGATTGATTTCCCCTAAACGAATCGGAACGAACCCTACTGCCACAATGCTCCTATCTAAAAACAATGGCTTCTCACTATCCACGTCCGAGGTAGAATTTCTTTCACAATAACCAGCTTGGTGATTTATCCAAATTAAAACGAGACCCTTGCCTGTGTCTGCCTTCACTGGTATGTGGAGCCATCTCTCAGAGCAATAAACAGATCGTGTTCATAGCCAGGGCAACTTAACAGGTGCGCGTTATCCTGAAGAGATACTGGCACTGCAAGCATCAGGTGCAATTTTCACGTGACCGTCACCCCAATAAAGCACCTGTGGGTTGAGCCAAACAGACGTCAAGGTCAACGTGAACCAAGTCAGACCAACCCTTCACTTCCTTGCTTACCAAAAAATCCGTCTAACGCTTACGGGAAAACCAACCAAATCGTCTAACGCATACGAGCCAAACCAACAAAGCACCACCAACCATTTACTTCTTTGCTAAGCAACCAATCCGTCTAACACTTACGAGCCAAACCAACAAAGCACAACCAACCATTTACTTCTTTGCTAAGCAACCGATCCGTCTAACCCTTACGGGCCAAACCAACCAAACACCACCAACCATTTACTTCTTTGCTAAGCAACCAATCCGTCTAACCCTTACGAGCCAAACCAACAAAGCACCACCAACCATTTACTTCTTTGCTAAGCAACCAATCCGTCTAACACTTACGAGCCAAACCAACAAAGCACAACCAACCATTTACTTCTTTGCTAAGCAACCGATCCGTCTAACCCTTACGGGCCAAACCAACCAAACACCACCAACCATTTACTTCTTAGCTAAGCAACCAATCCGTCTAACCCTTACGAGCAAAACCAACCAAACACCACCAACCATTTACTTCTTTGCTAAGCAACCAATGCGTCCAACCCTTACGAGCCAAACCAACCAACACACACCACCAACCATTTACTTCTTTGCTAAGCAACCAATCCGTCTAACCCTTACGAGCCAAACCAACAAAGCACAACCAACCATTTACTTCTTTGTTAAGCAACCAATCCGTCTAACCCTTACGAGCCAAACCAACCAAACACCAACCATTTACTTCTTTGCTAAACAACCAATCCGTCCAACCCTTACGAGCCAAACCAACCAAACACCACAAACCATTTACTTCTTTGCTAAGCAACCAATCCGTCCAACCCTTACGAGCCAAACCAACAAAGCGCCACCAACCATTTACTTCTTTGCTAAGCAACCAATCCGTCTAACCCTTACGAGCCAAACCAACCAAACACCACCAACCATTTACTTCCTTGCTTACCAACCCAACACTCCAACACCAACTCTCACGACAAATGAACGTGCATCACCGACCCGCCACGAGGTCTGAACGTTGCTTTCTAACGGTATCTTATCGGTCTAACCTTTTAAACAGAAACACATAAATATTTATGACATTATAAGCTGAAGGCATAGTGAGAATGTCTGAGGTCGGGTATTACAGCTCATAAACCTCTGCTGGCTGTGATCCGGGGTTCAATAGCTGAACGTCCCTCTGTCAATGTGTCTGTGTCAAGGATACATAGGGCAACACAAACCACAGCAAGTTGCTGACCCGGGATGACATTACGACAACACGTTTGATGTTTATGAGGTTAGTACAAGTCTGAGGTCAGGACAGGGTTTAACGTAAAGTAGTTCGAGTTTTATTGACGTAATATAAGTCATATATGCCTGCTCGGTTGTGCTTGACATCTGTACATCGAGTCGCTGTTGTAGGAGGATAATGCTGATCTTGGACACGGAATAAGTTTGTTTGTTTGGCGTTGGGGTAGCCTAGTGGTTAAAGCGCTCGTCAGGCCGAAAGCCCGGGTTCGATTCCCCGCATGGGTACAATATGTGAAGCCCATTTTGGGTTCCCCCCGCCGTGATATTGCTGGAATATTGCTAAAAGGGCAGTAAAAGCATACTCACTCACTTGTTCTTTAACGCTGCACTCAGCAATATTCCAGCTATATGACGGCGGTCTGTAAATAATCGAATCTGGACCAGAAATTCCAGTGATTGACATCATGAGCATCGATCCACGCAGTTGGGATACGATGACATGCAACAAACAAAGTCAGCGAGCCTGACCACCTAATCCCGTTAGTCGCAAGCATCGTCACCTTTTACCCCAAGCTTAGTTGCCTTTTACGGCAAGCATGGGTTGCTGAAGACCTATTATACCCCGGATCTTCACGAGTCACACGGAATAAGAGTCGTGCTACAATGTATAGCGTGTGTGACGACGTGAACTGATGCTCATGATATCAACCACCTGTTTATCCGACCCAGTCTCGGTTATTGACAAGCTGTGATACAGCCGAGTATTGCTAGATGCGGTGTAAGGTATTTACTGTCTCGTTTATATCACAGAGCGTAATGCATCTGAATGAAACATGTTATCTAACATCTGGGTTAAAAAGACCCCAGATATTAACACAGCACTCAGTCACTCAGTCCAGTTTCTTACTGCATACAGCACCATAAACATATACTTGGGGAACAATACCAATGTGATAAGCATTATATCACAATGCATCCACGATATAATGTACCATCTCGTGACTTTTGACATATCCCTTATTAATCACGTTACGCATGCGCCGTGTTCCACTCCCAGTCCAATTCTGTCAAAACATGAAAGGCTTTCGTCCAACCACCTGTGGATTTAACACACCCGTCTTTCACCGCTTCCACGTGATTTACGTCACATGTTCCCCCTATATATCATTAATAGCACCCCTGTTACACAGACAACCCTACCTCCCAGGTGTACTCGCGGGGAGGGGGGGGGGGGGGGGGGGGGGGATCACCTGGTCTTTCATACAAATGTGGTTGTACTGTTATCAAAGCTATGTGTGTTGACATTGTTTAATATGTTACGAACTATTTTGACCTCAACCACCTGTACTGGTGCAGTTGCCAGACGTCAGTGCATGTGGTAGGTATGCGGATGAATACATGGTTATAAAAGTAGATCCAGATCGGGCTACCTGGGTGGTTACGAACTGGAGACTTGCCAGCAGGGGGGCGTGTCAAAGTTTTTAGATTAATTTACAACCAAGCTGTTATCGAGGATGAGAAATGAGAAAATTGAATTTACACCTGTCTGTCAAAATTTGTTTGGGAGATGTAGACATTAATAAGACCAACAGTATCTGCAAACTCTCAGTTCATCAGTTCATAGAGGCGTGTTTCTTGAAGCCCTGGTGATGGGGTTACAGGATTTATTGTGTAATAGGAAAATTCCCATTACTCATACACTGGGTTGCTTGCGATGGAGATGTTTATGTGTACGGAGTAAGGCGGGCCTTGGTGTCGAGTGTGTGTGCACGTCATTGGCAATAACTGAAATATCCATGCTCCAGTCTGGACCAAGCTAACCAGCCACTGAATCAATAAGCGACGTGCCGAAAAAGGTGACCACCCGATCCCCTTATTACACACCACCCGATCCCCTTATTACTGACCACCCTATCCCTAAATTACTGAACCGCCTCCGTGGTCTAGTGGTAGAGCGTCCGCACGGAGAGCGGAAGGTCCTGGGTTCGATCCCCGGCCGCGTCATACCAAAAGACGTTAAAAGATGGTACTTGTTGTTACCCTGTCTGGCGCTCGGCATTAAGGGGCTAAAACAAGGACTGGTCGGCTCTGAGTCAGTATACTGTGTCTGAGTGGGGTATTCATGTTAAACTGCGGCATGGTATCTCAGTGTGCTAGCACTATAAATCGGCATCAGTCCGGACTAGTACAAGCAGCCACACACACACGTGCATGCACGTCGCTATATAAGTGCAATAATCCACTGACCACCCGATCCCCTTATTACTGACCACCCGATCCCCTTATTACTGACCACCCGATCCCCTTATTACTGACCACCCGATCTCCTTATTACTGACCACCCGATCTCCGTATTACTGACCACCCGATCTCCTTATTACTGACCACCCGATCTCCTTATTACCGACCACCCGATCCCCTTATTACCGACCACCCGATCCCCTTATTACTGACCACCCGATCTCCTTATTACTGACCACCCGATCTCCTTTTTACTGACCACCCGATCTCCTTATTACTGACCACCCGATCTCCTTATTACACACCACCCGATCTCCTTATTACTGACCACCCGATCTCCTTATTACTGACCACCCGATCTCCTTATTACTGACCACCCGATCCCCTTATTACTGACCACCCGATCTCCTTATTGCTGACCACCCGATCTCCTTATTGCTGACCACCCGATCTCCTTATTACTGACCACCCGATCCCCTTATTACTGACCACCCGATCTCCTTATTACTGACCACACCATCCATTTATTACTGACCACCCGATTTCCTTATTTCTTCAGTACTTCCAACTAGGAGCCAGTGATCGATCACGTAGCACTTATGTATATAACACAGGTATTTGTAATACTGGGATTTAAGTCGGAGGTATGTGGAGGTGAAACCGGGTTGGTCCCAACAAAGGCGTCTTTGTCAGTGCGAGTCCCGTGAATACATTACACAGTGCCTGTTGAACCAGTGACTACAGGACACGATACGCGACAAAGCTGTGATACAAACTCCACCTGGGACAGTTTATCAATACAGCTCGGTACACGGGGGTGAAGACAGCATTGCGACTCTAACATCACTTGGTAGTGGAGAACTGACTGACTGAGTGAGTTTGGTTTAAGTCTGCATTGAACAGTGTGTCACGATGATTGAGGTGACACTCCTGACTTAATGCAGGTCTTAGACGTTTACCGCACAGCACAGCGAATTGTTTGACACGATAAGGTCCCCGCGATCCATTAAACATTTTCGATGATGAAGTGAGTTTCAGTCCTGTTTCTCCGCGATCTCCGTTATACGATATTGTGCCTCAAAGTATTATGAACGGTTCTCTAATAAGAAAATATTACAACTTACTATCTTACTAACTTCCACAACACATCGAATATATCTTCGTGGTATAGGACGTCTATTCGCGCTATGACTGTGGTTTCGGTTTTTCTACATATATATTGGTATGTCTAAGGCCCCAAAGGAACAAGTGAATATTGGTTCACGCCGCTGCATCCAGACTCAAATAAAGGACATTGTGGGAAAAATGGCCCTCCGGGAAAACTGAACCGAAAGATAAACTGGCACTCTAGGAAAACCTGACCTCCAGGAAAACTGACCCAAAAAGAAAAATTGACCCAAAAGGAAAACTACCCCTCTAGGAAATCTGACCCTCTTGGAAAACTGACCCTCTAGGAAAACTACCCTTCTAGGAAAACGTCCCCTCTAGGAAAACTACCCTTCTAGCAAAACGCCCCCTCTAGGAAAGCTGACCCTCTAGGAAAACTACCCTTCTAGGAAAACGTCCCCTCTAGGAGAGCTGACCCTCTAGGAAAACTACCCCTCCAGGAAAACTACCCTTCTAGGAAAACGTCCCCTCTAGGAAATCTGACCCTCTTGGAAAACTGACCCTCTAGGAAATCTGACCCTCTTGGAAAACTGACCCTCTAGGAAAACTACCCTTCTAGGAAAACGTCCCCTCTATAGGAAAACGTCCCCTCTAGGAAAACTAACCCTCTAGGAAAACTAACCCTCTTGGAAAACTGACCCTCTAGGAAGACTGGACCTCTAGAAAAACTGACACTCTCGGTAAACGTGCCCTTTAATACTGCTGATCTCAAGATGATACTTACATAACCTAGGACTTAGCTTGCTGAACCTACCCGCAAGGAGTTCATCATCCCCCTTGAACTTCATCACCCTACACCTGCTACCCTCGGGTTTCTCAACACCAACCCAAACTTCGGAGCGTTTTATCTAGCTTAGATCCTGACAAATATGGATCAACTATGTAAAAAAAAAATGTGTCATAAATGCCGTGGGACGAGGTGTGTACGTCAGTCGCCCAATTACTTCACAGCGGGGTGTTCAACAAATATATTGCCAACATGACCCAGGAATCAGAGTCATCTTTTACACGCCTACAGGAATTTTTAATTAACGAATCCTCATCACCAGATGTTATGGATTCAGTTTGCTATTAATGAGCGCCGTTACGTTGTCAGAATGAGCGTTGAGTGAGTGCAAAACTAACACTGACAAACATTGCCCATTCCATCACTGTCCCGCGGCCGGGTGCAAACACATTGTTCCCTGTCACTGAAGAGTTTGTTGTCCTTGAAGGCGGGTGTCGGACTGGCGTATCTGCTTTATACTGTACTCGAGTTGTCAAGTCACAAGACAGGGGAAATAACTTGGGAATGATTGACGAATGGCTCGAGTGAGTGAGTGAATGGGTTGGTAGGGTGGGTTGAGTGAGTGAGTGAGTGAGCGAGTGGGTGGGTGGGTGGGTGGGTGGGTTGAGTGAGTGAGTGAGTGAGTGAGTGAGTGTTGAGTGTTACGCAGCCTTTAGCATTATTCCAACGATTCCACTTCGGGCTTTCCTCCCACATTAAGCTGACACGCCGTGATATAACTGGAATACTGTTAAAAGCGGCGTTAAACCCAACTCACTCACTCACTCCAATGATTCCACGGTGGGGGGCATTACAAAAGGACCTCTGGGAATCAAACCCGGTCCATTGGTGTGACGAGCGAACACTTTAACCACAAGGCGCCTTTGGCAACCCTATCCTTCACAAATGAGACACAGCGAGGCACCAAGTTGCACAAAGACAGACACCCACCAAGGCTTAAGACTTATCTTAAGACTTATAATGTTTGCATTTTAATGTGCTATATCTGTTTAATGTGCTTTATCTGTTTAATAAGCTATGATAAATGCAGTTTTATACATATAGGTAATACATATAACAAAAGCTTGCATACATTAAATCGTTTACATGTTTTATACATTCTTATGTTATTTCTTTTGTGCTGTTCCATCCCACTAACAGGTAATATGCAGGCAGAACTGCGTGCACTGGGCCATGATAATTGTTGTTTTAGTCTGTAGACGTTTTCGCCGCCTCCGTGGTCTTGTGGTAGAGCGTCCGCACGGAGAGCGGAAGGTCCGGGGTTCGATCCCCGGCCGCGTCATACCAAAAGACGTTAATAGATGGTACTTGTTGTTACCCTGTCTGGCACTCGGCATTAAGGGGCTAAAACAAGGACTGGTCGGCTCGGAGTCAGTATACTGTGTCTGAGTGGGGTATTTATGTTAAACTGCGGCATGGTATCTCAGTGAGCTAGCACTATAAATCGGCATCAGTCCGGACTAGTACAAGCAGCCACACACACACACACACACACACACACACACACACACACACGTGCATGCACGTCGCTATATAAGTGCAATAATCTTGGACGCGACGTTAAATCCAATTTCACCTCACCTCACTGTAAACGTTTTGGCATTTAGACGTTTTGAGAGAATATCATCTTAAACACTAGCTCGGGGCACACGGTGGTGGGGAAGTCTAGTGGTTAAAGCTCTCCCTTGTCCATCGGAGGACAGCCCGATCTCAGCGCCAGATCTCAGCGCTCATGTGATCGTAACTCCTATACCTTAACAGCCCCGTGAAGATTCCGGGGTAGAATAGGTCTTAAGTAACCCATGTTGCCGTAAAAGGCGACTATGCTTGTCGTAAAAGGCGACTAACGGGATCGGGTGGTCAGGCTCGCTGACTTGGTTGATACATGTCATTGATCCCAATTGTGTGGATCGATGCTCATGATATCAATCACTGGATTGTCTGGTCCATACTCGATTATTGACAGACCGCCGTCATAGAGCGGGAATATTGCCGAGTGCGGCGTTAAACAACAAACCAACCAACCAACCATACTTTAACATAGACTTACGACAGTCGTAGCGCTAAGGTTGTTTTCTACAACGACACCCATGGCCATGGGTGAGGATCACAGCGTTGCCCGCCTCCATATCACAGCTAGAAGCCACCTGACATCACACTCACTAATAGTCGTGCAATGTGTGTACGTTATATTACTCAGCTTTCCTATTGCCGATAAATACATTCTAAAAGCGCGCAGGCTCTATCGTTTGATAAGCAACGCCCCACACGGAGATATAGCCTTTGTACTGACTAACCTTGGCTTTACCTGGTCTTACCTGTGGCGTCCGCCTATCAAGATTAAAGACTTCAATATACTAGGTAGACTAGTTTAAGTGTGTCGGAGTCACGTAGATTTATAGTGGCATGTCGTTTATCTGTGTCCAGTGAGTTGATAACTGAACACTGCCATTTAAACCAACGCTGTCAAAAATGAAGTTTTACATTCTTTAGCCATTTTGTAATTGGATATTCTGCGCTTTTGGTGTTTGGATTGGTAGGGACGTGATGCAATTTAAGGAGAATCAAGTGGTCCACCCTTTTTTGAAATGTATTGGTGCGTGGCGCAGGGATTAATTCCGTATAAGTATTTATATACAGAAGATATTTCGAGATTTTGTGGGTCAAAAGGTCAATTGTTTAACGTTAGTTTAACGCTATTTTTCGAGGCGTTTCGCAAGTAATATTATCTTATACCGGTTTAAATTGCTTTGAATAAACGATGAGCATTTGGACCAATTGAGCAGAACTAGAGCCCCGGATGTGCCACTGGGTTAAACAGGTTGGAGGAAAGAGTATACAGTATGTCAAATAGTTACCCATTTCCCGGATCCAGGGTGAACGAGTGAGTATGGTTGTATGCCGCTTTTAGCAACAGTACAGCAATATGACGGTGGGGGACGCCAGAAACGGACTTCACATTATACCCTTGTGGGAATCGAACCCGGACTTTCGGCGTGACGAACGAACGCTTTAACCACTAGACTAACAACCCCAAACACCCCCCTTCCCCATCACCAAAACCACGAACCCTCTCCAGGAAGCAATGCCCTAGTGAGTGGTGACTGTCGTATTTCAGGTGTGTCGATATAGAATATCTCATGATATAATGCATTGTATGGTGTAGCGATCAATGCGTATTCAGCAATCCCAGGTACCCGGTAACACACAGCGCGTTTGTTATTTTAGGCCGCAGTCAGCAATAGTCAAGTTATATCCAGTGTGATCGAGTGTGGACCAGACAGATCAGTCACTGGCACAAAGGCCTGACCATCGATGCAATTTAGCCGCTACTTTCGACAAGCTACACTATAAGTTCATGGATCCCAGACTAAGTCTAACACGGGACGAATCGCGACTAACCCCGGAAAAACGAACCATCGGTACTCTCTGAAGTAATAAATTTCAAGATTAACGAATTATTGGTAACTTCCGAATGCACAAATGATCTGTGCACGTGATTAGTTAATCCGGACGTTCTGAGTGGGATATTGTTCGGATTAACACTGTGTTTCGTGTCTCTATAGTTTACGCCACACTAATCATCATCAGTTTGCTTCATTTGTTTGTCTATATTTTATGGGGACAATAACTTTCGTGAAGTGAAGGGGGTTTACAATTTCTGACTGTCACCACCTCTCCACACTTTGTGTGTATTCTGATAACACTGAAGGGACGTGTTTTTGTTAGGCTACTGAATATCTAACACATCTTGACGCAGTACTACTGCATGTACTGACAGACGGGGTCTATGGGAGTGCTGCAGGGTAAACTACAAGCCGACGCCCAGTCACACCCATGCACGCACCTGCATCAGAACAGCACAACGCTGACTAACATAACGGCATACACATGATATAATAAGTGTGATTCGCACTGTACAGTGTATCACAATTCCTGGTTTTGTGTATGACTGGGGCTCAGCGGTTTAAGTCGCTTTGCAGAGTTACGTCCCTTAGCCATGACAGAATCCGCTGATCGTGGGTTCGAACCTAAGATTTGCCCTTTGTCGGCCAAAGCTCGTAGATCACAAAGTCCAAGACCTGATTTACATTGCGCTTTCCTCCACACAGCTGGCATGTGGCTTAACAGAAATACTGTTCAAACAGGCATTAAACTAAACTCACTCGCTATGTAAGCAAGGATTTCTCAAAGTACTCACCGTGAACATTCCTCCCCCGTCAACCAGCTCCCCGGGGGTGTAGGCGCCCCGATCTCACCCTCCTCTCTACCTGCACTGCACAGCTGGTCGTAGGTACCTGTCCACTCCCCGCGGATCTACCTGTCTGCGACACGGAACCCCTCCCCCGGCTACATCTGTCCGCTGTCAGCACGGACCAAGTACTCCACGGTAAACAATGCCTGTCCGGCAGTGTATGACGAGTCCACCCCGTGTAACGTCCCTCCCCTGATAGAGATATAAACAGGTAACGATTCCTGGGACCGTGCCCCATGTAAATGAGGGTCAAGAGGAATACGTGCTACACGCGATAAATGTTGATTCAAGGGAACTTGACAGCGTGAAGAGATTTATAATGGCAATGAGGGTGGATATGGGGGTTGGGTGGAAGCGAAACACATTTCGACAAGGTTGACGCTTTGAATTATGTGCCTGTCGTTTGTCATACTCTTGCATCATGCAGGAAGATCGCTGAGCTGGTCTTTGGGTTATTGTGAAGCGTTTGTATTCCAGCAATATATCACAGTGGGGAACAGCAATATTCCAGCTTTATCACAACGGGGAACAGCAATATTCCAGCAATATCACAACGGGGAACAGCAATATTCCAGCAATATCACAACGGGGAACAGCAATATTCCAGCCATATCACAACAGGGACAGCAATAGTCCAGCCATATCACAACGGGGACAGCAATATTCCCGCAATATCACAACGAGGAACAGCAATATTCCAGCAATATCACAATGGGGACAGCAATATTCCAGCAATATCACAACAGGGAACAGCAATATTCCAGCAATATCACAATGGGGCCAGCAATATTCCAGGCATTATCACAATGGGGACAGCAATATTCCAGCCATATCACAACGGGGAACAGCAATATTACAGCCATATCACTACGGGGAACAGCAATATTCCAGCAATATCACAACGGGGAACAGCAATATTCCAGCAATATCACAACAGAGACAGCAATATTCCAGCCATATCACAACAGGGACAGCAATATTCCAGCAATATCACAACGAGGAACAGCAATATTCAAGCAATATCACAACGGGGAACAGCAATATTCCAGCAATAGAACAGCATGGAACAGCAATATTCTAGCAATATCACAGTGGGGAACAGCAATATTCCAGCTTTATCACAACGGGGAACATTAATATTCCAGCAATATCACAACGGGGAACAGCAATATTCCAGCAATATAACAGCACGGAACAGCAATATTCCAGCAATAGAACAGCATGGAACAGCAATATTCTAGCAATATCACAACGGGGAACAGCAATATTCCAGCAATATAACAGCATGGAACAGCAATATTCTAGCAATATCACAACGGGGAACAGCAATATTCAAGCAATATCACAACGAGGAACAGCAATATTCCAGCAATATAACAGCATGGAACAGCAATATTCTAGCAATATCACAACGGGGAACAGCAATATTCCAGCAATATCACAACGGGAACAGCAATATTTCAGCAATATCACAACGGGAACAGCAATATTCCCGCAATATAACAGCATGGAACAGCAATATTCTAGCAATATCACAACGGGGAACAGCAATATTCCAGCAATATCACAACGGGATACAGCAATATTCCAGCAATATCACAACGGGGAACAGCAATATTCCCGCAATAGAACAGCATGGAACAGCAATATTCTAGCAATATCACAACGGGGAACAGCAATATTCCAGCAATATCACAACGGGGAACAGCAATATTCCAGCAATATAACAGCATGGAACAGCAATATTCTAGCAATATCACAACGAGGAACAGCAATATTCCAGCAATATCACAACGGGAACAGCAATATTTCAGCAATATCACAACGGGAACAGCAATATTCCGGCAATATAACAGCATGGAACAGCAATATTCTAGCAATATCACAACGGGGAACAGCAATATTCCAGCAATATCACAACGGGGAACAGCAATATTTCAGCAATATAACAGCATGGAACAGCAATATTCTAGCAATATCACAACGGGATACAGCAATATTCCAGCAATATCACAACGGGGAACAGCAATATTCCAGCAATAGAACAGCATGGAACAGCAATATTCTAGCAATATCACAACAGGGAACAGCAATATTCCAGCAATATCACAACGGGGAACAGCAATATTCCAGCAATATAACAGCATGGAACAGCAATATTCTAGCAATATCACAACGGGGAACAGCAATATTCCAGCAATATCACAACGGGAACAGCAATATTCCAGCAATATCACAACGGGAACAGCAATATTCCAGCAATATAACAGCATGGAACAGCAATATTCTAGCAATATCACAACGGGGAACAGCAATATTCCAGCAATATCCTAACGGGGAACAGCAATATTCCAGCAATATCACAACGGGGAACAGCAATATTCCAGCAATATAACAGCATGGAACAGCAATATTCCAGCAATATCACAACGGGGAACAGCAATATTCCAGCAATATCACAACAGGGAACAGCAATATTCCAGCCATATCACAACAGAGACAGCAATATTCTAGCAATATCACAACGGGGAACAGCAATATTCCAGCAATATCACAACAGGGACAGCAATATTCCAGCAATAGAACAGCATGGAACAGCAATATTCTAGCAATATCACAACGGGGAACAGCAATATTCTAGCAATATCACAAGGGGGAACAGCAATATTCCAGCAATATCACAACGGGAACATCAATATTCCAGCAATATAACAGCATGGAACAGCAATATTCCAGCAATATCACAACGGGGAACAGCAATATTCTAGCAATATTACAACGGGGAACAGCAATATTCTAGCAATATCACAACGGGGAACAGCAATATTCCAGCAATATCACAACGGGAACAGCAATATTCCAGCCATATAACAGCATGGAACAGCAATATTCCAGCAATATCACAACGGGATACAGCAATATTCCAGCAATATCACAACGGGATACAGCAATATTCCAGCAATATCACAACGGGGAACAGCAATATTCCAGCAATATCACAATGGGGACAGCAATTTTCCAGCAATATCACAACGGGGATCACCAGGAATGGCCACCATAAAAGATTCGCATCGGGCGAAAAGGTTACCAAGTATTAGTAAACGAGTAGAGTGAGTGAGTATTGTTTTACGCCGGAGTCAGCAACATCACAGCTGTATCACGGCAACCTAACAAAACCGAGCCGTGCAAACAAACCAGGGCTTCTTGACCAACCAGCGATGAGGTCAGGGTACTCATCCGAGCATCTTACAACAGGAAGGAATTCTGGGGACCTATTCTCACGGAATTACCACCGCGATTAACCCAATTAATAATTGGTACATTGTGAAGCCATGTCATAATAAACAGATGACCCCCTCGTATTGAGCCCCAAAACATATAACTGACACAAAAGACGGCGTGTTGTATGGTCATCGATAGACTAACCCTGACAGACAACACAATCAAGCCGATAACATGTCTATGCAGGCGATGGGCTTAACGCCTGGATGGATAAAGCGCGTGTTTGTTGGCTGGTTCCGTAATATGCCTTACGTTTAAATTAAATACTTCCTATCAAGTCAAATCTGCCCTAAGAGAGCTGTATGTTTGGGCAAACGTGTAACAATGATGATTGTTCATTTTAAAATGTGTATGCTTCATTTCCTCGGCGTATCGTTTGCGTCAACTACAATCACGACTCAGTGTGTGGTCAGTACAGTCGATGGGGTTCAGGTTAGAAAAGGTCCTCAGCAATCTGTGCTGGTCACGTTAGCTTTTAGGAGGGTCCAAATGGATTGGGCAGGTAGACGAACCTCATAATATTAATCATTGGATTGTCTGGTCCAGACTGGATAGTTTACAGTCCGCCGTCATATTGCCGAGTGTGTATTTAACAATGTGAAATGGGGTTTAACGTCGCGTCCAAGATTATTGAACTTGTATAGCGACGTGCACGTGTGTGTGTGTTAGCGCGCGTGGCTTCTTGTAGTAGTCCGGACTAATGCCGAGTTTGTAGCGTTAGCACACTGAGATATCATGCCGCAGTTTAACACGCATACCCCACTCACAAACAGTATACTGACTCCGAGCCGACCAGTCCTTGTTTCAGTCCCTTAACGCCGACACCAGGCAGGGTATCAAGAAGTACCATCCTTAAATGACTTGTGGTATGATGCGGTCGGGGATCGAACCCCGGAACTTCTGCTCTCCGGGCGGACGCTCTACCACTAGACCACGAGGCGGTTATCTAACAACTTCTTTGATAGTCATTTAGAAGTTGGAGTACTAAGTAAGGATAAGAATTTATGGATGAACAGCTTCTTTATTACAATTACTTGCCTACTACGCTCTGTAAATCACTTGCTTGATAACGGTGTTAGAACCTACACCGAAACGTTGTTCTTAATTGTGATAAAGAAGTTGTTCATCCATAAATTCGTATCCTTACTTGGTTATTCAACAACCAACAAACAAAGACACATGTGTATACCGTCTGCATGGGACAGCGAGCCATTTGTCGAAAGATGTCACTTAAATAAAATACTAAATTGACAATTATGAACTGCGTTCCGTGCTAAAACCCCGTAGTGACCCTAGCAAGAGTATGTCCATAGCATTATATTGTTTGTTTGTGTGCTTGATTGTTTTTTGTTTTTATTTTAACGCTGCACTCAGCATTATTCCAAAATAAATCGAGTCTGGACCAGACAATCCAGTGATTGATATCATGAGCATCGATCCACGCATTTGGGATCGATGACATGCTTTAACCAAGTCAGCGAGCCTGACCACCCGATCCCGTGAGTCGCCTCTTACGACAAGCATAGTCGCCTGTTACGGCAAGCATGGGTTGCTGAAGACGTTGTCGTGAATTGGGACGTGCTCATACAGTAAAACCCACGGGTTAAGAACAGGACTCCGTTCAAAGCAGAGTTAAACCCAACTCACTCACTCATCAGGACATATTGAAGACGCCCTCTATATAGATTACTACACAAGTGTCTGTCAGATACCATTTATCTTTTAACGAGTTGTTTCAAAACGTGTCTGACGAGCGAAAGTGAGTTAGATATGCTTGAAACAACAAGTTGTAAGATAAATGGCATCTGACAAGCACAAGTGTAGTGATCTGTTTCTTACACACCCTAAGATAGCACCTTTTTTGGATCGAATCGATGCATATTGTTTATTCTCATGATCGCAGTGGTGCGTTAATTCATAACACCACGGTCATGAGTGACGTCATCCGATGTTCTGCTTACTCCTCATATATAATGTGACACTACACAAAAAAAATTTCCGCCATATCTGCTGATCTTTAAGGCGATGATGATAATGCACACTAGATAAGATCAAAGAACCTGCGGGATGCCGAGTTAATGATTTTACAACAATGTTTACTTCCATAAGATATCACTGCCGCTGACCGACATTTACATAATGTCATGTTCACTGACAACAGTAAGCAGCATTTTATGAGGAGGATTTTCGTTGATTGAGGTATGGTGAGTGAGTGAGTTGGGTTTAACGCCGCTTGTAACAGTATTACAGTTATATCGCGGCGTGTCAGCTTAACGTGGGAGGGAAGCCCGAAGTGATGCAGGACTCAGACGTTTACCACTTCGGTGAAAACCACGGGCACGGGTAGGGTGCTGACAAACCTAGAAACATAATCGGGGCGAACAGGGATTCGAACCCACAATCATTGGTTTCTGGCGTGCCCAGGGGACGCAACTCTGCACAGCGAATCGTGGCGCATTAGAAAACTGGGCCACCCTAGCCCCGCGATTGAGGTATGGTACATAAATGTGTTATGTAAGTAATCAGATACAATACGAAAATCTGCGTACGGTTACCAGTATTTGTTTTATGTTTTCCAATGCAACCAAGACAATTGGTCAGGAAATGCACGCGCAGGTAACTACCGTCGTCGTTGTGCGTGAGGTTGCGTTACTCATGGCGTCACACAGGACGGAAATCTTTACGATTTCTGTTGAATTTACCTGACCCTTGTAATGTACATTACAGTATAGACAAGATGCATCGATTCATTTACGGTGCACCTAATTTTCAGAGGTCACTTTCAGTAGTTTTGTTTTGCCTATATTGACAGTGGATGCTATCACAGAAGAGTGAAATTCCCGCAGAATTTAAAACCGTGATGTGTATAAGTGTGCGAGATTTATTTTGCATCTTATTAGACTTCGAAGTGAGGTTTGAAGAGGACAGACACAATATATGATGCTGTGGCATTCGGGGGGTTACACTCCAAAAACAACAGCACGTTTAACACAGACGTAGGTGAACATTCGACTGAAGCTCAAGAAACTTATGAATGACTTGCTATCACGAAAGTAGTCCTCATCACCATGGAGTAGCCAATCAGCTGCCTGGAATTCGATTTCACACATGTGTTTTGTACGAATTATCTCAAATGGGTTTCTAACCCCAAGATGTGTAAGAAATTGAGTGTCCACATACACCCCAAGGCCTAGTCACGGCGACGCGTGACTGTGGCAAGTGGAGGTGGCGAGTGACGGTGGTGAGTCACGGTGACGAGGGACAGGGACGAGTGACGGTGATGGTGGACAGGGACGAGTAACGGTGATGGTGGCGAGTGAATGTGATGAGGGCCAGGGACGAGTGACGGTGATGGTGGCAAATGACGGTGATGAGGGCCAGGGACGAGTGACGGTGATGGTGGCAAGTGACGGTGATGGTGGACAGGGACGAGTGACGGTGATGGTGGCGAGTGACGGTGATGAGGGCCAGGGACGAGTGACGGTGATGGTGGCGAGTGACGGGGAGGAGGGCCAGGGACGAGTGACGGTGATGGTGGCGAGTGACGGTGATGAGGGCCAGGGACGAGTGACGGTGATGGTGGCGAGTGACGGGGAGGAGGGACTGTGGTGAGTGACGGTGATGGTGGCGAGTGACGGGGACGAGTAACGGGGGCGAGTGACGGGGAGGAAGGACAGGGACGAGTGACGGTGATGGTGGCGAGTGACGGTGACGAGGGCCAGGGACGAGTGACGGTGATGGTGACGAGTGACGGTGATGAGGGCCAGGGACGAGTGACGGTGATGGTGGCGAGTGACGGTGATGAGGGCCAGGGACGAGTGACGGGGATGGTGGCGAGTGACGGGGAGGAGGGACTGTGGCGAGTGAAAGGGACGAGTGACAGGGACGAGTAACTGGGGCGAGTGACGGGGACGAGGGACTGTGACGAGTGACGGTGATGGTGGCGAATGACGGGGAAGAGGGATTGTGGCGAGTGACAGGGACGAGTAACGGGGGCGAGTGACGGGGGCGAGTGACGGGGACGAGGGACGGGGAGGAGGGACGGGGGTCAGGGGACGGGGACGGGGACGAGGGACAGTAGCGAGGGACGGAGGACGGGGAGAAGGGGACGGAGGACGAGGGACGGGGACAAGTGACGGTGATGGTGGCGAGTGACGGGGACGCGGGACAGGGACAAGTGACGGTGATGGTGGCGAGTGACGGGGACGAGTGTCGGTGGCGAGCAACGGGAACGAGGGACGGGGACGTGTGATGGTTGCGAGTGCAACACCGAATGTGTGCCAAGTGTTTTCCTCACTAACATGACCAGCACTACAATAGCGGACTAGCCCGAGTTTGTCTCCCCTTCTAAACATATTAATGGATTGTGAAAATGTTCACGTATAGAACCTGTACACATCTTGCATAGGGTTTGTTGTATATTCCCAGTCGCTTGAGGATGTGCAATTCGCTTTGCAGAGTTGAAATCTATGAGTGATTCCGGGTGCGTCCTGATTACTTTTCCAGGTTTGTCAGCACCGTACCCATGCTTGTGGTTTCTCAGGCGTCGTGTCACATGCATTTTAGCCGTTACACCTTTCGAGTAATTAAGCATTCACATCTCGATTTCGGCGACAAAAGTCGCCCGCGGCACTCAAGTACGGATCGTGCATTAGCATAACCATTAAGATCTATTAAATTGTTTGTCCTACCTATTGACATGTCTGGACGACTCAGAGTGTTCATCAGCACTAACTGCGAGGGTACTTTTCATTTATCTGCATGGTAAAACCGTACAATGCACGAGACGTGCGCTGGTCATGTGGTTGTCAGGAAACTTCGTCAAAACGTGACACTTCACGCCCTGTGATAGTCATCAGGGATATACTGCACGGTTAATACTTGCTTGACAACTGTCAATATCGTGTCTATTGTCCTAGGTAAACAGTGATGCATATCAACAACAACAGTTGATCGATGAGACACGGCAGAACTCGTGTATGAGGTTTGGGTTCTATACAGCTAATTCTATCAAGAAGCCCTTAGGCGTCTTAATAGCTGAGAATCGAATGAGGTGACTCTTTTCTTCAAATCTATGCTCTAAGATCTGTAAGGTGAGGTGAAATGGGGTTTAACGTGCGTATGCTTGTACTAGGCCAAATTAATATCGGTTTTATATGGTGCTAGCTCACTGAAATACCATGCCGCAGTTTAACATGGACACCCCGCTTAGATACTGTGTACTGACTCCGAGCCGACCAGTCCTTGTTTTATCCCCTTATGCTTTACTCACTCACTCAATGTCGACCCTTCTGTCACTGACGGTTTCATTTGATTGTGTAAGTGTACTGTCTTGGGAGGAGTTGGGGTAGTAACGACTTGTGAGTGAGTGAGTGAGTTGGGTTTAACGCCGCTTTTAACAGTATTCCAGTTATATCACGGCGTGTCAGCTTAATGTGGGAGGAAAGCCCGAAGTGATGCAGGCCTCAGACGTTTACCACTTCGGGGAAACCCACGAGCACGGGTATGGTGCTGACAAACCTAGAAACATAATCAGGGCGAACCGGGATTCGAGCCCACAATCATAGGTTTCTGGCGTGCCCAGGGGACGCAACTCTGCACAGCGAATCACGGCGCCTTAGACGACTGGGCCACCCGTGCCCTCAGGTGAGGAAACAATGCATAGAAACATGTTCCCCTTGTTCCCCAAAACATATAGATCATGTTGTATGTTTTTACGTATGTATCTACACATGGTAGGTCTGGAATTTAAGTTTTAGAAGTCAGCAAGCCCGTCATCGGGAAAACGTCTGCTCGTGGCCGCCGTAGTTGTCAGTCGAAGATGTTTCCGAAAATATTGTTATATAATGCTAGTTTAGACATGAGATGGAGGAGAAATAGTTCGTTGATAGTTTTCACATTGAATACAGTGTCGTTTATGCCTTAGTACAAAGTAATTTTGTTAGAACGGTATTTTAGCGGCGGAAAAATTGGTCCGGCTAGTCAAATTGGTCCTCTACAGACGTCCCGTTCAGTGTGAGTTAACGAAAGGTTAAGATTTGATCAATAGCTACTACTAAGTGTAGAATCCCTACAATTTATGCCTAACTATGGTACAAGTGGTTTGATCGGGATATTCAGGTAGATTAGTGGGTTGTGCATTGTGAATTAGAAAGCTTTCCCAAGTGTTACGCACATAAAAGTTTTAATTTTTCCAATGTTGACAAATATGTTTGTGCAGTAGTGTCTTTGTAAATACACGTATAAGGGTTACAGCATTGTTGTAGAATGATTGTGAATAGTCTTTGCACAGGAATAACAGTTGCATTGCAATTAAGGGGAGATCATTCTGTCTTGTCTCTTAACAATCAACCGTCAGTTGAAGATGTTCTTTCAGTTTGTGTATCTTGTGTATGATAGTGTTATTAGTATTTCTGAGATCAAAATAAATATTTACAGGTCAAGTTTGATAAAACATTTTGAGTATCTGTATGCATTTTATCCAAGCTCCTCACAGCGATAGTACGTTCCCGGAGCTCTCAATGTGTCACGCACTGGGAAGGAGCTTGGCATTTTATCCAAGCTCCTTCCCAGCGCGTGACACCTTCGTTACACTCCCGGTAACATCGCTGCCACCAGTGTGGGCGCGGCCATTACAAGAATCTTGAAATTTGCCCTCTAATCCCAAATGCAGTAACGTTGATACTTTTGTTTATGTCTTTGGGGATGCCATCATATTTCATTTTGAAAAGGTTTACGACTGACCATATTTTCCAGATAAATTTACTTTGTTGTTTTAATAATCAGATTGGTTCGAGATTGCAGACTAACGGAAAATCAACCAACTTCTCCCTTACATTCTTACTATATCAACAACAAGAATGTTTTAATGAAACAGAAATTCAAATTGACAAACGAAGATAGTAATTTAGCAGCGATAAGTGTATTTGGCGTCACGACAGTCGTCACTTGTTTGTAAACAACGGTCATTCGGTTGCGAGTTCATAGTATAGAGAGCTCCGGGAACGTACTATCGCAGTGAGGAGCTTGCATTTTATCCAAGCTCCTCACAGCGATAGTACGTTCCCGGCGCTCTCTATACTATGTGTTACCGAGAGTGTAACGAAGGTGTCACGCGCTGGGAAGGAGCTTGGCATTTTATCCAAGCTCCTCACAGCGATAGTACGTTCCCGGAGCTCTCTATACTATCGCTGCCACCTGTCAAAACTCCCCACTGTGAATAGGTGGCCACAACCATGCTTGGAGTTGAACTCGCAACCGAATGACCGTTATGTATACAAAACAAGTGACGACTGTCGTGACGCCGAATACACTTATCGCTGCTAAATTACTCTCTTCGTTTGTCAATTTGAATTTCTGTTTCATTAAAACTATCGTGTTATTGATATAGTAAGAATGTAAGGGAGAAGTTGGTTTATTTTCCGTTAGTTTGCAATCTCGAACCAATCTGATTATCAAAACAACAAAGTAAATTCATCTGGAAAACATGTTCAGTCGTAAACCTTTTCAAATTGATATAAGATGGCATTCCCAAAGACATAAACAAAAGTATAAACGTTACTACATTTGGGGTTGGAGGGCAAATTTCAAGATTCTTGAAATGGCCGCGCCCACACTGGTGGCAGCGATGTTACCGAGAGTGTAACGAAGGTGTCACGCGCTGGGAAGGAGCTTGCATTTTATCATGTAAAGGGGGATAACTCAGACATAGAGTTCAGTAGAAGAAACCCTATTACTGGTACAGTTTTATGGAAATATAACAACTGTAGTAAATCAATAACTTCAGAGTATTATGTGTCATAGAAATTATCATCGATGAGTGTATTCATAATGTCATTAATGTGGAAAGTAAGTCTGTTTCCATGTGAATAAATGTTATCCATTGAATGCAAGAAATATCTTACAGTTAATAATGTTTGTCCGAATAGTCTTCACACAGTTACCTGAAAGTTTGTATTGGAAACAGTTTTGTTGATAACAATTCCCTACAGTATTCCTAAGTTGAAATTGTTCATCTTGGTTGATATTTTCAGGAAATTAGTTGTCCATTTCAGTTGTGAATTATTATTTAGATGGTCTTGCCAGTTCTGATAGGTACTTCGATGTATTAAGTACTGTATCATGTGCTCACGAGAAGTATTGTGTATGTGTTCAGAAGTATTATGTGTTCAAATCTAAAGTAACACAACTTAACATGCTTCGAGCATACCAGTCATTGATTAAGTCAGATGGCAGTCCTGTTCTACTGTTTGTAGAAATTGTTGATATAAGGCGTTTAATTATGTAACGCATGGACAGATTGTTTTGTCCCATATCATTAACGTGAAATCTGTACATCATATCGATTCGATTAAGTCGTCTTCAGTTTCACGGGATTTCAGCGGTTGGAAGGGGGGGAGGGGGAGGTCTTGGGGGCACCTGATGGCATCAAACCTGTTACAATTTACATGATGTTTAAAGTTTTAATTGGACCTTCTTCTGTACGACTACCAACAGTTTCAAACTCTTTTGGACATTATAGGTAGGTGACAATCAGTCAATGTCTTCAAACATGACCCAATTTGAACCCCTGCGTCTTATGTAAACAAGCAAGAGCTAAACCTTTCCTTGTAAAATCCCTAAAGAGGCCCCAGGCTGTATGAACACTGCTTGATTTACTCCACCTGAGCCGATTTCATCTCAACCTTATTGTCCACTTCCTAGTCAGGGTTAGAAACTAACAGTTTTTGTCCACTAGTCCTTATAATGATAACATATAGCAAAACCCTTAAAATGTGCCAATTTCTACTAGTCCTTAGGATACCTTTACTATTGGGCAGTTTGGTAAGGACTACAGGACTAGTGCCAATTTCTAACGCTGCTAGTTGTGTTTAATCTTACAATTCATAAGATGGTGGTGTTGATGTGTATGTACTGTATACGGTATAGACATAGCAGTCATTTACATTCAAACAAGGACAACGTGAACTAGCCGACTAACTGGATCAGGTGGTCAGGCTCACCGACTTGGTTTGATGCATGTCATCGTAGCCAAATCGCATAGATCGATGCTCATGATGTCAATCACTGTTTTGTCTAGACTCAATTATTCACAAATTATTTTTTTTTTAAAACTGGCCTAACAGCGGACTGAAAACTAGGATTGGTTGTCCAGGCTCTGACCGTCGTGACCGTCAATTGGACTTAGACGATGTGATCCACCCCTGGTGCATGGTTCGACTGGCCAGACTGGAGTATTTACAGGTGATATGGATGGCATAAAGTTGTCTGCAGTGTAAAACAATATTCACTCACATCCAGGTGATCACACCACCTCGTATTGTAAACCCAAAACACAAGACATACACATTGTTAATTTCATTTATTATACATTTATTGACGAGTATTTACACAATGGTGACCACAATAAGACAGTGTATCACATGGCAGTCATGTGACCACATAAGACAGCATATCACATGACAGTCATGTGACCATGAGGAAGACGGAGGATTACCCACAATCCCTGGACCCTGATTTCAATGATGGGTTAAGACTTCTACTATGGGGAACTGTTTTCAAATCAGAATAATATGTACAAATACACATATTTGCTGTCATTCAAACATAATGCCAAACATATTGTTGCCTAAGTACTTGAAATATTCGTCTAGCTGTAATACTTACCCCCACATAATTCTTTTTGTAAGAAGACTCTTTTTTAACTTAATTTTCAAATTTACTTTGTAAACAACATTTTGATTTTTGAATTTGAAGACAGTCCCACTCGCTGACAGACAATTTCTCACAATGGCAAGAGTTGCATCCACAAGATTATCTAATTTAAAAAAAATACAAAACGGCTTATTTTGCATACTAGGTGCAGGCTAAATAGATAATACATATAACGAGATTGCTATCTTTGCAATTGCATAGTTTTTAAATATCATTGTCATGTTACAAACTAATTATGGAAAACCGGTTTGATAATTCATCAACAAATTCATCAGAAACAACCTGTTTCATCTAGATTGAAAACATAATACTCTTTTTGAATCTGAAAAATGAAAGGAAAAAATAGTATTTTTCAATATTGGTTGTTTTTTTTGTAACAGTCACCAGTGAATTATTATTCTGCCAAAACTGACCATCTTTCCATGTAAACATTAAAAAAGTAAAAATACATTTGTATCCATTTAGGGAGTATATGTTATTTCTGAAGAGACAACAGACTTGAACATGTCCCTGTAAGATGAAGTTATTGATAGATCAAGCAGTGGGAGGTACAGAATACTCAGGAAGAGTTCTCTCCCTTTCATGCGGCTGATGCTTTGAAGACTTTCTTATTTTGGTCCAGAACAGCTGCTTCAAAGTGGGTCATCTTATTATCAGCTCTCAAACCAATTTGTGGATCTATGAAACTTGGTATGTGAAATGTGTTGCAGCCCTGCCAAGTATTGCAGTACAGGATAATATCACATTTGGAAGACCCCGTACACCAGTGTCCCACAATGTCTTGTACATCAGCCTGGTGGGAGACAAGACATGTCCAAACCCGTGGCCCAGTCCCGGTCTAAAATAAATTGTAGTTGTTTGAGATGTGTCGAGTCTTCAAAATTCCCCTAATCATAATATTTAGGTGGATTCAACCTTCTAAATCACCCCCGCAAAAAAGAAGTAATTTTACCTTCAAATATTTCAAAACAGTACACATTCCCCTTTGTATTTTCCAATAATGATGATGTACTTTTGGATATTTCAGAGCAGGACCCGTGGCAGTTTGTACTTCCCAATAATTATGATGTACTTTCGGATATTTCAGAGCAGGACCCTTGGCAATTTGTACTTTCCAATAATGATGATGTACTTTCGGATATTTCAGAATAGGATACATACCAATTTGTACCTTCTGATATTTCAGAACTGGATACATACCAAATTGTACCTTCTGATATTTCAGAACAGGACACATGCCAATTTGTATCTTCTGATATTTCAGAACTGGATACATACCAATTTGTACCTTCTGATATTTCAGAACAGGATACATACCAATTTGTACCTTCTGATATTTCAGAACAGGATACATACCAATTTGTACCTTCTGATATTTCAGAACAGGATACATACCAATTTGTACCTTCTGAAGTACCTTCTGATATTTCAGAACAGGATACATACCAATTTGTACCTTCTGAAGTACCTTCTGATATTTCAGAACAGGATACATACCAATTTGTACCTTCTGATATTTCAGAACAGGATACATACCAATTTGTACCTTCTGATATTTCAGAACAGGACACATGCCAATTTGTACCTTCTTCTATCTTCAAACAAACCGGCAAAACATCTGGGGTTGTAGTTTGTATATAACAGGACTGGTTACAGCCTTCCAGAATATAATTCATAAAAAAAACTAACCATGGTTGTGTTTTTAAAGAAAATGAGTTAAACTTCAACCTGAGTATATTAAACAAACATTTTTGTATTCTTACTTTACCCATACTTTGTCATTGTGCGACACTTGTACCCTACCCATAATGCAACTGTGCTGAGTATTGTCAACATTAGCCAATGACCGATGGCTCAACAAATGCTTGTCTAGATCGTGAAAATGCAAGCAGGAAAAATTGAATTTCCACATAGATTACCTCGTAAAACATGATATATATATTTGAGAATATTATTTCTTCTAAATCCTAAAAACAATATCCTGCTTTCAACTTTCATCTGCACTACACTCGTTTGTGTCCATCTGAGTGTAGTGTTACACTTTGTATCACCCATGTGTTAATTAATACTTTAACACCTTACACTCGCTCATAACAAAAACACTTGTTGGTGGCAACACCCATTTAACACATCCTTCACACATGACCGTGTAGAAATACACACTACACATAGGTCGCACCAAGTATACACAATTACACTGAAGTGTAACCTCTTGACATAGTAAACATGTTTAACACATGTAACAGCTACGTGTCAAATACAAACCTGTTACACCCAAGTGTAATTTGCCAACATCAATACATTCGAGTTGAACCAATTACATTTAAGTGTAAAATATTCCATATTTCACTGTAGTCAAGTGTGTTAACACCTTAGTGTAACCTATCAGTTACACTAGAATGTAACCAGTTATAAACATTTATACCACATATAACCACTCACACAATCGATTCGTATCACACATCGGTATAACACCTACTCCAGGAAGTCTATGAACTTGCTTGGTGTAACCTTACACCTCCTTTGTGTAACTTAGAACTAAGTGTAACATCAGCTGCCTTATCACTGAACAAATTCAAATACTTTGTACTTCTTTCCAACATAATTTCTTATCTGAAACTATTATACCAACATGCACTTTTATAAACACTTTGCATTTGCACAAGCACTGCTTGTTACATTTATCTTTAAATTACAGGAATTTGAAGAGTTTGAAATTCATTGTGACAAGAAAATAATCCACTTAACAACCCTGAGATAAGTGTTCACTGAACTCCACAACCATTACATCCTATGCCTTGATTAAATTAACACTAAGTCAGTTACATTAATTTCCAAGCACACATTTTAAAAGCATTGTTGAGAAACCGCAAGTCCTGTCCAGACCAGCCGTTCCGGGAAGACAAGCATTCTCAGTATAGTTGAATGGAGCTGTAATACTGTTACACAGATTCACACAATATTGTACGCCATAAGTAAGAGTGAGTGAGTGAGTGAGTATGGTTTTACACCGCTTTTAGCAATATTCCAGCAATATCATGGCGGGGGACACCAGAAATGGGCTTCACACATTGTACCCATGTCGGGAATCGAACCCGGGTCTTCGGCGTGACGAGCGAACGCTTTAACCACTAGGCTACCTGACCGCCCCCATAAGTAAGAGAATTTATGCATGTAAACTTCTATATTATGAGGAACAGATGATCTTTTCACCTGTTGGAGGAGTTTTTATATACTCCGAAACGTTGTGTTCCTCATAATAAAGAAGTTGAAATCCATAAATTCTCATAGTTACGTGTATCACTTCTAAATGCTTTTAAAGAAGTGTACACCATGTTTTTTTGGAACGATGTGAAATCAGTGATGCTGGAAGCACTCATAAAATCATCTCTCATGTAACTTGTTCTGAGTATCGCATGTCCTGGGGATACCAAACAAAACATATAGTTTTCAAACAGAAAATTACTTTTTCACAATTTTGAAAAGACTAAAATTGTGACATTACGGAAAATGAGTATTTACTTTTAGGATTATCAATTTGTTAAAATGAAGTGGCAGTTGCCTCAAAAAGCAGACATAAGCAGGAACTGTAAACAAAGTGCCCTATTTGGTAGAAAACATAGAAAATGTCCTATGAATCCTGGGCCCACTTGCACAAAGCGATCTTAGTGTTAAGACTATTGTAAGCCTATGTTAAAGTATGGGAGTTACGGTCATCTTAGCGCTAAGACTATTGTAAGCCTATGCTAAAGTATGGGAGTTACGGTCATCTTAGCGCTAAGACTATTGTAAGCCTATGTTAAAGTATGGGAGTTACGGTCATCTTAGCGCTAAGACTATTGTAAGCCTATGCTAAAGTATGGGAGTTACGATCATCTTAGTGCTAAGACTATTGTAAGCCTATGTTAAAGTATGGGAGTTACGATCATCTTAGCGCTAAGATCGCTTTGTGCAAGTGGGCCAAGGTCAGGCCTTGCTTTCAAACTCTTCAAACATCACAAGTAAAGGTGTAAGGTTGTATCGCTACAAATTCAACACAATTTACATAAGACTTCTAACTCTTATGAAACAACAAAAATATAGGCTTAATACTGAGCAACCCTTATATACAGTATAACACAAAAGTCATAATTTAACATATCTTCTCGTTTTGCCTTGTAGATGCTATACAGTTACCCTAAGTTGAGCAATTCATTTTTTGAAACAACGTTCAAAAAAACATCTGAAAGTGTGAATATATCTTTTGGTGACTGAGGTGGCTACATGCTGCTTCCGCAGCGTCGGTTAATACCGTCATTTTACAACACAGACAGCCGGCGATGGCAGCACACTTTATCTGTTTAGCCTCTTATGCACTTCAAGAGCATGATTTATCCATCCAGCCTCTAACAGTCCTTTATCTGTTTGCAAAAGCTGCCAAAAATACTTGAAACGCTGTAATGTCCTTTCAATACTTATTGCGTGACAGTTTTTAGCATGTCGGTCCCTGAATATGAAACGGCTAGGATCCATCGTTCATATAATACAGTGTTACAAGCAAGCCCAAATGCATACTGACGTTCCATCACAAGAGTTTCGCTCCCACCAACAAAGCCTGTCACATTGGCCTACTTTCTGCCATTTCTCTTCACAGCCTCATTTTGAAAATGGCTCCATAGTTTCCATGGCAACACTCCATGATAAATATCCATTTCGAATCTCAGCAGTTTTGCACCAATTTCATCCAATGAAAATATCTCTTGTTGGTCACATGATCTGGACGTTTGTCCAATCAGAATGTTCCGCCTCAAATCTCCTCCAATGAGACTTGAGCCTGCCCTCTGTTGTGATAATTTATATATACAAACAGCTATATTCAGTCCATATCACTGTGCTTGAAGTTCTCGTTATAATCTCAATCCTCGCGCACCCTCCTTTCGTCAGAGAGCCCCGTTCATATGGGAGTAGTCAGTACATTGTGTGGCACAGTTCGTGAAAGACTGAGACTTCTCAGACGAAAGCGATGGTGACTTGTTAAACGTGGTGAACTCTATCGTCCCCTCTGAAGAGAACAAAAAATAAATGTCAGTAAATGAACCATTGTAATGCCACAGCCAGCATTACTCTAGACCTAAATCAGCATTATTCTTGTCATATAATGGTATGTAAATATCAGCTAATGATTCATTATAACGCCACAGCCAGCATTACTCTAGACCTAAATCAGCATTATTCTTGTCATATAATGGTATGTAAATATCAGCTAATGATTAATTATAACGCCACAGCCAGCATTATACAAGCCATACGATGTAACTATATCATGATACATGTCAGGATTAGAAACTAACAGTTTTTGTCCACTAGTCCTTATAATGATAACATATAGCAAAACCCTTAAAATGGGCCAATTTCTACTAGTCCTTATGATACCTTAACTATTGGGCAGTTTGGTAAGGACTCCAGGACTAGTGCCAATTTTTAACGCTGCATGAACACTAGCGTTACAGGTCAAGACATCGAGAATGTTGAGTGGAAATTGATGTTTGCGTGAGCTGTTTACTGTACACGCTAATATACTATCTGGCAAGATAGGACCCCTGTCTTAATCAGACTAAAACAGTCATGAGAACTATACCTCTGTCACCATCACAGTTTGTGACTTAAACCACTATCCTGAAGCCCCAGCCCAGTAAAATTTCTTTCGGTCTTGTAATCTTTGAAAATGTCCACACATAGCGTATAATCTATTTAAATGATGAAAAGATACCTAATAGAAATATTTTAGTCACAGCCTGCCACTATCATTATTATTACAGGTCAAATAGACATACTTATATATTGGCACAAAACCCTACTTATTTTGTTCAGTTTTAGGCAAAGGTCATAGAATCATACAATATTCTATCAGAGTGAGCTAGTTAATCGGACGTTCGTCTCACCATTGCTGCTCAAGTCTGTATTAGTAGCTTGATCCTTTGTTGTGTGTTCACGGCTGTGCGGCCTCTTTCGGCGGCGTTTATGCTTCCCATGATTCCCTGAAATGTGGTCGCTAGGCGACAGAGAGTCCATAGTATTTCTGGCACTGAATATATTGGGGGTTGTCCCACCATCAAAAGTCCGAAGCTGTCTATCATTTGGGAGGAAACACTCAACTCCGCCGGGAACATGCATTCTGGGAGATTTTTGACTATTTGTCTCTGCACCAGACATGTCAGCTTCATTGGAGGAATGGCCACGACCTTGGGGTGGCACATGTTGTAAGGAACTTGACCTTTGACCCAGCCGGTACAACACAGCAGGGTCGTGAAGTTGTTTTTCTCCGTTTCTTGTGCCACCATTTTGGTCCAACAAAGGTTGATCTAAGTACAAAAAGTTGACTTTTAGTAGGGAGTTTTGAAATAGTTTGAGGAGAGCATGTTAAGATTTCATTTCATTTTCTATTTCACTTTACCTGAGATGGCAAGCCTCATGGTCAAAAGCCTTGTCTCCCTTACCGTATTCGGCGTAATAAGCGCCCCGCTCTAATAAGCGCCCACGGCGATATTTGCTAATATATTTGCTCATGAACAATCCCAATTAGCACCCTTTTCGATTGATCAATGTACACAGTACTTATTTATTCGCGCTCGTGTGTTATATGCACCCTTAATTATGGGCAATTAAATTCTTGAAAAAATATATCTCTCGTATATAAACGTTTCAGGCTGTCAGCATAATCCACGAAATTTATCTTTCAACTCCGTTTTTTTCGACAAAATAATATTCTAATACGAGCCACCTATTTCTAATTTTGAGAGCGCCCTGGGCGCTTATTACGTCGAATACGGTACATATTAATTTTCGAAGCTTCCTTGGCCCTGTTTAACAAAGCGCTCCTACCCAGAGTTCCATGCGGCTGGCAGCCAGCTAGCATAGGACCTCTGCCACAGGCCAGCGCCATGTGACGATTCGTCACATCTTTCACAGTCCATTCAAGATATTGCATATGCTTTTCATCCGTTTCATGTTTGACAAGTCTACACATTTTCATAAACAAATGTCAAAGAATGGTTAACTTTCATTGAGAAAGTATGCAAATACGTAAAAATTTACTTGTTTTTGCGTAGTTATCCTATGTTTACATTGGTTGTACGGCTCCACATGCTGTCATCGATGCCCAACGGAGAGCTAGCGACACGGTCACTTTGATGCATAAATATATATTGTCATGCAACAAACTGTCGCAGTTGTAGCAGCATATCTATATAGTTATGCAAAACAATATGTAAAGCGCCCCCAAATACTTGCATTAGTCCGTTCTATACTGATTTCTGAAAAAGCGCGTTTGTTTACAAACAAGAGAAAAGTCCGGTCATGTGATATGCAAATTAGCCTGTGGCAGTGGTGTTATGCTGAGTCACCACTGTGACGGAGTGTGAGTTGAAAGTCAATGTTAAAACATGAGTTATGATCTCCTTAGTATTTAGAAAGCATCACACTAACGTATTGTCATGGTAACCAACCTGGGGAAATATCGTCAACGCTTTTCGCTGTGTTGATGCTGTTGAAGTTGTTGTCGCTGGTGCTGTGAGGGCCGCTGTAGTGAGGTATGGACCCATTCGGCACAAGAGTGTGATTCTGTGAACATAAGAAACAGTATTGTGTAAGTTCGAGTAGCTACTGTACAGGGTACCCCGAGGCCTCAGACAGACTGGGGGGCAAGGGAAGGAAGATGGATGGACAAATAAAAGTGTACACATGCCCTAGATCCATTGAACCATTTCACATACTTTGTGATCCGTGAAGATCTGGGTTCAAATATGTTGTAAGAGGTGACTGACGCGATTTAATGGTCAGACTCGCTGATTTGGTTGATGCATACCATCGTATCCCAATAGCGTAGATCGTTGCTCATGATGTAAATCACTGGCTTGTCTGGTCCAGACTTGATTATTAACAGACTGCCCGTCATATAGCTGGAATATTGCTGAGTGCAGCGTTAAAGAACAAAGAAACAAACAAAAACATATTCTTTGTAGTTGTTTTGTACTTACAGGAACGCTGCCTTTCCCAGCTTGGGAGTTTATCATCTGACATTCCACTTCAGACATGGGGTTCACATTGATGTTCATCTTGTTGTTATGGTTACTGTTGCCATGGGGACCGTGTCCATTGGCAACCAGTCCGTTGAGGCCATTGAGTGGGTATCCATTCATGTACTTCTTCCTCATAGACTCGCTGTAGATTCTCTGGGCTTGATCCTGGTACTTGGAGTGGATCACACCGTTCATGGCTGCAACAGAAGTGAAGCCATTATGTATACACTATGTATACAATCTTTGTTGGCCCTTAATCCAAACTACACTCTGGCCACTATGCATACAATCTTTGTTGGCCCTTAATCCAAACTACACTCTGGCCACTATGTATACAATCTTCGTTGGCCCTTAATCCAAACTACACTCTGGCCACTATGCATACAATCTTCGTTGGCCCTTAATCCAAACTACACTCTGGCCACTATGCATACAATCTTTGTTGGCCCTTAATCCAAACTATACTCTGGCCACTATGTATACAATCTTCGTTGGCCCTTAATCCAAACTACACTCTGGCCACTATGCATACAATCTTCGTTGGCCCTTAATCCAAACTACACTCTGGCCACTATGCATACAATCTTTGTTGGCCCTTAATCCAAACTACACTCTGGCCACTATGTATACAATCTTCGTTGGCCCTTAATCCAAACTACACTCTGGCCATTATGTATACGATCTTTGTTGGCCCTTAATCCAAACTACGCTCTGGCCACTATGTATACAATCTTTGTTGGCCCTTAATCCAAACTACACTCTGGCCATTATGTATACAATCTTCGTTGGCCCTTAATCCAAACTACGCTCTGGCCACTATGTATACAATCTTTGTTGGCCCTTAATCCAAACTACACTCTGGCCACTATGTGTATGATCTTTGTTGGCCCTTAATCCAAACTACACTCTGGCCACTATGTATACGATCTTGTTGGCCTTCAATCCACACTACAGTGTTGCCGTTATGAATACAACCTTAGCATTGCTTAGTAGGCCCTTAATCGACACTATAATGATGTCATTATGTATACACTATGTATACAATCTGAGTTGGCCTTTAATCCACACAACAATGTTGCCACTATGTATACATCTGATGTCATCACTTACCCATCATGCGACGTTGTTGTCGTTGTTTCCACCAGCACATGACGATGAAGACGAACAACAACAACAACATGACCCCGAGGACGATTCCCAGCACCATGTAGAGGGTCTCGCTGCTGGACTGGGTGCTTGTCTTCTCCGTGTCGATCCCGTCCCCCCTGTGCGTGGGATTGCGGGGCTCCTCGACGCGGGGTTTGTCCGGGGGCGGCATATTCCTTGTGTTGGCCTTGTCAGTTACTGGCTCGACCGGGAATGCTTTGGGAGGTTTGGTCAGAGCTGAAAATAGGTGCTGGGTGTGAGTTGGGAACACTTCTTAAATTGTACTTTTCACGCATCAACCTCAAGAATCAAAAGTCATTGTACAAAGAGGGCAAAGAAACAAGATCATTCTAGAAATCAAACAACAGTCATCATTGATAATATTTCTAAGAATACTCCCTCTTTTATATTAGGAGTAATCCCACCCACCTCCCCGATTATCTGCATCTACAGAGCTGATGTACAGGAGTGAGGTTTCCCACCAAATCTTAGCAGCAAGATACTATTGCTTGCACAACTGACTGGATAGTTGACAGTGAAGAGAACTTCTGTTGAAAATCAGAGGTTTTTTTAAGTGTGAGGACACCCAAAATATTTGTATTTGCCTTTGTATTTGCAGGCATTATGTGCAAATACTAAGCCTCTTTTACACCATAGCCATAAATCCTGTAATTTTGGGTGTCCTCACACTTAAAAAACCTCTGATTTTCAACAGAAGTTCTCTTCACTGTCAACTATCCAGTCAGTTGTGCAAGCAATAGTATCAATAAGAAGGTGACATCCATAAACTGCTGCTACCAATTCCAGTGTGAGCATAAAATATTCCTTGTTTTGAACATTTGAATGTCAAAACTGAGGTAAAGTAATTTGAAAAGAAGGTATAATTAAACATGCAACAAAATACGATGAACTAATATGTGATCTTCCTCAAAATTGTTAGTCTGGGGTTAACAGACATTGGCACGAAGTTATCATGAAAAAATCTATCCTGGTTTTACTTCACTTCCTCAAGAACCACCAGTAACTACAACCTACCCAATGTTCTCTTCACAACAGTGTTGCTACTGTCACTGTTCCCAGCCGAGTTGAAACATAGCATACGAATACTGTACTCTGTGTCAGGCTTCAGATAGCCCAACACATGTGCACGAACTTTGGTTTCAAGGATTGTGATCTTTTTCCATTGGTCTTTTGAGTCGTATGGCTTGTAGAAGATGAAAAACCCTTCGATTGGTGAGGATTCTGTTAGGATATACTGAAACAAGGCAAACAAAAAATTATATATTTACTGTCAGACTGTGTGAGAAGCTTAAAACTGTAGTTCAGTTATGTCTCAACACGTCAGCTCAGGATGAAGTGATACAGCTCTGTTCTCGACATTTACGTCATTTGTCAAACCCATGTGCAGAACAAGTATTCTACCCAGGCGCATCTGGGATTCCAATCCACAGTCAGTGTATCCTTGTTTGACAAAGGGAGATCACTCAGTACAACCATGCCCCCACAGACACAAATCTACACTTACTTACTTACTTATATTGGAGATTTTAAGTGCGCTTTCCGACTGCAGCGTATTTCGCACACGGCCCGGCCAGGCCATTTAATGTGTTTCCGAAAAGGGGAAAAAGTTGTTTGGCAATCCAGTAGGGCTGTTTTAGTGGTTGCTTATATAGAATTTTGGAAATTTTGAAATTTGGAAAAAATGCTTAGAGGGTTTGAAATCTACAAATTGGTCTAAGGAGTTAAATGGAACAGAAGCTACTTGACCATGCACGGCGCACAAACAAACCAACAACCTTGCAGTTGCTTTGAGCAGGTCCAACACATGATGATATAAGACATACTGCCTGCTGTTACAGTTGTATAAACATCTGGCTAACGAGTTGTCAGACTAAGACCCAAGCCCATTAATTACCTGTTTTCTTACCAATTAACACCTGCAGTGTACACACCTGAGAGATTACTTAGATAATAAGCAGCTTCGTCTGACGGGTAACATCAGCTTGTCAACACTATAACTGTTATGTACACATGGAGAGCAGGGCATCAACATTGTCCTTCTAACCAGTGAGGATAGTTAGTGATATAATGCACTTTTGTTCTTGGACTTGTCTGAATTTAAATGCACTGTGTTGCTCAAACTTTAGCATGATGCTAAAATGAGTGAGTATGGTTTTACGCCGCTTTTAGCAATATTCCAGCAATATCACGGCGGTGGACACCAGAAATGGGCTTCACACATTGTACCCATGTCGGGAATCGAACCCGGGTCTTCGGCGTGACGAGCATGATGCTTAAAATGAACTTTCAGATGGACAATCTTATTTTAGGAAATAGAATTTTGAAACATTGTATCACAGCAGTTGTGTTGTTTTCTTGTAAACGATCACAATTAAATCATCTTAGGACTGACCCAAAATGTGTTTGTTACCTGTTTGTCAGGCAATTTCGGAAAGAAATGTTATTTTGTTCAAAATTTTGATTTTTTTAAATTTCATATTTTCTTCAATTTTGAAGTAATTTGGCATTATATTTGGAGACTCATTCAATGCCAGAAAATAAAACTAAGTATTAATAAATCTCTCTATTATTATTTATTATTTATTATTTGTACACACCTGCCACTTGATGCCAATGCCGAACACATCCTTCCCCTGTTCCTCGTTGTGGAGTGGCATCGCTTCTACAATGGTGGGTCTGTCCACCGGGGGATGAGCTTTGCCAGCCGGAGCCACCTTCATGAAGAAACGGTGTGAGTTCTGTCCGACCTCGTTGTCATTATTAGAATACACAGCTGCGATACGAAATTTGTAAATTCCACCTGGAAAACAAATACAATGTATCAGTTAAATTGAACACAGATCAAATCTAGATAGAATTGATTTCATTACTTATCTCATAATTGAAAAATATATCCTTATTCGAAGCGAAACATTGGTAAGTCAACTGCTGGAGATTCATATTGTGACAATAGTAATCCGGAGATGACATATCGTCCTAGTCTGGTGCAAATCGGAAATGGAATTTGGCTACTTATACCCAACTGTTGTTCATTGCCATTGAATACCTCCAGGTCAGAGAAGTAAAAAATAACGCTGTTCAGTATTTCGCAAAATCCTAAATCATTAAAAGGCACCAGTTCACCACAAGACTTGTCTGTACAGCAAGTTTCAACACGACATATTCAATGAGTTAGGAATTTTGCTCCAAAAACGTAAAACGGACATGCTGATCACTATATCACTCCCATTTTTTAAATGGGGGAATAAAAAAGTGACAGGTTGTTTGTAGAAGTGCGTACCTGGTTTGAGATTGGACACTTCGTACATGGTGGTGTCCTTGTCGATGTCGCGGTCGTCGGTGTGCCAGCTCGCCTTATTGGGGGCAACCTCCTTGTACTGCACCCGGAAGAACACGATCGGTAGGCCGTCATTCTGTGGCACTGTCCAGTTCAGCTTGACCGAGGTGTCGGACAGTTGGTCAACATGCGGCTGAGATGGGGGAACCAGTTTGGCTAAAAAGACAACATACAAAGTGAGTTGAGGTTCAGTCAACTTCTGTCTGTGTAACACCACACTTAAAGTACTCACAGAAATGAAAAAAAACTGTTTTTTCGACCTCAGATCTCAGATCTTAATATGAAAATATTCAAACAACTCAATTAGTACTAATTGGGCCGTGGCACAAATACAGCGAATCAAATGTTTTTATGCCTTTTTACACGTAAAAGTGTGTAAAAATGTGAATAAAACAGACTATTGTGAAACAGGGCATAACCAGGTGTAAGTAGATCAAGGTGACCTATGACACCTTGACGACAGGTGAGAACAGGTGCATAATGCCTATAGTCTGTTTCTGCTATGTCAATTTGGACTCAGTTTTATTTTTGAATGTTGAAAGTGCCGACAAATTACCTCCTGTAAAGTACAGTTTGTATTGTTCACTGAGATCAAACTAGCAAATCCAGACTAGTACTTTTCGAGTTGTTTTGGTATTTCGTATTTACAGCTTTGTAACACATTGTGTCGATTTTTAAATTGAGAAAAACAGTTTTTTTTCATTTCCGTGAGTACTTTAGTAATAGTCCTGCTATATGACGGTGGCCTGTTGATGAGCACCGTCCCACCAAGTTTAAGTACAATGACATGACCCGAGCTGCATAGTAGAGTACTGAGACTGACTGTGCTCAAATTCAATCTGAACGTGCTCGCCTGTTGGCGACAATGTAGCGTCTATAACATTTTTTAGACCCATGATAGGATTCAAACCAAGGGATTCAAATTCTGATCCCAGGTCAGACGCCTTGTCCACATGGCCAATCAGGGTAACCCTGAATGAAGAGGTCATGGGATGACTTCACGCCCTGCTACACATGTCTGCTACATATGCCTTCTACACATTCCTGCTTCAGTGTCTGCTACAATTCAACATCTCGTAATGACATTCACCTTTGCCCTTCTTCCTCTTCTTCTTCTTTTTCTTCCTCTTTCTCTTATTTTTCTTTCCCTTCTTCCTGTTCTTACGGCCACCATTTTTATTTGGCCTGTTCCGTTTCGGGACTTTGATATCTCCGTTGACCTTCAAGTTCTCAGAAGTGGTCTCATTTGTCCCTGCCTGGTCACTCTCGGTCACGCCAATAGTTGTCTCATCTAAAAAATGAAGTAAATAATTTGAGCATTTACGAAGTTAAAAATTTATATTTAAGTTGCCCTGATTTGAGGAAGAAGAAAAACAGCAGCAAGGGTTACCATATATATGCCACAAACGCATTACCTTTCCAATGACAATGAACCCACACAACTGCAACAATCTGTGAGTCTCATGCAATTTATAATATGGTCTGAAGCTGTCATACCTAACATATTTTGAACTTTTTACTTCAATGTTGAGAAGAAATTATTCAACACATCATTTTGGCCATCTACATAAGAAATCAAACCCTGATCTTAGGTGTAACCACCAAGCCATTCCGCTCCCATTCCCCTTTGGCCAATAACGAACTGAAAATTTTACTTAAATTTGAAATGATAGAGGGAATGAGTTACCTCCCTCTAATTTGAATTTGGACTGACTGAGGGTGAGTGAGTGAGTGACTGACTGACTGAGAAAGAGTGTGTGAGCGAGTGACTGAGAGTGAGTGACTCACTGACTGAGACTGAGTGAGAGAATAGTTCTTCATGCTAACCAAATAAGACAATTATTTATTAATAGGATGAATGCTGGTCCTAAAGCAGTCAATAGTTGTATGGTCATGTGAGTGAGTGAGTGAGTGAGTGAGTGAGTGAGTGAGTGAGTGACTGACTGACTGACTAATTTGAAATGATATGAATCACAGCATACCAAACGGAGAACAAAGATCAAAGTTCATAAACATGCATTTGTGATCCATGACTTGAAAGAAAGCTTTTCCTAAAGGCCAAATAATGGTGCTTTAAAGTTCTGAAATTCGGGAGTTTTTCTGATTCAGCCATTCAGAGGATACTTGATTATCCACAGCAAACGACTAGTTCTTTTTCAGCCTTCCAGAGAAAATCTGACTATCCACAGCAAACCTAGGTCTCTATTACAATGCAAGCTGACAACTCGAGGAAGAACAAACCCAACACAGTTAAATAACAGTGTGCCGATGCAGTTCCATTCTCGTTCTTTGCGATACAGGAGTACTTTCCGGAATCCTCGGCCCTTACACGGAACAGCTGCAGGGACCCGCTCGGTGCAATGTCAAGATGGCCGCGAGTTGGACTCAATCTCTGGCCATCCTTAAACCAGTGGAGTTGGTTGGCACGAGCACTCAGACAGGGAATAGCCACCGTCGTGTGTCGCTGCACCGTCATGTTAGTTGGCCATAGTGTGAAGTGGGGCAGGTGCGCGGCTATGGTGTGATTGAGCTGGGATTGGCTGAGATTTACAGCTAAGTAAAACAGAAAACGTACAGCACAAATAAAGCTGGAAGCAGAGACAACATACAGCTACTGGCTGACTGACTGAGAGTGAGTGAGTGACTGAGAGTGAGCGAGTGACTGAGAGTGAGTGAGTGAGCAAGTGAGTGAGTGACTGGCTGACTGACTGAGAGTGAGTGAGTGACTGAGAGTGAGCGTGAGTGACTGACTGAGAGTGAGCGAGTGACTGAGAGTGAGCGTGAGTGACTGACTGAGAGTGAGTGAGTGAGTGAGCAAGTGAGTGAGTGACTGACTGAGAAAGAGTGTGTGAGCGAGTGACTGAGAGTGAGCGAGTGACTGAGAGTGAGCGTGAGTGACTGAGAGTGAGCGAGTGACTGAGAGTGAGCGTGAGTGACTGAGAGTGAGCGAGTGACTGAGAGTGAGCATGAGTGAGTGAGTGAGTGAGTGACTGACTGACTGACTGACTGAGAAAGAGTGTGAGCGAGTGACTGAGAGTGAGTGACTGAGAGTGAGCGTGAGTGACTGAGAGTGAGCGAGTGACTGAGAGTGAGCGTGAGTGACTGAGAGTGAGCGAGTGACTGAGAGTGAGCATGAGTGAGTGAGTGAGTGAGTGACTGAGTGACTGACTGACTGAGAAAGAGTGTGTGAGCGAGTGACTGAGAGTGAGTGACTGAGAGTGAGCGTGAGTGACTGAGAGTGAGCGAGTGACTGAGAGTGAGCGTGACTGAGAGTGAGCGAGTGACTGAGAGTGAGCGTGAGTGACTGAGAGTGAGCGAGTGACTGAGAGTGAGCATGAGTGAGTGAGTGAGTGAGTGAGTGAGTGACTGACTGACTGAGAAAGAGTGTGTGAGCGAGTGACTGAGAGTGAGTTACTGAGAGTGAGCGTGAGTGACTGAGAGTGAGCGAGTGACTGAGAGTGAGCGTGACTGAGAGTGAGCGAGTGACTGAGAGTGAGCGTGAGTGACTGAGAGTGAGCGAGTGACTGAGAGTGAGCATGAGTGAGTGAGTGAGTGAGTGACTGACTGACTGAGAAAGAGTGTGTGAGCGAGTGACTGAGAGTGAGTGACTGAGAGTGAGCGTGAGTGACTGAGAGTGAGTGACTGAGAGTGAGTGACTGAGAGTGAGTGACTGACTGACTGAGAAAGAGTGTGTGAGCGAGTGACTGAGAGTGAGTGACTGAGAGTGAGCGTGAGTGACTGAGAGTGAGTGACTGAGAGTGAGCGAGTGAGTAACTGACTGACTGAGAAAGAGTGTGTGAGCGAGTGACTGAGAGTGAGTGAGTGACTGACTGAGAAAGAGTGAGAGAATAGTTCTTCATGTTAACCAAATAAGAAAATTATTTATTAATAGGATGAATGCTGGTCCTAAAGCAGTCAATAGTTGTATAGTCATGTGAGTGAGTGACTGACTGACTGACTGAGAAAGAGTGTGTGAGCGAGTGACTGAGAGTGAGTGACTCACTGACTGAGAAAGAGTGAGAGAATAGTTAACCAAAAAAGACAATTATTTATTGATAGGATGAATGCTGGTCCTAAAGCAGTCAATAGTTGTATGGTCATGTGAGTGAGTGAGTGAGTGAGTGAGTGAGTGAGTGAGTGAGAGCAGTTCTACATGTTGACCAACTAAGACAAAGAGTGAGTGGATGGATGCATGGTAGAGCTCTACTCCATCGCAGTACTTGATATATATATACTTGCTCAAACATCAATAATATGCAGGAAGCATTGTGTTAGCACTACCCAAAGCGACATATAAACAATTAGGTCCCACAGACAACAGCAGGAGAAATTACATGTGGGTTAGTTTCATTCAACAAATATGTGCTCAGCTAAACGATAAAAGTAACATACCTGTGTTACCTGTTGGGTCAAGACCTTGACCCTTGACCTCCAGTTTCATAACGGCGCTGGCTGAGGAAGCGTTGTTCAGGGCCTGGCACTGATAGAACCCAGCACGAGATGGCACCACCTTGGTGATCACAAGTACCATGGCTGCAAGAAAAGAGGCCAAGTTTTTATTTCTGTCATATCTACAGACAATCAAGATTTATATACACCCATGAAGATCCGGGGCAGAATAGGTCTTCAGCAACCCATGCTTGCCGTAAAAGGCGACCATGCTTGTCGTAAAAGGCGACTAACGGGATCGGGTAGTCAGGCTCGCTGCCTTGGTTGATGCATGTCAACATTGCGTGGATCGATGCTCATGATATCAATCACTGGATTGTCTGGTCCAGACTCGATTATTTACAGACCGCCGTCATTTAGCTGGAACAACACACCAACCAACCAACCAAGATTTATATACAACATAAATAAATAAAGTTCGGGCGTTGGGTTATCCTAGTGGTTAAGGCAAAGAACTGAGTTCGTTCCCCACATGGGTATAATGTGTGAAGGCCATTCCGGTGTCCCCCGCCATGATATTGCTTGAATATTGCTAAAGGGGGCACGGGTGGCCCAGTCGTCTAAGGCGCCGCGATTCGCTGTGCAGAGTTGCGTCCCTTGGGCACGCCAGAAACCTATGATAGTGGGTTCGAATCCCGGTTCGCCCCGATTATGTTTCTAGGTTTGTCAGCACCGTACCCGTGCTCGTGGGTTTCACCGAAGTGGTAAACGTCTGAGACCTACATCACTTCGGGCTTTCCTCCCACATTAAGCTGACATGCCGTGATATAACTGGAATACTGTTAAAAGCGGCGTTAAACCCAACTCACTCACACTCACTCACTGAATATAGCTAAAACCATACAGAATACAAAAATAAAGTTGGGGCGGTGGGATAGCCTTATGGTTAAAGCAAAGACCTGAGTTCGTTCCCGACATGGGTACAATGTGTGAAGGCCATTTCTGGTGTCCCCCGCCATGATATTGCTAGAATATTGCTAAAACCATACTCTATTGACCATTATTACCATTCTCACTAATTGTGTCTGTCACAACTGGGATACCATGACTGGAAACAGTCCATTCTCACAGCCAATTTGACCATCTAATACCTTGGCTTGTAGCAATCATGTGGGACAACATGAGTGAGTGAGTGAGTATGGTTTTACGCCGCTTTTAGCAATATTCCAGCAATATCACGGCGGGGGACACCAGAAATGGGCTTCACACATTGTACCCATGTCGGGAATCGAACCCGGGTCTTCGGCGTGACGAGCGAACGCTTTAACCACTAGGCTACCCGACCGCCCCTGGGACAACATGAAGGCCAACTTCTCAAGTGAATCACCATGACAATGGCTTGCCTGGAAATAGGTGCCTACCTCCATTACTGATGTCTGTTGTTTTCGGGACTGGCTTTGCGTTGAAGTACCACATGACCTTAGGCTCTGGTCGACCAGTCACGTTACACCGTAGCTCCGTCCTCTCACCAGCGTTTACCGTTATCACCAACCTCTGTGCCTTTGCTGTCACAGATTCTGATAGAAACAAAATAAAAAATGTTATCACATCAAACTTTTATCGAAATTCACAACTGACGGCAGACAGATGTGAGAAACGTATTTATACCAACCATAACAATTGTAATTTTTTCAGTCTGTTTAGGCAAAAATATTATTCTCGCTTGTACAGGTCAAAAACAAACTCAAAAGGACCACTAATATTAGTTTGTTATAACTGTAAGTGTACATACAGCATAAATACAGCAAATAGCTGAGACAAAAAACACTTCCTAATATCTGTCAGTTTGTTATAAGCGTGTTCATTATGAACATACATGTACTTGCTGTTATAATGGTTTAGATTGAACTGCCTTCAACATCAGTTTAACATTTTGTTGAAATATTTATCATAATAATTAGAAATTCACCATGAAAATCTGTCTGATTGGTCTATTCTGAATGTGAGTTACAATTTCATGAGTGTTCCTGAAGAATGAAGAAAGAAATAACGACTACCTAATACAAACAAACTTCTTACCTTGTACATCCATTGCAATTATTCTGCTTGGCTCTTCTGACGTTCCTTTACAAATATATGTTCCTGCATCTTCTATCTTTACATCCTTAATTCTTAAATTACCTGAAAAATATAGAAGCCCACCTAAGATTAGAACCCACTCTGAAGCCCTTGATCTTGATCAATCATCAGTCTATGAGGGACACTACAAGTTATCTCCCCTTGCTCACAAAACGGATTCTTTCCTTTATATAAATACCAGTTGAGTTCATGCAAATCAGTATCAATCAACTCCAAATAGAGACTGAATACCATTAAAAATAAAATACATTTGAATTTACTTATATTTTTAAATAACTTAAGTTAAGTCAATGAAATCATTATTTTTATATTTTAAACTGCGTGTTTTGGGGATTAGAAAAGGTTCCTGCAACTTATGCTGGTCATAAGACATAGGTGACCATGTGGTCAGACTTGCAGACTTGGTTGACGTGTTATCTGTTATCGTAGTCCAGTGATGTGGATTGTTGTTCATAATATCAATCACTGGATGGATTATATCGTCCAGACTTATTGACAGGGTGACGTCATATGCCTGGAATATTGCTGAGTGCGGCGTTAAACAACAAATAAACACAATTTTAACATTTGAAAATATTACCATTTTCCACTACAGTACGGTCCTGTGGCAGAGTGCCTCCATATTTATCCCATGTAACACTTGGGGTTCCAGGTGAGGAGGTGGGACATTCCAGCAGAACGCTTTCACCGATCCAGGGGAAGATCTTCACCCTACTGGTGTCCACTATCGAGGTTTCAGATCCAGCTGCTGAAAATGACAACATGAAAATTTAAGCATGCTTCCTACAAACCATCAAATGTAATCCTATACATAAACATCATAAGTACTAATGCTATCTCAACTATAAGCTCCATTCTTCTATCTGATTTATTGTTAATCATTTAGAAGACATGATTATGTTTATCCCAAGGTGTCTGCTGGCCTGAGATAAGCGTTGACCCGAAAAATAAAAGGTTAGAAAATAGAAAGTATTCAGGAAAGTATTCAACATTTATTGAAAATGCAATATCTGGGTTTAAGTTATAATAATAATATAGTTCCAAAGCACATGGACATAGCTTGAACCATCCTTGATCCTCCAGGGTCATATATCTCCATTACATACCCTGGACACACTCACTACCACAGCTTTAAGTTTCAGCTAAATTCTAATGGCTGTCCCGACTAAATTACACTCATGACCGAGATTTTAGATATAAGAGAGATGGTGATTGTGACATGACTTCCTCAGCAAAGCTTTGATGGGGACTGGACCCAACGGCGCGGTCGGGTAGCCTAATGTTTGCTACAGCGTTTGCTCATCATGTCAAAGAGTGGGTGAGTGAGTATGGTTTTACGCCGCTTTTAGCAATATTCCAGCAATATCACGGTGGGGGACACCAGAAATGGGCTTCACACATTGTACCCATGTCGGGAATCGAACCCGGGTCTTCGGCGTGACGAGCGAACGCTTTAACCACTAGGTCATGCCAAAGAACTGGGTTCGATTCCCGGCATGGGTACAATGTGTGAAGGCCATTTCTGGTATCCCCCGCCATGATATTGTTGGAATATTGCTAAAAGTGGCTATAACCTCACTCACTCACTTGACTCAAGGTTTTATCGTGGGAGCATAGAGATGCAGAACATTGTATGATAGAGGAGGAACGGAAGAGCATTTAGGGATGTCAACTTCTTTATGATGAGGAACATAACGTTTTGAGTATATTCGTACTCCATCATGTGCATTTATTCACCTGATGAAGGAGTAAGTATATACTCCGAAACATTGTGTTCCTCATCATAAAGAAGTCGACATACACTAACAGCGGTAGAAACTAACATTTGGGTCCACTAGTCCTTATAATGATAACATATAGCAAAACCCTTAAAAATGGCAAATATCTACTAGTCCTTATGATACCTTAACTATTGGGCAGATTGGCAAGGACTACAGGACTAGTGCCAGTTTCTAACCCTGCACTAATTCACTTCCTTTTGTGATACAATTCTAAATGCCATTCAAAAACTTACTAGAGGAGGAGCTGGAATATACATCTCCACAACTTTCAAGGTACACTGAATCTCACACTCTGAATCTTATGATCTTAACAGTGAACACTGAAACATTTCCTTAAAATCAAAATTCGTACAGATGTCTTGCCAGTGTCAATGTGGAGGATATCACATCTTTTCTTTAACCTCAAAACATTTTGACAAAAACTTTTCAAATGAAGTGCTTTCAGTGGCGCTAACATAGAAGTAGTTGTCCTCCATGAAAGGAATAGTATCTGGGGTCACCTGGGTCAGTCTCAAAGAGAAAATGAAATAACATTGCCACACCACTGGCAGTAGTTTTTCACGCACAATACACACAGGCAGGCTGGACGAACGATGAATTCTACATCGGCGCTCGGTGTTAGAATAGTGAATTGTGTGAGGAAATGTTTCCCCACTGTCATTCTGATCAGCAACAATCCTTATACAGAGAATATTCCTCTATCATTGAGTCTATTCCCACCATTTCTATAAATCAACCACAAAAAATAGGACTACCCTAACAACTTCTTACAATTTGAGAATGTCCTGATCCTATGCCCTGACAAAGGTGGGTCACCTCCAAGCCACCTTATCTCGATGAACGTGAATATAGCATTTTACGTGGGATCGCGCTGATTGTTCCAATATTGCAGTGGGTATTGATGGAATTGCAACCGAAGCGACATTTCTCCTATTCATGCCCAGCTGAATGTTTGTGTGAATGTAGGACTATGAAGCTCCAACGTGTTACGAAGGAAGTTACTCCTTTTTTTTGTGCCGCCCCGTAGCTGGGGTTGTATGTCAGTGAAGTCATTATAGCATGTACCCGGGAACACACCAGATCATACACTCCTCATGCGTCTAATGACTTTTCCACGACTTTACACAATCTGATTTTAACGTCTTTGTTATATGTTATTACTTTCTGTTGAGTAAATGCAACTGTGTCCAAGAAACAATGAGAGAGAGAGAGAGAGAGAGAGAGAGAGATGAATGAAACTGAGTTCAAGAAACAATGAGAGAGAGAGAGAGAGAGAGAGAGAGAGAGAGAGAGAGAGAAAATGAATGCAAATGAGTCCAAGAAACAATGCAAGAGAGAGAAGTTACACTAATTTCAGCAAGTATGTAAAAATTTAAAATTTTCTTTCCACCAAATGCAAAATAGTATAAATCATGTTCACTTCTGTTTTTGTGATAATAAACTTCATATATCATTTTTCAGACACTTCTTAGGTTTATCAATTATGAACCCATCTGAAGAATGTAAAATATCCCTTGCAACAACAAAGGCGTTTTTAGAAACTAAATCAAAATCTTTCAGGAACACTGTAGGGAGTCAGAATAATGACGCATATCCACTTTTTAGTCTCAGGAAAAAGGCCATATTTTGAACACGTTGACCTAAGAACTGTCAAATTAAAATCAGAAGATAAATTTAAGTGAAAAATGACACTGAAATCTTGCACCCGTAACACCACCCTTAACTCCCACAGTCCCGTGCAGCTTGTCAGATCCACTACTGTTGTGAGATGCACTTTTCCTCCTCATGATCTGGCATCGTACTCGGAACTACAAAAACGTGTCTCCATTCTTCTTATTAGATAAATTTGCCACCAAGAACAGCCATGAAGCTTACTAATTTACAGAGAAAAAAGATAGAAGCTGAATAGCTGTGGACGTTAATGACAGAGTGGAAGCAAAGATACGCATTCCAATATTCGACTGCGAGACTCCTATTTTCTGCAAAGTTTGGATTAACAATAGACAGGCCAGTAAATCCTGTCGCTACACATCTTCGTAACCACCAATTACCAACAAGGCTCTGCCAACATCTCAACAAAGCAAACACCCTTTTCAAACTGTTGGTTTAACATTTCAGTCAAATAATGGTCAAACTGTCAAACTGAGCCTTTGTGTCAAACTTTTTTTCTCATTGTAGGTTTATATTATTTGTTGAAGATAACTCTAGTTCTAAACTTTTCCATCTCATATCCTACCAAAATGTCAAAATTATTAAAATGTTAACTGTTAAACCAGCAGACTGAAGCAGATACCAAAGAGCCATTGTGTCAACTGAATACCCCCTCCCGCCATCATTCTCCGATAGTGTTGATCATTGCTCGAACTATAAACCACATCATTGTACGATGTTTTGACCATTGCTCAAACTTTCAACCACATCATTGTACGATGTTTGGATCATTGCTCGAACTATAAACCACATCATTGTACGATGTTTTGATCATTGCTCAAACTATAAACCACATCATTGTACGATGTTTGGATCATTGCTCGAACTATAAACCACATCATTGTACGATGTTTTGATCACTGCTCAAACTTTCAACCACATCATTGTATGATGTTTAGATAATTTGCTTAAACTATAAACCACATCATTGTACGATGTTTGGATCATTGCTCGAACTATAAACCACATCATTGTACGATGTTTGGATCATTGTTCAAACTATAAACCACATCATTGTACGATGTTTGGATCATTGCTCGAACTATAAACCACATCATTGTACGATGTTTAGATCATTGCTCAAACTATAAACCACCAACGTTTGCTGGGCAACCCCATTATGAATATATCATCATCAGATAGCTGTAATATTGCTGACTGTTGTATAAAACATTTCCTTTCAACTATAATTGTCACAATTGTGTAGTACGTTACTTGCAAAAATGTGTCAAGATTGGAAAGTACAATTGTTACAACTAATTCTGCCCAACATGAGATTCAAAATTGCTTTTCAAGAAGTAGTTGTTCATATTCTAGAAACACAAAACACTGCCAAGCACATGGACTATTTCAGTTGCCTCTACATCTGGCTGTCCAGTAAATCATTCTAACAATGGAATGACAAAGGTAAAAATTGTGCGTTAAACCCAATGTCTAATTTTGTCTCGGATTTCGTACTTTACAGCAGCGTAAATAAGTCCATCAAAAGCCTGTCTCGTGCAGGGCTCTAATCAAACCACGGCCACTTAAACTTGCAAACCTGGGCGGATTTGCTAAACATAACTGACCTTGTGCGAAACAATGCCCATAGCCATATAAACACACCCAGACAAATGAAAAGGCCACCTTTAATAATACTCTACACCGAAGACAATCTGGACCTGAGCTGGCAATCTGCGTGAGGCCCATCCCCAAGTTTCATGACATATATTCCACAATGAAGTCCAATTAAATGGAAAGCAAAAAGAAACTGAACATTAAACTGGTTCATTAATTCAAAAATAGAATTGACAAAGTGATGCCTTTTGTCTATAACGTTCAATACAAAAGGCACAATTGGACCATTTTAAGATAAGAAATGCTTAAATCAGTCCATCAAAATATTTCAGAATTTCTTGATTTCCTTGAAAGAGTGTAAAAGAAGTATAATTTGCAAAGCAATCTTGAAAGCGCCCCTCTCCTGCTCCTATGATAATTCGGCCTTGTTGTGTGAAAGACCAGTCATGCACAGCCAACTTTCTAGTGCGAGGAGCCAGCTCTGAGGGCTATCTGTTTGTATCACCAGAGCGTGAGCCACACCAGCCTATTGGGTTGCCAGCAAGACACATGTCAATCAAACTGCTATATACAACACTTCTATCAATCAGAGTAAAACAGTAATGTGTTCATTGCCTAGAAAGGTGTTTGAAAACATGGCGTTTGACACTGCCATGTTTGCTGACAGGTTCACACCTTAACCTGTACTGAGGGAGGATATATAGTGTTGGATTGATGGATAGAGAGAATACTAAACCCTCAAAATAAACTAGAAAACTTCAAGGCCCTAGGCGTATTCCTAATCAAAACAGACCTAATTAAGCGCATCTAAAAACTAATTAATCTACCCATCCAAAATCCAATAAACATACAAACACCCACCTCACCCGGCTCCCTTAGTTCCCTCTTCCACCCACCTCGGCATTTATTCCAAATTTAAAAATTCCAAAAATTCAATATAATTAAGCAACCCCTAAAACCCCCCTCTTAGGTTGCACACACCACTTTCACCCTTTTCGGAATACACTAAATGGTCTGGCCAGGCCCGTGTGCGAAATACGCTACAGTCGGAAAGCGCACGTTAAATCTTCTATATCAGTCAGTCAGTCAGATAGACAGAAGGATAGGTGAGGTGAGGTGAAATGGGGTTTAACGTCGCGTCCAAGATTATTTCACTTATATAGCGACGTGCGTGCACGTGTATGTGTGTGTGGCTGCTTGTACTAGTCCGGACTGATGCCGATTTAGAGTGCTAGCTCACTGAGATACCATGCCGCAGTTTAACATGAATACCCCACTCAGACACAGTATACTGACTCCGAGCCGACCAGTCCTTGTTTTAGCCCCTTAATGCCAAGCGCCAGACAGGGTAACAACAAGTACCATCTTTTAACGTCTTTTGGTATGGCGCGGCTGGGGATTGAACCCCGGACCTTCCGCTCTCCGGGCTGACGCTCTACCACAAGACCACGGAGGCGGCAGAGAGAGGGATAGAGTTGGATTGATGGAAGGAAAGATGCATGAACGACAGATAGAGTTGGAGTAATAGATGGATAGAAGGAAGTGTGAATGGGTAGATTGATTATATTACAAATTTAAGGGAGAATGAATTATATAGCTTGGAGGATGGAAGGATAGTTAACCTCGAAATATCAGAGAGATTAAAAAAATCGGCATTTTTAATTCTCATAACCACTTCACCAATTTCAGCAATTTTGTATGTGTACATGTGACAATGTTGAACTATCCACTGTTCGTGTTGTGGCCTGTGGCCCCTGTTGTCTACTGCTGAAGCTACTGAATCTAGGTCTGCCTGCACAGCAAAAGACTAACACATAGTCTCTGAAATGAACATATCGTACAAAAAAAACAGTTGTTCAGTTATCTTAATAAAAATATAATAAAAAGGGAGCCCAGTGATTCTCTTCATTTTCATACTGCAGTAATCTAGACTTGCCAAACATTATAGACTTGCATGGGCTGTAGTTGATATATTTGTATCAGGGTCTGTAAGACAGACTAGCACAGCAACACTGAACACAATGACAAGGACCGCTTGACTTTCAACCCTCCATCTATGGACAACCCACAATCCAGCAACCAGTGATTGTCATAAAAGGTGACTATGCTTGTCGTAAAGGGGGACTAACGGGATTGGGTGGTCAGGCTCGCCGACTTGGTCAATGCATGTCATCGTATCTCAGTTGCAGGGGTCAATGCTCATGATGTCAATCACTAGATTGTCTGGTCCAGACTCGATTATTCACAGACTGCTGTCACATAGCTGGAATATTGCCAAGCGCTGAACAACATACAAACACTCACTCCTTCACTCTCTCATCAGAGAGCAAAAACATTCACCTGGTGCCTGCACAGTGAGATCGATGTCTTGTAACGCTGTCACATGCTTGCTCATCTTGCACTGGTACCTGCCACTGTGCGACCGCTGCACATTCTTTATCAACACACTCCCTGACGGCAGCACTGTAAACACATCTGCAACAAAAACAGCAAATTATCATCCAAGAGTTGTGAATTAGGATCCTCATCCCAACACTGAACAAGTGTTTACTGACCAAATTTGAACACAATCTGAACAAATAATGTGGGCATAAAAAACAACAATTTTGAAAAAAACCATGACATCATACATAAATCATAATAATCAGGGTATTTCCAGAAACACGTTGCCATGGTTTTTGCCCACTCCCTCAGCTGAAAATGTGCCATTTGCTTAGAATTTATGGTATTCTTACAGATCCCTGCCGATTTGTCCAGGATTGTACAAATTCCTCCTTCTCTATGATTTATGGAAGCATCATGCCCAGGATCGGATCTATTAGTTATAACACACACAGCTCCATCTGCTGCTGTCACTCAGTTGCCAACATCCGCTTGTAAGGGGAGGCAACTCTCCACACTCAGTTGACATCAGCTGGTGAGAGCACTCTCTAACTAAAGGAGGCGGAAACTTTTGGCCAAGGTATACTGGCAACGTGCAGACTTCAGTTGTCTGTGGAGATGGGAGTGAGGTCGTCAGCCCAAATTGTCTTGATTATGAAACATTACCATGAACTGATGATGGAGGGTGGGGTGCAAGCGCACGTAATTACAACGCGTAAATCATTATGACGATGCAAGAGGTTCTCATTAGCACTCGCACTGGAAATGTCTGTCACATAAGTAATGACCAACATCTGACGAGACACATATTCACAAACCAAACCAAACCCATCCAATAGAGTTCCAATTTTTCCAATCTCTGTTCTGATTTGCCCAAGTTCCCTCTTTCACATGAAACTCAGGAAGCATTGGATGAATGTAGGGCTAAACCATCCTTACCGCTGTATAAGTTCAATTTTCCCAAGCCAAAGCCCCTCAACTAGAAGAATGATACCATGTGACATATATGCTCTGGAAGTCTTTCAGTAGTGTTTGATGATGATCCTACTTGCATCTCTGTCAATTGAAAAGGTACAGTCTGAACAGAAGGGGAGTGACACCTTCATGAAGACCTACACTCAGAAAACAACGTAAACCTGCCACGATCACACCAGATTTACAAAAATATATCTCAACCACTTAAATACTGCAACTAAAAATCATTTCCAAATAGCCCTCGAAATCTGTGGTGGACCAGCTGCTTTTCCAACACCAAAACATCCACCCATTTATGACAACCCTCCACACAGACCAGGACATGACAACAGCTTATCACTGTCACCACAACAACCACCAAAACACCCATTTATGACAACCCTCTACACAGACCAGGACAAGACAACAGCTTATCACTGTCACCTCAACAACCACCAAACACGCATCCATTTATGACAACCCTCCACACAGACCAGGACATCACAACTGCTTATCACAGTCACCCTAACAACCACCAAAACACCCATTTATGACAACCCTCTACACAGACCAGGACAAGACAACAGCTTATCACTGTCACCTCAACAACCACCAAACACGCATCCATTTATGACAACCCTCCACACAGACCAGGACATCACAACTGCTTATCACAGTCACCGCAACAACCACCAAACACCCACCCATTTATGACAACCCTCCACACAGCCCAGGACATGAAACAGCTTATCACTGTCACCGCAACAACCACCAAACACCCATCCATTTATGACAACCCTCCACACAGACCAGGGCATGACAACAGCTTATGACAGTCACCGCAACAACCACCAAACACCCACCCATTTATGACAACCCTCCACACAGACCAGGGCATGACAACTGCTTATCACAGTCGCCCCAACAACCACCAAACACCCATCCATTTATGACAACCCTCCACACAGACCAGGGCATGACAACAGCTTATCACAGTCACCTCAACAACCACCAAACACGCATCCATTTATGACAACCCTCCACACAGACCAGGGCATGACAACAGCTTATCACAGTCACCCTAACAACCACCAAACACCCACCCATTTATGACAACCCTCCACACAGACCAGGACAAGACAACTGCTTATCACTGTCACCCTAACAACCACCAAAACACCCGACCATTTATGACAACCCTCCACACAGACCAGGACATGACAACTGCTTATCACAGTCACCCTAACAACCACCAAAACACCCGACCATTTATGACAACCCTCCACACAGACCAGGGCATGACAACAGCTTATCACAGTCACCACAACAACCACCAAAACACCCGACCATTTATGACAACCCTCCACACAGACCAGGAAATGACAACAGCTTATCACTGTCACCTCAACAACCACAACAAACATCCATCCATTTATGACAACCCTCCACACAGACCAGGACATGAAAACAGCTTATCACAGTCACCACAACAACCACCAAACACCCACCTATTTATGACAACCCTCTCATAGACCAGAACATGACAACAGCTTATCACTGTCACCACAACAACCACCAAACACCACCCATTTATGACAACCCTCCACACAGACCAGGGCATGACAACTGCTTATCACTGTCACCTCAACAACCACCAAAACACCCACCCATTTATGACAACCCTTCACACAGACCAGGATATGACAACAGCTTATCACAGTCACCCCAACAACCACCAAAACACCCACCCATTACTCTATCTTCTCTTGTTTCCTGGACAGAGCCCCCAGTCAGCCCACACCAGTCACCATTCCTCATCCAACTGACTTCTATTCAAAAGATGTTTTTCACAACATCAAGAATCCATTTGAGAACATAAGCCCGACACCCAACTTCCACCCCATTCGAGCGTGACCGACACTGTATTAAAGACCCTGATAAGCTCAGCGATATCTACCTCCATTATAACTCTTCCAAGAATTTTTCAAGATAGGGGGCTGTGTATTAAGGGAGATAAATGGATTGTCTCCCATTAAAGAACTCTCCTGCCAGGAGACAAAGACACAGTATGTTTCAGCATCTGTTGAGAAGCACTCACTGATGAAAGACGTGGGCATCCCTATGATGGATGATGCTCTCGCCACCAACTAGAAATACTGTACGTTTCCCCACTCCCAGCCCTCCTGGCAACAGGCTCCACTTGATAAAAGCTCCATTTATCAATTGTCAACTTCTCCCCATGGCTCCAAGTCAAACTCCAAAGGTAGTCTGGCAAGGGTTGGAATTTAGATGAGATATTTTGGCTGATTCTGACAAACCCGTCTCCAAGAGAGATGAGAAAAATTAGAAGCTGACAAAAAACAGGAGTCGGAGTAACATATTCAATTTTTCAAAAATACAAATTTCGGATCTCCCAGTGTTTTTAATAAAGCAGTTTCTCTGCTGCCAAAAGATGTCTGTGGGCTTCAATGTGAAAGATCTCTTTCATGAGTGGGGGGCATGGGTGGCCCAGGCGTCTAAGGCGCCGTGCAGAGTTGCGTCTAGAAACCTATGATTGTGGGTTCGAATCCCGGATCGCCCCATTTTATGTTTCTAGGTTTGTCAGCACCATACCCATGCTTGTGGGTTTCACCGAAGTGGTAAACGTCTGAGACCTGCATCACTTTGGGCTTTCCTCCCACATTAAGCTGACACGCCGTGATATAACTGGAATACTGTTAAAAGCGGCGTTAAACCCAACTCACTCACTCACTTTCACTTATGCCACTGCACTATATCTGAGTGATGTCATGTGTGTTCTTGCTACTCTAGGGGCGGTCGGGTAGCCTAGTGGTTAAAGCATTAGTTCGTCACGCCGAAGACCCGGGTTCGATTCCCGACATGGGTACAATGTGTGAAGCCCATTTCTGGTGTCCCCCGCCGTGATATTGCTGGAATATTGCTAAAAGCGGCGTAAAACCATACTCTCTCACTCACTCACTCTTGGTACTCTATATATTATTGCTCCAAGATTCCAAAGAAAACTGCCCTCAATCGACAATTCACTTCAGTGAAATTCAATCAAAAACAATACCAACTTCACACTTATATAGATGCCAGTATTAGGTTTCAGTATCAAACCTACTGTGAAACTTATTTCTTTTCTTTTGATACGGCCCACATTAAGATTCAGATTGAATTCATCAATCAACTAGTTTTATCTAATTGAGTGAGTTGTGTTTAACTCAGCTTTTAACAGTATTCCAATTTTATCATGGCTTGTCAGCTTCATGTGGGAGGACAGCCTGAAGCGATGCAGGTATAAGATGTTTACTATCTTGGTAAAACCCACGAACATGGGTCGGGTGCTGACAAACCAGAAACATAATTGGGATGAACCCGGATTCAAGTTTTTCATCTAAGACACTGTATGTTACATTCATTTGATAAAGTGGCAAGAAGTAGCTCTTAAACGCTGTTTACAAAGAATAAAGAAGCTGTAATCCATAAATAAGTGTCAAGTTTTTTATGTACAGAACAGTTTTAAAGTAGTAAACCAGTGTTAGAAATTGGCACTAGTCCTATAGTCTTTGCCAAACTGGCCGATAGTTAAGGTATCCTAAGGACTAGTAGAAATTTACCCTTTTTAATGGTTTTGCTTTATGTTATCTTTACAAGGACTAGTGGACTAAAACTGTTAGGTTCTACCGCTGTAAACAGTGCTGTGTTTTCACATTTATAAGGCCAGATATATACACAATACAGGAAACTGTTTGGGAAGATAGCTGTCTAATAAAAACAAAGTAACAAGATATATTGGTGAAAGGCCGGGATACTTAATATTTAATTACAACAGCATTTTTGACTGCCCTACAATTGAAAAGTATGATTTTACAGACGGCTGAATGCATAGGGATGGGTTTTTTTATTGAAAGATCAACCAGGTCTTTAAGAGACTATCTGACAGTTATGAGATCTTTCTAAGAGGCAAAATAAACAGACGAGATGGTCTCCCTATCAAACAACATAAAATTCTTATCCCCATATATAACTCCTACTACAAATTACTGACAAGCATAAGAGGCTGTTTACACTTGCAGAACCACAGGAAGTTGTCCCTGGCCAATCAGAATGCCCCATTCTTCTGAAGCTGATCAAAAAGTCAGATGGGACTGGCTACAAAATCTGAATTGGTTGATTAAAAAGTGGGAATGGAAACTCCATCCTTTAGGACTGTCATCAACAATCTGAGTGGCCATTCATTCTGCTGGAGATTCTGTAGGAATTCTGCCCTGGTTTCCATGGTAACTGACATGACATAATTTGTTTTGATTTGTGATACTGGTGTTTGTCTTTGGTATGGCAGCTTGTCTGGGCAATTGGCGGACTGGGCAATTGCCTCCCCAAGGTTTCTCCCCCTCCCCCATCCCCCCCCCCCCCCCCCGGGATCTTCCCAGTCCTTCCAAGCTGGCAGAGAGATTTTTTTCTTCTTCCCTCATCATCTCAGCCTTGCTACCAAGTCAGCAGAGAAGACAATTAGGCAATTTTAAGTTTACATTTCTTTGAAATCTCTTTATTTTGTTCCAAGGACAGTTCCTTCATATTCTCTTCATCTCATTCTAGGGACATTTCTTTCATAATCTCTTCATCTCATTTTAAGGACATTTCTTTCATAATCTCTTCATCTCATTCTAGGGACATTTCTTTCATAATCTCTTCATCTCATTCTAGGGACATTTCTTTCATAATGTCTTAATCTCATTCTAAGGACATTTCTTTCATAATCTCTTTATCTCATTCTAGGGACATTTCTTTCATAATCTCTTCATCTCATTCTAGGGACATTTCTTTCATAATCTCTTCATCTCATTCTAATGACATTTCTTTCATAATCTCTTCAACTCATTCAACTCAAGGACAGTTATTTTTGGTATCATTCAACAAATGTATTCACGAGAAGAACAACAATGCTAATTAGTTTGTTAGTTGTTTAACGCCGCACTTGGCAATATTTCATCTATGTGACGACGGTCAGTAAATAACTGATTCTGGACCAGACAATCCAGTGATTGACATCATGAGCATCGATCTACACAACTGGGATACGATGACATGCATCAACCAAGTCAGCAAGCCTAACCACCCAATCCAGTTAGTCTCCTCATACAACAAACATTGGTTGCTGAAGACCAATTCTAACCAGGATCTTCATGGGTTGATCAACAATAATTAAGAGTGATATGATAATCTTTAAGATATGCACTGTAGCCATTTATGTCTAAATTAGATGGTTTTGAACTGATTTGAAGGCTAAACATTCTACTGATGTACACAACTTGATACATTTGACATCATACAATACTACCACTATTGAAATACACCGTATCTATTAATACCTATCTATTTAACAACTATCAGGTGAACAGGTACTTGTAAATTTTCCAAAGAAAGTCATGACAATCAGAACTGCAGTGTCTCAAAAAGTTGATCCATTTTGGGAGCTACCATTTCAATGACACAGTGAGGGGAACAGAGTTACCTCCCTTCAACTAAGTGAGAATGCTTAGAGAACCTACAAACATGTTTTCTCCATGCTGTCAACTGCCATCAGCTGTTGTAGCTGAGTGAAACAGATAGGGACAGATAAGCCACAATCAATTACCTACCGATAAAAACAAAACTGCTGCTAAAGTAACAGATATTTCACTAAAACAGTTGCGTTTGGCTCTTGGTTTTGAGTTAATTTTCAAAGTTTTCTTAATATCAAAAGACACGAAGGTGAGATTCTGCTTAGCATCCATGAACATTCTGCTAAATTTTGTTTTCATTTCGGTTGAAGCCAGAAATTAGTGTTCTAGCAACATGTTATTTATTACAAACTCGTAGTTTACAAATTATTTTTTTTATATGTATTCACGTAGTTTTAGTTTGTTTTTGTTTTTTTCAATTTTCAACACGTTCTTTTAAGGCTTAATCCGGTTACTTCGCGGAGTAATACAAACTCGTCTATGTGAGTTAGTGAGAGTGTTTGTTTGTTTGTTGTTTAACGAGACACTCAGCAATATGCCAGCTATATGAAGGCGGTCTGTAAATAACCGAGTCTGGACCAGACAATCCAGTGACTGACTTCAGGAGCAACGATCTCGCTAGTCGTCTCTTTCGAAAAGTATGGTCGCCTTATTGATAGTATTCTATTGACAGTATAACAGATGAGTGACAAACAAAAAACGTCATAAATGAATCTGTAACTAGTTAACATCAGAACAAATATACTACTCAAAATAAGTTAAAGAACACCTGATTCTTTCATATTACTATAGTTAATTTGTCTTGGCATGTGAGATTAACTATAGTAATATGAAAGAACTGGGCGTTCTTTAACTTCTTTTGAGTAGTATACATTATTTACCTGTATGTCAAGCTACTTGGTTCAAACACCCAGTTTTTCTCGCATATTCTTGTAAATATCAACATATTTTCATAACACTTAACCAAACACTATGTATAAACTACTCAAAACAGCCATTGCTAAATATTTCAAAAAGCATCAAGAAAGTTTCAAATACTTGAACACTGATATCGTTACTAAAAAAACAAACAATGACGGCAATTTGAAAAATGTTCTCTCTGGTCGTAGATACATATCCTTCCATGACCTGCAACCTTAAACACAGTTCTGTGTAAAGCCAATGGGGACAGATAGGATTTCTCACTCAGGTGTAGAAAAGCCCAGTTTTTTGACTGAGAGGGATTTAGAGCGATTGTGCCTGTGAGGTAGTTGTGTACTAGTATGTTGTAAACGCTGCAAGCAGGATCTATGCAAGTATAGGGGATCCTGTTTCAACGCCTTTCAACTTCTAACCCTCCCAACCACTCATGCATGACTGTCAGATCAGGTTTCTTGGCAAAATTGGTGATAGCTAGTTGATAGGGAAATACCTTCACAGGCAAACCCTGCCTGTCAATCAGCTGGTGGCTGACCAATCAGTAAGCAGGACGAGCAGGGGTGTGGGGAGTCTGGGCTATGTTGTGTTTTAATGTGTTTGAGGGAAAACAGAGAAATTGGATGAAATTGACTCAGCTTTAAACCTTGCTGACGGTTCTCTGTAACAAGGTTTAAACTGAATGAAGTCAAGTACTATGTCAATACTTTGTAAAAGTCTCACAAAAGTGGGAAGATAAGATAAGATAAGATAATATTTATTGCAGAAACATTCCATTACGGGACAGATGCAATTTTTTAAATTGACAAAACATTATCATACATACATACATCATACATACATACATACATACATTGATATTGATGGCTTCATTATTTGACAGGATGTAGTGAAATAACTTGTTTTCATGACTGAACATTTACATTGTGTGTGCATAATTTTCCAAAGAGTATATTTCTTTCTTGTGTGTGTTTAGTACATTGAAGTAGGGAGGGTTTTTCATCATCAATGGTTGAACATGTAGAGCATAGTCTCTGATGTAGTGGGGTGGGTGATATAGTTACTTTATGGTTACTTAATCTTAGTTTAGAAAAGTGCAATCGATATTTTCTTACTTTACAGTGACTGAGATAGGGTTCTAATTTTATATCATTTTTAAGTATCCTGTATGTCCTAAGTTTGTTTCCTGTGCCTCTGGTTGCCATTTGAGGCTTCAGTGTGTTGACCCATGTTTCCAGTAACAGAAAGAGAAGACTGTTTCACTGAGGAATGAACTCGGTGTTCTGAAAACAAGCTGGCTTCATGTTTGTTGTACAGGGTGGATCTTGGAACAGCTGGTTTACATTTATATATTCCCAAGTTTGTAACTAAAAGTACCGTATTCGACGTAATAAGCGCCCCGCTCTAATAAGCGCCCATGGCGATATTTGCTAATACATTGGCAAGTGAATAATCCCAATTAGCACCCTTCGGATTGATCAATGTACACAAGACTTATTTATTCGCGTATAATACGCACTCGTGTGTTATATGCACCCTTAATAATAGGCTATTAAATTCTGGAAAAATATATATGTCGTATATAAACAGTTCAGGCTGTCAGCATAGACCACGAAATTTATCTTTCAACTCTGTTTTTTCCACCAAAATAATATTCTAATATTCTGAGAGCGCCCTGGGCACTTATTACGTCGAATACCGTCCAGTCCAGTTAATCTGATTGGTTGCTTGCATTTGATCTTATCAAAGTAGCGAGTCGGATTAAGAAGTATCAACTTTTGTGATTGAAAATTGGTAAACTACAAACGATACAAACACTTAATTAAAATATTATTTTTTTAAATTGAAAAATTCATATTGTTACGTCATATTGTTATCGGAATATGTTTTCTTATCATGCAACCTCTAAAGCTCAACACAAAACAACTGTTACGGGCTGTATGACTGATTCAAGATCCTTTAAAAAGCCTAGTCTGGAATGGATGTCGCCAGTTTGAAACGTGTTGCAAAGCTCAAGAAAGTTGTTTCTTAGTGGCTAATGTCGACTTCCTGTTAGTCATTTCATTGGTCAGTCAAAGTTCGCAGAAGGTCGTTCTGACGTGACCTGTAATGAGATGTCTTCAGCGGTAGCAAGAACTTATACTTGATTTAAAAGAGATTGAGGTAATCTAAGCATGGGATTAATCCTGTTTTGTTTACTTAAAGCATTAACTGTTTATTGTTACAAGTTTATCTCTGCAGCCATTGTAGTATGTGCTCACAGGGAGATGACAAATAAAATAAAGTAATCCAAAAGGAGCCCAGAACGATGCTTAATTCAGGAGCTAGAGCTAGACTTGCCAAATCAATCTAGACTGGACTTGGATTAAATCATAACTTATTAATAATGCATTGATCAGAAATGGAGAATCATTTGTTTTGTTCATAGGTCATGTGACCAAGGCTTAGCCGTGGCAATGGGAAACTGCCATACACTGATAAACAGTCCCAAACCGAAACTAGGTTTGGCCTAAACCTAACCACAGTATTTTCATGAGGAAACAAAATACACCCAAACTAATTTTCTGATCATAATGAACTTACGAAAATTCTCATCAGCAAATTAATCTTTTCAAAAATAACTAGCACCGCACCATCTGTAGGTTGTTTTTTCCTGCACCCTCTCTATGATAGATGCACACATCAAGGCCCCCAAACAGATGGCAACATAGAGAAGTAGGCAGATTTGTCATCCATCACCAAACACTGTGAAGCCAGCGACTCTCCTCAAATCCCAAAGCACTAAATATGAAAATCATATTTCTGGGTCATAGGTTTTAACTCTAGTTTCCCCATCAGTCTAACGTGATGACTCTGGATGTGAAGAGCGCAGGGAGTTTGAGCTGGCTGATACCAAGCTTCCATGTTTTAAGTGTTGGGCGAGGTTTTGGCTCATTACCCATATACAGGCCCACATGTTTCCATTGGGAACGGGAGGGATTCAGTTTCCTATCCTCTTTCTTGCTTCGTTAGTTTGTGCCGGTACATAATTAAAAGAATATCATAAGGTTCTTCCAGTGCTTCATCTCTGTTAAAGCCACATTGCCATATTGGAAACATTGGCATATTTGAAAACAACCAAGTTTCTTGTTTGTGGATGAGCTCAGATCATCACCTCAGATCGGAGGGATTAACAGTTGTTGCAAATGAGGTGGTACATATTTGAAAACAACCAAGTTTCTTGTTTGTGGATGAGCTCAGATCATCACCTCAGATGGGAGGGATTAACAGTTGTTGCAAATGAGGTGGTGCATATTTGAAAACAACCAAGTTTCTTGTTTGTGGATGAGCTCAGATCATCACCTCATATTTGAGGGATTGACAGTTTTTGAATGAGATAAGGGTAACCCTTACAAGTTACTTGGTGACATTGTCTCTCTTTAACCACAAATGGTGTATGAATCTATACTTATACCTATCTATCAGATATGTATTTTAAAGTGAGAAGGGTGGTCTGGTAGCCTTGTGATTAAAGCATTTCCTCATTTTAAAATGAGTGAGTGAGCTTAATGTTGCTTTGACCAGTATATATTTTATTTATATCAAAACATTGAAGTTATGCAGATCACTCATGTTTAACTCTTAGTGAGTGAGTGAGTGAGTTGGGTTTAACACCGCTTTTAACAGTATTCCAGTTATATCGCGGCGTGTCAGCTTAATGTGGGAGGAAAACCCCAAGTGATGCAGGTGTCAGACGTTTACCAATTCGGTGAAACCCACGAGCACAGGTATGGTGCTGACAAACCTAGAAACATAATTGGGGAGAACCAGGATTAGAACCCACAATCATAGGTTTCTGGCGTGCCCAAGGGACGCAACTCTGCACAGCGAATCGCGGCGCCTTAGACGACTGGGACACCCGTGCCCCCTTAACTCTTAGTGGAAATCTGCAAGCATCTGAATATTGATTTTAGTGATATGCAAACAATCAACATTCAGACTCAAATACTATTTTAACACCAACTTTACACATTGAACCAGGATCTGGTAGTCAAATCCCACACTGATTATGACCCTTGGTCTATCTGTAATATTCACACGTTTTTAGTTTCAGCAAAGAGGAACATATTGAAGAGAATGTACATTTTTAAGAAAAGTATTCTTCTAACAACTAATTGTACATGATGAATAAATCAAGGAGTCAAAATCTCATCCCAGGCACTTATAATCCATGTCATTTTCTTCATCCAAGTCATTTTTACTTTGGGATTCTCATGAAAGCTATCAGGTTTCAAAGGCAAGGCAGCCTTTTTTCAACCATAACAGATTCTAATCACTAAAATGTTTACTCAGTGTTGCCATGGAAACTGATAGTTACTCAAAATGTTTGATTACAGACAAGACAACAATCCGTTGAAACTGACCTGAAAACAGAAATGACCGAAAACAACCCAATTTGATTAAGTCATATGTTCTAGCTTTGTGTCAATACAATCAAACAATCAAAGAGATGTAAATTGTCTGTCTGGGGTTGGAAAATCTGGTGTTGAAACCAGGGGTCCGGAAACCGTCATATGCGCCGGACTTGTCCGATTGGGAATCACAAATGTCTGGTTTAAAATATTGCTTACCGGACATTCTTAAATTTTGACCGGACATGATCAACAGTTAGGACTGAGCAGTTTCTGTCTGCAGTTGTAACACAATGAAGATTATCTACACTGACAAGCTTTGTTTGTTTTGATTGCTGTAAATACATCGTATCTACATGAAAGTCCAATCGGTCTATCACTGTAATAGGCAATAAACTGAGTTGACACTGATTAATTGAGGATTAATTACTGACAACATCTTGTTAATTTGAGAGAAAGGTGTTTACAACTGTACATAAATACAAACTTTAAACATCAATGGTTTAAACGAACCGCATTACAAACCACCCTCAATCTAAACAAGGCTCTCACTCTAGAAGCAATACTAAACCCACAAAATAAACTAGAAAACTTCAAGGCCTTAGGCGTATTCTTAATAAAAACGGAACTAATAAAAGGCATCTAAAAACACAATAACCTACCACTGAAAATCACATAAACAAACAAACATCCACCATACCCAGCTCCCTTAGTTCTCCTCCCCAACCCCATTGGCATCTATTCCAAATCTCAAAATTCCCAAATTCTATATAAGCAGCCCCTAAACCCCCGTCTTGGTTTGCACAGACCACTTTCACCCCTTTCGGAAACACATTAAATGGCCTGGCCGGGCCCGTGTGCGAAATACGCATCAGTCGGAAAGCGCACGTTAAATCTCGTAAGTAAGTAAGTAAGTAAGTACGTCCACGGTTCATACTGCATGTCTACTCCCAAATATATTAGTTACACATCACTTTGCTTGGATAGATCTAATTATATAATCATCAACATTGTCCCACCATTATGTTCACATTTAACTGAAACTGTTAAAATGGTGATAGTTTCCCCAGAACACATTAAATATGGGTTCACAGAGAGAGTATAGTCAACATGTACACAATATGTACTGGCAGACGGTACAACACATATCATGCAGTGGAACCAAATTGTTTCCTCTCCAAGACGCAAGCACCAAGAGAACCTCTAATACTGTGCGATATCATTATTTATACAACATGACATGCTTCAAGGACTATTTACATTGAATAGTGATGGTGTAAATAAAAACACATGTTTGGGGCTCATAGTTTGTAAAGAGCAGCCCATAAATCAGTGTTATCTATGTAGGAACCACTTCAAAGCTTCATGGAGGATGGGTGATTTTCAGTGAACGTGTACATAACAGAAGAGGGGTGGGTGGGGACAGCAGGCTGGAGGGTGAGGGAAAATTGTAGTTGGGGGTGGGGCGGAAACAGAAAATTGGACGGTTGGGGAGAGCAGGTTTGAGGGTGAAGGAAATCTGTAGGAGATGGGGAAGGGGGTCGGGGAGGTCAGTTTAGAGGAATTCGGACAAGTGCTTGTGACTTTGCAGCAATGTTTGGGCTGTATATCTCTCATCATCAATGTTTCCAATAACTTGATCCTACAACATTCAAGTTTTCTTAAACCATCATCAGGTTCTGTTGTGAGACCAGCGTTAGAAATTGGCACTAGTCCTATAGTCCTTGCCAAACTGCCCAATGGTAAAGGTATCATAAGGACTAGTAGAAATGTGCCCTTTTTAAGGATTTTGCTATATTTTATCATTATGAGGACTAGTGGATGAAAACTGTTAGTTTCTAACCCTGGAGACATTTTGATATTCAAAATATGTTCATAACTGACAACTTGTTTCAAACTGCAAATCTCCTCCTGACACTTCCAACTTATTCTCCAACCAGCAAATCCCGATTCTGTGATTTTGTGATCACATCCCATAAAGCTTTGCCCCAATATCTCTCATGCTCTGAGGAGCTGGTATCAGACATTCAATCTGGGCCCAACTTAAAAATCTGTTTTTGATCTCAGGGGCAATAAGTGAAGTGAAAATCTTGCTAAGCGTTCCATCAAAAACATGCAATCTGTTTCACAATCTACAGTGCAGGAAAAAGATCTGGTCCTAGTCAAACACCCTGCTATATCTACCCCCTGCTTGTTATGACCTGATAGGCAGTAGACATGCCAGTCAGTGCAGGTCTTGTAGACAGTAGACATGCAAGTCAGTGCAGGTCTTGTCATGACCTGATAGACAGTAGACATGCCAGTCAGTGCAGGTCTTGTCATGACCTGATAGACAGTAGACATGCAAGTCAGTGCAGGTCTTGTCATGACCTGACAGACAGTAGACATGCCAGTCAGTACAGGTCTTGTCATGACCTGATAGACAGTAGACATGCCAGTCAGTGCAGGTCTTGTAGACAGCAGACATGCCAGTCAACGCAGGTCTTGTCATGACCTAATAGACAGTAGACATGCCAGTCAATGCAGGTCTTGTAGACAGCAGACATGCCAGTCAATGCAGGTCTTGCCATGACCTGATAGACAGTAGACATGCCAGTCAGTGCAGGTCTTGTCATGACCTGATAGACAGTAGACATGCAAGTCAGTGCAGGTCTTGTCATGACCTGACAGACAGTAGACATGCCAGTCAGTACAGGTCTTGTCATGACCTGATAGACAGTAGACATGCCAGTCAGTGCAGGTCTTGTAGACAGCAGACATGCCAGTCAACGCAGGTCTTGTCATGACCTAATAGACAGTAGACATGCCAGTCAATGCAGGTCTTGTAGACAGCAGACATGCCAGTCAATGCAGGTCTTGCCATGACCTGATAGACAGTAGGCATGCCAGTCAATGCAGGTCTTGTAGACAGTAGACATGCCAGTCAATGCAGGTCTTGTAGACAGCAGATATGCCAGTCAATGCAGGTCTTGCCATGACCCGATAGACAGTAGACATGCCAGTCAATGGAGGTCTTGCCATGACCTGATAGACAGTAGACATGCCAGTCAGTGCAGGTCTTGTCATGACCTGATAGACAGTAGACATGCCAGTCAATGCAGGTCTTGTCATGACCTGATAGGTAGTAGACATGCCAGTCAATGCAGGTCTTGCCATGACCTGATAGACAGTAGACATGCCAGTCAATGCAGGTCTTGCCATGACCTGATAGACAGTAGACATGCCAGTCAGTGCAGGTCTTGCCATGACCTGATAGACAGTAGACATGTCAGTCAGTGCAGATCTTTCCATGACCTGATAGACAGTAGACATGTCAGTCAGTGCAGATCTTTCCATGACCTGATAGGTAGTAGACATGTCAATCAGTGCAGGTCTGTAGACAGCAGACATGCCAGTCAGTGCAGGTCTTTCCATGACCTGATAGGTAGTATACATGTCAGTCAGTGCAGGTCTGTAGACAGTAGACATGCCAGTCAGTGCAGGTCTTGTCATGACCTGATAGACAGTAGACATGTCAGTCAGTGCAGGTCTTGTAGACAGTAGACATGCCAGTCAGTGCAGGTCTTGTAGACAGCAGACATGCCAGTCAGTTAAGGTCTTGTCATAAAATTGACGCTCACAACATCAGCTGAATTAAGAGATCCCAAAGTACACATATACAACCATGAATCATAACTGAGGCAAATCCTGTCACATGATCTCATTTAGCAGATCCTGGCATTGCTAAGGGAAGAAAGGAAGCAAGTCACCTACCTGTAGAGTTCCCCAGACGGGTGCCACTACTGTCCTGGAGGTAAACTTTTGGGGGGTTCGGAACATCGACCGGGGACGAACAAGGTATGACAACCATCCCACTCTCAGCAGCAGTGATAGCCAAGACTGGTTTAACCGGGGAGGAGCCCACTTCTGAAAAACAATCAGTTTCATGGTGTATAAGACAAATATGACATCTTGTGTATCACATACTTGACATCACACATTGGACCTCACATATATATTTATGGGCACAGGGACATTGAGCTGACACTGTTCACAAACTGTACAGATTATAGTCTTTACATATCCTTTGATGAATAAAACTTGTGAATAAAATATATCTTTAACTTCTTATCTTCATCCCCCAACATCTAGTCTTCCTAATTTCTCACTGGACCATCTTCCTGAGGCAAGGGCATTAACTGACAATAAAAGTCCAGTTTCCACCCTTGCTGAACAAGGCTGGAACTTCCAGGTTCAATCAAAGCGCCACCAGTGGCTATTACAAGTTATGTCCCTTCTATTGACCAATCAGATTCCATCTCTCATAAAACTTGCATTTGCTTAAAAAATATGTCCGTGCCCAGTCAAGACGATCTGATCAATGATAAAGATCTTTATTTAATAAAACCCTGTGAAGTGCTTCAAATCCCTTGAACACCTTGATTAAGAACATGTAAAAATTTGTAAAATAATAGTCGACACCCATTGAAAGTCCACCTTTGCCAAACTTGGTTACATTTTGGCTGGACGAATGATTGGTTGGTTGGATGGTTGGTTGGTTGGTTGATTTGTTGTTTGACAGCAGTCTGTAAATAATCGAGTCTGGACCAGACAATCCAGTGATTGACATCTATCCACGCAATTGGGATCAATGACATGCATTAACCAAGTCAGCAAGCCTGACCACCCAATTCCATTAGTCGACTCTTACGACAAGCATAGTCGCCGCTGGATTAATGGAGTCAATGCAGAGTCTAGTCAAAATCCTGTAAACAACATGGATCTCAACGTGCAGATTTTGGTTGACTGCAGGATTTGCAACACAAGGTCAAACCAAAATGTTACTCTGGAATTCCAGCCAAGTTTGGCAGAGGTGGATGCTGGACTGTCATAGTCAGTTAATGGGTAGTTGCAGTGGTTCATTGGGCCTAGTTTGATGCCCCACATGGGTACAAGACCCGTGAAGATCAGGGATAGAATAGGTCTTCAGCAACCCATGCTTGCCGTAAAAGGTGACTATGCTAGTCGTAAGAGGCGTCAAACGAGATTGGGTGGTCAGGCTCACTGACTTGGTTGATGCATGTCATCGATCCCAATTGTGTGGATCGATGCTCATGATATTAATCACTGGATTGTCTGATCCAGGCTCTATTATTTACAGACCGCCGTCATATAACTGGAATATTGCTGAGTGCGGCGTTAAACAAATAAACAAACATGGGTACAATGTTTGAAGCCAATTCTGGTGTCCCCAGCCTGGGTTATTAACTAAAAGCCCCAAACAGAACATTATAAATCCAAAATTACATCAGAAATTAATCTATAACTACGGACTTGTCTCCTTCACACCAGAGGTGGTCATGTAGCCTAGTGGTTAAAGCGTTCGCTCGTCACGCCGATGACCCGGGTTCAATTCCCGACATGGGTACAATGTGTGAAGCCCATTTGTGGTGTTCCCCACTGTGATATTGCTGGAATATTGCTAAAAGCGGCGTAATACCATACTCACTCGCTCCTTCATACCAGCCACTACACTTTATCAAATCAACCGAAAATCCGAAATCTTAAACTACATCCATTCTTACTCCAACAGAACAGACTGCCGCCACCAACTTATCTCAAAAGTGTAACATAATGAATGTCCCATCTACAACAAAGCGTTCTCTCAACAACACTTTTTTAATAACACTATCTCAAATTGTCATTACCAGGGGGAGACAACTCTACTAGAACAAAAACTTGACAGTGTACACACTGAAAATACACTGTGGTTCCTCACTCGAATCTAACACAACAAACTCTGCCTCTATTTCATTCAGCTTGTTACAGAGCACATAAGCAGTTTTTAATACCCCTGGTGTGTTGAAGAAAGCGAAATTCAATACAAGCCCGTGGCCTTAATGTTTTTCCTGAGCGGTTGCCAGGACAGCCATTTTTCCCTTTTCCAGGCTGCCTCCTATGCTTAGCCGCCTGTACTCCAAGACCCCAGCAGCAAAGGCACCATGTACATGTGGGGGATATACGTCTCCGTTAGCCCCGGCCTTACAGTAATACGGAAACACAATGTTAAGAATAACCCCAAAAAACAAGTACAAAATGTTGTTAAATAAATACATTATAAGCTCGCATAGCGGGAATATCTACACAGATCGGTGCCATCTTGAAGCCAGAAGGGAGATTCGGCCAGTGAAAGCAGGTGGAACGATGTCGGTTTTCGTCTCCCCACCCTTCCTTTCCCTACCCCAAACCTGGACGGATCATGTTTACCTAAATCCCAAATATCCCAGGTGAGGACCAGGTGTAAGTGAACATTTCTACACATAATGTGTCAAAATATATACATAATCTACACTGCCGAGCTTGCCGAAGCCACGATCTTGCTGCCTGGCGACCTTTCAGGGTTCCTGTAATGTTGCCGATCTGTTTGTTTCTGCGGACATTTAGCATCCAAACATGAAAATAATCACGGAGGGGGTAGTCTTCTCTTAAGGTGTTTTGCTACACATAGGTCTTGTATTGGAATCCGCTAGGGGTTAGAGTATGTTCGGAGGTCAGGTGTAGTAATTAAGTCCAAGTTTATAACACAACATTAAGTCTTTTACAGCGTTACTTTTTACCTCGTTCACATTATATATCTTAGCAAAGAAAAGACCCAAACTACCAATAACAATTTCACAAAACCATTTGAAAGTATCTAAACAATATGCCCACACTAAAAATCCCCAACATAATGTGCTCACTTAAAATGCAGCTAGAAATAATATTTATCAAGGAAATTCGTCAATTATGTCATTTTTGAAATAATAAAATCTCCCCAACCAAATTATGAAAATATTTCTACAAGGTCTTCACCTCTGTTTACAACTGGCACATGGGGGTCGGAGTGGACATCATGTTCCCATCATCGCCACCAGGCTCCGTACCAATGTAGGTTAAACCAACAGCCACAGCACAGAGAGCAATAGTCATCCACAGCAAATCATTAAAGCCGATCATCTCGAAAGAAGGCCATTGGAACAACTACATGCTACCACTTCAACCTGTACGCAAATGTCTTTTTCATGACAGCTCTTCAGATTCGGAAAGAAAACTCAACAATAGGTACAACTACCCATAATCCCTGATTTCTCGAACCAGTGAATGTTTGCTCAATTAGGGTTTGAGGTTTCAGTAGAAATTCAAAACAGATTATGCGAACGGTTTGTTTTTGATGTGGGTATACCGCAATCTTCCTAATTTCAAAAGCAGTTCTTCTCGCCTCCGAGATAGTCGACTGCAAGGGATCTGTACTGGGAGATGTTTCCAATTTTGACAGAACGTTCTCATTAGTGTCAAAGCCAAGCTTTTTTCTCTTACACTCAGTATGAGAACGATGTATTCTGTAACTCTCCGCGGTATTAGTTTCAGGGAGCTGATTTTCTGGCCATCTTTGTTTGTGATAATATGAAGCAACATTAGCATTTATTGGGATCTTAACACCTTCCTCTTGGAAAAAGCTGGGTGAAAAGGCACACTAAAACACGATAATTGACCCGACTTTTTTTTATGTCCATATCCAATTTTTGCATCAGTATCCAGTTTTTACATCAGTTTTTATTTTGTAAGAAAGAAAAGACATTTAAGCATCAAATAACTTAGTGTAACATCCACTAAAACATGGTAATGGATTAGTTCTAGTTTTCTTGAATCAGTCAGTGATGTTTCTCTACTCTACAGAGCCATAACATAATCAGGTTTTAATGTGGACTGGAAACATAGAAGCTAATACATTCCTATAAAAATATGCAAAGTTACTGATAAAAACCGATCACACTTATTTTTTTAGAGTTTACAGGCATGTTTTGGGGGGATCTTTTTTATATAAACAATGATTTATGTTGGAGAGCATGATTTCCATCCTGATAACATCTTCCTGTATGCAGGGTGCATACTTCAAGATATGCTTGGGGTTAAAAGATGGTGTTACACTCATGCTCAGTTGGGGCTACTCTTTCACACACAGTTCTTAACATGGAAAAATAATTAAATTCTGCTGACAGCTTATCACATCAATAACCTTTAACCTTTGTCTACAGCAAAAAGCAGAAGTGATAAACTTCTCCCTTCTGGTGCAATTCCATTAAGATTTGTTCAAATACATGTTTTGGAAGAATTAGTAACTTCCTGCTCAGAGTGATGGCCTTGGAGCGGGGGAGGAGCAGGACGTCCGGACCTGGATTTCTCCATCTATCGTTCTATTGATGAATATTCTATGACCTTGCGCTAAGATATTCAACTTTTGTACAGTATGCTCTCATGCTAAGATGGTCATCTAACATCCAGTATGCTCTTAGGCTAAGATAGTCATCTATCATTCAGTATGCTCTTACGCTAAGACGGTCATCTATCATCTAGTATGCTCTAAGGCTAAGATAGTCATCTATCATTCAGTATGCTCTTACGCTAAGACGGTCATCTATCATCTAGTATGCTCTTCGGTTAAGATGGTTGTCTATCATCCAGTATGCTCTCATGCTAAGATGGTCATCTATCATCCAGTATGCTCTTACACTAAGATGGTCGTCTATCATCCAGTATGCTCTCACGCTAAGATGGTCATCTATCATCTAGTATGCTCTTCGGCTAAGATGGTCATCTATCATCCAGTATGCTCTTACGCTAAGACGGTCATCTATCATCCAGTATGCTCTCACGCTAAGATGGTCATCTATCATCCAGTATGCTCTCACGCTAAGATGGTCATCTATCATCCAGTATGCTCTTACACTAAGATGGTCATCTATCATCTAGTATGCTCTTTGGCTAAGATGGTCATCTATCATCCAGTATGCTCTTACGCTAAGATGGTCATCTATCATCTAGTATGCTCTTACGCTAAGAAGGTCATCTATCATCCAGTATGCTCTTACACTAAGATAGTCATCTATCATCCAGTATGCTCTCACGCTAAGATGGTCATCTATCATCCAGTATCCTCTTACGCTAAGACACGTGGACTGCTACCCTGAGGGAGTGATGTCACACAATTGTTTGTTTCTTACTTAAAACAACATTCAGCAAAATTTCAACTTTTTCTAACAGTGGCCAATAATCCAGCCAGACAATCCAGAGATTAAAATCATGAGCAACGATCCACCCAGTAATCAACCAAGTCACCGAGCCTGACCACCCGATCCAGTTCATCGCCTCTGACGAAGACCTTTTCTGACCCAGATCTTCACTGATCATCAACTAACTCATTTGGAGGAACAGCGGTAGAAACTAACATTTTTGGTCCACTAGTCCTTATAATGATAATATATAGTAAAACCCTTAAAAATGGCAAATATCTACTAGTCCTTATGGGGGCGGTCTGGTAGCCTAGTGGTTAGAGCGTTCGCTCGTCACGCTGAAGACCCGGGTTCGATTCCCGACATGGGTACAATGTGTGAAGCCCATTTCTGGTGTCCCCCGCCGTGATATTGCCGGAATATTGCTAAAAGCGGCGTAAAATCAAACTCTCTCACTAGCTCACTAGTCCTTATGATACCTTAACTATTGGGCAGTTTGGCAAGGACTATAGGACTAGTGCCAATTTCTAACCCTGAGGAATAAAACTCGTTAACTCACCTGGAGGTCGAAGTGCCACAAGAGGGATGCTGATGATGGATCCGGCAGCGGCTGACGCCACACACTGGTATATGCCTTCATTTGATGAGTATTCAAAATTGTTAAAATATAAATTGTCTCCCCTAAACTCCAATCCATTGTGGTCTTCCTGTTTCAAAAGCTTGCTGTTAAACAGCCATTTCACTGTGGCATTTGGAGGTGTCACCTCACAATATATTGTCACTGGGGCATGATGGGATATCACAGAAGTCTTTGGTTCCCTCAGAAATGCCGGCACTGCACCTGGAAAATCAAATCAAACAAATGTTAAATAAGAAGTATACACAATTTAATCATAATGAAATAAGTATAGCATTTGTTTTATTTATCTCCTCGTCTTGATACTATCATTATACAGTGAAACCCTCTTTACACAGTAAAACCCTCTTTACACAGTAAAACCCTCTTTATACAGTGAAACCCTCTTTGCACAGTGAAACCCTCTTTATACAGTAAAACCCTCTTTGCATAGTAAACCCTCTTTATTGAAACTCTCTTTACACAGTGAAACCCTCTTTACACAGTGAAACCCTATTCATACAGTGAAACCCTCTTTATACAGTGAAACCCTCTTTATACAGTGAAACCCTCTACACAGTAAAACCCTCTTTAGTGAAACCTCTTTACACAGTGAAAACCTCTTTATACACTGAAACCCTCTTTACACAGTGAAAACCTCTTTATACACTGAAACACCCTTAATACACTGAAAACCTATCTATCCCGCACTAACGTTTAAAAGGAAATCATCCGACAAATTTCCAGTTTCATAATCCAGACTTTATAAAATCCTCGTTGACAGGTTGTTAGACGAACTTTTTATGTATATAGAATCAACCTGATTTGAAACCAGCTTAGAAAGAAATAACCTAACCCTCAACCTTTTCATTCCTGCTATTCCTGCCAGCTAGCGACAGTTGAAGAAACTGTCCCCCTAACTGTGCTAACGGCTGATAGTGACAACACACTATCATTCCCTAGAGGTGGTCAAGTTAACAACATGTACCAGTACAGTCAAGTCTCGTTAATCCTACACTTGTTAATCTGACAATCGGCTTTATTCGACACTAATGATGGGAACCAACTAAATCAGTGCTATTTAGACCCATTAATCCCACAGTCTCGCACTCCGACTGCGACTCACCTAATTTGCAACGAATTACCGAAATCACTCATTAATCAGTCATGTTATCTGACACAGTGATCAGCGTACTCCGTGGTCATCTGCCCGCAAGTACACAGCCCGTGTTTTGATGCTGGTAGCTGCATATTACAACGGCTGCAGTGATAAACTTCCTCAACAATAAACAATTATTGTTTTAAATTTACCCTTAGAGGTTGCATGATAAGAAAACATTTTCCGTTAACAAGGTAACATAACAATAGAAATATTTATTTGTTCATTTTTTCATTACATGTTTATATTGTTATCTATCATGTAGTTGTTCGATTTTTTATCACAAACATTGATACTACTTAATTTCGTGCATCCCACACTCATTAATCCGATCATATGCAACCATCCTTGTCAGATTAACGGGACTTGACTGTAGTTTAAGGATTTCCAATTCTTACAGTTGCTTATGGAAGGCCAACACAAGACGACAAAAGCCAAAAAATAACAATAAAAAAGCTGTAGTTTATTCTATTTCAATAATATTACATTTTTTAATTAAAAAAAACACTTTTTAATAGTTTCTGCAATCGGTGAAATGCGTGAACACAAAACTTAACTTTTTAACGACAAAACCTTAAAACAAGAACGAAACATGCCATCAGCAAGTGTAGAAGTCCACACGGTCAACAAGCACATTGAGACCCATTTCTCAATTTCTGTGTTTGACTGACAGATGATACAACAACATGAAATACAAGATTTTGACCACAAATACATGAAGCAGCTGATTGGTCAGATGTGACAAGCCAGCGACCTATTTGAAGCAGGGAGACCAGTCCCATGATTTCCACAACCTGAACTAACTCCATGGTATTTACCAGGCAATGGCTTCATGACAGGACAAACAACGAATCCAATGAGCTGAACTGTCGGGGACCTTTCAGAAAGACACAGTGCTCCCTTTTTTCTTAATATCCTCTTGCTTTTCCAACTGTGAAAGTAGGCACAGGTCACTAGTCATTCATACTGCTTGCTAGCATACCCAAGCATTCAGCTTGTGCAAAATCCCAACCATTTCCCCTAATAGTCTGTGGGCCTTGTGAAAAATGGGGAATTCTTAAAAGATTCAGTCAAGCAGTCTTCTACGTTATTACTTCAGGCTGACAACCTCACAAAAGCCGCCCATGTTAAAACTGGCCGACACAATGGCCGATTTCAGGGCAGTTCCTCACCATTCATTCCCTCCCTTCCCCCTTCAAGATGCAAACATGGGCGCACAGAAAACCTACGATTTACTCATTCGCCTATTCCACCAGTCAACCGTGCTCAGACCAGAGAAAATCACCAGTCTGGTTGTCACAACCCCTAATTTCCAAAACAGTAACGTCCTATCGGAAATAATAAGGACAAATCAAGGGGGATAATTTGCCACGGGGATGATTGCCTCTCCCAAGAATTGTAGTGCTAATTGGAGACTTGTCCTGCCGTACAATCGTGCCAAGTCACGTGAAAACCCTGTTGGCTCGATTCTATATCACCTTCACCTCAAAGCTCTTCGCATTATAGGTTCACACAATTAAAAAAGATTTTCACTCAACTGATGCGTAAACGTGAATTTCCGTATTTTGAAACCCCTTTCAGACAAACCGTTTTACAAAAAAAGTCGACTCAGCCTTCCGTGTGGTCTATATTGTAACCATAGCAACCAGTAGGCCCATCTTAACAAATGGTGTAATTCTCGGCTCGTGTGCTTGCTTCTGTGGAGGATATTCCCCAATGGAGGACTCGCACAGCCACCTTCTCCTCGTCCATGGACACAATAAGCGAGTAGAGGGATTTCGAGTTCTTTTGTCACCAGTGAATTCCCCTTGACTTTTGACAATCCAAAAACATTTCAAAAGCTCAGCGGGACTGCTCGTACCAAGAACACAGTTACTATGGACTAACTCAGAGAGCATTATCAGTTTCAGTGTAGACAAACCAGTGAAGTCTTTTGCTTCACGACTTCAATTACAGCAGCTGACAACAGCCTATTGTGTAGAAAAACTTAGCAATATGATAAAGTCCCCTCTTCGTTGTCTCATCACCATTCAAACATTCTCCAAATTTGACTCATTATCTCGACTCAGTGGTTTGAAAACCTGAGGTATTAATAATGAAGGCCCTTTCTTCGTCTGTGAGAAAAACGAAAGTTTCGGAAGGGGAGGCAGCACGTGCGCTCCCTGACTCATACCAAGCCAAGGCCATGTGTATAATAATCCGTAATTTTTTAAGATACCCATATTGAAATTTCCAAAATCAAAACTGATATATAAGATACAAATGGAGAACATCTAGAATCATCCAAAACAAATCTATTACACTGTTTCAGACACAGAAGAACACTTAAACCTTATCAATAGATAAAGCGACAAAACCCTTTCCATATCCAATAGAAATCTCAGCATGAAGCAGAGTCGATTGTACGATTCCGACTATGCTATGAGCATATGTACATGAATCACTATAAAATAGTATAATGATATCAGGTGTTCACGAAAAGGGGAGCGAATCCAGTCCCACCTGTTGCATCCCTCAAGCAATATAAAATTTTAAAACACTGGTGTACCTGCACCAAAGCCTTGAAAGACTAAAGAATACTAAAGTCTTAATCGATACTCCAGTTTCTGAATGAAACTTAAAGATATTTTGAGTGTTTCATTAGTGGACGAGTTAGTGGATGGGAGGGATTTGGTACATTTACCACTTTGCTGAAACCCACAAGCATAGGTATGGTGCTAACAAACCAAAAAACATTAAAATGAATCTGGGATTCAAACTCTCCTGAGGGACATAATTCTGCTAGTTATTTGTGGCACCCCAGTCAACTGGACCACGCGGCCCTCCCAGGTGTTGCATAATGCGACCCGTGAAGATTCCGGGGTAGAATAGGTCTTCAGCAACCCATACTTGCCGTAAAAGGCGACTATGCTTGTCGTAAAAGGCGACTAACGGGATCGGGTGGTCAGGCTCGCTGACTTGGTTGATGCATGCCATCGATCCCAATTGCGTGGATCGATGTTCATGATATTTATCACTGGATTGTCTGGTCCAGACTCAATTATTTACAGATCGCCGTCATATAGCTGGAATATTGCTGAGTGCGGCGTTAAGCAACAAACCAACCAACCAAACCAAGCATAATGCAGCATCAGCATCACTGAAGCAATTCTCTGATAAATCAGTGAAATGATAAAATCAAACAGGCCCTAAGGACTCAGAATAGACAATTAGTTGGACGTCAACATTTTTATCTGAAAATGGGAGCTGCCCGGGTCACTTTGGTGTCCATTTCCACAAACCAAACCCTTTCATGTGAAGGTGTGAAGTGCGATATGAACTCCAACAATTTCATTTTTTTTAAATGAAAAGACTGGAATAATCAGCTAGTGTTTTAAAGGGTTAAAAGCCACTTTTCAACAACTGCACTGGTGTCTCGGATGTGATGGTGGTGCACTAGGAGGAGGAATTCTCCAGATAGCTCGGCAGCCATTAACTCAATGATTGTATAATGAATATGGGCGATTTATGAGGAGTTCCTGTCACATAAAGCAGAGGATTGTGGGAAGGCACAAAGAAGCTGTGGTATCCATCACTCTGGGCCGCCACAGCTTTGATGTTGCAGCAGCAACTGGCTCTTTAACTTCAAACCTGGAGAGTCTAAAACACCACCCTGACAGTGAGTGAGTGAGTGAGCTGGGTTTAACGCCGCTTTTAACATTATTCCAGTTATATCACGGCGTGTTGGCTTAATGTGGGAGGAAAGCCCAAAGTGATGCAGGTCTTAGACGTTTACCACTTCGGTGAAACCCACGAGCACGGGTATGGTGCTGACAAACCCAGAAACATAATCGGGGTGAACCGGGATTCGAACCCACAACCATAGGTTTCTGGCGAATCGCGGCGCCTTAGACGACTGGGCCACCCGTGCCCCCCACCCTGACAGTGTATTGGGAGATGCGATCACTTACCAGGGAAATTAACGCAGTCGCCATCACAAATATTACACAATGTGTGCATGCTCTTACGAACATGGATAAACTTCAGACACCACAGAAAGTGTCTCCTCTACCCTGTGGGAAACCACAAATTGGTACCTTTCCAAAAGGGGATCGATACATCTTGAAATCAAACAAACTCTTGGCTCATTTCTCGATTTGGGCTTCATGTTTGTTTGTTTGTTTGTTTGTTTGTTTGTTTGTTTGTTTGTCTCTTTGTATAACAGCACCCGGCAATATTCCACTTACATGACTGTGATTGACATCATGAGCATCGATCTACCCAATTGGGATACGATGACATGCATCAATCAACTCAGTAAGTCTGACCACCCGATCCCGTTAGTCGCGTCTTACGTGGGTTGCTGAAAACCAATTTTTCCGCCGATCTTCACGGAGGTAGACAAGCCTGGGTTGCTGAAACCAATTCTATCCCGGATCTTCACGGGTGTGATTTACTTAACTCAAAAGTCTGGTTACTAGCGGACTAGTTGCCATGTTCAGACATTATTGTTTACCCATAATGCATCTTGTGTTCATGTTGATGCCTAAAACAGTTAATCATTTTCACATTTTCGCACATTTCCAATCTATACATGAAATGTCGTTGGTAGAGCTGAAAATATTATATGCAAATGTGCAGATATTGTTTGTTGTGGTTTTGTGTGACTAAACCTTTCTCCGCGAAGAAATGCATACAGGCATGTTTGTCTTCTGTTGTGAGCCTCAATATTTGGCGCGCATCATATGTTTAACTCATTCAATGATAACACATTTAATGTGATTAAAACAACAGCGGAGGTCACGCTGACCGATCTCTTACACTCACTGCACTTAGTCCCAAAGAACAACAAACCCTGTTAAAAACAACATTAGCTTAACATTGAGACACCCGTGTTTTGTGATGGCCAAATAAGTGTTTTTGATAAGCCTGATCATGATAACAGCTTCGGTAAAGGGGAAAGGATTTTTAAAAAGAATTGTAACGCTTTTGAATATATGAACTCCACACAAATCCCATTAGTGTAGAAAACTGACAGTATAATTTAGTGAAGACATGTGGTAAATAGATGTGTTTGGGTGAACAGCTCTTCCATCTGAAAACAGGTACCCAAACGTAACAGGTCACACGAACATCAAGAACGACCTTTTCAAGTGGATTTTCAAATCTTATCTGTGGTGCAAAAACCTTATTTCAATACTAGAGCGATTTTGTTTTCAAAGTTCCCTATTCCTTGACACCAACCATCTATCTGGTGTTTCTGAACATGAAAACGATTGCTCCAACACACCCAATGACTCCATTATCTCGCTGCTCTACAAACATCCTGCTAGGGAGCCATGGGCTTGGACAGATGATTTTCGCATCAATAGTTGGAATATGATACAAAAAATGTCAGTCTGCATATTACTAGAATCATTTTTTCCTCATCAAGAGAACATGTTGGAGTGTTTTTTGGTTCTCAGACGGTTTAAAGTTTTATGATAATTTTCTCCTTTAGCTGCTAAATGTAACAAGTTACGAAACATTTTTCCAGGCTAAAATCACGTTTTTAATGACAAAGATAGAGGCACACAGAAGAGGGCGCTTTGGATTGCCATGTATTTGTTTAATGTTTTGCATCGAAAGATGAAAAGATCCTGAGATGTATCCAATCCTTTCATCATCATCATCATCATCATCATCACCACCACCACCACCATCCAACTCTTGTTATGGTCCATAAAACATTGAAGGTCAATAGGTCGACACTGTGGGTGAGTGAGTGAATGTTTTACGGTTCACTATCACAGTGTCGTGTACATTGTCAAGTCTGGGTCGGGCAAACACAGTGTCGTGTACATTGTCAAGTCTGGGTCAGGCAAACCAGTGACTCCTAGCATGAGCACAAACCCCACCATCCTGACATACAAGACACATTGAGCCAGCTCACACACTGAACCCATGCTCAAGCTTTTGGTTATTTGGGTATTTTATCATGGTTAACATTTATACTAAGTTATCCTATAATAATTAGATCCACATCAAGTGTTACGAGTTACCATGGTGTAATATTTATACATCATTTCATATAATAGTTTAGCAAGTAATACTTACCATCAGGTAAAATGCATATATAAAATATCAGTAGTATCATCAGGTAAAATGCATATATAAAATATCAGTAGTTTCATTCCATAGTTTTTTAGACGAATGCTAGCCTAAGGTAATGGGAGCGCATCTCCTAGACATACTATTCAATAAAACAAGAGTTACGTCTACATAGTTTAATTGAATAGTTTGTCTAGGAGAGCTATAATTGTTATAGGATAACTTAGTTAACCATGATAATTTTACCCAGGGATTTGATTTTGATTGGGTATCTGCAGGTTGTAGGGGGTATTAAAATCTTTTGACCCACCTGTTTCTTGACATTTGGGTATTTAACTTAAAACCTGTTTCGTAACATTCCCTGTAAATTATTTATAACTATTTGATTAGTAGCCTGCTTGAAGCTCCTTCTCCGAAAACCACATTTGTTTGCAAAATCTAGCATTGTAAGAAAGACTCTATGGTTTTAACTACCAATCAGCGACTAATTAAGATACAGAATGTATCAGTGTTTGTTGCAGAAGCTTTTCCGAATGTAACTGTCGGTAAGCGAATTTCGCGATTGGGTGATACACAATCATTTTATCTCACAGTTGTTATATACGGAATCGTTTTATCTAATAGTTATGATATACGCATTAGTTTTATTTCAATACCGTATTTATAATTTTTGTTGCGTATTTGATATGGTATGATTTGCAGGGGTAGAAACTAACATATTTAGTCCCCAAGTCCTTAAAATGATAACATACAGCAAAACCCTTAAAAATGGCAAATTTCTACTTGTCGTTATGATACCTTAACTATTGGCCAGTTTGGCAAGGACTACAGGACTAGTGCCAATTTCTAACGCAGATTTGCCAGGTTACAACTGTACCCCAGTAACCTATGCTTTACACCATGTAACCACCCGGTCCTCTAATGCCAGGTTACATCTGTACCCCAGTAACCTATGCTTTACACCATGTAACCACCCGGTCCTCTAATGCCAGGTTACATCTGTACCCCAGTAACCTATGCTTTACACCATGTAACCACCCGGTCCTCTAATGCCAGGTTACAACTGTACCCCAGTAACCCTTTGCTTTACACCATGTAACAACCTGGTCCTCAAATGCCAGGTTACATCTGTACCCCAGTAACCTATGCTTTACACCATGTAACCACCCGGTCCTCTAATGCCAGGTTACAACTGTACCCCAGTAACCTATGCTTTACACCATGTAACCACCCGGTCCTCTAATGCCAGGTTACAACTGTGCCCCGGCAACCTATGCTTTACACCATGTAACCACCCGGTTCTCTAATGCCAGGTTACAACTGTACCCAAGTAACCTATGCTTGTTGTAAGAGTCACTCAAAATGCTTATCAAAACCATTTAATTCAAGTGCGGAATGCAGTAAAGGATAAAACACCTCTTTTTATCAAAGTTTCCAAATCGCAAACAATCTCCAACTGTTTCCATTCTCACAGTCTCTTTACACAAGAGGTTAGCTCGCTAACTAACCCCCACTAACACGACGCTGGCTAATTTCTCCGACACATCACTAACTGAAATATATCCCTTTTCTAATTGCTATAGACAACAGAGGTTCCACACGCACAGGCATGAGACTCTCTGAGACATGTGAAATGAACATGCATGGCTGTGAAACTTACATATCACGTGCCTTCCGACTTGATGCAAGAACTCATGCTTTCAAACTTGGCTTTCAGAAAACAAAAAAAAGGTTATGCAACTATTTACTCTTGTAATTAAGCCGACGGTCTGGGGGCGGAGATCGATGGTGTTTGGTTTTCCCAGGTTTGTGAAAACACTTTGTGGCAACGTGAAGAACTTCACTGTCATGATATTTGGCCTCCGTTCCTACCATACACTGTTTAGTCCACTTGACATGAAATAACCTACAATTTGAGCCAATGAATTTTAAAGGGTGAGAGAAAAAGATTATTTACATTATTTGATTTGTTAATAATCTGTAAATCACTTCCTTACTATATTTTACAGGTTCTTTTCATTTGCCACTTTTCAAGTTAAAAAAAACACTTTCGCTTTATCTAATGTTTTTCATATAAATCTAACCTTGCCACTTAAATTTGTGTCTATGACAAAGCTTCTAATTATCATAATCATCTGACAGGCTTAGGAGTGAGTGAGTGAGTGTGGTTTTACGGCCCTTTTAGCAATATCAGGGCTGGGGACACCAGAAATGAGTGAGTGTGGTTTAACGCCGCTTTTATCAATATCACAGCAGGGGACACTAGAAATGGGCTTCACACATTGTACCCACATTGTTTGGGAATCGAACCCGGGTCTTTGGCGTGATGACTTGCTTCCCATAGGCACACCAGAAACCTATGATTGTGGGTTCGAATCCCAGTTCAGCTTCTAGGTGTGTCAGCACCATACCCGTGCTCGTTGGTTTCACAATTGGGCTTTATCCCTCATTAAGCTGACATGCCATGATATAAGTAAAACCCAACTCACTCACTCATACACCACAATGCTATAAATATTTATCATGATCTTATTACCTGTGCCACAGAATTCTTGTAATATTTCTTCTCTATCCCAAGTGGGCTTTGTATAAATTTTCATTTCTTCTTTAATGCAAATTAAAAATGATAAATCCTGATGAAAATCTGTATAAAATTGAATAAAAATATTTCTGAGGTTTCATTGCCTTCCCCAGATTAAAATGGCTTGTTGTTGCTACCCCTCATCGAGCCAACCACAGCCCTATAACCCCGTCTTAATCCTCCTGCCTGTCTTTGGAACTCCTGGAGCCCCATTGGCTCCAGCCTGCTTGATGAAAACCAAAACATGTCTCTGACCCCTGACCTGATGGTTGACCTTTAACCCACACAGCATTTTATCAGAAAAATAAGTAGGTTGGGATGCATCAAAAAGTGTGACTGCGGAAACCGGATCATGTGCGGAAACCGGATCATGTGCGAACCTGATAATGATGCTAAGTAGAGACCTTACAAAGAAGGGCTGATGTCCTGATATGTTTACCTACATGATTACATTTTAAAAACTTGTGAGAAACAAGTCTGGAAGAATATCCTCAGCTGAAAACATGGTTTTCAGGAACCAATTTTAATAGTGGAGAATAATTAGGGGTTATCAGTCCTATATATAATTCAGCAATATTCCAGCTATATGATGGCGGTCTGTAAATAATCGAGTCTGGACCAGACAATCCAGTGATTGATATCATGAGCATCGATCCACTCATTTGGGATACAATGACATGCATCCTGTTAGTCACCTCTAATGAGTGAGTGAGTGAGTGAGTATGGTTTTACGCCGCTTTTAGCAATATTCCAGCAATATCACGGCGGGGGACACCAGAAATGGGCTTCACACATTGTACCCATGTCGGGAATCGAACCCGGGTATTCAGCGTGACGAGCGAACGCTTTAACCACTAGGCTACCCGACCGCCCCACACCTCTAATGGCAAGCATGGGTTGCTGAAGACCTATTCTAACTAAGATCTTCATGGGGGACAAGCATGGGTTGACATCACCTTAAAGCGATGCAGGTTGCAGATACTTTTAACTTTGAAACTATGATCATGAGAATGGTGCTGGTTGGTTGGTTGTTTAACGCCGCACTCAGCAATATTCCAGCTATATAACTGCATCTGTAAATAATTGAGTCTGGACCAGACAATCCAGTGATGATATCATGGGCATCAATCCACGCAATTGAGATCGATGACAGGCATCAACCAAGTCAGTGAGCCTGACCACCTGATGCTGTTAGTCACCTCTTAAGACTAGCATAGTCGCCATTTACAGAAGCATAGGTTGTTGAAGACCTGTTCTATCCCAGGTCTTCACGGGTCGAATATGGTGCTGACAAACCAAGGATCTGGGGTTCAAACCCCATCAGCTGATCCATGGCAATCAAATAGTGAGTGAGTGAGTATGGTTTTACGCCGCTTTTAGCAATATTCCAGCAATATCACGGCAGGGGACACCAGAAATGGGCTTCACACATTGTACCCATGTCGGGAATCGAACCCGGGTCTTCGGCGTGACGAGCGAACGCTTTAACCACTAGGCTACCCGACTGCCCCGGCAATCAAATAATTGTGCTGAGTCATCAAACACACTTCTATCTCTTTAGCTTTCTTACCCATGTTCTGTACATACTTTAAAAAACAAATAACATCAAACAGAATTCCTTTTTTTTCAGCGTTACCTTTGATATCTCAAATTACAAAAAATTCTCTTCATAAGTGACAAAACTAAAATTTCAATTGAAAATTTTAATTTCAAAAAGTTTAATTTCTTCCATCCGCTATTAGTTGTGCATGGCTTGTGTTTCGTTTTAGATTCGGATGAACTGTTATCTTAACACTTCCAGTCCAACAAGTATTTCAAAACATAAATAGTTGCTCATTCAGTTATTTTCTAATCTAGCAATCTAATGACTTCCTTCTTTAAATCGGCCCAGTTTGTCATCTGGAAAATCAGCTTTGGGAAGTTTCAAACAGGAAACATGCATGACGGTCTGGAGAGTCAAGATCATAGAAGTTAACTTCAAGAAAATAAAGCTCATTTTATGATATCAGCAGATCTTTATTATATCATATCCATAAATCTATCAGTGGCTTATTATTCCCCAAATACTTTTTCATTGATGATTAATAAATTCACTGTGTAGATATGTTCAAGTTTCAAGAGTTGTCTCCCTGCTCTGACTTACAATAAAATTGATCTGTTAATGGACTTTGTCACTCTCCTACCATGGGGCCGGCAGCCAGCTAGCATAGTACCTCTGCCACAGGCCAGTGCCATGTGACGATTCGCCACATCTTTCACAGTCCATTCAAGATATTGCATATGCTTTTCATCCGTTTCATGTTTGACAAGTCCACACATTTTCATAAACAAATGTCAGAGAATGGTTAACTTTTATTGAGAAAGTATGCAAATACGTAAAAATCTACTTGTTTTTGCGTAGTTATCCTATGTTTACATTGGTTGTAGCCCAACGGAGAGCTACTGATACGGTCACTTTGATGCATAAATATATATTGTCATGCAACTCACTGTCGCAGTTGTAGTAGCATATCTATATAGTTATGCAAAACAATATGTAAAGCGCCTCCAAATACTTGCATTAGTCTGTTCTATACTGATTTCTGAAAAAGCGCGTTTGTTTACAAACAAGAGAAAAGTCCGGTCACGTGATATGCAAATTAGCCTGTGGCAGTGGTGTTATGCTGAGTCACCACTGCGACGGAGTGTGGGACTTTGTGACAAGTATAATAATTAGTCGCTTGTGTGACTTTGCATAGACCATTTTCGAGTGTTTGACTTGTGTTGAGTGAGTGAGTATAGTTTTACGCCGCTTTTAACAATATTCCAGCAATATCACGGCGGGGGACACCAGAAATGGGCTTCACACATTGTACCCATGTCGGGAATCGAACCCGGGTCTATGGCGTGACGAGCGAACGCTTTAACCACTTGGCTACCCGACCGCCCCTGATCTGTTAATGGACCTTGTGACAAGTATAATAATTAGTCGCTTGTCTGACTTTGCATAGACCATTTTCGAGTGTTTACTGACTTCAACAAACCATACATATGAAAAGCTGTATTTTTTCATAAAATTGACTAAACCCAAAACTAAAAATGGAAAAAAAGATTTCAAACACTTGTCATCGTTGTAGTTAAAACTATTTCATCTTTTGAAATTCAGCAAAACAAACACTTTCAAGGGCAGCAAAGAAAATTTGAAACTTTGCCGAGTAAATCAAACCACAGACAGTCACCATGGCAACTAGTCTTGGCACATTAAACCATAAGACTATCAACAAACATCCTCATTAATATTTATAAATAAACGTTTTGGATCAGTTCATGAGATCTAAGACTCCATCTACAAGTTTACTCAGATGTATAGATTCTACAGGCCAGACAGGGAACGAGGCCTTTATGACAGGTGTTGTCACAAATGTTTTGCGGAGAGCACAACTTTCAAACCCATCTTGCCAACCAGGCAAACATCAAATGTCTGCTTTGGAGGAATGCTGATGATAATTTTCAACTTCACTGAACATGGTTCAAAAGAAGAACGTCTGTTTTGGAATCGACTTGTAAATAAATGAGCGACTGCCACAACCTCAGACCAGAGTGAGAACCTTCTCAGACCTCGTACAGATATTAAATATTCACACCTCCAGCCCGGATCTTTTTTTTCTTTGGGGACAAGTACAGTTCAACATCTTGGCCAGGTTTGAGTGAGTGAGTGAGTTTGGTTTTACGCCGCTTTTAGCATTATTCCAGCAATATCACGGCGGGGGACACCAGAAATGTACTTCACACATTGTACCCATGTCGGGAATCGAACCCGGGTCTTCGGCGTGACGAGTGAACGCTTTAACCACTAGGCTACTCGACTGCCCGTGGCCAGGTTTGAAGAGGTGAGGAAGTCAAGTCATTTTTCAGTTCAATTTTAAATTTAAACAAGGGAATCTGAGAATGAAACCTAGGACTAGGCTGGATTTGTCAACACCCTATCCACTTACTTACTTCCAATGTTCAACATCATGCATAATGATCCACAAATCTCAGGACTGTGACGATCCAGGGTAAAACTGGTCTTCAGCATAAGAGGCGACAGACGGGATCGGGTGGTCAGGCTGGCTGACTTGGTGGATTCATGTAATCGTATTCCATTTGATCAATGCTCATGATGTCAATCACTGGACTTTCTGGGTCTGAGACTGCCATCATACAGCTGGAATAGCTGAGTGCGTTGTTGAACAACAAATAATCAAATCGAATCGCGAACACAGATTAAATCTGTCCTTCAGTTGTGAAATATATCTTATTTCAGTAAAGAACCCAGAGAACGACAGAGGATGTCTTAACATCCTTCCAAGTTGCCATTCCTTCAGTAATCACCAAACTAAGGATGCAAACATCAAACGAACCCCTCATGAAGTCATTTCATTATCCGAAACCTGCAACGAGATTCATGGCGTGCAAACTTCCCTAAGTTGAAATGCTAAGTTGCAAGGTAAGGCAGAAGACATGTGCAATAAAATGTTGCTCGTACCTCTGATTTTTAAGAGATTGCAGTGCCATCATAAGAAAAGCAAACAGCTTTCTAGCGATGTTCATGAATACTGTTAGTTAATAGTCCCATTCCCCAAATATTAGACTTGCACAAGTCTCTAAGCCAAACATTATTAGTCTTAATCGTAATTTCTAGATAATATAAATAATAAGAACAAGTTGTCCCTATAAGAGACTGGTGTACTTGTATTGTCCACTTATCTAGACTTGCCTATTGTAAAGACAGAAATACTTTGCACCCATAGACTTATCATTCAGTACAGACTTAGAGCAAGGCTACCCAAATATCAACACTACAGTTTGTGACTTACAGCAAAGCTCAATATTTTAGCCTCCAGTTAAAAGTCGCCAGCTTCCTTGGCAAGCTGCATACTCTTCATCAGAGATGAATATCAAGAAATGTTTACTTTGAAAACATCCTCAGCACCTAAAACTGGCAATAAAACACCGTGGCCCCGGGTTTCCAGCCTCTCTTTGGAGTGTGGGGCACGACATGTTCAAATTTTAACACAATCAAAAGATCTATCATTTTCTCGGAAATAAGACTTTATTTATTTAGAATTGTTTGACTTGAAAGCTGATTCTATAATGGTGGACTGATGAAAGGCACGCTGTTTTCATTTGTTTTAGTTGCAAGAAGTTTGCACTTGATATTCCCGCGGAAGTATATATGCAGGTTTTCCTTGATGTCTCCGATCCACAGTTGGAGTACAGTCCACAAGCAGATCCCACTCGCGACTTAGTGTCTCGGACATGTCAAAGTCATACCATAATTTAAGTGTGGTAAGTCAGTTGGGTTTGACGCCACTTTGAACTGCGTGTCAGCTTGATGTGGGAGGAGTGGGTGAATTGGGTTTGACGCCACTTTGAACAGCGGGTCAGCTTGATGTGGGAGGAGTGAGTGAGTTGGGTTTGACGCCACTTTGAACAGCACGTCAGCTTGATGTGGGAGGAGTGAGTGAGTGAGTTGGGTTTGACGCCACTTTGAACAGCACGTCAGCTTGATGTGGGAGGAGTGAGTGAGTTGGGTTTGACGCCACTTTGAACAGCGAGTCAGCTTGATGTGGGAGGAGTGAGTGAGTTGGGTTTGACGCCACTTTGAACAGCGAGTCAGCTTGATGTGGGAGGAGTGAGTGAGTTGGGTTTGACACTGATTTGAACAGTATTTCACTTATATCACAGCGCGTCAGCTTGATGTGGGAGGAAAGCGCAAAGTAATTTACTTTACGTTTAACATTTTATCATTTTAAATCAATATGTATTGCAAGTAGATATTTTTGCAACTGGATAATGTGTAAGAACAAGTGCTTCGTACATTCAGAATTGCACACAGCATTTGTCTACTGTAAACACACAAATACTACTCAAAAGAATTAAAGAACATTCAATTTGGTCATGACAGATTAACATTAGTCATATAAAAATAACTGAGTATTATTTAACTTCTTTTGAGTAGTACACGTCAGACTTGATGACTTCAGGTGAATTTAAAAGATTGAAATCTCAACAATTCTAGCTGAATAAAATCAATATGATGTTATGGAAAGCATAATGCTTTTGAAATCTATAAGATTCCATTTTCAAAAACACAGGCACCAAGTTAACACGATACATTTGGCTATGAATGGTTGATTACAACAATGACCAACTTTCATTCACCTATACTGCTAGAGCCATAGAGCTCTGTCATGGTCGCGGTTTCCCAAATTCCTCATGTTAGTTCTCTGAGACTATCATCATTGCCTCGCCCAGCTCTCACAATTAGAACATGCATATTATCAATCTGCCAGCAAGCTACCGGCTGTCAATTAACTTACCACATGACAAAATCATTTATTGAAGCATATTTGCCTGAATTTGTTGATACCTTCCCAAGTATAAGCCAGGGGGGGATGGTTGATGCCTTGATCGGGCATACACTAAATGGCCGAGCTACATGTATATCAATATCGCAGACAATTGTGTAAAAAACTTACTAAAAAACGTCTATTTTAAGCTTTCTGCTTCAAGGTAATTTAAATGCATGTTAATTCTTCCCCAAAGGGTTCTCGGGTCTTAAATCTTGTGATATCTCTGTGTTGGTGGTTAAAGTCCCAGACTAAGATAGGATCTCAGACAGAACTGTTTTGCCGTACAGGAAAATGCAGTTCTGATAACTCCAAGCATAATCTTCAGAGGAAGTGAAAAGATCATTTTTATTACTTTAAGAGATCGGCCACCAGTGAGATTTATTCACAAAGCATGTTTCAGATTGGTAAATGTCAGTTTTATTTGTAGGTTTAGAAGTTTGGTAACAGGATTAGTGTAACAATCCTCCTCATCATCATTGTCATCATAATATTTTATCATCACCATCATCATCATCAAAATATTTTTTATTGTCATCATCATCATCATCATCATCATCATCATCATCATCAAAATATTTTAACAAATTAATAAATTATTGTCGTCATGCATAGCCATTATAATGTACTTTACTGTTTTATTAAGTATATCATCAACAGGTGATAAAACACATTGTCTCGTTACTCCTTTAATCAGAAGACATCAAATAAGTGATTTGATAATCTGACATTGTATCTTCCATTGTTGTCCGTCATTTTCTAGCATATCATGGAAATAAGGCCCCATCAAACATCTCCCATAATATCCAGTATCACCAATATTACCATTCCTCTGCGAAATGTGCCAAACATTTGAACTTTTGCCCTATGCATGCCATTTTGCTGTTTTACAAGCAAGCATCTCCAATGGCCCCTTGTCTACAAACACCACAAGCCCAGTGTAGGCAGACATCCATTTCCATTGATGGAACACCAAAATGGCATCTTAGAGGCCACTCTTTCAACCAAACAAGAAATGGTGCTTTGAAGTCCCCCAAACTGCCTCCAGGAACCAGTCTCAGACTCTGACATTTGGGGATCCCCCCCACATCCATGCTGGGATAGATTGGAGTAGAAGACACCACTTAGTGGAATTGTATCAATTATCAAAAGATATTTTGGAACTATTTTCACATGTGTTGTGAGGAGTTTCTTGAGACTTACATCTGACGGTAATGATAGCCTTAGGGGTGTTCGTGTGTAATACAGAAAATATGTCTGAAAGTGTTCAAATGATTTCAACAAAATCTTTCATTCTGTGTCCTACATTTGTTTGACCAAAAAAACAAACTAAACTGTGGATTGGTTGTCTGTCTCTGTGACTTGGCGGATTGTGCGCCATCACCATACCATGGCGCCAATGGACCTTGTTCCTGCTGTCGACCAGTTCTTGGTCGGACTGTGATATCATCATCATCATCATCATCATCATCATAATCATCATCTACAGATTAAAATAAAATGCAGCAAAGAGGGTTTGGGTGATCCTGGCACAGTCAGGCTGGTTAGGCTCATCATCAGCTCAGGGCCCTTGCCCCATCTACACGCAGCCCAGACAGCGAATGGTACATCTCCCAGGAAGCGCTGCCTAGTCAAACCCGCCCAGAACTTTTAGGAGAATGTGAAGACTCCCAAACACTGCAGCCATCTACATAACCAATTTGGCCGGCCGTTTGTCATTTTATATGTACAGCGGATGTCACAATAATAAAATATTCTTATTCTTCTTCTGTACACGGTAAACATTTTCCAGAATGGACTTCTCCTATTGGATCCATGCTGGGATTCAAACACAGGCGTATGGTGAGATCCATTGACCACTATCCCTCCCTTTAAGGACACAAACCTTAAGAACTGATTCTTACAGGAATCCTTGCAGGAAGCATTTCAAAGAGGACAATGCAGTACAATGTTCAAAGTTCGGAAAGTTAACAAGGGAGATAACTCCATCCCACCAAGATGGGTCACAATCAATAACAGCAAAGACACGGTACATATGACAGCTCAAGCTCCTTCCCAGCGCGTGACACCTTCGTTACACTCTCGCTGCCACCAGTGTGGGCGCGGCCATTACAAGAATCTTGAAATTTGCCCTCCTAACCCATATGTAGTAACGCTTATACTTTTGTTTATGTCTTTGGGAATGCCATCATATTTCAATTTGAAAAGGTTTATGACTGACCATGTTTTCCAGATGAATTTACTTTGTTGTTATGATAATCAGATTGGTTCGAGATTGCAGACTAACGGAAAATCAACCAACTTCTCCCTTACATTCTTACTATATCAATAACACGATAGTTTTAATGAAACAGAAATTCAAATTGACAAACGAAGAGAGTAATTTAGCAGCGATAGGTGTATTCGGCGTCACGACAGTCGTCACTTGTTTTGTAAACATAACGGTCATTCGGTTGCGAGTTCAACTCCAAGCATGGTTGTGGCCACCTATTCACAGTGGGGAGTTTTGACTGGTGGCAGCGATAGTATAGAGAGCTCCGGGAACGTACTATCGCTGTGAGGAGCTTGATGACAACTGTGACATACCAACCAAACGATACACAAACACCTAAGCCTACAGAGCTCCAGATAAGCTGCGTAACTGCGTAAAATACGCATCAGAAATGCAGAAATACACAGTAAAATATAATCCAAGCGTATCAAATACGCAACGAACATTACAGATACGCTACAAAAATAAAACTTGTGCATATCATCAAAATATTGTGAAGTAACCCTGCGTATTCGATTAGCAAATCAGCAACCTATTTTGAAAAAAAACGGGCATTCCGTCAACCTTGCCAAACACCACGATGACAGTTACATCATGATCATTTGCCATCACACTTTCTTGTGGAAGTATCGTGGTATTTTTGAGTCCTATAAAGCTCTCGAACCCACACGACACCAGTTTGCAGGGACTAGATGAATAGTGTTTTAAAATATTTAACTTAAATACTCACATGTGTAAAAACTAGTGGGTAACAGAAATTTGAATACACAGATAGAATTACTGATACCCAATGATTTTAAAATGCATGGGTAAAATACCCACAACACCAAAAGCTTATCTGGAGCTCTGGCCTATCCACCTACCATTGACATACAAAGTGACAAAAACAAAAAACAAACTCCAAAAACAGTGTCAATTAATGAAGGGTCTCTTTTGCACCCAAATCCCTTGATTTCACACTATACTTACCACCCCCACCCCCCATCCCCTTGGAAAACAGTCCCCACAGCAATCCAAACATAGCCGGCTTCTAACAGATTGCGCTTCACCCTTCCTGCCTGTATCAAGCTTCAAGCCTCTCGCTTTGAGGGTTGTTATCAAATAAACGCAAATATCGTGTAGCAAATGAGGGTTATTCCAGCGTCCTTATCAAGAAACTATGTTTATGCTCGAAAACCAATCATCTCAATGATTACAGGACTAGCAATCCTAAACGCATCTTCAAGCCAACTTGTACTGCACTTGAACAAAATAAAACAGTCTGGCGAAATGCTTATTTTTGTGCAAAGCTTCGACCTCCTCTAAATATTGCTGCGCGTGTTTGTCTGGGGGAGGGATGGTATTTCTAGCTGAGACAATGTGGAAATGCGGAATAGAGACAAGAATTAGCCAGGCATGGACTGAAGTGACAATTTACTGCGGGCAACACAAAATAGAAATAAAGATAAGAACACCAGGTTGTTGGGCGTTTGGGACATCCAGTGTGTCATGGAACGGTAAACACAAAGGAGTCTGTGATAACATGTTCCTCTGATGGTGGAGATTCTTGTCAAGTCATTGCAAGTTTTGCGTGTCTGAATAAAACTATCCGGTGAGTGTTCCACATCGGGGATGTCCATTGTTCAACGGATGATCCTCCGCAATATGGCAACGTGTTGTGTTATCATTTGATAGCTATTTTATTTGTTTGTTGTTGTTTTACACCACATTCAGCAATATTCCAGCTATATAAAGGCGGTCTGTAAATAATCAAGTCTGGACCAGATAATCCAGTGATTGACATCATGAGCATCGATCCACGTAATGATATGCATCAACCAAGTCAGCGAGCCTGACCATCAGATCCTGTTAGTCACCTCTTACAGCAAGAATAGTCGCCTTTTACGGCAAGCATAGGTTGCTGAAGACCTATTCTAGCCCAGATCTTCATGGGTCTTGATAGTTATTAAACAGATCCATTTAAACCGAGCTAAAACCTTGCAGTACTAACTTTTCATTGCTCATTGCTCTGACAGGGGAACACTTGTGAACATTTCCCCTGACAGAGGAACACTTGTGAACACTTCCCTTGACAGAGAAACACATGTGAACACCTCCCCAGACAGAGGAATGCAAGTGAACACCTCCCCAGACAGAGAAACACTTGTGAACACCTCCCCAGACAGAGAAACACTTGTGAACACCTCCCCAGACAGAGGAACACATGTGAACACCTCCCCTGTGGAAGGAACACTTGATTGTGATGTCATCCAAGCACCTGTACATGTTGAGAACTGCAGCACCTCTGATGGGACAATCAGTTTAATTTGCCCAAAGACACCCGAGATTCCCACAATGCTGGGCAAATGTCTACAAAGATGGCAGCGACATTCCCAGCATGTTCTTGTCACCAAACAGGCACCTCTGCTCTGACTCGGTGTCTCATGATTGAATTCAAACAGCATACAAAGGATATTGAATTAAGAAACTCACAGGAAACTGGATTCAAGTTTATTTGGACAAGAAATATTCCTTTTTGAAAATAATCCAATGTGGACTGAATCCCGAGTTGGCATGTTTTACTAACATGGAGAATTGTATCTAGTCTAGAATTTCAACATCTGCATGAGCGGATGTCATGAAATGGAATAAGGACAATATTAGATGCTGCAAGCTTTCTGTGAAGTTCATCGACAAATTAAACAATCATATTCAGCTATAAGAAGCCATTGCAAGAATAAATATCAATGACTAATGTAACTACCGCCAATGTACCACCGATAGCGCTATATACTTGCAAAACAAATGTATTGCAATTGTGTAGTCCTACCACAAGATTATGGTCTGGTACAGATGCTCATGATATCAATCACTGGATTGTCTGGTCCAGACTCGATTATTTACAGACCGCCGTCATATAGCTGGAATATTGCTGAGTGCGGCGTTACAAACAAACCAACCAACCAACCCACATATGAATAAACTAATTACATATTATCTTTAAGTCCCATTGTATTTAAATCATCATAATAAAGTTAATTTCCAAGAGACATCACAATACCACAATTTTCCAAACAGAACTCTGAACCTAACAAAATACCTGAATACTTCCATCAGCCAATAAGATACAATGCCTACCGTTATCTAAAACAACCTCGGCTTTTGACATATAACATCCCAACACAATCACCAACATCAGGTCCTGCTAATGCCCTGCATTCTTCTCTTCCTAATTTGACATATAAATCTGATAACTCCGTCAAAATATACCATTTACCTAACAACACATTAAAAGCCAACCTTGGGTGGGGCAGCATGTAGAGAGGGTTAGGGTTCCAACATAAAACAAACAAAATAAATCATAAAACATATATCAAAGCCCCAAAACATTTGATTTGTGTAAATTCTGAAAACATTGTAGATTTAATCGGCAAATATTCGTATTGACATTGCCGACTTGGTCCGAGTCGTTGCAGACCTACACCCAACCCAACCATCTGCTACTTCCTCCGCCAAGGAAAAAACACCAGCAAGAAAAACTCTGACAATCTTTAGACATGCTCGATGTATCGACTACAATAACACAAAGGGGACAAGCTACATGTGTTATTTGTTAACACTTTCTCAAAACAGGAAAAAATTGTCAAAATCAAGTCCTGAGAACTAGTGAACATATCGAAAACATTATTTTTGTTATGACAGGATTGGTGCTTCCAGCTTGAAATAAACTCACCTGTCACTCATATCCGGTAGTCATGGTAACCAGGGTAAGCTCCATTGTTTAGTTGCCGAATTTTTCTCCTCAGGCTTAGGTGGGATAAGATGCTAATTTCAAATCTTGTCTTATGAAAATATTTCATTACTTGGGCTGGGTGTTGTTACATATTGTTGCCTTGTGTGTCGATGTGTTCACTTGTTTACATTGTAATGTTCGGGAGGTATGGGGTTCATGGTTTGGATACTATTAGCTCAAAAACTACTTTTATCAATAATGCCTGACATTTCTCAAATTCCTCGACAAATAATTGATAGTGACTACGTGAGAATTTTAACTTTCACAAAACAATTATCTTTGTCCTAACAATATACAAAAAATACCACTCAAAAACAAATCTACATAAAAAAATCACCATATGCCAAACAAAAAAAGGATCATGAATATTTTGGTGGATGTTTTGGTAGTGGACACTGAGGACACAATATAATAAAAATATCCCCCTAAATATTCATGATCCCTGACGTTTTTTGTTCAGTATATTCAAGTGATAACTTTCCACACACTCCAGCACAGTGGTGACTCAGCATAACACCACTGCCACAGGCTAATTTACATATCACGTGACCGGACTTTTCTCTTGTTTGTAAACAAACGCGCATTTTCAGAAATCAGTATAGAATGGACTAATGCAAGTATTTGGGGTCGCTTTACATATTGTTTTGCATAATTATATAAGTATGCTACTACAGCTGCGACAGTTTGTTGCATGACAAATTATATTTATACATCAAAGTGACCGTTTCGCTAGCTCTCCGTTGGGCTTCGATGACAAACAAAGTATAACTACGCAGAAACAAGTAGATTTTCACGTATTTGCATACTTTCTAAATGAACCGTAACCATTCTTTGACATTTGTTTCTTAAAATGTGTAGACTTGTCAAACGTGAAACGGATGAAAAGCATATGCAATATCTTGAATGGACTGTGAAAGATGTGACGAATTGTCACATGGTGCTGGCCTGTGGCAGAGGTACTATGCTAGCTGGCTGCCGGCCGCATGGATCTCTGGGTAGGAGAGTGAACTTTCAATCTTCATCAATGTCAACATACTTTCCAAACAACTAATTATTACTATTTACTCTTTCCATAACACCTGTATCATTTTAATAATTCCAGTACCTCCAAAGTCTGATAAATATTATGTTACATATAGAGATAACTGAGTTAAGCCATAATCTAAAAACATAGAATTATTTTCCACATTTCAACATCACCTTCAACCCGAAACCACAAAACATGACTTTTTCCCAGCCCATTAAGCAAGAAGCTACTTCCCTAATCCTTCTGAGTAAACACGGACCTCCATTGACTGTGTTGAGAGTCCATCCAACTGTCTGCCTGGGTATATAAACGCCAGGACAACAGGAATTAATGACCTTGTTATAACGATAAGATTACTGGAGTTTATTCGTCTCTCACTGTCAACACACATAGCTTATACCTTCCTGCCATACAGCGAGGATTAGGCATCGGCTATTCACAAAGTCAGTGTTCATTTATCGGACATCTGACATGTGCACCGGTCTCCTCCTTTGTGAGGGTTTATTTGTATGAGGGGTTTTCTTATTTTCTGTTTGAACAGTGCACAATTTAGGGAACAGAAACTCTGCGATTTTTCCATTTTGATACTTTTTTGGATTACAGATGTGTAACGTGTTCATGTAACTTGTAACCATGATAGGAGATCTTCTGACATGAAAGCTAAAATAATGCTTATTCATGACTATCTTCTATCCCTTAACCCTGATCATCCCAATTATCACCCATCCCTGATCATCCCGATTATCACCCGTCCCTAATCATCCTGATTATCACCTGTCCCTGATCATCCCGATTATCACCTGTCCCTAATCATCCCCTGATTATTACCTGCCCTGATCATCCCGATTATCACCCGTCCCTGATCATCCCGATTATCACCTGTCCCTGATCATCCCGATTATCACCCGTCCCTGATCATCCCGATTATCACCTGTCCCTGATCATCCCGATTATCACCTGTCCCAGATCATCCTGATTATCACCTGTCCCTGATTGTCCACTCTTACCTATATCCTTGATTACCACCTGTCCCTGATCATCCCGATTATCACCTGTCCCTAATCATCCCCTGATTACCACCTGTCCCTGATCATTCCGATTATCACCTGTCCCTGATCATCCCGATTATCACCTGTCCCTGATCATCCCGATTATCACCTGTCCCTGATCATCCCGATTATCACCTGTCCCTGATCATCCCGATTATCACCTGTCCCAGATCATCCCGATTATCACCTATCCCTGAGCATCCCCTGAAAATCACCCGTCCATGACAATTGCCTATTAGTGATTATCTCCTCTCCCTAATTATCACCTATCCTGTGAACTTTCCTCACATACAATACACAACAGCGAGTGTGTTAAGGGCCGTTCTTTGAATCCCACATTTCCAGAGTCACAGCGCTCGTACCACACAGGAACTAAACAACACAGCTGAAAGAATCTCCAATCCTTTATGCCTATCATGTACAGCACAAATAATTCTTAATATAATCTTTTGGGGAGAACTCCCCCTCCAGTGAGGGACCTCCCCATCCAATGAGCCCTAGGGACAAGCATAATACCCACATTGTAATCTTTGCGTTGCCGTTTCATTTGATCTGGAATTATTTTTTTTTAAATGAGTTGGTTGAATAACTAACATGGCCCCACCAAAACTAAACAACGTTTACAAAAGAAGGTAGAAATACAGCAATCTTCAAACCCCACTTCAGTGCGCCAGACTATGGACATGGGCACATTTCAATATTCATTTAAACTAATATTTGGTCTTGCTAACAGAAATTTGTTTTCTAAAGTTTTGTTAAAGATTTGTAAGTTGTAAAGAATGAATGTGCTGAAGATCGCCATTCCCTGCAGAGTAAACATGTCTGGCGGCAAGGTTGGTCTTCTTTGATTAGGAGTTTTTATAAATCTTCAATGCTTGTCTTGTGTGAGACTCTATTTTTTAAATATCAGAGTGAGTGAGTGAGTTGGGTTTAACGCCGCTTTTAACAGTATTCCAGTTATATCGCGCCGTGTCAGCTTAGTGTAGGAGGAAAGCCCGAAGTAATGCAGGTCTCAGACGTTTACCACTTTGGTGAAATCCACGAGCACGGGTATGGTGCTGACAAACCTAGAAACATAATCAGGATGAACCGGGATTCGAACCCACAATCATAGATTTCTGGCGTGCCCAGGGGACGTAACTCTGCACAGCGAATTGTGGAGCCTTAGATAGCACTTTTCAACTTTTGCGGGTTGTTGGGACCAGAATACCAAGAGATAAGCCGCTTGGTTCAGCTGTACCATTCCTGGCTAGTCTCATCACTTGGCACTCAAACCGATGACGCAATCAAAACAGCATTCGAAATCAAATCACAACTATGTCACGTTTTGAACTATACTGAAAATATATGCAATGAAGCTATAAATGTAATTGTTGCATATTCAAATATAAATATCAAATATAATAATAGCTGGATGTCATATTTTTAAGGGCAGGTGTATCTGGGACTGAAATCCTTTTTCCTGACGATACATAACTCCAACATCACATCTAACACAATGCAGGATCTCCTGTGTGTGATGACAGCCTCTGTGGTCTAGTGGTAGAGTGTCCGCCCAGAGAGCGGAAGGTCCGGGGTTTAGATCCCCGGCCGCTTCATACCACAGGACCTTAGATGGTACTTGTTGTTACCCTGTCTGGCGCTTTTCATTAAGGGTCTACAACAAGGACTGGTCGGCTCAGAGTCAGTATGCTGTATCTGTCTGAGATACTGCGGCATGGTATCTCAGTGGGCTGGCACTATAAATCGGCATCAGTCCGGACTAGTACAAGCAGCCACACAAACACACACATGTGCATACACGTCGCTATATAGGCGCAATAATCTTGGATGCGACATTAAACCCCATTTCACCTCACCTCACCTGTGTGTGATCAAACAGCCTGATTGGAAAAGAGAATCACAGAACCACAGCCCAAAGACACTGAAATCAGTCATGCATACACACGGGACATAACACAGCAATAAATTTAACAGTTTGGCTATTTACTTTTCTGTCTGCAGGTCAGGAAAGTACAAAACCTTAACCCACTATCTTCAAAAAGGAAAAGCAATGTTAACCTGAGTGTCGAACCCCAAATCTCCAACACACCATGGGTTAAGTCATCTGTATCTTCAGTGTCATTCACACCTGCCTAACAAAACCTTATAACATTATTAAACGCCTGAGGCAAGGCACCTTTTACTATCGAGATTTAAAACGTCTCTCACTACTCGCAACTCTCTTCAAATATTGTACGAGGGTAGAAGGTTATTACCTCAGCCTGTTTGCCCCGAGATTGCAACAATTAGATCTTTAAATTTCTCGATGAACTGCATCTCAAAACTTCATCTTCGCAACAAAATTGAAAGACCTTAGACTTTGTAAGGCTGTTTTGTGTGTTTCGCCTAGAGAAAACCCAGGTGTGGATTTTTAATTCAGACAGCAACCCAAACAGATTTCTATAATAAAAGAGGGACACTCAAATCATGTCGTTTTTGAAGGGAAATAATAGGAAAATTATTTCTTTATGTCACTTCTGTACCAATTCATTTTTCGGGGGCGAATTACCTCCCATTTCCACAGATGCATGCTGGGATGCCACCTATTACCCTCCCAGCCTTTGATGATATTTAAATTATTCCAGTTATAAAATTGGACAAATACTAGCTGGAGCATTAGTACAGCTATTTAATTTTGTGATGAAACATTCACTTTTTTTAATGGAGGGAGTCATGCTGGGCCTGTCTTTGAAACTGGAGGGAAATAAGTTCAGTTTGAGTAACACTATCATCATACAGGTTGGCTATTACTGCAAACGGGGACGGAGCATGGTTTGGAAGGTGATACTCATGACATGAACACTGTCATCCTCTTAATCCAGGATGACCTTCAACTACTCGGAATACAACCAGATTCGGGACTTAGAGAGTGAGTGAGTGAGTGAGTGAGTGAGTGAGTGAGTGAGTGAGTGGGTGGGTGGGGGGGACAGAGCATGGTTTGGAAGGTGGAAGGTGAGTGAGTGGATGATTGAGTGTATGATTGAGCAATTAAGTGAGTGAGTGATTGAGTGAGTGATTGAGTGAGGTGAGGTGAGGTGAGGTGAAATGGGGTTTAACGTCGAGTTTAAGATTATTGCACTTATAGTGTGACGTGCATGTACGTGTGTGTGTTTGTGTGGCTGCTTGTACTAGATCCGGACTGATGCCGATTTATAGTGCTAGCTCACTGAGATACCATGCCGCAGTTTAACATGAATACCCCACTCAGACACAGTATACTGACTCCAAAGCCGGCCAGTCCCTGTTTTATCCCCTTAATGCCAAGCAGCAGACAGGGTAACAACAAGTACCATCTTTTAACGTCTTTTGGTATGACGCAGCCAGGGATCGAACCCCGGACCTTCCACTCTCCGGGCGGATGCTCTACCAGTAGACCATGGAGGCGGTCGAGTGATTGAGTCAGTGCTTGGGCGAATGATTGAATGAGTGAGTGAATGTGACATCATTAACTGGTCTTCCTCACCCACACTCCATCACTTACAGGCAACCCTGACGCAACATGGAAACTGAATATTGATATCTGTACTCCAGTATGTACCCACTCACTCATCCTTACTGAGGTTCAAGCCTTAAAGCATTGGTATGATATTCTATCAAAGTTGCATTTTGATTTAAATGAATAAATTCAAAACTCTGACATACCAACTGCTGACATAACACAATTGAGTAGAAAACTGCCTGTGTTAAACAAGGGAGGGCAAGATCCCCACCATATGGCTCTGATATTCTCCATCCTCGCCAGTGGACGACAAGTCTATATTTAATCCATTCAGCAGCTATAAACAATCTTTTACCATGTTCCAAATATCAAGGTGAGGGTTGAACATGGCCTTGCAACCCCTGCATACAACCTTCAACCTCAGCAGCCCGCAGAGACAGCCAGGGTACAGACAGAGTGACATGGGAGTCTGGGACATCTACAAGCTATCCGCCTATTCTGATCCATCCCCACAATCCACGTCCCTCCACCCCCTGCTCCACAATCCACATCCCTCCAACCCCTGCTACACAATCCACATCCCTCCACCCCCTGCTCCACAATCCACATCCCTCCAACCCCTGCTACACAATCCACATCCCTCCACCCCCTGCTACACAATCCACATCCCTCCACCCCCTGCTACACAATCCACATCCCTCCACCCCCTGCTACACAATCCTCATCACTCCACCCCCTGCTACACAATCCATATCCCTCCACCCCCTGCCCCACAATCCACATCCCTCCACCCCCTGCTACACAATCCACATCCCTCCACCCCCTGCTACACAATCCACGTCCCTCCACCCCCTGCTACACAATCCACATCCCTCCACCCCCTGCTACACAATCCACATCCCTCTACCCCCTGCCCCACAATCCACGTCCCTCCACCCCCTGCCCCACAATCCACGTCCCTCCACCCCCTGCTACACAATCCACATCCCTCCACCCCCTGCCCCACAATCCACATCCCTCCACCCCCTGCTACACAATCCACATCCCTCCACCCCCTGCCCCACAATCCACATCCCTCCACCCCCTGCCCCACAATCCACATCCCTCCACCCCCTGCTACACAATCCACATCCCTCCACCCAATCCCATCTCTGCCAGTGCGAAAGTTCCTCTATTTCAGCCCCACAATCCACATCCCTCCACCCCCTGCTACACAATCCACATCCCTCCACCCCCTGCCCCACAATCCACATCCCTCCACCCCCTGCCCCACAATCCACATCCCTCCACCCCCTGCTACACAATCCACATCCCTCCACCCAATCCCATCTCTGCCAGTGCGAAAGTTCCTCTATTTCAGCCCCACAATCCACATCCCTCCACCCCCTGCTACAAAATCCACATCCCTCCACCCCCTGCTACACAATCCACGTCCCTCCACCCCCTGCTCCACAATCCACATCCCTCCACCCCCTGCCCCACAATCCACATCCCTCCACCCCCTGCCCCACAATCCACATCCCTCCACCCCCTGCCCCACAATCCACATCCCTCCACCCCCTGCCCCACAATCCCACCCCACCTCTGCCAGTGCAAGAGTTCCTATATTTCAGCCCCACAATCCACATCCCTCCACCCCCTGCTACACAATCCACATCCCTCCACCCCCTGCCCCACAATCCACGTCCCTCCACCCCCTGCTACACAATCCACATCCCTCCACCCCCTGCCCCTCAATCCACATCCCTCCACCCCCTGCTCCATAATCCACATCCCTCCACCCCCTGCTCCACAATCCACATCCCTCCACCCCCTGCTACACAATCCACGTCCCTCCACCCCCTGCTACACAATCCACGTCCCTCCACCCCCTGCTACACAATCCACGTCCCTCCACCCCCTGCCACACAATCCACGTCCCTCCACCCCCTGCTACACAATCCACGTCCCTCCACCCCCTGCTACACAATCCACATCCCTCCACCCCCTGCTACACAATCCACATCCCTCCACCCCATGCTACACAATCCACATCCCTCCACCCCCTGCTACACAATCCACGTCCCTCCACCCCCTGCCCCACAATCCACATCCCTCCACCCATCTCATCTCTGCCAGTGCAAGCGTTCCTATATTTCGGCCCCACAATGCATGTCTCAGTTATGCATAGCCCAGATAGTACCCATCACAAGACATACCAGCTTTTTAGATAGCAAAATATTGCCTTGTCCTAGTCCCCGCCTTGGGGGATGGTATTTCCATGTAAGACAAAAGGTCAACTGATGTCCCAGCCCTTCAACACTAACATTACCCAGCAAGACAAAGGTCTCATTCTTGGGCTTTCTTCCTCCGAGTGTTCCCTAATTAACTCCACCTATAACCCCAGGGCATACTTACAAACTGAAACATTCTCAAGCGCTATCGCTGCCATTCTGCAGATTAAATATTTTCCATATTTTTCAAACTGATATCAAGGACATATGGCGGAACACTCTTTTTTGAAAAGTCAGCAATTTGAGCCATCACTTTTCAGGTTGCCAAAGGAGAATCATCCAGTGAATATTGAAGCTCAAATCTCTATCCTAGCTCTTGCGATTCCCATGAGACGGCAAAACTGTGAATCATTACTGGGAGAATCCCACATCTGGTGACGAGCGTTTTTTTTCAACAACATATCTATGGCTTTTCCTGGAGTTTTTACTTAAAGTTGAGAAATACAAATTTGACATGTAATATCCATAAATCTCCCTTTTTCTTCATCTTTACTTAAGGCGTACAAGAAACAGTTCTCCCTCTTCAAACGGTCATGTAGAACTTTCGACTTAAGCTGCTTCATCTAATAGATAATTTCCAACATTTTATCACAAATTGAGCAAGCTTATTTTGAGAACAGACATGAGTTACGATTCATCTAAACTCTTATCATCAAATGACCATAAAATCAGCAGGAAGAAACGAACATGTGTCACCCTCATAAAGAGGTAAGTTCCAGGGTCAAAAAACAATACCCCCTTCCAAAAAAATAATCATACACAATCAATTTATGTTTGCAGCACAAAGAACTTGTTTGAGAAACGTCTATTTTCAGCCCATGTTGCATAGAGGTGTTCTGATAGTCAAAATAATGCCGACTTTTATATTTTGATTTAAAAAAATATATTATACTAAAGGAACTCTTTTTTTTAAAACTATTCTGGAATTGGATAATCACTTTGAAAATACCTGTATTGTGAATTTTTTTTAAGTGAACACTTTACCGTATGTGTGTTAAGAATTCTTAGACAGACTTTCTGAGGCAATTTTGTAAATGGAAAGCGCCATGTTGAAAACTCCATGTTGTGAGTACGTGAATCGGTTATAGGTTGCTTCGAAGACAACTTCAGTTATACTACAGTGTTTGAGCTTTACCTTGGAGGAAGCTGATGCAGCTCATAGACATTTACCGTTTGGGTAAAAACCAACAAACACTGGTAAAGTGATGACGAACCTAGGAACAATTCTAGATTAACAGCCTATCCTTGCACGACTAAGGGACATAACTCTATACAGCAACACACGGCACATCCCCTTCAAACCAGTGATAAATAGTGCTATATACAGTCAATATTCCCAATACTTACAACATGGCCAACAATTTTTAGATTTCTAACTATATTTTGTTTAGCCCAAAAATGTGACTTACCTCCCCTTGCTAGTGACAGGCATGAGGCCAACAGCAGGCAGATGGCGCTCCCCAGTGCATACAGCTCCGTGCAGCATTTCCTCATTGTCGTGTTCACTTCCTTTACGCCAGTCTCTTATCATCGCACATACTTTCCACCTGCTCATATGTTGCTAACAAGGTGTGTACCTGCAAAAAAGAACAACGCCATGATTAAATAACCAAATATATCAAAACTTTCATCAGCTTTAAAACAAGTAAGTCGATGTTTCTGCACCGCAATATTCTCGGACAAGAGGCAATAGCTCCACTGAAACTATTGACTACCGAAGTCAAACCAATGAGATCCCTCCGAGTACTGATCTAAATATCGTTCTCATCTAAACAAATCGCATACCGTTACTCATCCTCAGCTTAACTTGTGAAACTCGTACGATGGATGGAACTTTCAGCCAAAGTCCCATCCTAAAGTTTGCCTAACTTCTAATATCACAGAATCTCGTAGGAACAACTTTTAATAATTTTACTTTTCTTTCCGCATCAAAAGCTGAAAAGCTATTTGGATGTCATGGAGGTGACCTGATCACACGGGTCTTGAGGAAAGTAGTAGCAGCAGTGAACAAACAGCCATGATGGTCGCCACAGGTCGTAATTGTCCTCCGAGCTTAAACCTACTCTGCACCCACACACAAATATTAATGAATAAATTTGATAAAATCGCGGCTCTAAAATCCAAATGTCAATTGTGGGTTGTCAGATGTAGAACATGGGCTCCACACTTGCAAAAACCAACACGCAGTTTGGTGTAACGCAGCAAATCACAGCCATAAATACCCATCCGTGATAATCGAATTCACAACTCGAGCAAATCTAATACTTATCGATTGCAGAAACTGGTAAACAGTCATAAAAACGCAGAGTCTTTGAATTGCAGAATGCGTACATTTGGAGTATCATACCGACACACAGTCACCCATCGTGACTAAGAAATGGGAAAAGTTCGAAAACAAAATTACTTCCACCTCATTATTCACCATTGAGAGTAAATTCACAAGGTCACAATAAAACCCACGGAAAAAGTAAGATTTTCAAAAGCATGAAATGAATATTTTACATGAAAGAAACATTTTGACTTGAAAAGTACAACATATAAAACATCTTGAACCAAACTCTAGATTAATGTCTTCTTCCTGAAACTGAATCCTTGCAAATATCCAGTAAAGACATCGAGAATGGATTCTATATGTAACTAGTTTTGTGGAGAATTGCATACAAGCATACAAAGCACCCTCAAGACGACTGTGAAGACAGATATATACCAACCAAAGAAGTTATAGCATGATTTGTTTGACAGGCATTTCTTAGAAGTTGACGGATGACAAAATAGACCAAAAATCAGGGATAACAACTTTTTTATTAAATTGTACTAGCGACATTTCAGAATAGAGCTTTGTACCTTTGTCAATCAAGACTGGATCATGAACATACTACAGTTTGTTGGTTGGTTGGTTGTCGTTTAATGCAACACTCAGCAATATTCCAGTTATATGACGTCGGTCTGTAAATAATCTAGTCTGGACCAGACAATCCAGTGATTAATTTCATGAGCATCGATCCACGCAATTGTGATTGATGACATGCATTAACCACTTCAGCGAGCCTGACCACCCGGTCCCGTTAGTCGCCTTTTACGACAAGCATAGTCACCTTTTACAACAAGCATAGTCACCTTTTACAGCAAGCATGGGTTGCTACATGCTACAGAATTATGTATATATACGGCAGGTGAAGGATTAACAATAACAATTATCATACCAGAGAGGGACACACCCAACTCTTCATAAGCTACAGATAATCTGTCATGGCTGGCGTGTATTGCACTATGCCCTTCCTGTTGTGAGTGTTCCTTAACTTGTTCTGAGAAGTATATATGCATAACTTATTCATGTTGGATGGTGAAGGGAAAAAAAAATATTGGGGAGTATAAATATATCTAAATTTGAAAACATCAAAATGTAACTAATAAAATCTCAAAGTAATCCCATGGGTGATTATATTTTTCCCGCTGTGGGATGGTCGTAAATGCATCACCAAATCTTAAATAGAATTCCACTCTCTTTCATTGCTTCATCTTTTATATACAATTTCACGACTAAGTTACCTTCAGAAAATCTTGTGTGATAAAATCGTAAATGATAATCGAAGTGTGAAATCAACATGAATGCCGAAAGGAATATTGATAAGAACGACACTCCTCAATTGGTCCTGGTGATGACTACATGGAGAAGGACAGACACTGACGAATCGCTGTGGCTACAATTTGGTGCTTCAATGACCATGCATCACTGTTTGAGATAATTTACCATTAGAAAATCAATTTGTGATTCACTCGGATATTTCTTTTCAAAACAACCCTGTTGACCAGAATGTACTTTCTGTTAACTTTTCAAAAAGTTGTGAAATGTTACATCCTTTAAATACACCAATTTAATTTTGTAAAAAAAATTGAAAGTGATAACCATTTATGAAATATATTCACAACACTACTACGTAATCCCTAATTGACTTCAATTACTGGTTTCCATGGAAACATGATCTTATATTTCAGAATGTACAATATCAATATACAGCAATTTTTCATCACAAATAACTATAATAAAAACAGATTTGACAGCACATTTCCGGTGTAAAATAATTATAGCCACTCCAAATGGTTTCCTATATACATACTTGTTATATGAATAGTTGATAGTTACCATGGAAACTGACCTATGTAGCCAACTCCCCACCTCCCCCTCCAGTTTAAATAAATTCTGACAAGTTTAATGAATGAGAAGCAGTGAGTTTTCATGAATGACATATATTCAGGTCTGCAACATGTATGCTGCAACTTAATCCCGGACATCGTCAATCTCAAGAGGGGTCTAGTGACAAATTTCCTTCTATTTGAGGGAATGCTCCCAGTTCCTGTATTGGAGAACCACACATTCATGAATGAAATAGGGTTTGTTAGTTCCGAAAGGTTTCTGATCAATTTCAGGAAGTTGTCAAGTCTGACTTTGTGATAAACAAGTTGTCAAATTCGTCAAGTACCAACCAAACACAATAACCTAGGTAACCTCACTTTAAGTAACAAGTCGTAAGTCCCAAATAAGTTCATTATTGAACAAATTTAACCTCAAAAGCCGAAAAATATAAAAGGTCCTATATCAAGTGACAACTCTCTTGAAAGGTTATTTTTTATACATTCTACTGAATGTCTAACTTTATGGACGTCTTAAACTTTTTTTAATGACACAGATACGAGATACACAGATACTCACTCGGGGCTGTACCATGCCGCCTGCCATCAAGCACTATCTCCACCCATAAGAAACTAACATAACTGACAATAGCTGTCTCGTCAAGTGAGTGAGTGAGTGAAGTTATACACCGCTTTTAGCAGTATTCGCGCAATATCTCCACAGGCTGTCTCATTAAAATAACACAATATCTCATAACTTACGATCCCAGATCTTACGTCTTTCTCAAACAATTTTCTGTCGGGTTACCTATTACCTTAAGTAACTACTCTCCTTTTTCCTATAATAAATGGAAGTTCATCAGCCGCCCGTCACAACTGATTCTCAATCAACTGCCGGACATTATCACAATGCAAAATATCTCCCTCAAGATGCTATCTTCCTGAGTACTGACAACCACCTTTATAACAATCTCACACCAACAGCAAATAGCATTTGTTTTGCCTATTATTTCCCCGTAATCTTATCCCGCTTGTCAAAACAAACTATCCCCAAATATTTGCAGCCTAACGAAAAAATGTTCTATTTAAGGAACTGCGTTGTTAAGTATTTCTTAGTAAGAACATGCACACGTGAATTGCTTGCATTGTTCAAGAAAATTAACTAATATCTCTCATACTTGAGGTTCCCAACTTTCCTTAATTGAAAAACCCAATCTGATTGTGTCACGTTTTTCTTCACATGTCAAAGAGGTTTGTACTCTGTCAATGTCTGTTTTGTTTAAAGAGTGACAGAGCCAATAAAAGTAGCACACAATGAATATATCGGGGTTTGTTTTTGTTTTTGTTTTTTGTTTTTTTATTCCCATCATTTCAAATACAATGTATACATGAAACATATTACATTAAGATCAGCATGGTATATATTCAAATCACCTTGTTGTACATTCAGTAGTTTGTTTCTCTAGTACATCTGGTAGATCTATATATAGTGTTTCTATACAGATTAACAGACAAATTGTAGTATTAAATCATATCTTGGTATTCTTGAATAATGTGTGGAATGAAGACCAAAAAGAGAAAAATTTAGCTTGTTTACAGTTTGAGAAAGCAATAGATCTTGTAGCTTCATAATATTTAATTTTTTCCCACTTTACTTGTTTAAAATGTGGAATTGATTTCTTTCTCATTTGTTAATAAATGACAAATTTTGCAATTAAAAATATAATTTTTACTGGGTTATTGTTTTTTCCTTTAAATCCAAATAAAAGATTTTGGTTACTACAATCAATACTTCCTTCCACTGTTGTCCCTAACCAATCTTTCAAGTCCTCCCAAATATGAATTGTATATTGACATTCACAAAACATATGAATATTGGTTTCTGGGCAAGTTTTAGAAAGAGTACATGTAGGGGTATCTTCATAACCAATCTTAAATAAATAACTATTTGTTGCAAGAATATAGTGTAGTATCTTATATATCGGTTTTGGTAAGCTGCATCCTGCTGCATCCCGCTGCATCCCAGTTTTAGGTCGTAACATATTCTTACAGTGCAACAGCTGTCTTTCAGCAGTAACCTGACATCTAGGTGTTTCACGATTACTTTAAAGGCATATCACTTTTGTGCTACGTAACATAAGAAGTCTACAAAGTTTACTCGATGCACAAACCTGGTCCAGTACGCACAAATGTAGAGAATGGATGCAAAAATGTATTTTTTGAGTAATAATATTATTTATTCTTATCCTGGCTTATTGATCAATGAGAACAAAAATGTTTCCAGACTACATGGTTTGTGCGAAAAATAGAGTGGTGAGTTACTGGTCTCGGTCACGTGGTCTCGGTCACAAGGTTCCGCTGTGCCTGCATGGACACAAGGTGCGTGAGATGTTTTCTCAGTTATGCATAGTGTCACTGATACTATTTATGGTTAGATTAAAACAAAGTTCATTAGGTCACGAAAAAAGTATGTTTAAAAGCGAGAATTAATTTATTTCACATTTTGTTTCATTGCAGGATTCATATTTGTATCTTGAAAATAATGAAAATGATTTTTCTGCAAATCCTTTCACGATCGCAAAATCGCAGATCACCTGGGACTGACTCGACTCAGATGCTCCCCCACATCAAGCTGCTGTGATGCAAATGAAACACTGTTCAAAGTTGTGTTGCACCAACTCTCCCATTCTGTACAGCTCCTGCAACGTTCCTGACAAACACTTGAGTGTATGTATCTGTGTTGTCGTGGAACAACACGACTATCTCACATCATGGCTGTGTACCTCCAAGCCATATCTCAAGTAGAGCTTGTTCATCATTGTTTAGCTTGGATCAAGTGTGTGTCACTTCCTGCTCTGTCTGATCAGCTCAGCAATTGATCAGAATTGTGCCTGATAACAGCAACTTCATCGATAACTGCCTGATAGCAACTTCATCGATAACTGCCTGATAACAGCAACTTCATCGATAACTGCCTGATAACAGCAACTTCATCGATAACTGCCTGACAGCAACTTCATCGATAACTGCCTGACAGCAACTTCATCGATAACTGCCTGACAGCAACTACATTGATAGCTGATTACTGTACAACAGGAATTTCATCCATAACTGCCTGACAGCAACTTCATCGATAACTGCCTGACAGCAACTTCATCGATAACTGCCAGACAGCAACTTCATCGATAGCTGATTACTGTACAACTGCAACTTCATCAATAGCTGATTACTGTACGACAACAACTTCATCGATAGCTGATTACTGAACAACAGCCACTTCATCGATAGCTGATTACTGTACAACAGCAATTTCATCAATAGCTGATTACTGTACAACAGCAACTTCATTGATAGCTGATTACTGTACAACAGCAACTTCATCGATAGCTGATTACTGTACAACAGCAACTTCATCGATAGCTGATTACTGTACAACAGCAACTTCATCGATAGCTGATTACTGTACAACAGCAACTTCATCGATAGCTGATTACTGTACAACAGCGACTTCATTGATAGCTGATTACTGTACAACAGCTACTTCAATGATAGCTGATTGTATTTGACAACAGCAAACAAAATTTCTCCAATATGAATCAAACAATATCATCTGAACTTCCTGTCTGTTATAGTTGCATAGACCCAAATTACACACCTCATTGCTATAAATCCAATCTCTACAATCTTACAGTTGCAACTTTACTTCGATTCAAGATATTCAATAATTTTAAATGATACGACAAGTGTGATTTTTACAGCATCCCTGAATAAAGCAATTGTGCCTGGCACATCAGGCTGTCCTAACAAATAAACATTAATGGTAAATTGGTAAACTACACCAAATGTTTTATTTTAACCTTCGTGGCCAGACCTTTTTTCAAAAGGAAGACAAACACAATCAAAAGTGAAAATGACAATTCAAATCCCACAGTTGAAACCCATTGACAGATATTGACAAGATTTTCTTTTCTCGAAGAGCTGTGTATTTCCTCCCGTCCGGAATGAACCATTTCTGACTTTTTCCAACCACAAAAACCTCGGAACAATATACAGTAGTCCTGAAAAGACTTCTTTAGAAAGATGCAAACCCACTTAATTCTCCTTAATGTGGATAAAACATGTTTTAAGGCCAACTGCGCATGTCATTTTCAGGCTGGTTTTCCTGTGTGCTCCTTCCATTTAATGCCATTGCTCTATGGCGCTGAATGAGACAAAGTGCTGGAATTCCATCACTCTTGAATGGCACCGACAACGCCGTTATCAGTGATAAAACAAACAGTGTTGGTGCAGCATGCATATTTCATTCACACATATTTCGGACCAGTATGTCATGTGCTGCATATCATAGGAATTCAACGGTTTCATTACAATACAAGAAAAATAATTTTATGTTTATTTTAATTCTCAGTAACATATTTCAAGTGCTGCATAAGAAAGAGCAGAATTTACTGGTTCTATTTACAATACAACAAATATCATTTTTGGACGTTTTTTCTCTATATATTTCAAGTGCTGCATGTCATAAAAAAGAGCAGAATTTATCGGTTCTATTACAATACAAGAAATATAATTTTATGTTTATTTTAACTCTCAATAACATATTTCAAGTGCTGCATAAGAAAGAGCAGAATTTACTGGTTCTATTTACAATACAACAAATATAAATTTAGGTTTTGTTTGTTTTTTCTCACAATTTATTTCAAGTGCTGCATGTCATAAGAAAGAGCAGAAATTACCAGTTCCATTACAATACAACAAATATAATATTACATTTTTTTTTTCTGAATAATATATTTCAAGTGCTGCATGTCATAAGAAACAGCAGAATTTACCGGTTCCATTACAATACAACAAATATAATTTTACATTTATTTTTTTTCTCACAATTTATTTCAAGTGCTGCATGTCATAAGAAAAATAGCAGAAATTACCGGTTCCATTACAATACAACAAATATAATTTTACATTTATTTTTTCTCTCACAATTTATTTCAAGTGCTGCAAGTCATAAGAAAGAGCAGAAATTACCGGTTCCATTACAATACAACAAATATAATATTACATTTTTTTTTTCTGAATAATATATTTCAAGTACTGCATGTCATAAGAAACAGCAGAATTTACTGGTTCCATTACAATACAACAAATATAATTTTACATTTATTTTTTCTCTCACAATTTATTTCAAGTGCTGCATGTATTAGAAAGAGCAGAACTTACCGGTTCCATTACAATACAACAAATATAATTTTTGGACGTTTTTTCTCTATATATTTCAAGTGTTGCATGTCATAAGAAAGAGCAGAAATTACCGGTTCCATCACAATACAACAAATATAATATTACGTTTATTTTTTCTGTCACAATATATTTCAAGTACTGCATGTCATAAGAAACAGCAGAATTTACCGGTTCCATTACAATACAACAAATATAATTTTACATTTATTTTTTCTCTCACAATTTATTTCAAATGCTGCATGTCACAAGAAAGAGCAGAATTTACCGGTTCCATTACAATACAACAAATATAATTTTTGAACTTTTTTCTATCAAGAAGCTGTATAAAATGTTGTATGAAAGAGCATGAAGGGATTTATTTCCTAATTTCAATTGGTGGAAAAAATCTCATCCTAATATTTTCAAACACTTTTCTTTGTATAACATCTAAATATTCTTCACAACGAGCAAACACACCACAAAGCTATCAAAATGCCCATAAACACCAGTAGCAACACTGACATAATTTGAAAATAAAACAATTGATGCACTCATATCATCATAATAACAAGATTATTGGCACTGTTTTCATAAATAAATTCTTACACTTTCCTGTAATGTTTATTTTCTCCAAGATTAATGATTTTGTATTTTATCACAAATAATACTCCACTATTACCACAGTCACGAGTATATATCTAGCTATGCACATAGGTGACAGGGGAATAATGAGATATATTAGCTAGATATTTTATCACAAATACTACTCCACTATTAACACACGGTCACATGTATCTAGCTATGCACATAGGTGACAGGGGAATAATGAGTTATATTAGCTAGATATTTTATCACAAATAATACTCCACTATTAACAGACAGTCACGTGTATCTAGCTATGCACATAGGTTACAGGGGAATAATGAATTATATTAGCTAGATATTCTATCCCAAATAATACTCCACTATTAACACACAGTCACATGTATCTAGCTATGCACATAGGTTACAGGGGAATAATGAGATATATTAGCTAGATATTTTATCACAAATAATACTCCACTATTAACACACAGCCACATGTATCTAGCTATGCACATAGGTTACAGGGGAATAACATCATCACTGTCTGGCACCACTTGTCACTGTCTGTTGAGCAGAAAAATAAACACCCAATGTTTATGACAGATATGGATCCAGTACCAGGTAAATATGTCACGAACAAGTAAATGTGTCACTTGTCAAGCCCTGAGACATACTTTTCAACATATATTTTTCATTTTACACAATTCTTTAAAACAACTTTTAGAAAATTTAAGTCCGTTTTGATTAATAGTGTGTTTTGGTTATGTGCTCTCAGACGAATCTTTCAATACTGCTGCTACTACAACTACTTCTGCATTTGTTGCTACTACAACTACTACTACGTCTACTATTACTGCTGCTATAACAACTTCTACTGCTGCTACCACTACCTCTACCACTACTACTAGCCTCGCGACCGCCTTCGTGGTCTAGAGGTAGAGCGTCCGCCCAGAGAGCGGAGGGTCCGGGGTTCGATCCCCGGGCCGCATCATACCAAAAGACGTTAAAAGAGGGTACTTGTTGTTACCCTGTCTGGCGCTCGGCATTAAGGGGCTAAAACAAGGACTGGTTGGCTCAGAGTCAGTATACTGTGTCTGAGTGGGGTATTCATGTTAAACTGCGGCATGGTATCTCAGTGAGCTAGCACTATAAATCGGCATCAGTCCAGACTAGTACAAGCAGCCACACAAACACACACACAATCTTGGACGCGATGTTAAACCCCATTCCACCACCACTAGCTCGCAAAATGCACACTATTTGACAGGGTAAATTTACATATGTCCTGTTTGTAGCCTAACTGATACCAAGGAAGTGCTCAGTACTTTTTGTTTATGAATAACAGAATGAATTATACAAAACCCTGAGCGTAGCACAGTTTCATAATCCGTGTAACCTAGTCGGATATTATTTCCCATAGGGGTAGAAATAACCGAGTTCACAAAAATCGTACATGTACTGGGACAAATATCACTTCTCGCTCACGGTGCATTGTTTACGTCATCCGGACGGCATTGTTGACGTCATTTGAATATTTTTGTGATGTAAGGTGGGAATGGCGTCACATTAGAAATGACGTCATAGCTGAAGATTGTTAACGTCATTCGACAGTTGTGGTTTTCTAGGACAGGGTGGCGATCAGTGCATTTTTCTAAAGGGGAGGTAAAAAAATTAAGAAATAATGGGTAATAAAGAAATTATTACACTCACATATGTGTCATAGTAAGATATCTTCGTATCCTCATGATCTATGTAAGATAGTCGCATATTATTTCAACCTATCGGCAAAACACACTACGCTTTTACATACCTACATTCAGGACAGGCAGCCACAGTTTATTGGTGCTAACAGCGTTTTAAAGTTAAACTACATCTTGAATGAAAACTGATCCTCAGCTGCACTTCAAATATTTAATATTCAAAATATGGCTTGTGTTTAAACTAACGCCAAAATGGGTTGCACTAACAAAGCTTGAAAATACCAAACGGATTTGGAAGATGAAATATAACACGTCCATCCCAGTGGAACCTAAGATAAGGTTTACAGCTAATGAGCTAATGATAGCCAAACTTCTCCTGGTAACACCCTACCCTTCCTCTAACCCGACTCGGCTGTTCGAAAACAACAACTTTTGCCTCATTAGTTTGAAAGTTGGGTCGAGGCTCCATCGTTATTCTCTGCCACGGAACTGATCAAAATGGGGAGAATATTTCAAGGGAGGAAACATGGAATGTACACTTGCAGACCAAGTCATGAAAAATGAATTATGTTTTGAAGAAATTGTGAAAAGTGATAAATTGTCTCTGAATTCCAACCTTATTTGTAGGTAATGTCTGTGTAGAAAATGAGAACATATTGTGTGTAATTATTTATATCTTCAATCATTGTCTCAAAACATCCAGATGAACGACACAATTCTGTATACAATTCTCATTAAAATGAATAGTCACACTAGGGTGTATTTTCTTGTCAAATATGTTCACGTCATTCCAATATCAACACTGAATTGCGGCAAAAAGGAAAAAAGCAAACAAATCTAACACTTTACGTAAATTGTAATACACGTGAAAAAAAATTAACCGTAAATAAATCCACTCACAGAAGCAAGAAGATGCTATCGTGAGACAAATCTGCTCAAATCCAAATTATTCGAAAGGATGACCTCACTCCAAACTAAACATTCCTCGGGGATATTAACTTGCTTCCTCTTCTCCCTGATTTAAGCGACCTCCTCTCAATCACAACATCAATTTCTCAAATGGACAAAACCAGACTCAATTATTCAGTTTTCCTAACAACAATTTGTGAATGAGCGGAGAGCGGGTGAGACCTGTCGCGGCTAATTGATTCTGATTGCTGATATTTCTTAGCTGTCCGTCAACTGTCAATCAAATTAGTCCACAGGAAATTGACACTCTGGGTGATGGTTTCTATTGTCGATTGCCGTAGTAAAGTGGAATCGACATTGCATCATGGCAATAGTCATGCTACAAGTAGCACTTTATAACATGGATGATAACAAGTTGTGTTACAAGTAGCATTAAAATTCTTCATTGAACACAAATCAGATAATAATCAAAACTAATATATGGTTTGAATAATGAATTTTTTAAAACTGACATAAATACCAAAAAAAGGAGAAACATTTGTTTTATGAGTGTATCAAGAACTATATTTACAAGAATACAACCATTATTTTTTTCATGATGATACATCATTTTAGAACTCTGTCAAATCCATAGTAGGGCAATTTCACACATTATATCTCAGCTTTTACGACATGCACATAGAGACTAACCCCCCCACAAACTTTCCCCCCAAAGTTAAACATTAAATCACGTGTTCCAGTGTGTGATATCATCTCTGATAAATTCCATCTAGGAAATCTGAAAAGCCTTCCCCTTATCAAAATCAAAATAAATAGAAAAGCAGAACATATAAATATGTAGATATTGAAATAAACTTGAGAAATGGGCAAGTTCTTATAAACATTAAGATTCTTCAAAGATGAGTGTGAATTCTGAAAGTTAGACTTTTACAATATTTTTTGTAATAAATAGACATATTTAGATATACAAAAGCATGAGAACGGTATATTGTTTAAACATTAGGAAGTTTATAAAAAGAGGTTTTTTTTGTATTTCTAAATACAAGAAAAGCTATTTCAAAACATGATTTTCAGATACACAAGGAGTTTGGACAAGGCACCATAGAGAAGACATGATATAAATATTTAAATTAGCAGATTGAGTATGCAAATGATATGCTCTTGAAGGGGTATGCATGTGACCACTCCTTGCTCCACTGAGTGCTATCATATTGGGGGTGATGACAACCAAACCCCTCCGTACATTCCAAGGAACAATTCAGCGTTAACCTACACGCAGAGCAAAAATATTTCCAGACTTTCCCAGAAAGTATTCCCGAAATATTTGACTTCAAAAATAATTACAATGGAATTATTCTATTTCCATAATTTTTTGGGGTGTTTTTTCACATCCTTGAGAGAGAAGAAAGTTCAAAGTTTGGATGATGGAGATCTGTGTTCAAAGTTTGGATGGTAAAACAAAACATTTTTAAAATCTGACAAACAAACAATACACATGCTTTGATGGTTTATATTTTTTTAGATGGTGTGTATTGGATGGCATATATTATGATGATCACTTAACTTTTGGAATTCAGGTTTAAAATCGAAGAATTGTAAGATAGAAGCAAATAGTTGTAACATTTTCAACAGTTCTATAATATAATTCACATAAAAAATTCAACAGGTACCAGAGGAATTTATGAAGTAATTCATAGAATACAAACACAGATTTGTTGATACGCTGGAGTGGAGCTAAGCAACAATACTGTCCATTACAGTTTACTGTTGATAATGTAAAGCTCACATCAACATCAATCATGGGTATTCCAACAAAAAACATCCCCACGAATACTTCCAGCACTTGCAAAGGAAGCGAATAATATGGTAATAACAAAGTAATATATTCGTTGTAAAACCCAGAATATTGCAGAGCAGTTCATAAATCTGAACCGAGAACCCCATTTTCAATAAAGACCTATTCATCTCCCCCGAGAACTTGTAAACAAATACTCCCTAATCCGACCACAATATCATCGCGTGGTGACAATGGCTCCTCCTCGATCAGGCCATTGTCAGCCCTCGGTGAACCGAACATGGTCAACTGAAGGAACATCATGGACACTTGACCAGACCCTGCAACACAGGCAAGCCTGAGTGTTGGCGTGGAGCGACCAAGTCGCATGCCTGACAACAATACCAATGTAGAGTTTCATCAACAAAGCGTGACTCCACCGAGGGTTGTGGGTAGGAAGATCTGGTGGGGAATCAGTCTTACCTTCTGTTTGGCGTTCCTACTGAGGGCCAAGATGTTGTAAACAACAGGACTCAGGACTAACACCCTGCAGGGCTCTCACTAATGTAATTCCCATACTGGGTCGCCGACTTTCACTGATTACCATAAGAATCCAAACAAAAGGGACAGCTCCCCCCAACTCGGGCTACACTCGGTATCTCCTCAGCCTCCTGAATCAGCTTCCAACTTTGTGTGACTGGAGACCAGGTATTTATCTACCTCCACGACACACACACATACTTGGGGCTACTTCCAACACTTAGTAGGGTATCCAGGAAGATTGGGATCCATTGAACAATGTCCTGAGCATGGTCGGAGGAGCAACTTCTTGAGCCTGTTGCATGTGCGCTAGCGTCTCCTGTTATGCGGCAGCCAGCCTAGACTCGGTTACAATCACCGAGGGCTAAAGGAGAGGGGAGCTAGCTTATCACAACGGCCCAGCAGTGAGAGGCGAGGAGGGAGGGGGAGCAGCCGGCTACCGGCAGACGCTGAAGCAACTCCAAGCAGACGACACAAAAATTTGGAGAAAAATTTCAGATGGGGTGAAAATGTGGATGTTCCATATTTTTTTTAATAATGATTTTGTACCTGACAACTTTTTTTAAAAGGATTTGAAAACCAACGAACATCTATTTGTTCTGGATCAAATTGTGACAGAAATTTTAAAATAATGTATGTTGAAAACTTTCTTTTTCACATCGTCAAAGTAATTGGAAAAAGTAAATCAAAGAAAAAATATGTTCGAATAAGGGTTTCCACTGAAAAACTTTTCTGAAATATTTTAGGTTTGGGTTTTGTGCAAACTATTGCCAAATTTGAAATAATATGAATTAGATTGAGTGTTTTCTCTTCATCCCATTTGCCAAGGTCACAGGGAAACAGATTTGAAAACAATGATGTCCATGGTACGTAGAGTGAAAGACATATTTGATAACAAAACACATTTGATGTAAGGGGAGGGCTGAGAGAGAATTAACAAATTTAACTTCACAAAAACTTGAACAAAATTATATTAAAAGATAATAAAATAAATAAATAGATATAACTGGTAACAATAATGTCAATATTACCTTCAAAACTAAATATGTTTCAAGGTATTAAAGTATTTTCAAGTTGCTAGGAAACTTTTACTGAAATACAGTCAGTGATTTTAGTTACGAGTCAAAAGCCTGACTGAAGGCCTTCGTTCAATGATTAAATACCCACCAACAGCGCTTATCAAAAGTAGAAAATTAAAAGGATTATAGATAATGGTGACAAACCGATGAATACTTGAGCAGATATTTATTTACTTGATAATAAGAATATTTATTTTGTTTAGAAGCGATAAAACAGACAAGCAGAGATTAACACAGATTTAAACTACAACCAAACACGCACAGAGGGAGGATTATATCGGAATCGGAGAAAAGCAGATTGGAAAGTTTCTAGCATATAAAAGAATATATTAGGAAATTGTTGATGACAGAGACACATTACCTTCTTACCACTTTGAAACTCACTAATCACAAGAATCTTTTGACTAATGATCCTTTGAAGCAGACTCCGGAAGTCTTGATTCAAGACCTGCATCCATGAGAAAAAATAATTGGACCAGAATCGAATATATGCAGGCATCTTACCGATAACCTATCTACAACACTATAAGATTTACTCACGATGGGACATTTGGCCTGAAGTAAGAATCTCATGGGTACTCCAAAAGACTCTTCGTTCATACCAATCCTTGGAAAGGAGAGAAATAGATTTCATCTGTTGCTATGGTAAACAACAGACACCAGTCTGTGAATTCATTGGAAAAATTATTGGACTAGTACAGTAAACAAGCTTAAGGAAACCGTTGAAGATGTTATCCCCCAAACACTATTAAAGCTGTGAATGAGTGGAGGTAGTTGTCTCACAGTGGAGCAGACGGCACATTGAAGCAGACGCACTCACTTTATTGGAAAGGTTCAAGTACCAGTACAATAAACAGATCATTGCAAATGATGATAAGGTTATACTGTTAAAACACAATAAAATTTGTAAATGAATTCATGTATTTGACTCATAAACAGTAGAACCAGACAACACAAGCGGACTGATTCATATCACTTGAAATATCAATGAGGATATTTCTATATGACATACATGTATATCTACATCATTCAAGGGGGCAGGGGTGACCCAGTCGTCTAAGGCGCCACAATTCAATGTGCAGAGTTGCGCCAGAAACCGATGATTGTGGGTTTGAATCCCGGTTCGTCCTGATTATGTTTCTAGGTTTGTCAGCACCATACCCGTGCTCATGGTTTTCACCGAAGTGATAAACACCTGAGACCTGCATCACTTCAGGCTTTCCTCCCACATTAAGCTGACACGCCGTGATATAACTGGAATATTGTTAAAAGCGGCGTTAAACCCAACAGACACACACACATACATCAATCAAATAATGTAATCACAGAAAATGATATATTTATATGATATGCATATCCATATCATGCGAATAATATAAATTATATATCATGTTGTTGACTCATAAACTGGAGCAGCAGTCGAAAGAAACTGAAAGTCTATGGGTTGATTTCATTGGGAAGGTCAAAGAACCAATAAAATAATGAAAGCACGGAAAATTATGACAAGCTGATATCATTCCAACAATAAATTTCCAAATGAATTGATGTAGTTCACAGACAGCAGCAGCAGCAGACAACAAATACAAGCAGACGGACGACTCCATAGGAAAGGTTCTGAGACGAATACACCAAACAAACTCAAGAACAATTTTGATTGGAGCAGAAACAGGAATATGTCATGTCTGGGTGACTGGCATACTGCGACAATGATTTAAGAATGGCAAACGTCTGATGAGAATAACAGAGGCAAACGACATAATGTTCCCCATCCAACTACTCCTGAATGGAGAGATGGGGAAGGAGTTTTTACATCAGTGTAAAGTGGCTATCCTTGAGGGATATAATACTTCAGTCTTTAACAATCAATTATTAGTCCTTCTGAAACTGTTATCACAATAAATGTTCCATTTTGAAAACATTTAGACAAAATTCAAAAATGATGAACTTGCTAAATGTTCCTTTCCTCAAATTCGTGATTTTCTTTTATTCTGATCGTGCTGAATAATCAGCATAATTGTTATTCTCAAGGGTTTCAATCTTATTGGATCCAGGCATTTGTTTTCATGACATTTTTGCAACCTTCACAACATGGGCATGAATATATGTACCTGGTCCAACTTCAAACTGACACACCCTTCAAAGAGCCTTAAATTAACAAGAGATAAATGACTTATTCAAAATTAATGAATTTTTCTTCCAAACCTGTTTCAAAAAATAAAATATAAATCATTAACCACGAAGAATTATTTTTTCAACTATTAAGAAGGCAAAACACGCTCCCAAGACTAAATTCTTCAGAATTAATCTTTGATTTAATTTTCTGAAATTTCAAATTTTGAAATTTAAGAGAACCTGGAAGTGTCTGAGATTCAAAATAATGGCACCATTATTTTCAACTGATGTTTCACACATTCTAACTTTTATAGCTCATAAAATCCTCTATTTGCAGCCCCAAACATGAAACTCATAGGACTTATGGAACCAATTAATAGAAAAGTTACCTTACATAAAGTTTGGATTGGGAACCAGCTTGTTGTGGCATACTTTAACTGTGCTCGTAACCATGGCGCCAAAAATGTGCCAAATATTGTGTTGTGGCTACCACTGACTGGCTGCCCTAATGAAAACCATATCAATGATTTGTCCACTAATTCAGACCAGGTACAATGTTTTACCAGTCAGGCAAACACATCTAGACACAGCCTCACCCTGTCAGCCAGCCATTGTCCCTGGTGTGTCAGCCTGGGGGGTGGGGGGTGGTGGGTGGGGGTAGGGGGTGGGGGAAGGGAAGGGTCAACCAGATGATAGGGAGAATTGTGGGTTCAAACACACAAGCAGACAGACGACTCTGTGAGTCCCAGAAACCCAAGGTTGAGTTTTTAATATTTCTTTCATAACAATTCAAAATCACTCGAAGTAATGGTAGATAGATATGACAGATAGTACTTATTGCAGAAACGTTCCATTACGGGACAGATGCAATTTTAAAAGACAAGACATTATGATTTATATATACATATATACAGACATACATAATTTACATTCCTGTAGACACATACAAAAACAAAATAATCAATATTTCATATTTCATTATATATTTATACATAAAATGTCAACGGTTGATTATGAAAGGGTATTTATTGTTTGAAATTATAGATGTGGAAACAAATGCAGTTGATATTGACTGCTTCATTGGTATGTTCAATCAAAACATATCACTATCATTTACTAAACCATATCTCCGGTAGCCATTTTTATTGAATTCCAATTTTCATGCATGAAAATGCGTCACTGACAATCAAAAATAGGTTATTAATATAATATATTAATTAAAACAATAACAAAATCCACACCAAAAGAAAAAATCCCAAATTTGATACAGATTTGAAATACAATAACGCCATTTAGAAAAACATTAAAAAAAGTCATAGATTAATTTGTTTGATAACTGGAGAAAAAACTTCAGACATAAAATACAACAGAAAGATTCACATAAACACATTAACCAGATCATCGCCCGTTCAACTTGCCTAACACATTGTAAGGGGAGACTACTGGCAAGAACTCCTAACGTAAGACAGAGGGAAAATGAGCGCAGAGAGCTCAAATTTGCTACAAGATATCGAGTGGCCTACTAGGTATTTTTGGGGGGGCTTGTCAAAATAAAACTATCCCCATGTGGTGTTGGAGAAAAACATATGGGAAATAGTCAGGAAGTTGGCCTGTTACATGGTAGAGCAGCCCTTTGCTTGACTGGCTAACTATGTGATGAAAATAATGGGCTAAGTCCGAGCAAAACTGGCAGCTGTCTCAGCCAATCAAATGTCAGCAAGCCAGTCGCTAACGACAACGGGGTAGAGATCTCTTACCTACTCTGACAAGCAGGAGGCAAGGTTGCTAAGCTGTATGTAGAGAGGGCAAGAGAGAGAGAGAGAGAGATAGAGCGAGAGAGACAAACTCCTGCAGGCCTTCAAACAAAGCAGCTGATCTTATATTTCACTGGGAGCTAGATATACCTCATGGTTTGTTTTAAACTGGGTTGTAACAAAAAAATATGTTTATTCGTGTTTTGCTTTGATTCGGCATGAAAAAATGTACGAATGGGTTAATAGGCTAAATAATTGTGCCTTGAAGTTGGGTTAGATGTTGTCTGATACAGGCATCCCATGTAATGTCAATATATATATTGGTATATTAGAATTTCTCTGATACAGGCATCCCATGTAATGTCAATATATATATTGGTATATTAGAATTTCTCTGATACAGGCATCCCATGTAATGTCAATATATATATTGGTATATTAGAATTTCTCTGATACAGGCATCCCATGTAATGTCAATATATTTATTGGTATATTAGAATTTCTCTGATACAGGCATCCCATGTAATGTCAATATATATATTGGCATATTATAATTTCTGTGATACAGGTACCCTATGTAATGTCAATATATTTATTGGTATATTAGAATTTCCCTGATACAGGTACCCTATGTAATGTCAATATATTTATTGGTATATTAGAATTTCTCTGATACAGGCATCCCATGTAATGTCAATATATATATCGGTACATTAGAATTTCACTGATACAGGTACCCCATGTAATGTCAATATATTGGTATATTAGAATTTCTCTGATACAGGCATCCCATGTAATGTCAATATATATATTGGTATATTAGAATTTCTCTGATACAGGCATCCCATGTAATGTCAATATATTTATTGGTATATTAGAATTTCTCTGATACAGGCATCCCATGTAATGTCAATATATATATTGGCATATTATAATTTCTGTGATACAGGTACCCTATGTAATGTCAATATATTTATTGGTATATTAGAATTTCCCTGATACAGGTACCCTATGTAATGTCAATATATTTATTGGTATATTAGAATTTCTCTGATACAGGCATCCCATGTAATGTCAATATATATATCGGTACATTAGAATTTCACTGATACAGGTACCCCATGTAATGTCAATATATTGGTATATTAGAATTTCTCTGATACAGGCACCCTATGTAATGACAATCAACACCGGTATATTACAATTTCACGATTGCATCTGAAAAACTAATCTCTCAGTATGGTTGGTGATATCTCTGATATCAAATAGGATGAGTGTTTTTGATAGAGTTACCATTTTTAAGATTATTTAAAGTGCCATATGATTTTACAATTCATAGGTATCTGTATATTTTTTGCTAGTCTTTTTGATAGAGTTACCATTTTTAAGATTATTTAAAGTGCCATATGATTTTACAATTCATAGGTATCTGTAATTTTTTGGCTAGTCTTTTTGATAGAGTTACCATTTTTAAGATTATTTAAAGTGCCATATGATTTTACAAGTCATAGGTATCTGTAATTTTTTTGCTAGTCTTTTTGATAGAGTTACCATTTTTAAGATTATTTAAAGTGCCATATGATTTTACAATTCATAGGTATCTGTAATTTTTTTGCTAGTCTTTTTGATAGAGTTACCATTTTTAAGATTATTTAAAGTGCCATATGATTTTACAATTCATAGGTATCTGTAATTTTTTTTCCCAGTCTTTTACAGAAATTGAAAATTCTATATGATTTCATTAGTTAATCAATAGCAATAGCTCTGAAAATATCGGAAACTATTTGGTCAAAATACGAAAAATCACCAGTAAAACACACAGAAATTAGAAAAACATTATCAGTGCAGATGTACAGCGTGACTGTGTGCATACGGAGTCCACAGAAAAAACATTCATTTTCCAATGTCCCAAATATTAAAATATCCACTTGACATTCTGCCGTTAGAAATATGCAGAAGAAAGGATTTTCGATTTACAACTCAAAACAACTGAATTATGCACAAAACTGCGAACCTTAATTGTCTCATTATATCATTCATATTTATTATTCAGATAAAACAATAAGTAACTATGAAAACTATCATATTTCCTAATTTCATAATATCAGTTACCATACATGCATAATTCATATCCTAGAAGGGATGCAGGAAAGGTTGCATTGCATACTCATCATTATCATCATCATGACTACCACCAAGTGATGAAGCTTGGGATGAGACAGTAACTGTGAAAACAGTCCTCTCTTATTTCACAGACCACCCTTTCTTGATGAACTCTGTCTGTCTGTCTGTCTGTTTGTTTGTTTGTTTGTTTGTTTGTTTGTTTGTTTGTTTGTTTGTTTGTTTGTTTGTTTGTTTGTCTGTCTGTCTGTTTGTGTGTTTGTGTGTTTGTCTGTTTGTTTGTTTGTTGTTTAACGCCGCACTCAGCAATATTCCAGCTATATGACGGCGGTGTGTAAAAAATTGAGTGTGGACCAGACAATCCAGTGATTGACAACATGAGCATCGATCTACGCAGTTGGGATTCGATGACATGCATCAACCAACTCAGCGAGCCTGACCACCCGATCCTGTTAGTCGCCTCTTATGACAAGCATAGTCGCTTTTATGGAAAGCATGGGCTGCTGAAAACCAATTTGAACCAATATTTTCAGGGGTCATTTACCCATATGGCAAATCGAACCCAAATCTTCGGCGTGACAAACCAACGCTTGAACCACAAGGCTATCCCACCGCCCTCATGGTCCCAGTAATTCACACACCTTATTTTCAACTTCATTGCGATATTTTACACACTTTTCTGTCCAGTTTATTGCACACACTTTATTCCAATAATTCACAAACAAAAGAGAAAGCATCTCATCTTAATAATGAAAATGATTATATTTCATTTAAACCTGTGTCTTTTAAGAAACGACTTCAGCTACATTTTTTATTTTACACATGATTTATTCACCTTAATAACTTATTTTTCACATAAATTCTGTTCACAAAAATACATTTTCACATTAAACTGCTCCATCTGAGGAGTCGTGATAACAAAATCATTTGCCCTCAAAACACATTCATATATTTCATATACGCATTAGAAACTTCTTAATCAAAGGACGCAAAAAACGTTTTTTCTCCATTTCAAACAAATGGCTGCACTTATAAGTTTACTCCGATTTCAAAACTTTCATTTAAATGATTCCAATGGGTTAGAGTTTAATTACGTTGCGTTTCAAACCTATTAAACATAGCCCGCTTGTCGTTGCGTTAAATGCGACACACTACAATATCAGTCTTGTGTTTCCGATAAGTTTCAAAACCAGATGCCCCCAAAAAACAAGAACGCACTTCACCCTGGGATGGCAAATTTACAGTGTTCCTTCCTCGAATGTGCTGAACACTTCACTCAATGACTTAAGATTCAACATTGAAACCTACACTCTAAACACAAGGGCTCAGAGTCGGACACCACTTGCAAGTCAGTCGACGAGTTTTTCAAATAGCACATCAAACAAGATGCTGATGGCTCCTCATTTTGAAGTTAAATTTGGCAAAAACATAAACATTTGATCTTTCCAAGCTATAATCAAAGCAGGAAAAGTCTCAAATATTTTCAAGTGAGTAAAGAAATAATTCTTTCTCGTTCAAACATTGTGAACTATTTGAGAAAACTCCACAGTTTAATAGAGATGTAAACACTGATAAATTTAAACTAAATATTTCGTCATGTTTTTTTGTTTTCAGTTTTTAACTACAAATTTTGGTCACATGATGAAATGCATTGAAGAAAACAATTCCTGTGTAACAAACTACCCGGTACTTAATTTTCTGATACCCTTTTAACCTGTCTGAGAGAAGAGTTCAGAAACAGCGTCTGGACACCAATCAAGCCATTGGCAGTTCCTGACAAATTGTCTTTGTTTGTTTGTAGTTAAAACCGCACTCAGCAATATTCAGCTATATGACGGCGTTCGGTAAATAATTGAGTGAGGACCAGTCAATCCAGTGATTAACATCATGAGCATCAATCCATGCAATTGGGATAAGATGACATGCATCAACCAAGTCTGTTATTTGCAGAACTGAACATCATTGTGATGGATTTAGGTCACATGCTTCTGTCTTCCTGCTCCAAGGGTGAGTAGTTAGGTTACTTTGTTGTTTAACTCGTGAAGTGGGGAGAGTCTAATATTTTCATGAGTGACGGAGTCACGAGTGAAAATATTAGACTCTCCCCAATTCACGAGATGAGATAAAAGTGGTATTTGAGAAAACACATTGAATTTTCTATTTATTATATACATGTTTTATTTTTATTACTTGCAATTTATATATTTTTTCGAAAACAGTGTCTGATAAATTACTAAGTTCTCCCTGTCGCCCCTTTACCCCCGCCGTATAAAGGGGGTTTGCGTAAAGAATATAGTTCGTGAATAAAACTAGCCCTGTTAATATATGTTATGCGAAATATATTATTTCATAACGAGTATTAAGTTCAGTGGACATTTTTGATTGTCATAATTAAACATTCCTGTTTAAAATGGATAACTCTTTAATGTTTTGATTCAGGAGAAAGTAGTTCTGGCACCTTGTTTATATCAGTCACTAGTGACTGATATAACTTTTTTATATCAGTGACTAGTGACTGATAACTTGATCTATCGTCACTGATAAATTCCAGTATTTTATTCATATGTATATAATAAACCGGTATACCGATAAAACCGCACATCCCTAGTACGAATCAACATTTATTCTGTGAACTTAAAACCAAACATATTGTAACATTGATCATGGTGGGATCTTGGAATGGGCGGGTGAAGAAAGCCACGACAGGTATCGGAACAACGGTTCATGCATCAACTGTAATGTTTAATTGACTTGACAAGACATATTACAAACACAGTGAGAGATCCCTTGTCCAATGTTTATGCTATTACAAGACAAGAAAATAAAAGTCAGTGCCTGGCCTCGTAAAACAGAGTGGAGATACGCAAACCCAACCTTTCTCCTCTTGTACCACTTGTAAAACACAAGACAAGACAAATCTATGATTAAGGAAATAAATAAAAGTTACCCTAACAGCTCTACCCATATTGAAAACTTATTTTCCATCACAATCTAAGGGTCTTTATATGTTAAATAAATCACTCACTTTCAACTGAAATTGACACCTACTTTCTCCCCCTCCTCCACAAGTGGTATACCCTGTCTCTTTGATATAAGACATACCATTGAACTATGAAGGGCGATTAGCTCAACAAGACAAGCTACTAACTACTTTATGAGTGCTTATACCCCAGGCAGGAAGAAAGCTGCTTCTAATTGGCCAGCACAGACAATGGACACTGGTGATAAAGGGTGAATTATCACTGTCTGAAGGAGAATCTTATCAGAGTCTTGTTGATTGAGGATGATAATTCTTTTATCTCCCAAATAAACAATAGTCTCTTTGAAGTAATGAGGCCAGTAACTTTACAGTGTGGAGAAGATTCTGGACCACATTTCTCTTGAAACGACACCTCTGTATACCAAACAAGAGGTGAATGGGTGAGTGAGTGAATATGGTTTTATGCCACTTTTAGCAATTATTCCAGCAATATCACGGCGGGAGACACCAGAAATGGGCTTCACACATTGTACCCATGTCGGGAATCGAACCCGGGTCTTCGGCGTGACGAGCGAACGCTTTAACCACTAGGCTACCCGACCGCCCCAAGAGGTGAATGGGGTTTGCAAAAATAATCATAGTCTTTTGCGGGAATATATAATCAGTCCGCTGCCTTTACTATTTGAGAAAGATTCTGGAAAATCTCTCTACACAGGACACCTCTGTAAACTGAACAAGCGAGTGGATAGAGCTTGCAAATAAATTGCTTTTGGACGCTGGTTTAATGGCAAGGAAAGATCCTGAATAATTCTCTCTATGAAGGACTCGTATGTAACAAAAGGAGAGCTGAAAGGTTTCAAACATCTTTGGTACACATAATGTAGTCTCAAGGCTCAATGTCCTGAAAAAAATCTCTCTATAAAGGACACCTCTAGAAACAAATCAATCACTGGTCATTGTCACAGAATATCACAGCTGCATCACAGCCGACGAGAGTTATCAGCCAATGATGCAAGGATTAATTCAGCCAAGACTCAGTTGCTAGGTTCCTCATTAACTAATTAAATTAATAAACACAAAAAATCTAAGTGAACTTCAAAAAATGGGCTCAAATAAATTTTGTTCCGGCAGCCAATTGACCCAAATATAGTCTCTATTTAATTATGAAGGAAACAATTAGCACAATAATTATTCATTAAGACAATATCAACTTTCTTCAAACGTAGCAACCAGGAAAATTTCCAGCTGATGAAAGTTTTGAACAGAAGCCTGGTAACAATAAGCTCCATGTTTTCCCTGCCCATTCATCAAACTACATATTTGTAGCTATGTTGAAAGCGAGGACTGTTTAGGAAGACGTTTTGCCAGTTTCCAAAATAGCAAACGGTTCTTGAAAATGAGGCTAGAAGCAACCCTATGATGACTTCGCCAGAAAGGCGGCCATGTTTCGAGCTAATTCCCCCTTCTTCCCCATCTTGGTTCCTGTTTGGTAACATCGCTACATTGTGTCATACCCGCACTGACAAACCAGCTGCCGAGATGCCTGGTCGGAAGAGCTGCCGCCTTCAATGCATCATCTCTTGTAAAGACCGGAATCCAAATTTCACGGTTCCATGTCTTTAAAAGCAGCACGGAATGGTTTTTAAATCATTATATATGCACATATACTTTGTTGTTGGGGCTCTTCTCCCACAGCACTGCCAGGAGCTTGGAGTTCTAAACTCGTTACACTGCAATTACGTCCTGTTCGAATAACATCCAGTGCAAAAGAAGGTGAATGATTTGCCTATCATTCAGCTTGGCAAACAGTAAAAAATGAAGAATAAATGCATGTTGGCCCATCACTCTGCCATTCATCCCTTAGCTCAAACCGCCTTTATATCACCGAGAAGGAGAGATTCTTTTGGGAGCCCATCAATGGAAATTAATATGCCCATGCTTATAGAGGATGATATGACCTAGAAACATGTAAACAGCATCATTCTGTGATGAGAGCAGCCCCACGGCTAGATACTCAGCTGATACATTGTTTACGCCTGGTGTTACAGTATTTACAATTCCCCCAGCGTTTCAGCTGGAGTGAGATATAGTCTTTTATTGCTTGACAACATGGGAAGGAACACTGGCTCGTCTCTTATTGACATCTTAAATCTTTATCTCAAAACATGGAAATATACACCAAAATCAGCAAACATACGGCCCACATCCACAAGCCTAGGTGTCATTTACAAATTATTCAACGGTGCGCTTTTTCTGTATCTTCTGACTCTTAAAACTTTTATCGGAAGATACAGAAATGAACACATAAATGAGCCGCAGTGGGCAATGATGCTTGCCTGTTGTCGAGAACTAGAAAATTGGTGCGAGGAACCAGTCATGATTTTGTCAAACGTGTCAAGCTCATGGAAACAGCTTGGGTCAGGCTTGCTCTTGATTAAATATCTGTTGTTTCTTGAAAACTTCACAAAGACGCCTTTTTGGCAAATATCAGTTTTATCTCTATTGTCTTCTTTTTATAATTCCAAAATAAGCAAGTGTCCTACGTGACATATACAGTTTATTTGTAGTACTAGAGTTCATGTGTGAGTGAGAAGTGTGTTATTGTCTGTAAAAAATCTAAGATGCACTGATAAGTTGTGAAATATTCTTTTCACGTGATGGGCTTTCTGCCACCCTGCATGGAAGCCTGTTTTGTGTAACAGGTACCTCTTTTTACAAACAATAAAATGAAAATAAAAAAACAAAAAACATACGTGTTGAAAATAGTCTTGTTCTCATTCATACCAACAAATCCGATTACTTTGGCAATTTTCTAACGTTTAACAGATCTTGTCATTCTAAAAAGGTCGTTTATTTCTTGGATATCAGACTGGTTTGTTATTCAATCATTTCATTTTAATTTCAAAGTGAAAACCTTGTTTCCATTTCCTCTTAACATAGACTGCATCATAACAAGAAAGAAATCTCGTATAAGAGTCTATACATTTAGAAAAATTGCTTGTGTGTCTGATCTGAATGTTATCAAATAGTCATTACTATCAGTGATACACTGTTGTAACCAGCCAACACATCTCCTTGACAGGAATGAAGTGAAGTATGCACTGATATACCGTATTCGACGTAATAGACGCCCAGGGCGCTCTCAAAATTAGAAATAGGGGGCTCTTATTAGAATATTATTTCGGTGAAAAAAACAGAGTTGAAAGATAAATTTTGTGGTTTATGCTGACAGCCTGAAAAGTTTATATAAGACAGATATATTTTTCCAGAATTTAATTGCCCATAATTAAGGGTGCATATTACACACGAGTGCGTATTATACACGAATATATAGGTCTTGTGTACATTGATCAATCGGAAGGGGTGCTAATTGGGTTTGTTCAATAGCAAATATATTAGCAAATATCGCCGTGGGCGCTTATTACGTCGAATACGGTATACACAGGAACAACGCTGACACATTCTGATGTAGGGGATTACCACCCTAACTTGTTAACAATACAAGCTACAACACAGAGGTCAATGTAAACATTCCCAACTTTCAATGTTGAAAGCCTAACAAAGTAGTGTTTGTCAAATCATATTACATCTCTATCTCCGCTGCTTAATAAAACCGAGAGGAAGATGTTGATAAATTGCTTTTTCTTCCTCTTCAGGGCAAACTTCTGCTTGCACAAACCATTGCATCAGGAACAAACAGAAGACTTTCCCATATAACAACAAAATAAACACTATGGAGAAATAGGTTTACTCTGGACGAGTATTACTGAAGAGAGGTGTTCAGCCAAGAAGGTATTCTGAGTCCTTATTCATTTGTACAAACTGCTGAAAAGAAGGGCTACAACTTTGAAGGGGAGATTAGCTGCTTAGGGTAGTAGTATGATGTATTACAATCCATCAACATCAGGGAGAGGCCGAGAGCAGACAGAATAGCTCGCTGACGAGAACGAAATTTGTTGTGCTGGTCCTCGCAAACATTGGCAACAATAGCGGCTGGTCTCGAAGGGCAGGCAGAGGGACCTGCTCTCTTATACAGCATAATTCGCAACTCTGCGCTACATGCGTGAACCCTACTAGTAGGGTCTTTCAATCTGTCTTCAAGCCAGAAAATACACACACGCACAATGACCCCAATCCATCAGTATATAGGCACAAGCCGCTGTGCAAATTCACAAATAATTAACAACAAACATAGATTCTCCTTCCTACCAATAGCACAGCTTCTCTGACAATCGCTCGCGACCATCAAAGAAAATAAACCAACTCTCTTTATATAAAGACTTGAAATCTTAAGGTAAATGGCGTCAAACTCTGGACATGGTAGTGAATTTAAATCCACTTCTCTGTGCCAAATTCAGCGAGAATAATCAGAATATAGTTTATCTCGCCTCGAGACAAGACTTTAGGGGATTACGACGGAAAGTGAGGGGCCTGCTAATAACAATAATCAAACAATCTAGACACAAGTACAAACACCCACCTCAAATTCCCTTGTCAAACCGTTAATCAAGGACTACAAAACTTGGAAATTCAAAGTTCTGAACTTGGGTCCAAGCACCCACCTCTAATTAACTTACAGCAACTTAGACCACTGGGCCACCTGTGTCCCCGTTGCAGCAACAGTGAGTGAGTATGGTTTTAAGCCGCTTTTAGCAATATTCCAGCAATATCGTGGCGGGGGGGACACCAGAAATGGGCTTCACACATTGTACCAATGTCGGGAATCGAGCCCGGGTCTTCAGCGCGCTCCAGCAACAACCCACAGCAACTTAGACCACTGGGCCACCTGTGTCCCCGCTCCAGCAACAACCCACAGCAACTTAGACCACTGGGCCACCTGTGTCCCCGCTCCAGCAACAACCCACAGCAACTTAGACCACTGGGCCACCTGTGTCCCTGCTCCAGCAACAACCCACAGCAACGTAGACCACTGGGCCACCTGTGTCCCTGCTCCAGCAACAACTCATACTTATTCCTAAATCTATTGAACAGAATATCTACATGAGTAACTTTTCAAATGATATTTTTTCACGAAAATTTTTGATCCCTAGAAAATGTTGAACAGCATAATTGTTTGTACCCGAAATCAGAGAAAACCACAGAAGACAGACACTGACATTGAATACTAGGTATTTTAACACATTTTCATATGGATATCGAACAACACTAATTTCTCAAGACAGAATACAAAATTCTTACATTGTTTATAAATTCCCTCAGTACCTAGAATTCTTCAAACCAGCCTGCCGCACCAGTGTTTGTACAAAGGGAATCCATTAGCTGAACCTGATCTAAAAAGACAGCCACAATTCAAAAACTTGCACCAAGAAACTTGCAAATGTTTCAGGAAACTTGCAAATGTTTCAAGAACACATCCCAGTCAATGAAGCAGCAAGGGTGAAATGATGGCCTTCACATGGAATATTATCACCATTTTTTTCTCAAGAAAAAGCTCATTCTCCCGAGAGCAGAATGTTGGGTTCTGGGTACCAGTGTCGGTCCATATTTCATGGTGTAGGAATTGAGCTGTCGAGAAGTGCTCTTTGTTTAGAGTCAAAAGAGGGCAGATATAACCTGAACAATTTCACTGGCATCAGAGATATATTTGCACTGTCAAAGATAAATCTTCGATGCTGGAGATAAGAATGCTCTCTCCACTCCAGGATTAGCTGTCATTGGCTAACAATGCCGTGCGGCAGGGAACTGTCAGCTGTAGATCTTGCCTCCACTCAGGCGACACCCATTGACATGCTTGTACACTGTTTCAAACTTTTTACACCTTTCGTTTCAGATGTAACATTTTTTAATTTCCAGCCTGATGAATGATTGCTTGGGAGAATGGGGTTATTCAAAAGAGGCTGAAACAAGGGACAGAGTGTGTTTTGGATATACATGGTCTAGAAGATGGAAAAAAAATAGTTTACGAAGTTTGAACTTTTTAGGGACTATTTCTATATAATCAAACTGGATGATTACATATACATACATGCATACATACATTATATATTTTCTCATCCTTGACTATATCTATATTTCATTCATGACAATAATAAATATCATTTATGACAATATCTATATATCATTCATGACAATAAAGATATCATTCATGACAATATATCATTCATGACAATAAAAATATCATTCATGACTATATCTATATATCAATCATGACAATAAAAATATCATTCATGACTATATCTATATATCATTCATGACAATAATAAATATCATTCATGACAATATCTATATATCATTCATGACAATAAAAATATCATTCATGACTATGTCTATACATCATTCATGACAATAAAAATATCATTCATGACTATATCAACATATCATTCATGACAATAATAAATATCATTCATGACAATATCTATATATCATTCATGACAATAAAATTATCATTCATGACAATAAAAATATCATTCATGACTATATCTATATATCAATCATGACAATAAAAATATCATTCATGACTATATCTATATATCATTCATGACAATAATAAATATCATTCATGACAATATCTATATATCAATCATGACAATAAAAATATCATTCATGACTATATCAATATATCATTCATGACGATATAAATATCATTCATGAGTACAGTATCCATTGTACTGATCCCAAAGTTTCCCAACACTGTATCATCTGATAATTCACATTCAACAAACCCCGGACATTTGGCCTGAATAACACCGTGGCCCAGCTGGAGATATCCCATTGGCTATTGCAGGTCATGTGATCCGCATAAACAAATATCAGCGTGATATGATATCTGTGCTATATCTCCCAAATGTGTGATTAATTCTTTCCAACATAATGCAAGGCACGTTGAACAATTTTCTTACTCTTCCGAGACAACGGTATCTGCAACAGCGTATCATGGATGACAAACATCTGCAGTAATGTTCACGGACATAAAGATCCATATCTGATGTAGTAATGGTCAAATAAATGCATATGACATCATGATTGGTCAAATAAATACATATGACATCATGATTGGTCAAATAAATGCAGATGACATCATGATTGGTCAAATAAATGCAGATGACATCATGATTGGTCAAATAAATACATATGACATCATGATTGGTCAAATAAATACATATGACATCATGATTGGTCAAATAAATGCATATGACATCATGATTAGTCAAATAAATGCATATAACATCATGATTGGTCAAATAAATACATATGGCATCATGATTGGTCAAATTAATATATATAACATCATGATTGGTCAAATAAATGCAGATGACATCATGATTGGTCAAATTAATATATATAACATCATGATTGGTCAAATAAATATATATGGCATCATGATTGGTCAAATAAATACATATGACATCATGATTGATCAAATAAATGCAGATGACATCATGATTGGTCAAATAAATGCATATGACATCATGATTGGTCAAATAAATATATATAACATCATGATTGGTCAAATAAATGCATATGACATCATGATTGGTCAAATAAATATATATAACATCATGATTGGTCAAATAAATGCAGATGACATCATGATTGGTCAAATAAATATATATAACATCATGATTGGTCAAATAAATATATATGACATCATGATTGGTCAACTGATTGTACAATGTATAACTTCTCAAATCAAATCTACAACATGTTGAAAACAGTGCATTTATTCATATCCACTTATTGAAAATATCCCCATTATTTCCCTACTATTGATCCCCACCAAATTCTGATTTTTTGAAAACAATCCAAATGTATTAACACTAACTCATCTCATAACACGTTGCACTTATTGAAAATATCTGCTTTACAATATCAAATTCTGCACTTATTTCAACATCTCATTGAGATTTTAATGTCTAAACTATTTGTTATAGTTTCATGATATAATTACACCTGCATTACAGACAAATGGCCGTATGTTACTGTCGTCTAACCACTCCCACTTCTCATAACCAAAGCTCATCAACTGCAAATCACACATTAGTCCTTCAACAACACGTCAGCACCACTATGCTACTTGAATTTTTTCAATCCACACAATTTCATCAGGTTGTTTTTCAGGGCTTAAAAATAAATATTTTCCCTTTCAAATTCTTCGCCAAGCTATCATGTGATCTCCATCAAATGATACGAGTTACATCGTGCTCTGCGAGCCTGCAATGCAGTCACATGACCTACCATCTGCCAAATCTGCCAACTTCCGATGCATCTGGAAGACTGAGGTAGCAAACAAAAACAAACACTCTCGCATAGCAGAAACACTACAAAAGTATCGTTCGTGATGTACAAATAATTCCCCTTAAACATTACGAATGCCTCATCTTCTTGCTTAGTTCAGCGCCCTGCGTCTTGATAATGTTTACAAGGGGTAGACAACTCTTCTGGTTTTAAATACACAAACACGCTGCATTAAACACTTATGTTCCACCGGGATATAAACACACAATGGAATAAACGGAGTCGGCGCTTCCTGGGAGTGATGATGGTCTTTCATCCTTGCTGCAGATTGTATAGACGATATTTCAAACTGTTTGCATGTCTTGCACCCTCATTGTTTATATGTGTTAGAGTTTTAGATGCATTTTTTTCATCGTCAAATTTCTTAATGCGAATCATCTGTGAGTGATATTTTAACCTTGCAAAAAGTTCACACAAATCATTAAAACTTAAAAGTTGAATTTACAGTAAAAGAACTTATATTTTTCAACATTTGCTGAGGACCGCATTTGACTAAAAATGACTTTTAGACAGTAGTCTGTCAATCAAAACCAGAAATGCTAGTAATGACATCGACCATTCTATGGTCTAATTTCATGGGCAAACAGTTGATAAAGACACAGTTCATCCCAATAATACCTCCTACTGTATCATGGCCACGAAAAGTTTTACCTTAGCAAACGTTGAGTAGTATATATTATTCAACATAAATGAAAAGGCTTTAAAAAAAATAATTTTAACTTTGGGTGTTTTTAGCTTCTTCCATAAAATTCTGAAACAGTTGTGTTTTTGATTTTTGACACAGCCAAGGAAAACATTAATTATGAACATTTTACAAGAAACATTAAACATCACAGACTTTATTCCCAACTAAAACAAAGGTGTGTGTTTCCGTGAACAATGGCATTCAAATGAGACCATGATGTTAGGTGGGCGCCTGTTTGGCCTCCACACATGGCTGCCAGCCCTGACAATGTCCCACAGAAACAGAAACAGTGGGCAGGGGAATACAATCCCTCCACAACAATATCAACTGATGTACCCCAAATAGTGTCAAGCAATATGTCACAAATGTTAAAACTAGAAAATAGTTATCATGCTCTCACAAGTTAAAGTATCTAAGGGAGAGTTCCACAGACAGACAGACAGACAGACAGACAGATGTTACCACCAGCCTGAAGTCTATGCCAGTCTGTCTGATGTTAAAGGTAGTCTGATGACTAGCAGTATTTCAGTCATTTTCTCGGTGGTCATTCATTCATGCTGTCTCTCGTAGGCCTGACTATCCAGGGCAATTTTATCACTGATCAGAAGAACTGGAATGGAGCAGCCTGAAGTCTATATCAGTCCGTCTGATGTTAAAGGTAGTCTGATGACTAGCAGTATTTCAGTCATTTTCTCGGTGGTCATTCATGCTGTCTCTTGTAGGCCTTCCTGACTATTCTGGGGAATTTTATCACTGATCAGAAGAACTGGAATGGAGCAGGTGAGTTGGATTTTACGCCTCACAAACCATTATTCAAGCAACATCACAGCGGGGGACAAAAATACCCCTCACACACTGTACCCGTGTGGGGAATCGAACCCAGACCTTCAGCCTGACGAGCGACCCTCTCTCCACAACCCAAAACCACCCTGTATCACAAAATCCCACCCTATTCCACAACCATTAAAACCCCAACATACATATTCCTCTATCAACCCAAATACTTCCTCTGCTCTGACATCCCAAATCTCCAAACAATCACAAAACACATCCACATGACTACGAAAAAACAAACCAAATACTCCAGCCCCAGTTTGATCTATGGACAGGAAATCCGGACATGTTTAAAGAATCTTAATCTATTCACCGACATGAAATCTTAACTCAATACAACCGCCAGAGAAATTCAATTAGTACAAATAGAAAGTCTATCTAACTTGTCCTCCTCCTTCAAGCGGACACAATTCTACAGCGTAAAGGAAAAGTGTTGTATGGCCATTGGCGGACATTTGTTAATCTTATATTTGCAAATAGCCAAACTGTTTTAATAAGTAATCTTGAAAATGTTCGGGAAACTTTCGGTTTTCTAAGCCAAGCTGCGGGTAAACATTTGTCTACATGCAAAACTGTTTGCTCCACTTTGCAGATGTTTGCCTCATACTGAGCTATATGCGTTTCCTTATTCATGTCTTGGAATAATAACAATTAATTCAAAAGTTGTTCAGGACAGTATATACCCTGGAAGCACACACATGCCTGGCTATAGATGTTAAGACTGAAATACTTGCTTGCTTTAAGAGTTCATTGCCTCTTTCAACGTTTACAATATCCTAAATTTTCTCATTAAATATTATCCGAAGTGTATTTGAATTTTACGCATTTTCTTGACAATTGCTGCCACCCACAGCCCCATAGAAGTCTACAGAACTATACTGGGGTAGGTCTAATTGTGACAGTCAATGTGTGGATTCAGTCACTGTGTAGAATGACCATAAGCAGCGCAGCCCTAAGTGGTTTATTCTCCCTGCAGTGTTTTATTGTACAATAAACAACGACCAAGAGTCGTTATTTCTTATTTGAGAGGGCTGTCGGGTAGCCTAGTGGTTAAAGCGTTCGTTCGTCACGCCGAAGACCCGGGTTCGATTCCCGACATGGGTACAATGTGTGAAGCCCATTTCTGGTGTCCCCCGCCGCGATATGGCTGGAATATTGCTAAAAGCGGCGTAAAACCAAACTCACTCACTCACTCTTATATGAGATATCAACATTATGTACAGCCTCTTTAAGAATGTTGATAAAATGTACAAGCTTTAAACATATTTACCCAAATTTTAATAATGATAACTCCCTGAATAGAACCCGACCTCGGAAATGTCGGACAAGTCCTTTTTATGAACAGGTTCGTTAAGTTTGATATTTCCCGCATATTCTCACAATCCTCACGTCGATTAGCTGTACCTTTTCTCCTGATACCGATTTTCATATATCTCCCACTTTTGGATGTGAGCGTTGGGCCACAGTGTTTATCTGCATAACCCAGCTACATCTATGGGGAACAACTTACTCAACATTTCCCTATAAAAAATAACGTTGTCAAGTATATAACGTCATCAAGTTGCGAGCACATATTCAAATCTCCAGAAATGACGTCACAATGTTTTATCATGAAATAAACACACGTTGTTCTTCATCGTTCTTTTTGAGTTATCGCATATCTTTCTTATACATGTGAATACGCTGTTCTCCAGTATAAACCCTCCCACATTTCTTCTAAATTATTTCATCATCACACATCATCTACCTGCGTTTCCCCCCACGCAAGTACAAGATCGTCTCAGTATTCACAGAGGAGTGGGTGGTTCAGGCGGTCTGAACAGTTAACTCTCGCTAACCTGTGTTCAGATTGTCTTGTGGAGTTTCAGTGTCTATGAATGAAAGAATGAGAAGCTGCTGATGTTTTTGTCGGAGACCATGGAGTAGAAGTTACACACCCGCATCACTGTACAATGGCTGCGAGATTACGACAGGGGGGGTCCCTCCGTCCTCCATGAATATAAATGTTAGGGACGACTTAAGAGAACATGTGACCCTTTGTCTTGCAACAGGCTTTTCCCGTTTGCTTCATGTGTCGATACCGCAATTGGCAACCTGCGTGCTTTTTGTCAAGGGTTGTGATTAACCTTCAGATACTGACACAGGATAACTAGCCACTGGACCACTGGCTATTCAGCCAATGAAAATACAGGAAAAGGTCAGCTGACTTCGAAAGGGCACTAAAGGGGAACATACAATTTATCCCTGACACAAAGTTTGGCTTTTTGAACAGGAGAGTCTCCTCCTTTGGACAGCACAGGGGCTGGAACTAAGCCTCGAAACCTGATTCCTCTCGAACAATGCCTTCCTTCAAAGAAATAACTTAAACCCTGAGATGAATAACATCCTAGGTACAGTGGTTGACACAGCACCCGACGGGTGACTTGTCTTGTAGATGGGACGGACACTGTATTGAGCTGGAGCCCCCTGTATGGAGTGGGTCATTCTCATTATGGCCCAAACATGTACCGGCCAGCATGATGCAGGGGTACAGACAGTGATTTATTGCGTACAGCTGGACCATCTCAAGTTGGATGGGACACCAAACAAATGTTTCGTATTGGACGATGGAGAGAGGTTCCAATTTAGAATTTTTTTTCGCTTGACAAGTTTTTTTGTCCTTGATATAAATATGTCTAACAATGACCACCAGTCATCGGCCGCTCATCATCTACCACAGCTGTATCTTGCATCTAAACCCTCTGTCAAAAAGTTCATCTATAATATATGTCCAGTACACAGCCTGTTCCACTTTTTTACATTTTAATCAGTAACATGCAGTGTCATGAGAGTCAAGGGTTCAGCTAACCAGCTTCAGTGGCAGAGATTAGTGATGTCATTTAATTGTGACATGATGGTAACCAATGACGTCAAAATTGTCTGCAAAAAATTGTCTGCAAAGCATTGTCTGCAAAACAATGTGATGCAAATTCATTGCAATATCTACTGGGAGATAATAAAAATATCCCATCTTATCTCACGTGATAATGACGATACGACTCTATGTGATACAAAACCGTCAATATGATACACCAACTTGCAAGGTCTAATTTGTATAATTTTTATAAAAATGTGGATGTGGATATGAATGATATTTATCCTGTAGCATCCCTCGACCAACATATACAGACGTCCTATATATACACCCGGTACCATACAGTTGCCATGGTGACACAAACAACTTGTCTGGACCAACACCATGAAGTTTCACCCTTGATATGATTTACCCCTTGACACTTGGATAGGCCACCTTCTTATATGAATTAACAAAATAGCTCTAATAATAAATGCTTTGAAGGTATTATTTCCAACTGACCATATACAATAAAATGACACTTTTAAATGATATATGAGAATAATCCAAATTTCAATATTTGCATAACAATTCAAATATACATCCGTCAACCTAGAATGAAACGTAGCTGTCATATTTAACGGTCAAGCGATATCACTGAAGTACAATTTCATAAAATGATAAATCAGAATAATCCAAATTTTAATATTTGCATAACAATTCAAATATCCATCCGTCAACCTAGAATGAAACGTAGCTGTCATATTTAACGGTCAAGCGATATCACTGAAGTACAATTTCATAAAATGATAAATCAGAATAATCCAAATTTTAATGTTTGCATAACAATTCAAATATCCATCCGTCAACCTAGAATGAAACATAGCTGTCATATTCAACGGTCAAAACAATTTCATCTTTGACCGATTACCTGGATAAAGTCCCCACATGCATGACCTCTCTCTTATTGGAAAACATCTCTGACAGGTCTTCATAAGGTCGGCAGCAGATAGGATTTACACTGAGTGTCCCAGACCCTTGATTTACATCCAATCAAGCGAATGAAATCAAGTATGTACCTAGCATTCCCTAATACAGCGCCACAGTACTTCTGTCAATTGGAGAAAAATGGCTAACACCCACGGTCACTGAACCGGAGCAGGAAAATTCAAAAGATGTCAGAACAGTTGTATGAAAGTATGTCTTGATATACAATGTACAATGTGGCATTTGTTAATGTTGTATAGAACTGCCACCAGTGATGGATTCAGTAGTGGCTTACAGAGACTAACAGCCAATCCCAGCAAGGAGGAGGATTTGGAATAATGAGAAAACGAAGGTCGCTCCTTCCGACCAGTGAATGAATGTCCTCAAAGAAAGGTAAATTACATTCTGATTACATTCTGTATTTGTAACACAAAGGTTTCACTGAATTTCTTCTTCAGTTCTCCTTTGTATATACCATTCACAGATTCATTTATAAAAAGAAAAAGAATGCCATCGTTCCAAATACTTTCATTAAAGATAAAATTTAATCTGTAGAAATAAAAATGAACATATATTTTTTCTCATATATGAGCACACATTGTATTTTCCAGCATTGCAACCATGAGAATTCCAGCACCCTACTCCCAGTAAATTGTTTTATTGTGACTGATCGTATAAATGAGTGAAATCATACATTTTCAGGGAAGTAAAACTTATCATGAACCCATGTGACCATAATTTTACCAATTATTGGGTTACCTCTTTTTTTTAAATTTCCAAAACGACTAAACTCAATACTATAAACAAAGTCAAGACAATTTATGGATACCAACTTGTTTAATATACTACCATAGCCACATTTCAGTACAGATCTACCAAAAAAGCTATAATAGTACATAAAAAAACTTGTTCATAACTTGCAGTTCCCTCGTCATTAATCATCAAACGATATCATAAACACTTTCAGAAAATCATACAAAAATATGTTATATAACAATATAATCAAACCTCAAAATAATATTCTAATAACAAATACAGTTAATCCGAATTCCAATACGTCCAACAAATTTCAAGGAAAGCACACCTGTAGAATTCTTGAATTATCTCAGAAAATGTCTCGTCGTCCCATTCACTCAATATTTCATCGGTATCTCCGATGTGGAAGTCAGGCTAAATTTCCATCTGTTCCTCCATGTTTCAGTGGATTTTGATGAGACCCCCAAAATTCAGTGATGTTATGCTCATTCGACAACACTTTTTAACCAATCAGATCAGGGAACATACCTACTTTAATGTTACAATTACAAATACAGTTAATCCGAATTTCAATACAAGCGACAAGTTTCAAGGAAAGCACACCTGTAGAAGTGGACGACTGACCGCTGTGTCCTTAGCTCTGCCGCTGCTACTTGACCAGACAGAAGAGACACAAAATGCCTCGGGCATTACGCTGAGCTTCTAACGAGGCCCCATTGCGAACATTTAGACTCCGGAGGATCAAGCAGGTTGCGCTTCATGACTTTCGCACAATAGAAGTAAAAAAATTACGAGACAATCAGAACAGCAGACAGAAGTGAAACACTAGCCTTTCATTGGCTGCTGGTGTTATAGACACAGTTAACCAAATATTTGGCAAGATTCGCGTGATTTTGACACCGAGCTAACAAGAAAAGTGCCACATTTGACATGCAATACTTTCTTTGATAAGCTATTTAAGTATTAAGTAGCATTTGTTGTTACGCCTTTATACTGTTGTCCCTGAAAATATTGACAAACTGAATTTTAGATTTTCTGAATAGAAAGATCCAACATGACATTGTTGCTTTATTTGTTTTCTTTACGACAGATGGTTTATAGACGTTCATGTATTTAATAACAAAGGAGGTAAATGAAAATATTTAATTATGAAAATATTTTCACAAACTAAGGAGTAGTTGTCTGTAAGCACTATAAAGAAAACGTAAATTGAAAACACATCAGGCGTGACATAAATAACATTGATATTCTGATTTATGGACCAAAAAAAATTACATGATGAAATAATAGCTTAGTTTGCAAACTGCATAATGTACTTTGTTCGCAAAAGTAAATCAAAAGATTAGTTGTAACATTTTGTTAAAAAATCTACCATTCACATAATATGCAATGTCTTAAAGCATAATGTACATTGTACGTAAATTTACCTTAGCCATGTTAATTATATTTATTCCAAAATGTGCGTACTTCGCCCAATGAAGTGTTTTGTACAATAAAATTCCTGACTCAAACTCATAACAAAAAGAAAAAAAATCCTGTATACAATTTAGATAACCAACAATTCCTATTTTTGATAAATTCAGGGAACAGACATCATAAAGTGCCAATACTACATCATCTCTTTCATTTGTGTCAGAACAGTAAATCAGAAACAAAATCACATTCCATAATTTATAAACATTTTCAGAAATACACTCATCCAAAAAGCTAAAAAATCCCAATATTCAAAATCTCTTCGCTACTTCCTACATACAGCTATCAACATGATATAGACAATGAAATAGACCAGCCTTGGCTGCCTCTATATATTATATAGCCCAGCGACGATGCTAAGGGTGACAGTTTCACGTAATTCACATGTAATCTACACGCCTTCTTTCAGCTGAAGAACTATGTGCGAAAGCATTCCTTGAACAAAATCCACCAGTATCAACTGTTCATTTTGAAAAACACATTTCACCGACACTACTGTCTTGATAGCATCTCTGAAGGGAGAGATTTACATGCTTAAAATTTTAATTGGGTTATTTCTTAAACAACTATTACAGCTGCGACATACAGTCTTTATAAATATATAAAACACGAGTGATGAAATGTACTCATTAACATTCCATTCACGAATAAAAAATCAGAAGAAAGATTTATTCATGAAAAAATACACAAACAGGTTCCAGCCAAATTTTTCAGAGAAATTTCATTTCCGATTATCACAACAAGATTATTTTTAACAAAATACTAAATATTTATCCTATGCAATTATACTCACTTATCAAAGAATTAATAACACAACAGAGAAAGATTTAGTTTCTCGTCTTCTCCTTCTCGAAGAATTCTATGTGATAGCAAATTCCAACTCTGAAGTGCGAGAAAATTCAATTAGAGCTAGGGGCTAAAAAGTTGTGACACTTGAGGTTTAGTAAACAAGATAATATGGCAATCACAGTATTGCCAAACACCTCTGATCACTCAGTGTATCGTCATGGTAACACAAGCCTTGACAGTAATTTACATTCCAATGAGAAAGTTTTCCCAAATGAATAAAAACCCATGGACAAGCATAACATTTTCTTTTGAAGCATCTACAACATGGCAAAAAAGGATACAAAAGATTAAATCTATTTCCCATGTCAGTGTTTCCACGGAGACACATAGTGCTCATTGAGACATGTTTTCTTTGTAATATATCGCTCACACGTCTCCCCCTAATGCGAGCCACATTACCTATATAATGTTGTTTATGACAATACGCCATTTACTTCTTCGTCACAGATAAATAGAAAGAACAAACTGGAAGTCGTTTTTGTGAATATAACATTCGGCTGTATTTCTAAATAATAATACGAACACTATTTATTCCACACACCGTGGCTCTCGTGCGACTGATAACTAGACACTATCACAGGAAGAATGTATTAATTGTACTTAATACAACTGTCACATTAACACGATACGGATACAAATACAGACTTATAGTTTTCTCTGCAATATATAAAAAAAGAAATCAGAAGAAATATTTATTCATGAAAAAATACACAAAAAAGCCAAATTTTTAGGAGAAATTTCATTTCCGATTATCACAACAAGATTATTTTTAACAAAATACTAAATATTTATCCTATGCAATTATACTCACCTATCAAAGAATTAAAAACACAACAGAGAAAGATTTAGTTTCTCGTCTTCTCCTTCTCGAAGAATTCTATGTGATAGCAAATTTACTAGACTAACATATAGTCTCTGAAATGAACATATCATACAGAAAAAAACAGTTGTTCAGTTATCTTAATAAAAATCTAATAAAAAGGGAGCCCAGTGATTCTCTTCATTTTCAGATACTGATACTGCAGTAATCTAGACTTGCCAAACATTATAGACTTGCATGGGCTGTAGTTGATATAAATGTATCAGGGTCTGTAAGACAGACTACAAATTTATTTGCTCTCTCTCTATATATATAAAAGATTATTAGAATTATATTCGTTAGAATTCATTATATCTTTTAGAAAGTAAAACATTTCTAGGCAAGCTGAGCCAATAGTAGATACCCAATTCTTTGTATACAGTTCCCATGAGGCATGACCAGAATAAGATGGATGCTTATGAAAGACTACCGACACCACTTTTTAACTTGTTAAGCTTCTGAATACATTATTCATACAGTAGTAATAAAGTGTACAAGGGACGATATCCTACTGTTCAATCATAAAGGACTCTTGAAGTATTGTTCAAGAAACAAATGAGGGGTGTTTACTGATGTAGAGCATTTATCACATCAAATAAAACATTTTTCTTCCGAGGAGATTCAGACAGGGAAAGCCCAGCATAGACTAACATATAGTCTCTGAAATGAACATATCGTACAGAAAAAACAGTTGCTCAGTTATCTTAATAAAAATATAATAAAAAGGGAGCCCAGTGATTCTCTTCATTTCCTGATACTGCAGTAATCTAGACTTGCCAAACATCATAGACTTGCATGGGCTGTAGTTGATATATTTGTATCAGGGTCTGTAAGACAGACTAAGTCCAGCACTGCATCAACTGATCACATAGTCCCGTGTTCCAAACTAAGCCCCGAGTTTAACACATAGAGGAGTCCAGATTCAGGCACTATAGTAGACTAACATTTAGTCTCTGAAATCTTATATTACTCAATATCCTTCTTGACTCTAAAAATTAAAAAAAATTCCCTATGCTGAGAGCTAGCTTGAGCTGGCTAGACTTGCTTTTGTATGCATTTCTAGATTATTATTTTTTTCCTAAAATAAATATATTCCACGGTCATGGTGCAGGGCTAGCACAATAGCTGCAACCTTTAGCTACCCAAGAAACACTTAATTTCAATATTTGTCATAATGACACACAGCACCAGACAAGCCTCCTGCTCAGGTTGTCTGAGAACTGGCTCTGCCATGAGAAGTCTGAAAACTCCTGTGGTCTGTGACGAGACATTGGTCAAAGCTCCACTACGATCGTGTTGCAAGGGCCCCGTTCCACAAAGCGATATTAGCGCTAAGATGATCGTAACTCCCATACTTTAACATAGGCTTACAATGATTGTAGCGCTATGATCGCTTTGTGGAACGGGGCCCTTGGGCCACTTGCACAAAGCGATCTTAGCGCTAAGACTATTGTAAGCCTATGTTAAAGTATGGGAGTTACGTTCATCTTAGCGCTAAGATCGCTTTGTGCAAGTGGGCCCAGGACTGTAACTCAGCATGGACCAACACAAGGGCCCAAATCAAGTCTGTATCTGTTGCTAAAATCTGTGCACAAAGTGGAATCGGATATACCTTCATCTCCCAAATATACCCTGATGAACGCTGCCAATAACTTTAAAAACTTGTTTAAATCAAACAAATGGAAATTGTTCAATCACCTGTATTTCCATGTCCATCATGTTTTCATGCCTTTATGTTATGTATATATATCATGTTCTCATCTCTGTACCACATTAATACTCTATTTATGTACCAGGTCCCAAGTGGGTGTTTTTGTACAATAAAATTCTATTCTATTCTATTCTGTACAACTTAACAAGAAATTGAATCCTGGGGAATGTACAACTGGCATAACACACAGTATCGTGAAATTCTTCTCTGCTCGTCTGAGAACTCGCTAGTCTGAGAACTCGCTAGTCTGAGAACTCGCTAGTCTGAGAACTTGCTAGTCTGAGAACTCGCTAGTCTGAGAACTTGATATTCTGTGAACTCGCTAGTCTGAGAACTCGCTATCACCACAGGAATTCATAGCTGTACCCCCCAAAAAATGTACAAAAAAATACTGCCCCATGTAACCTCCTTCAGCCTCAAAGGATACACCGCGCAATACTTCTAAAAAGAGTTTTGTCCAGCTAGGTATTCCAGTACAAGGTCTAGCCTACGAGGCAACTTGTTGGTAAGACACTACACAGATCATACACAACCTATATAATATAATCGGTGGCTATAAACTGTTATTGACACTTGTATGTCAATCGGGGAGTTATCCTTGTCCTGAGCTGTGGGACGTTGGATGTATACCATCATACACGCATTGTTGACAGAAATAGGAGGCGGCCTGTCAAACTCATGGTAATCTATACAAAACCAACAGGTCCCATCTGTCTTAGAGCTGGTCAGCACATGATACTGGGGTGGTCAGCGGGATCACCAGCCCCATCTGGAGGGGTGGAGCTGGTGTATATGTATGTCGGTAAGTGCAGGTCGGGACACGGATTAGGAACATATTGGGTGTGGGATGAATAGTGAAGTTGTGGTGGAATTAAAAATCAATAATTATTATCATAAAACATTGAAGAGGGTGTAAATTAAAATTAAAATTAAAATTTAAATTTAAATTTAAATTTAAATTTAAATTACTACTACTACATAGCTTTGTCTTAAAGATGTGTTTTGAAAAACATGTCAGAGCGAATTCTTGTAACATATTTTGTTTTTTCAGACCAAGGATTTAAGACAGTTGCAAAGATTTTGTTATAATTTTGACAGTCTGATAAAGGGTATGGCATGAAGTGGGAGAATACTTTCTGAATCATTTTATAAGAAAATCGATTCTCCAGACAGGAAAATAGAAGCTTGGCAGACACAGTTGAGGTAGGGTGAGGTGGGGTGAGGTGGGGTAGAATGGGGTGGGCTAGAGATGATCTTGGGATGGGATTCCGTTAGAGAGAAGGGTGTTATCATAAGATAGTTGGAGAGACACAAGGTGGGGGGGATTCAGTACAATTGAGAGGGGGGGGGGGGGGGTGCAGTGTTGGTTAATGGAAGAGGATTATTCATAGTTCCCAAAAGCAACTTTCAAACTTTAAAAAAAAGACAAAATAATTAAGAGATATTTCAAGCAATAAAGTCAGACAAATAAATAAACTCTGTCACCTGAAATTCCTCCACTCGCCCCACAAACCAGCTAACCTAACTAATACCCTTTTTATCACTGGTTTCATGGAGTCGCGATCCCATGCAGCCAACAGGTGTGTCGGCCAGAACAACAGGTCACGCTCACATAAAGATCTCACGGAGACAGTGCCCCAGTGTCCCTCATCCCCTCGTACATCCACCCCGCCATACAATTACACCCCCACCCTGGGGCTACAGCACCATGTTATCAGAAACACACAGAAAACACGGTCCACTCTTTGTTGTTTTTTTACACTGATCTTATCCCCTGACTGTCCCGAGGATCGGAGGGAGGGCAGCATCCCTGACCCCTGGGGCTAGTACAGGTAATCATCCACAAGAGTTGGGGAGGGGGAGTTCTGTGATGGAGGGGCAGGGAGGGGAGGGGAGGGGGAGGGGGAGACAATAAGGTGTCATGTGTATGTCAGTGACCACTCATTACGAGTGAAGGGAGTTTACAATGGTGGGTAGTGTGTGAGAGATGGGTGGGGTGGGGTGGGGTGGGTTTGCACACTCTGGGAGGAGAGGAGTTCAACCCCTCTCTCAAGAATAGTAGGGTGCCGGTTTTATTAAGTAGAACAGCATTTTTTTTTGGTACACAACAAAAAGCATAAAATCTTTTTCACAAATTAAAACTTATGGTTGTAAATTTTAAATCTAATCTAGAAAGTAATCACATATCCCTACCTGTATAAATAATTAATCCCTAACCTACAAGCATTACCAAGAAGCCTAGATTTAATTCCACCGAGGAGGAAATACAAAGTTTACACATCCTGTGGACAGTCATATGTTTTTTTTGCCAATTAGTAATACACATCCTTATGATGTCTATTGTGTACAAAAAATAAACAAACAATAATCAACAATAATCAACAACAGAAATAGAGATGAACCATCAGACTTCATTCCCAAACAATGAGACCTGGCAACTTTTGACAAGAACTGATAAGATTTTTGAGTAGCCAGTGCAGTGGTCTGGGAAACACGTATTTTCAGTCTGCAACCCTGCTCTACCCTACCCGACCCTACCCTACCCTACCCCCTACCTTACCCTACCCACCCAACCCTACCCTACCCTGCCTACCCTACCCTACCCTGTCCGTTGAGGACCTTCTGTACCACCAACTTCTATTCTATATGTACACTGTACATGAACTACAACAGGTGAGCTTTTAGTAAATGTCGCAAACAAAAAATTCGAAAGCTTAAGACACCTATCACAACACGATCAAAACCTCATCAAAGTCACGGCTTTGTTTCCCCACTGTCGTGTTGTAGGAAAGTCTCCGAAATATTCCAAACACAGCCACGTTAATACACAAAGAACGTTAATCTGTGCAACAGTCCCTTCTCCGTTGATCTGGTTAACCTGTCGACAAAAGACACATCTTCTAAACGCTCTCCCTACAGGGGTAGTAGAAACAGAAAGCTCATCTTATCAGATATATGTAGTAGAAGACTGTACCACACATCTTCAAATGTATTCCAATACTTTTCATTCTACCTGTAAGGCCTTTATAAGATAAGATAAGATAAGATAATATTTATTGCAGAATCGTTCCATTACGGGACAGATGCAATTTTAAGAGACAAAACATTATCTATAAACTGCCAAGTACAGAAATGTAGACCTCAAATTGGTTGATTTTTGTTTGACTAATTGAATATCTTGTACATCCTGTAGAATCAGCAACCATCTCCAGAAAACTATATAAACATTTAAAATAAATTCCCTTTATGACAATTAAGACAAATATTATCAGGAACTTCCTATAAAGATATCTGCCATGTTAAAAGACAACCAAAATATTTTAAACTTTTTCCTGCTTTGTGTCTGACAAAAGTCAAAATATTTTTGGAATGTCATCTCAATAACTATCTTCAGAAAGCTTCAAAATCTTATAAACTGAACTCCCTTGGGTAATGTTTGATTAAATGTTTGATTAAATGTTTGATTAAATGTTTGACAAAAGGTTTGACTGTCAGAACAGCCAGAGAGCATGGTGCCCCGACCTCAAGTGTGACTCTGTTTGCCCGGATTTGTACAACAGATCTCATCAAACCTACGTTGTTCACATCAAAGGACCAGGATGAATAATGTAGAAAACGTACGTTTATCAAGCTTTCATTCATTCTAATTTAGATCAGTCCAATCTCTGCTATACTTAGCCTCCATACAAATCTAGACATATCTCTCTGGATAAAATGACCACTGCACTGTGGTTCAACCACGGCCATGTTCTGACAGAGAGGGAAACTATATCCGACATCTTTAACTCATCAGAGGATGTGTACATTAGACAACGGAATATACAGAATCTGTTGCACACAGAGCTACATAGTTAGAAAGAATTTCAAGTAATAGAGTAACAAAATTTAAAATTTTAAAAAGTGATTGAGTGAGTATGGTTTTACACCGGTTTTAGCAATATTCCAGCAATATCACGGCAGTAAAAAAATAAAAAAAATATTTTTTCTAAAAAAAGTATAAAAATGGATTATAAATAACTAAATAAAATAAATATTTACTCTAGATATTTGACACTTTTTTTTCAAAGACAAAACCATGATGTCTTAACACTACATAAAACATGGAAAAATCTTTATGTCTTCAGCAACTGTTTTTGAGGAAAGATAGAACATATTTGTTGCAATTATTTAAAGGGAAGACGGTTTTCTAAGGTTTTCTAACATTTACATATGAGGTATAATGATTTACCACCTTTGAATAGTATGTTATAATTTATAACAGTAAATATAACAATAAAGTGAAAAAGGTGTGGGATAGGTAATATTTGACTAACTGATCTTCATAAGCAATGAATGGAAGAAATACAAACCCTTCATCAATTGTAACTCGTAGAACTTCACTTAGTTTCTTAACACACTTTTTACATTTTCAAAAATTCATCCAAAACTTTAAACAGTTCCGCCTAACAACCCTATAACAGCAATGAAAATAACCAAAATTTTACCATCACACACAGACAAAACTGTAGAAAGTTAAACTTGATACCTCGGAATCACCAATAACTCTGTTTATGTGTGAACTGTACTCCCTGTGTGTACCAGAGCAAAAATTTTGAACATATCACAAACATAAAGAACGACAGATCCCCTGTTTATGACATTCTTGATTCCGGCACTCATACAATGCCTGTAAAACCACAAAGACACTAATTGCTTGACACTCTATCCTCATAACAGGACTAGTATGACTTCAAATATCTCAAAGTGCCCTCAAAACATACACCCATAGGGCCGAGGCAGAAATCACTTGCACACATGCGTTTAAAATTGTAAATATTTTTTCACCCAAGGGTGTTAATTTTCAACCATAACTTGCCGTTTCACAGGCAAATAACAATATTCCTTTGCCGTGCAAGCCACCTATTTGCAGTAATTCTGATCAAGTTTCACATTTGTCTTTGTTAGGGTTGACGAGAGTTAGAGTTTCCTTGACAAAGAAGCAAATAGTGAAGGTCATGCGAGTTGTGCTAAACCTCGCACAGCCCCAACAATAGGTGAAGCGAAGAGTCTATGAAAACATGCACATAAAACACTGTTGAGGTGAACCTTCACGATTGAACGACACCAGTGACTGTTGATAGCCGGCTATCGAGACACCGAATCACCGCATGTCAATACCGACTCCCAGTGGAAATGAAACCTGTCGGTGCTAACATGCGATAGTGGACACGGAGCAGGCTGTCAATAACATATCCCTCTCTGTTCGCGTGCCTCAGACAATCTGTGCAGTTTTGATTGTTGCCAATTTTGACCAAAGAAAACTGGTTCACAATCCTTGTCAAAAGTCGCTAGTGTATTTTTAGCCGGACTGGTGTCAGTTTTATGTCTCCAACTCACGGGATGTTGTGAGTCTATCGGCTAACAGAGAGATCTTTCTCTGCGATTCACGATGCTCCGATAGTGAAATTAACACAAAACTCAAATAAATACATCACAAACACCCCAGGCCTCTCCCGAAAGCATCCTCTCCTTTGACTCATTGGCAAACTCATTTCTACTTTATAGCAACATCTAAGCCATGTTTACAACCACTGTCTCATAAAACCCATGACATTGGTTGATTCAGGATGGGTAACCTTGGTAATAGCTTCTGACCATGATGTAGCTGGACTATGAAACAGGCATGCACTTACCCTCAAGGAATCAAAACAAAGCCGGCCATGTGTTTCTCCTCCTAGTGTAAGTCTGCTCAACACACACTTCAGGTGCCGCAGCCTGCTCTAAACCAGTCAAGCACGACCTGCACAGTTATCCCAAGATATCCACAAGGTGTAGTCAAGGCCTTGGATCACTTCTCAGTGAAATCGCAAGTCCAAATCACACTGCCTATAGCAGTCTGTACTTCCAAACGCAAACACCAACTCACGTCTGCTCACTGCTAAGCTCCTTCCTCACTGAACAACTCAAGAGCTCTGTGCCACAACACTGTCTGCATCCCAATCAAGGCTGCCGTTCACTCGCTCTGTCTCTCCTAGGTTCCGCTTCACTGATCGCTGACTGAACACTGCAGATTTGGGCCTTGGTCAGCCAAGCACGTGCTGGTTTTTGGTTGATAGCTTCTCAGCTCTTATTGGTGTGTATTATGTTCAGTATGAAGTAGAGGAGTTAGAACACATAAAACATATCAGAGTGTGAGAAGTTGATAGCTATCTCGAATACTCTCCCAATTGTAAAGTAATAGGCTTAGGGAACGTAGAGGCGACACAGGCTATAGGCACACACTGGTGTATTGAGTTCCCGTGCTAAAACATCAATGACAGTTTAGGTATACGGAGATGTTTGTATTTATAGAGCCGAGGACATCCTACATGATGTTTGTACATAGTTTGTATACAAAAGATAGGCATTCTTTGCCCCACCAGTTCAAACTGACTGCGGAGCGAGGTTAAACCGCTGCTTTACATCCCACTGTAAGGAACAGTCACTGGCTACATCAGAACAATACCTGAACAGGATTCAAACACTAACTGAACTGGGAGTGTCCTTTGAAAACAGATTATATGTGGGAAATATACATAACTGTATTATACATGGAGTGCACGTATCGACACTCAAACCGTGGAGAAAGTCTATCAGGGTTTATAAATTCGGCAGAGGTGGGTACCTGGTAAGAATTAAAGGAACAGGACTCAGGAAAGGAACAGGACTCCGGAAAGGAACAGGACTCAGTTGAGGAATCGAACTCAGCTCCTCGAGGGCAATGAGCAAGAGCTTCATCAAGGCCCATCCACATAGATGTCCTTGTAAAAAAAACCAATGTAACTACGAAGTAATTACTTTCACAGGTGTCAAAATCTCAACCTTGATCTCAATCTTAAAATAAATAAATCCCAAGATCCAGAAAGATTAATTTTTGTCCATGATTCTTTAATCAGAATGATTTCACTCGTAAGATTTTGTGCCGGGTAACAGGTTTTTGTTACTGCATTAATATTCAATGTAAAGGACCAAAAAGTATTTGAGTGAGTGAGTGAGTGAGTGAGTGAGTGAGTGAGTGAGTGAGAGGTTTTTCGCTGCTTTTAGGAATATTCCAGCAATATCATGGTGTGGAATCGAACGCAGGTCTTCCGTTAACGAGCGAACACTTCGACCACTGGGCTACCCCACCGCCACATTTCTCCCAGTACCTTATATTCATGTGTTATGAAAAGAATTATTGTTGAAGTCAGAGCTTCTGATAATGATGACAGTTTATGTCATTAACCCCCAAATTGTCATTTCGTTATAATATTTGTTGCATTTGTTGCTTGTGACTAATGCTAGCCATTCTATCTCTCACAAACTAGCAACCAAAATTCTTAGTACAAAAATGTCATTATTTTTTTTTGAAATAATAAAGTTTGGCAGTTAGTGAGTGAGTGAGTGAGTGAGTGAGTGAGAGAGTGAGTGAGTGAGTGAGGAATAGAGGAATAGAGGAATAGTGGAATAGAGCTAGCTTGAGCTGGCTAGACTTGCTTTTGTATGCATTTTTAGAAATTTTTTTCTCCATAAAATAATTATATTCCACGGTCATGGTGCAGGACTAGCATCATGGTAGCAACACCAGAAATGGGTTCACACATGGGATTCGAACTTGTGTCAGCGGCGTGACAAACTAACCTTGTAGAAAAAGTACTACTGCACTAAGCTAGTAATAGAATACACAGTGAAAACAAAAAAGCTGAATAAAAGAATGAATGTTGTTTTACTGCACAGTCACAACCATTCCAGGAATACCAAGGCAGTCTGTAAATAATACTCCTGTTGAGCCAAAACAAGTAGCTGACAGCTCTATCAACAGCCTACGCAGATCTTAAACATTTACCACTTTGGTATGGTGCAGACAAACCAAGAAACATGATGAGGTCAAAGCTGGGATTCGAACCCATCATAATAGTTTTTTGGGTTTCTCAAACAGATACAGTTATGGGCTCTTCCTCAAAGTGCTTGTATCGCTCTGCCAATTGTCATAAATCTGTGTAAGTATGAGACTTACGATCACCTTAGCGCTATGATCGCTTGGTGGAATGGGCCCAGCTTCGAGTACTGTGACGACTGTGACGACTTGGCCACCCGTTCCTCCAAGCCTGGCCTGGAATCCCCACGGGGGCTAAATGAGTCGACTCCCATCATCTAAGATGGATGAGCAAATACAGGGTTGTTATTTTCAGAAAAGGATGCAACTGTAGTGACAGTGAAAACGTATGTTTAACAGGCACGGGTTCATTACCGATAGCTTACTTTAAAAAAAGGAGGCCTGGCCTGGTTTGTTCATCATGTAGGTGGCGCTGTTCCTCGCTGAAACCATCGAGCCTCGGCCCGTCAGGGACATCCACTATTACGCAAAGTGTAGTCATGGAGAAACATGTTCATAGTTTTATCGTTCCTGTTTTACCGTTTTTCCATGTACCATCAATAAACTACAGCCTCCCGAAGGTCAAAGTCAAATTGGAAGAATAGAGTATAAAGTAAAACAACTACCGTATTTTCTAGAGTATAGTGCACATTTTTTTTCGAAAAAACACAGCTGTGTAGAAGGGGGTGCGCATTATACATGAATTATGAGTATACTAATTACCCCTTTTGGAAGCCATATAATGAATAATCTAAAATACATAAGTTGCATCTGATTCCACTGCATTTGATTGGCCAACCAAGAAGGCTTTTTTTTGCATTCATGTTGCAGTTAACAGAAAAACATTTAGGCCACACCCACTAACAAACTACTGGTTGATCAAGAATGGGCGGGGCTTGCATGTGTACCTGATTTCTTATTGATGTCCACATTTTTATTTTTTTTTTTGTCTGTGATGTTATTATTGTTGACATATCTATCAATAGGAAGTGACTTCAGCACATCTATGTGTTATGGAGTTAAAAAGTACAAACTAGTTTGTACATTGTGTAAATATGCATAGCAAAACTCCATAAATGCAAAATAAAATTGAAGTAAATTGTTAAAGAATTAGGGGAAATATGGTCCTTTTCTAATTAATATTTTCAGTTAAATGTGAGTGAGTTGGGTTTAACGCCGCTTTTAACAGTATTCCAGTTATATCGCGGGTGTCAGCTTAATGCGAGAAAAAAGCCCGAAGTGATGCAGGTGTCAATGTAAGTGAGTGAGTGAGTGAGTTGGGCTTAACGCCGCTTTTAACAGTATTCCGGTTATATTATGGCGTGTCAACTTAATGTGGGAGGAAAGCCCGAAGTTATGCAGGTGTCAATGTAAGTGAGTGAGTGAGTGAGTTGGGTTTAACACCGCTTTTAACAGTATTCCAGTTATATCGTGGCGTGTCAGCTGAATGTGGGAGGAAAGCCCGAAGTGATGCAGGTCTCAATGTAAGTGAGTGAGTGAGTGAGTTGGGTTTAACACCGCTTTTATCATTATTCAAGTCATGTCGTGGCGTGTCAGCTTAATGTGGGAGGAAAGCCCGAAGTGATGCAGGTGTCAATGTAAGTGAGTGAGTGAGTGAGTTGGGCTTAACGCCGCTTTTAACAGTATTCCAGTTATATCGTGGCGTGTCAGCTGAATGTGGGAGGAAAGCCTGAAGTGATGCAGGTCTCAGTGTAAGTGAAGGAGTGAGTGAGTTGGGTTTAACGCCGCTTTTAACAGTATTCCAGTTTTATCGTGGCGTGTCAGCTGAATGTGGGAGGAAAGCCCGAAGTGATGCAGGTCTCAATGTAAGTGAGTGAGTGAGTGAGTTGGGTTTAACACCGCTTTTAACAGTATTCTAGTTATATCGCGGCGTGTCAGCTTAATGTGGGAGGAAAGCCCGAAGTGATGCAGGTGTCAATGTAAGAGAAGGAACTCTAAGCATGAAGCAGTAGACGCAGCTGCTCCAACACTGTTACAGACTTAAGTCTGCTTCGGTAGTTTGGGGACAATATGCATTTCATAAAAGGGGCGGTCGGGTAGCCTAGTGGTTAAAGCGTTGGATCGTCACGCTGAAGACCCGGGTTCTATTCCCGACATGGGTACAATGTGTGAAGCCCATTTCTTGTGTCCCCCGCCATGATATTGCTGGAATATTGCGTAAAACCATACTCAATCACTCACTCATTTCATAAAAAAATCTGGGTTTTTTTAAATTGTGTATTTTATGTATCTTACAACTTGAATACTCCCGCCATGCAAAACACATGTTTGAATACTTACTAGAAAATACAAACTGTTACACGCCTTGACATCCGACCAATAAATTACACTTGAACATAGCACGAGATGCACAAGACATAAGTGTTTGTTTGTTTGTTGTTTTATGCCGCAATCAGCAATATTCCAGCAAAATGACTCTGGTCTGAGAAATAATCAAGTCTGGACCAAACAATCCAGTGATTGACATCACGAGCATCGATCCATGCAATTTGGATCAACAACAAATATCAACCAAGTCAGCGAGCCAGATCCCCCGATCCCGTAGTTGCCTCTTATGAAAAGCATAGTGGCCTTTTTCAGCAAGCATGGGTAGCTGAAGACCTATTCTACCCCGGATCTAAACAGTTCACGAGACCTAAGGTCTTCATGCAGACACAGCTGAAGCAGTCATGTGCAAAGCTTTAGCCCCTGTAAACTAAGTCAAAGTCAATGCTATAGAAACTTGTTTGTTTTGAAACCAGTTCACCACCAGACCTATCTATGTTCCAAGTTCTACTCCAGAAATGAAATGTGACGGAAGGATGGACAGCACCCATTCCTATATCCCCCTCCCATGGTGGGGATGATAAACTCAATGGTCAGTGAAGAACTTAGATCCAGACCACAGTGCTAATGCCCGACAGCATTTGACTGGTCCATGTCATTTTCTACTAGCCTTGGGCTATGGACAGATTGTAGGTGTTGCACAGATATCCATACTGTATACTTTGAGCGCTGTTTGTCTACCTCACTCCCAGTGTTTTATCAAGGTATTAATGGTCCTGCAGGGGTAGACAAGCATCCACTTCCATTTCACTGATTGTTGAAAAACATATTGTTGAACAAATCTAGATATATTCAAAGAACAAATTATAATAAAAATATGTTGCATTCTCGCAACATCTACTTTAAATTTGTTGGATAAAAATGTACAATTGCTTTCTTTCTTTCCGTTTGTTTATTTGTTTTGTTCTGAATGGGAGGGATGAGGGCAGTTGTCTATGGTGCTTCAAATCACTGTGCAGAGTTGCGTCCCTTGAGCACACCAGGAACCTATGATTGTGGGTTCAAATCCTGGTTCACCCCAGTGTGTCTAGGTTTGTCAGCACAATACCCGCACTCCTGGGTTTCACCAAAGTGGTAAATATCTAAGACCTGCATCATTTCGGGCTTTCCTCCCACATCAAGCTGACACACTGTGAAATAACTGGAATATTTCCCAATTAATCAACTATAAACAATAGAACTGTTGAATTTGTGATGACAAAAAATATTTGAAAAAAAAAAACAGTCCATAGATGCATTTTTTTTAACCAAATTAATTTTTTTATAATTTGTACCTGCTGAAACAGCAAAAATAAGCAACATTCCACTTTTCGAAAATTAAGATTATGTATTAGATTTTTATCTCAAAATATGTTTGATTTAGTCCATAATGCCCTGCTATTAAGAACCAGGTTTATCTCCCCTTCTTAATAATATCTTGATAATACCTTGCTTATATCACTGAGATTAATATCCACATCTTTGGGCCATTAAGCACTAAGATTAACCGCATCACCATATGCCAATCTCCAGGCACCAAGAGCAGAGGATTCCACCCAGCATTAATTAGCCATAAATCTCACAAATTAATTTCTTTAACGATTTAACAAAATGTGTGCTGAAGTGCATCGCTTCTCAAGCATGAAATTGAATTTAATCCAAATTTCCATATGTTTCATAAAATTATACATCCTATTAGCAGTGCTTAACTGAAAACAAATAAACAAAAAAAAAATAATAAACAACCTAATCAGGGATGAAGGCTGTTTATTCCACTTTTCGGTGGAACCTGCGCTGGAGTAAACACAGGGAGGAATTACCGAACGGAGAGATTCCGGTTAATTCGCACTCTGACAAGTAACACTTAACTGAGATGGAACAAAATGATGTGAATGTCAGCTATCCTCAAACCAAAACATGGTTAGTATTAGTTAACACATGAAAGACTAAAATAAATTTTAAAATATTTGATTTCTTATTCATCAAGATTTGGTAAAATTATTCCGAATACATTTTTTTTAAAGACCCTAGCAAGTCCTAGAAAGCCAATTTAATATAAAAGTCCTCTGTCACAAAAACAAAGAAGAAAAATATTTTATTACTTTTAATTGATAACATGTTTTTACTTTTAATCAGTATGCCAAGCTTTGTGGAGCCCAAAATAACCAATATGTCGTCAGGAAGTGGGGCTTAAACAAATCAGATAAGCATTGGATGTGCATTTAGTTGTAGGGGACAGTTGGGATGGGTAATTTTAGACAGTTGGGATGGGTGATTTTAGACAGTTGGGATGGGTAATTTTAGACAGTTGGAATGGGTAATTTTAGACAGTTGGGATGGGTAATTTTAGACAGTTGGAATGGGTAATTTTAGACAAACTGATTCCATCCTGGTCATCTAGCCTGAAGGGGTGGGATAGCCTGCGCTGGTTATGAATTCCTGGACGTTTACTGGTGTATTTAACAATTGGTTTTATGGCGATAGAATTTGTTCGTTTTTGGAGTTGAAATTTGCTCTTGATAATTTCGGATGATACACGCGGGGGAACAACTGTTGACTGCTAGCACAGCTGAAGTTTTGTTACAGGGTCTGTGGCGAACTTGTTGGTAGATTAAATACATTCTTGAAATGCATTAAGAAGCATTACCCTCTGCTATTAAGAAGTGGGGCCTAAACTGTCAATTGCCAACAAGTCAGATAAGCATTGGATGTGCAGGTGACTTTATTACTTCACCAGAATAGTTTCACTTCTCTAAGACTCTTGGACTTTCTTCCATTTATTTTTGTGTGCATTTAGTTGTAGGGGACAGTTGGGATGGGTAATTTTAGACAGTTGGAATGGGTAATTTTAGACAGTTGGAATGGGTAATTTTAGACAGTTGGAATGGGTAATTTTAGACAGTTGGGATGGGTAATTTTAGACAGTTGGGATGGGTAATTTTAGACAGTTGGAATGGGTAATTTTAGACAAACTAATTCCATCTAGTCTGAGGGGTTTGGTTTGATTCTTCACACTGGACCATGGTGTAAACTGGGGTGGGGTAGCCGAGTGGTTCAAGCATCGGTTCACCAGGCCACAAGTCTGGATTTGATTCTCCACACTGGACCATTGTGTAAACTGGGGTGGGGTAGCCAAGTGGTTCAAGCATCGGTTGGTTCACCACGCCAAAGTCTCCATTATTTACAAGCTTCCTTCATACAGCTGGAATATGGCTCAAAAACCGACCAAATGTATTTTTCCATGCCATGATATTGCTACACTGGCCCATACTCACTCACTCACTCACTCACTCACTTATTATTATAAAAGAATGTATCCAAACATGATGAAATGAATCCATTTAAAGCAAAGTGCAACTGAAAACATCATTTAGAATTTGTGGAAAATGAATATATATTATATATTAAAAGAACATAAAGACGTTGATAACCAGTAAAAAGAGACACACCTGTGAAAGTAGGGTTTATTTGTTGACATTCATATCGTGAGTGTTTTTTTTTTGCTACTGCATTAACATTCAATGTAAAGGACGAAAAAGTATTTGAGTGAGTGAGTGAGTGAGTGAGTGAGTGAGTGGGTGGGTGGGTGGGTGGGTGAGTGAGTCCAGCAATTTCACGGCAGGGGACACCAGAATTGGGCTTCACACATCGTGCCAATGTTGGAAATCAAACCCAGGTCTTTGGCGTGACGAGCAAACGCTTGAACCACGCGGCTACCCGACAACCCCTCATATTTAGAAAATTGGGCATTGACCTCATTCAGAAGTGAGTCCTTTAAAATTTATTTTTGCAAAATGTAGGAAAGACTCATTAATATTAACATGAAAATAAACCATTTGGTATTTACATTTAAATTAATCCAAACGATTAAATCAGACATTTGTAAATAACTTTTCATGCAACATGTAAACACAGTGTGTATGTAAAACTAATATTTACTGTGTCAGCGTTAACTAGGACCAAGTTCTGAGCTGTTAAAAACAGGTTAGGGATAATTCCATGTAAAGATTTATGGCAGGTCTAAATGCTATTACTGTAGGAATATGAGCTGGAGGTGCCGAACTTCAGAGCAACAAGATTTTAAAATAGATCTTAATTACACAGAAACTCACCCTTCCTTGAAACCGCAGGGAACACATTATTGGGACCGCGTTATTGTTTATTTGATACTCCTAAAACTAACATCTGCCTCATCAACACAATGCCCTTATTAGGGAGATCCCCTTTTTTCAAGTTTTGTCTGTTTTGACTCTTTTTTTTAAACTGTATTTTGTAATAACTTTTGATTAACACGGGGATCAAGTGTAAGTCACTATCAAACTCACTTGCTGATTGTAATGATAAAAAGTGAGTGAGTGAGTGAGTGAGTGAGTGAGTGAGTTTGGTTTAACGTCACTTTGAACGGTATTCAAGCTATATGACGACATCAGATTGATGTCGGAGGAGTGAGGGAGCAAGATCAGAGTTGTTTAATTGGACATTTATTGGACACAACACTGCATATGAAGACATTTCTTGATAGTAATCACATACCAAATTTAAACAATGTGTCCTTCAGTGTGAAAAACACTTTTATTTGATAAATATTTAATACTGACATATATCATATCTTCCTTCTTCCGTTGTTAACCAAACAGATTCAATTGTCCTCCATTCTTAACCAAGCAGATTCAATTGTCCTCTAATGTTAACCAAGCAGATTCAATTGTCCTCCATTCTTAACCAAGCAGATTCAATTGTCCTCTAATGTTAACCAAGAAGATTCAATTGTCCTCCATTCTTAACCTAGCAGATTCAATTTTCCTCCATTCTTAACCAAGAAGATTCAATTGTCCTCCTTCTTAACCTAGCAGATTCAATTGTCCTCAACTGTTAACCAAGAAGATTTAATTGTCCTCCATTTTTAACCAAGCAGATTTAATTGTCCTCCATTGTTAACCAAACAGATTTAATTGTCCTCCATTGTTAACCTAACATATTCAATTGTCTTCCAATGTTAACCAAGCAGATTTAATTGTCCTCCTTTGTTTACCAAGCAGATTCAATTGTTCCCCAACTCTCCAAGTACAATCAGAAAAAGTGCAATGGATAATTCTTGTAACATTTTGGATTTAACATAAACATAAACATGTTCACAGATTTGAGTGTTATCGAGTATTTGATAACGAACAAATAAATACAGAATCGATGGTGGATCAGTTCAGAGCCAGGTCAACACTGAACAGAACATTACAACACGGCCCAACAAGAAGGGTGCATGTGTTGAAGATTGCAAAATAGCTTCAAATATCGGCCACATTTTCAAATTTCACAAGTTACACAAATCACATAGTTCACTGAAGTCCTATATACATTCAAATGTATTGTTAGAATATTCGGATTTCATTTTGTCAACACTGGTTTAGACCTGGACATTATCGTCACTTTCTACAGCCTAATTTCTCCATTTGAAAAGCCGCTATTGACAATATTCCCTTCAGTGTTCGAGTCTTTTGGCTTCCAAGTTTGTTAGTACATGAAGTACGAACTAAAGAGTCTTTGAATCAGAACTAATAAAGCCCAACTAATATAGCCAGGCTGCGAGCCAACAATGGTTTTACCTTGTAACCAAATTATATATCCTTTCACCTTTAGGAAGATCTCATATGATTTCTCGAGCTGCTTTTATCCTGGCAGTATGGAGCCCAAGTGTAACAAGTGCGACATCATTGTTTGAAGCAATCGGGAGGAACCAAGCTCTCCAACACTTTCACAACTGAATTAGTTTAAGGGAGTTTTTGACATGAGAAAAATTGCCTATCTGACGTGAATATGTCTCCACCCAAACTGGAAGTCACAGATGTAATATCCACTGCTTGGGAATAAAATATTGTTTATTTAAGTGTGAATCAGAAAGTGCATCGCCTGCTTGAACAGTCAAGCAAGCGCTGGGGTGAACTTGTAGCGAAAAACGTCGCACCACATCCAAACTCGCAACTACTGACTCATGGCACTATTCAAACTAGGTAAAAAAACTACTCTAAAAAATACTTAATTTTCTCAAAAGTAAACAAATTTTACCCAAATGATAAATGTTCGTTGTTGATTTATTTACTACATTTCAGGGTGTGAAACTGGGGCTGCCATGGGCCCCATTGTTTAGTTATTATTTAGATGACAGATGTGAGGGTTAAGTCATACGATGACTTGTCAAACTATTAATTCTCAGATAGGACAATGTTAATTAAAAATTGAATCCAACACATATTTTGCGTTAATGCAGATATACAGGCAGAATAAGGTGCACACACTGTAAATCCACGAAGTGGATTTCATGTAGAGCGTGCATACCGGTTTTTACTTTTATACCTCCATCAACTCAAAACAAATTGAAGTCAATTGTTGAAATTAAATACCTCAACAAAAATTAATCAAAAAAAGACTGCTTAGAAAGACTGTTTTAAATGTAAAAATATCTGGTTTTGTAACTGTAGGTGAAAAATATGTAATCCTCATACAAAATCCCAGGCCCCCCTCTCCCCCTCCCACTCCCACTCCCCCAAGAATATCAAATGGTCAGTCCCTTACCGATAACCTTTCCGCCTGCTACCAAAATATTTTCTTACTAAATGATTTGTTATCTTGAATAAAAACAAGAAATACATACAGAAATATGCTATTTAACAACAGTAAAGGATCAACCAATTCTTCCATATATCTATACTTAATATACCAAACCATGACAGATTTACTATATGGTGATCCTTAACTTCTTTTGACTAGTATAGGACTAAAAATACATTACAATCAAACAAATTAATTTCTTAAACTTTAGCTAAAGGTAGAGTAGATTTTCCACACAAAAAATGTATTTGTCTGGCCTTAGATATAAATAACCTTCATGATGCTTCTAATCCATACCTACTAATCCTCCAGTCAAGATACCCCTCATCAAGGATTAGTCCCCAAGCACCAGCCTCCTCGATCAGACCGGCCACCTCCCCTAATAGCAACCACCAAACACCCATAATATCACATTGGAGCCTGCTAGCTGACAAAAAGGATTTCCAAGTTATCATTAGCTTCAGCCAGCAATAAATCACCCTTAAAAGACATACATTATGATCAGCATTAGATATCGTATTTCCAGGTGGCGTGGTTATTCTGGGCCGGCACTGGCTTGCATGGGTGTGACATTCAAAGGACGGGATTGTCTATCTGGTTTGAAATCAGATCAAAATTCAACCAGTTGGGCATGATACAATATAATCAAGATGAGACGTTGTGAAATGTCCCGTGTGGCTCAGCAAGTGTAGAGTGTGGCTTACTCCTGCACTGAGGGGTACCGTGGCCCTGTGGTGTTAGGAGCTACAACACACGGAGTTTGAATCCCACTCATGCCATCATGAACCTAGTTCTCTCCGCACCTGCAAAGTGTAGCTTATCACAGCACTGAGGGTAAAGGTGGCCCTGTGGTGTAAGGAGCTACAACACACGGAGTTTGAATCCAACTCATGCCATCGTGAAACTAGTTCTCTCCGCACCTGCAAAGTCTAGCTTATCACTGCACTGAGGCCTAAGTTGGCCCTGTGGTGTAAGGAGCTACAACACATGGAGTTACCAGCACTGCAAAGTCTAGCTTATCACTGCACTGAGGGCTAAGGTGGCCCTGTGGTGTAAGGAGCTACAACACATGGAGTTACCAGCACTGCAAAGTCTAGCTTATCACTGCACTGAGGGCTAAGGTGGCCCTGTGGTGTAAGGAGCTACAACACATGGAGTTACCAGCACTGCAAAGTCTAGCTTATCACTGCACTGAGGGCTAAGGTGGCCCTGTGGTGTAAGGAGCTACAACACATGGAGTTACCAGCACTGCAAAGTCTAGCTTATCACTGCACTGAGGGCTAAGGTGGCCCTGTGGTGTAAGGAGCTACAACACATGGAGTTACCAGCACTGCAAAGTCTAGCTTATCACTGCACTGAGGGCTAAGGTGGCCCTGTGGTGTAAGGAGCTACAACACATGGAGTTACCAGCACTGCAAAGTCTAGCTTATCACTGCACTGAGGGCTAAGGTGGCCCTGTGGTGTAAGGAGCTACAACACATGGAGTTACCAGCACTGCAAAGTCTAGCTTATCACTGCACTGGGAGGGGTGGTATGGTGCCACCACAAAAACTGGAGTGTTTTTACGCTGCTTTTAGCAATATTCCAGCAATATCATGGCGGTGGACACCAGAAATGGGCTTCACACATTGTACCTATGTCCGGAATCGAACCTGGGTCTTCGGCATGACGAGCTAACGCTTTAACCACTAGGCTACCTGACTGCCCTCTTATTTTGAAAATTGGGCATTGACCTCATTCAGAAATGTACAATACACTGGAGAACAGGGCCTGTACAATACACTGGAGAACAGAACCTGTACAATACACTGGAGAACAGGACTTGTACAATACACTGGAGAACAGAACCTCTACAATACACTGGAGAACAGGGCCTGTACAATACACTGGAGAACAGAACCTGTACAATACACTGGAGAACAGAACCTCTACAATACACTGGAGAACAGGGCCTGTACAATACACTGGAGAACTGGACCTGTACAATACACTGGAGAACAGAACCTCTACAATACACTGGAGAACAGAACCTCTACAATACACTGGAGAACAGAACCTGTACAATACACTGGAGAACAGAACCTCTACAATACACTGGAGAACTGGACCTGTACAATACACTGGAGAACAGAACCTCTACAATACACTGGAGAACAGAACCTCTACAATATACTGGAGAACAGGACCTGTACAATACACTGGAGAACAGAACCTGTACAATACACTGGAGAACAGAACCTGTACAATATACTGGAGAACAGAACCTGTACAATACACTGGAGAACAGAACCTGTACAATACACTGGAGAACAGAACCTCTACAATATACTGGAGAACAGGACCTGTACAATACACTGGAGAACAGGACCTGTACAATACACTGGAGAACAGGACCTGTACAATACACTGGAGAACAGAACCTGTACAATTCACTGGAGAACAGAACCTGTACAATTCACTGGAGAACAGAACCTCTACAATACACTGGAGAACAGGACCTCTACAATATACTGGAGAACAGGACCTGTACAATACACTGGAGAACAGAACCTGTACAATACACTGGAGAACAGAACCTGTACAATTCACTGGAGAACAGAACCTGTACAATACACTGGAGAACAGGACCTCTACAATATACTGGAGAACAGGACCTGTTCAATACACTGGAGAACAGAACCTGTACAATACACTGGAGAACAGGACCTGTACAATACACTGGAGAACAGAACCTGTACAATACACTGGAGAACAGGACCTCTACAATACACTGGAGAACAGAACCTGTACAATACACTGGAGAACAGGACCTGTACAATACACTGGAGAACAGAACCTGTACAATACACCGGAGAACAGAACCTGTACAATACACTGGAGAACAGAACCTCTACAATACACTGGAGAACAGGACCTGAACAATACACTGGAGAACAGAACCTCTACAATACACTGGAGAACAGGACCTGTACAATACACTCGAGAACAGGACCTGTAAAATACACTGGAGAACATAACCTCTACAATACACTGGAGAAGAGAACCTCTACAATACACTGGAGAACAGAACCTCTACAATACACTGGAGAACAGAACCTCTACAATACACTGGAGAACGTCTGATGTGCCATGACATAACTGAAATACTTGAGACGATGATTAAACCCAATTCACCCACCAGGCTCGGACTCAGGCACGCTGATGATCCAGTGAGAACTGGTATTTCTCTTTGGTTCAGTCCTCGACACAAGCCGTTCCTGTTGAGTGAGGCAACTAAAGGAAGCTTCAAATGTTCAAATGTTCTGAGAATGTCACAAAACACGGAACGAGGATGAAGGTGACGCACCCCCATCAACTGTTACCTTCATCAGCATGCAAAGATGGCATTTCAAACCACTTTCAACTACTTTTTATCCCCAGGGGCCTCAGGACACAACAGCTAATTTACCCGCCCTGCCACAGTTTTATCGTCACCCAATTTCCTTACATGCCTGGAGAGTTTTCTAAATAAAACTATAATCGCAAAGCCTTGTTTTTTTAAGTGCTCTCTAAAGAGAATCAGAAGGTAAGAAAAAAAACAAGACTAGTTTTACAAATATCAAAGCAAAAAATAACCTGGACCAGTAGCTACACAATAATCACAGCAAACATATGCTACAGAATGTATGTTTCAAGCCTTGAAAATGGTCCGTGACGCTATTACTTTTTAAGTGAGTGAGTTGGGTTTAACACCGCTTTTAACAGTATTCTAGTCATATTACAGCGTGTCAGCTTAATTGTGGGAGGAAAGCCCAAAGTGATGCCGGTCTCAGACGTTTACCACTTCGGTGAAACCCACGAGCACGGGTATGGTGCTGACAAACCTAGAAACACAATCGGGGCGAACCGAGATTCGAACCCAAAATCATAGGTTTCTGGTGTGCCCAAGGGACGCAACTCTGCACAGAGAATCGCGGCGCCTTAGACGACTGGGCCATCCATGCCCCCATATTACTTTTAAAAGTAAAACTTATCAATGGTGGGAATAAAGAATGACTGTCCTCATGATCAGCATCGACCCGAAAATACAACGGCCAGTCAGATGGCCGGTCATAGTAGATCTAGATCTAGCCTTGTCACAGAACAGCATACCAGCATCAGCAACAATTACTACTACACCGTTAGGTCATCAGCATTCAAATTTTCTCGATGTCCTATGATGGTCAGTTTGATAGGAAAGTAGCTGCCAAACATCGAGGACAAGGTTAATAAGTCCTAAAATGTTAACTGAATTCTGAAATAATGTTTTATAATTTTATGGACATTGTGGACGATCTTTGACCTGGTGATATATTGCCCTCTGAGAATACCTATGTATATCACTTTATGGAGGCAGGTTGATTTTTCTAGTTTATTTACAATGGTTTTGTTACAAGCCAGGCAAATGTCCGTTAACATGAGTGAGTTAGTAAGTATGGTTTTACGCCGCTTTTAGAAATATTCCAGCAATATCACGGTGGGGGACACCAGATGGGCTTCACACATTGTACCCATGTCGGGAATCGAACCCGGGTCTTCAGCGTGACGAGCGAACGCTTTAACCACTAGGCTACCGGACCACCCCCACATTAACATGAGGTCATCTTTATACAAGGCAAACTTCTCAGGCACAAAATTCCTGTACCGGATCAGCTGGATTCAATCAGTTTTTAGATTTTCATCCAAACATTTTCAAACATGTTTGATGGGAGGCATTTTAATTTTAACATTTTATCTGTTTTAAACAAATGGTCCAGGTCATCTGTCATGTCTGTGCCCATCTATTTTGATGTGATGTGATGTGATGTGACGGATGTTTGGGACAATGTTCATGGAGTATTTCATCAAGACAAGACAAAAACCTCCACATCAGCAGGTACTTGGAGTCTGATGTTTGGGACTGTGTACATGGTGTGTCTCATCAAGACAAGACAAAAACCTCCATATGAGGTGCTACTTGGGGTCTGATGTTTGGAACTGTGTATATGGTGTGTCTCATCAAGACAAGACAAAAACCTCCACATCAGCAGGTACTTGGGGTCTGATGTTTGGGACTGTGTATATGGTGTGTCTCATCAAGACAAGACAAAAACCTCCGAATCAGCAGGTACTTGGGGTCTGATGTTTGGGACTAGGAACATGGTGTGTCTCATCAAGACAAGACAAAAACCTCCACATCAGCAGGTACTTGGGGTCTGATGTTTGGGACTAGGTACATGGTGTGTCTCATCAAGACAAGACAAAAACCTCCACATCATCAGGTACTTGGGGTCTGATGTTTGGGACTAGGTACATGGTGTGTCTCATCAAGACAAGACAAAAACCTCCACATCAGCAGGTACTTGGGGTCTGATGTTTGGGACTAGGAACATGGTGTGTCTCATCAAGACAAGACAAAAACCTCCACATCATCAGGTACTTGGGGTCTGATGTTTGGGACTAGGTACATGGTGTGTCTCATCAAGACAAGACAAAAACCTCCACATCAGCAGGTACTTGGGGTCTGATGTTTGGGACTAGGTACATGGTGTGTCTCATCAAGACAAGACAAAAACCTCCACATCAGCAGGTACTTGGGGTCTGATGTTTGGGACTAGGTACATGGTGTGTCTCATCAAGACAAGACAAAAACCTCCACATCAGCAGGTACTTGGGGTCTGATGTTTGGGACTGTGTACATGGCGTGTCTCATCAAGACAAGACAAAAAACCTCCTCATGAGGTGCTACTTGGGTCTCTCAGTCCTTTGTGAAAAAAACAAATTTGACAAAGAAATATTCATGACTTCCCTGAAATCACAACTAAAGCAATCTAATTGAAATACATATACATCAAATACTGTACATAACATCAAGGCAACAGTATAATATAAACCAGCTTAGATCATACACTGAAAAAGTCTCCATTGGCGTAAAAGGCAAAATAGTGGTGAAACCATACGTAGGTTCACTGAAAACATGTGATGACACCAAGTTTTACAAGTGTCCTCCTCCAAGACACGGCTTGTGAATGTACCCAGATCTGAGAAGCAGGTATCCACAACACCTAGCACACATTCCCTTTAATCATCAGGGAAAATGACAAATGTACATTGGTCTGGAAAACATAGAGGTGCGCATTATACTTCATCAATCTCAAGTGCCAGACCAGCCCCATCCCCAGCCCCAGCCCCATCACCTCCCTGGAAGATCGACCACAGCTCGTCCCTAATAAGCGCTGGTGAAATGTCCGCGTGTATATTTCCCCTGCCGACATGTATATAGTGCTGGTGACCTGTGTAGCTTCTTTTGTTAGAAGGCAATCCAGCAGTAAACTGAGTCCAGGTCGATGATTTGATCACGGCTAGATCTGTGAAAGGCGAAAAAGTCTCACCGGGAGAGATACCTATCTCGCCTGAACACCCTACACCCTTTGTGGAGAGACAAGTCATGTTACTGTCGGTGTCACCGACATGCTACTTAGCGGCATCGTTGTGACTGCATTGACAGCTATGTGTGTTTCACACGGGTGTGAAGGGGTTTGGATGTACATCACTCTGCCAAAATCATATATCCTGGTCCTCTAGTGGGTTGGAGGAAGAGAGGTGATGTACTTGAGGAAGAGAGGGAAATACGGGAGGAAGAGGGGGAAATACGGGAGGAAGAGGAGGGAATACAGGTGAATCATGTGAAAAAGAGATGGGGAGTTATGGGGGAAAGAGATTGAGGAATTATTGGGAAAAAATATTGGGAAATTATGGGAGAAAAAGATGGGGGAAATTATGGGAAAAATAGATGAGGAATTACAGGGAAAGAGATTGGAGAATTATCAGGAAAAATATTGGGGAAATTATGGGAAAAAGAGATTGGGGAATTATTGGAGAAAAAGACTAGGGAATAATCTTGAAATAATATTGGGGAAATTATGGGAGGAAAATTGTAAAGAAATTATGGGTGAAAGGGATTGGGGAAATTATGGGAGAAAGAGATTGGGGAAATTATGGGAGAAAGAGATTGGGGAAATTATGGGAGAAAGAGATGGGGAAATTATGGGAGAAAGAGATAGGGGAAATTATGGGAGAAAGAGATTGGGGAAATTATGGAAGAAAGAGATTGGGGAAATTATGGGAGAAAGAGATGGGGAAATTATGGGAGAAAGAGATTGGGGAAATTATGGAAGAAAGAGATTGGGGAAATTATGGAGGAAAGAGATTGGGGAAATTATGGAAGAAAGAGATTGGGAAAATTATGGAAGAAAGAGATTGGGGAAATTATGGGAGAAAGAGATTGGGGAAATTATGGAAGAGATTGGGGAAATTATGGAAGAAAGAGATTGGGGAAATTATGGGAGAAAGAGAGGGGGAAATTATGGGAGAAAGAGATTGGGGAAATTATGGAAGAAAGATATGTAGATTTACTTACCAAGACAGCAGTAGAACAAAACTTTCTCCACAAACTCGAGAAAACCTGAAACAAAGTAATATAATGATCAGTAACAGAATACAAACATACACCACTAATTCTATGTCCCAGCTCTCACACAGCACAGCATGCAAGGGCTCAGTACAGGTCACCAAGCACCTGCAAGTCTGTAGAAGGAGGCATTCTCAAAAATATATGTCCACACACATACACAAACTTCAGCTATAAAAACTTACAAAGAGAAATAATTCAGCCTTATTGCTCACAGATCTATTAACTGTTTTCTCCAGTCAGGCATCCATGATTCACGGCGCAGGTGCTGTAGCTATAACAAGCCAACACAGAAGCCTCAAAAGTTACAAACTTCCAAAAAAATATTTTGACACTACCAAACCCGAATGACCCTAACGTGTACCCGACTACTCGTATATTCAACAACGCATTATTATTTCATAATAAAAAGGTGTCATCTCTGTAAGTCTTCACATATGATGACTAAGACTGGAGCTTGGATATACTTCTCGTATATTCAACGACGCATTATTATTTCATAATAAGAAGGTGTCATCTCTGTAAGTCTTCACATATGATGACTAAGACTGGAGCTTGGATATACTTCTCGTATATTCAACGACGCATAATTATTTCATAATAAGGTGTCATCTCTGTAAGTCTTCACATATGATGACTAAGACTGGAGCCTTGATCTGGGTCCAGCGTACCGGCACCTCGTTACCGCCATCTCCCAGGTACGCAGACAGGTAGAAAGGGGAGGTGTCTCACCCCGGGCTATTATCATACTGCTTTGGGGCATAGAGTAACTTATTCATTCACAGGTGTGAAGGTGATGCTAGAATCAGATCTGGCCAACAGTTATAGCTTCCTCGTGTCATACCTGCCTTCAAGTAGCCATAAAAAGTACATGGTTATCAATGGGGGAACAAAATATGCTCAGGAAAATATAACTGAACAAAGAAACTCTCAGTTTTATGATATTGTCTGCGGCAAACAGTTCTGAACATTTAATAAAAATGTTTTTATTGTTTCAGGATTGTTAAGAATTGAAATGTAGTTCACTGAGACTTAAACGTCTGTGTATGGTGGGTGCTGACTTTTGTGTTAGCCATGTGAGTGAGTTAGTGAGTGAGTGAGGTTTTACGCCGCTTTTAGCAATATTCCAGCAATATCACGGCGGGGGACACCAGAAATGGGCTTCACACATTGTACCCATGTCGGGAATCGAGCCCGGGTCTTCGGCGTGACGAGCTAATGCTTTAACCACTAGGCTACCCGACCGCCCCGTGTTAGCCATGAACACTGATAACTGAGCATTGGCAACATGGATGATTACAAGGGTTCTGCACCAGTGCACAAATTGTTTGAAATAAATGTGTTGGTGTTGAAATATTGGGGCTGAAGTTGTAATGACGTCTAGTTCTGAAATGTCAATTATAAAGAAATATAAGTTTGAAAATGTAAGTTGTTATAAAGATATCATAATTCCAAAATGTCAATCCTTGCAAACAAGTTTCAAAATGTCATTTGAATTATAATTCCAAAATGTCAATCCTTGCAAACAAGTTTCAAAATGTCATTTGAATTATAATTCCAAAATGAAAATCATTGCAAACAAGTTTCAAAATGTCAATTGAATCATAATTCCAAAATGTCAATACTAGCAAAAAAGTTTCAAAATGTCAATTGAATTATAATTCCAAAATGAAAATCATTGCAAACAAGTTTCAAAATGTCATTTGAATTATAATTCCAAAATGTCAATCCTAGCAAACAAGTTTCAAAATGTCAATTGAATTATAATTCCAAATGAAAATCATTGCAAACAAGTTTCAAAATGTCAATTGAATTATTATTTCAAAATGAAAATCATTGCAAACAAGTTTCAAAATGTCAGTTGTTATATTGGAATTATAATTCCAAAATGTCAATCACAGTAAATAAGTTTCACAATGTCAATTGAATTATTATTCCAAAATGAAAATCATTGCAAACAAGTTTCAAAATGTCAATTGAATTATTATTTCAAAATGAAAATCATTGCAAACAAGTTTCAAAATGTCAGTTGTTATATTGGAATTATAATTCCAAAATGTCAATCACAGTAAATAAGTTTCACAATGTCAATTGAATTATTATTCCAAAATGAAAATCATTGCAAACAAGTTTCAAAATGTCAGTTGTTATATTGGAATCATAATTCCAAAAAGTCAATCATTGCAACAAGGTTTTAAAATGTCAATTGTTTATAATCATTAATGTCAATCATTGGAAAGTAGTTCTAAATGGTCAATTGCTATAATTCCAAAACGTCAATAATTTCAAAAAACAAGTATTAAAATGTCAATTTCTTTAATCCCAAAATGTCATGTTAAGAAATTACAGTTCTTAAGTGTCAGTTGTTCTATCATGTGAAACATTAATGTCAATCAAAATCATAGTTCTTAAATATAAATCAGTTATTAAATCATGGTTCTTAAAAATAAATGAGAGTTATTAAATCATAGTTCTTAAAAATAAATGAGAGTTATTAAATCATAGTTCTTAAAAATAAATCAGCAATTGAATCATAGTTCTTAAAAATAAATCAGAGTTATTAAATCATAGTTCTTAAAAATAAATCAGAGTTATTAAATCATAGTTCTTAAATGCTCTTCAGTACTTTTTGAAAAGAAAAAATATAGTGTTAAAAATGTCCATAAAACATAATCCTTCAATGTCAATCCTTGTCACTGTTCATAAAGGTTTATAAATTTGCAACTTGTGCCAAATGGGACAAGTCTTCTGCAACCCATGCTTGCCATAAAATGAAATAAAGTTTTAGATGCATATAATGAATGAGCATTGTTTTACGTCGCTTTTAACAATATTCCAGCAATATCACGACAGGGGACACCAGAAATGGGCTTCACACATTGTACCCATGTCAGGAATCGAACCCGGGTCTTCGGCGTGATGAGCGAACGCTTTAACCACTAGGCTACCCGACCGCCCCTAGATGTATATAACGGTTCTAAATATATAGGCTAGACTCAGAAAGTAAATTAGCTCATAATTGTGTTTTGGAAATCAGCTCCAAAAGCTTCATTGGGTATTTACACATGCTGTTTTTACACAATTGAGTTTTTCATTTAATGCATGCGTTTCTGTATGCAAGTTAATTTAAAGTAATTGTGTTTTAAATTTTTTTTTAATTTTTTTTTTTTTGGGGGGGAGGTATTTTACGCAAATACGCTGCTTATCTGTAGCTCTGTTAAGCCTATGTTAAATATGTGAGTTAAGCGTTTGGAATAGGGCCCTGTCCCTGGACTGGGACCTTAGAGCACAGACCCCCTTTATCACTGAAGCTCTTGTTATCCTCTGTTACCTAACTAATGTGACCCTCTGACATGAGGAATACATCACAGTCATAATTAGTCTGCCAGCAACTGCAGCATGTTGTGGCAGTCTAAATACGGCACCAGCCTCCCCGACCCCGACCACCCTCCCGACCCCGACCACCCTCCAGCTGAGATGAATCTGTCCAGGAGGGGGGGGTCATCTTGACAATAGCAGGCAATGTTAACCTCACAAACACCAAAGCAGATCATCGTTCCTTTTAGATTATTTTGTTGCATTTTATTTAGAAATGCATGCAAGGTGGGTGATCAGGGCTTCATTTGTCTTTGGGTGTGTGAAGATGGGTGGAGGTGGTGAGATGGCGTTCTTCATATAGGGTTGGTTGGGGTGGGTGGGGGTTTAAGGGAGCGTGTGATGGGTGCATTGGATCAAGGTGGGTCTGGGCGTCACATTTGTCTTGGAGACAGTGGGGTAAGGTGAGTGAGTATGGTTTTACGCCGCTTTTAGCAATATTCCAGCAATATCACGGCGGGGGACACCAGAAATGGGCTTCCATATTGTACCCATGTCAGGAATCGAACCCGGGTCTTCGGCGTGACGAGCCAACGCTTTAACCACTAGGCTACCCAACCGCCCGCCGGGTCAAGGAGGAGTGAGTGAGTGAGTATGGTTTTACGACGCTTTGAGCAATATTCCAGCAATATCACGGCGGGGGACACCAGAAATGGGCTTCCATATTGTACCCATGTCAGGAATCGAACCCGGGTCTTCGGCCTGACAAGCGAACACTTTAACCACTAGACTACCCGACCACCCGGGGATAGTGTAAGATTGGGAGGATATCAAACAAACACCATGTTGCTCTATTATAAATAAAGAACTAACAGTTTCACATTAGATCTTGGCATTCTGGTTCAAGAGATTATTCAAAAGATGCAAGCTTTATTTTTTCAAAGACTGATGTAGATTACATAACACGATTGTATTTAAAACTTGTCACTGCCTGATAAAGGCTGCATGGAACCAATAGGAGATGTCGCCAATCATAAGGATGGGTAAACCTTCAAATTTCTCCTGACATTTATTGGAAATGTTCAAATGACTAGGGGGCACGGTGGCCCAGTCATCTAAGGCGCCGGGATTCGCTGTGCAGAGTTGTGTCCCTTGGGCAGGCCAGAAACCTACGATTGTGGGTTCAAATCCCTTTTCACCCCGATTATGTTTCTAGGTTTGTCAGCACCATACCTGTGCCCATGGGTTTCACCGAAGAGGTAAACATCTTAGACCTGCATCACTTCAGGCTTTCATCCCGCATTAAGCTGACACGCCGGGATATAATTGGAATACTGCTAAAAGTGGCATTAAACCTAACTCACTCACTCACTTAAATGACCAATAGGTGTTATTTTTTCGTTTTTAAGTTTTAAAGTCCATAATTATTTATGTACGGCAACATTTCTGACATTCTTGAGAAAAACTAAGTATGAACAAGTCCATGGCCCAAAGCAAATATTCCTCCAAACGACTGCACTGTTGTATGGTATCAGTTTTCATGAAGCAAGTCTCCTGTTGAAAAACTAAAAAAAACCTTTCCTATAATATCTCTCACCACTTTTTTACTCATTTTAGTCAAACCATTTTTTCACATATATACAAACTTAGAAGTATTTTAGAGAAAAAACTACACGTTACTCATATGAATAGTTCAAGAAATTCAGGGATTTTTTTCATCTTTTCTCTAAAGTTCAAGTTTGGCAGTTCAGGGGGGCCAGACAGTGTTTGTTGCAAGCACAGCTACCGTATTTGACGCAATAAGCGCCCAGGGCGCTCTCAAAATTAGAAAAAGGGGGCTCTTATTAGAAAATTATTTTGGTGAAAAAATCAGAGTTGAAAGATCGTAGATTTCGAGATTTATGCTGACAGCCTGAAATGTTTATATATACAGATATATCTTTCCAGGATTTAATTGCCCATAATTAAGGTTGGTTGGTTGGTTGGTTTGTTGTTTAACGCCACACTCAGCAATATTCCAGGGTACATATAACCCACGAGTGTGTATTATACACGAATAAATAAGTCTTGTGAACATTGATCAATTGGAAGGGGTTCTAATTGAGATTGTTCACTAGCCAATATATTAGCAAATATCGCTGTGGCCGCTTATTAGAGCAGGGTGGTTATTACGTCGAGTACGGTATATCTAAACAAGATGTTGTGCATAGTAAATAATTGTTTGAGCTGCTTATAACAGTGAAAGTTCCTTGTCATTACAGTGAAAGTTCTACATGTTGAGTTCACCCAATTCAAAACTGGTTCAGCACAAAGAAGTAGATAAGTCACCAATGATTTTCACAGGGTGAAGATGGTTATGATATATTAAAAATTCAGAAGGTGTAACATCATCCCCGGCTCTGTGAATCCTGAATCCCAGGTATGTGTGCAAAGTAACACAAATCCTGATGCCTCTCGACAATGATTGATCACCTTCATAAAGACACTCCCTCCAGTCTCCCAACTTAAACCTCCCCCATACTTACCCCCCAACTTAAACCTTCCACTCCTAATAATACCCCACAAGCTAAGCCTTCCTCCTCCCCAGCCCTGGTCCTATTCCTCAAGCTAAAGCCCCAACCCCCATACTTAAATGTCCCCCCTCCAACTTCCCCCCCCTCCCCAAACCCCACAGCTTAACCCACCACCCCTCAAACAAAAACTGTTCTGAAGATCCCAACCCATTTAGACCCTACATGAATATGATACTAGATGTAAAGTCTTTCACTAATAACTATCCCTAACAACTCAAATCAATCTTCACCTTGCTGTTAACCCTAGCAGCTGTATCACCCAAGCCATACTAATTCCCACCCACACAAATCTGCCCCCACCCACCCAAATCTGCCCCAACCCCAACACAAGTCTGCCCCCACCCCAACACAAGCCTGCCCCCACCCCAACACAAGTCTGCCCCCACCCCAACAAACAAGCCTGCCCCTACCCCAACACAAGTCTGCCCCCACCCCAACACAAGTCTGCCCCCACCCCAACACAAGCCTGCCCCACCCCAACACAAGTCTGCCCCCACCCCAACACAAGCCTGCCCCCACCCAACACAAGTCTGCCCCCACCCCCAACACAAGTCTGCCCCCTACCAAACACAAGCCTGCCCCCACCCCAACACAAGTCTGCCCCCACCACAACACAAGTCTGCCCCACCCCAACACAAGCCTGCCACACCACAACACAAGTCTGCCCCACCCCAACACAAGCCTGCCACACCCCAACACAAGCCTGCCCCCACCCCAACACAAGCCTGCCACAACCCAAACACAAGCCTGCCACAACCCAAACACAAGTCTGCCCCCACCCCAACACAAGCCTGCCTCCACCCCAACACAAGTCTGCCTCCACCCCACCACAAGCCTGCCCCCGCCCCAACACAAGTATGCCCCCGCCCCAACACAAGTCTGCCCCACCCCAACACAAGCCTGCCCCCACCCCAACACAAGCCTGCCCCCACCCCAACACAAGCCTGCCCCCACCCCAACATAATCTGCCATAGAGCCACAGAGCCATAGAGCCACAGAGCCACAGAGACATAGAGCCACAGAGCCACAGAGACATAGAGCCACAGAGACATAGAGCCACAGAGACAGAGACACAGAGCCACAGAGACATAGAGCCACAGAGCCACATAGACATAGAGCCACAGAGACATAGAGCCACAGAGACAGAGAGACATAGAGCCACAGAGACAGAGCCACAGAGAAAGAGATCCATAGAGCCATAGAGCCAAAGAGACATAGAGCCACAGAGCCATAGAGCCACAGAGACATAGAGCCACAGAGACATAGAGCCACAGAGACAGAGATCCATAGAGCCATAGAGCCAAAAAGACATAGAGCCACAGAAACATAGAGCCACAGAGACATAGAGCCACAGAGACATAGAGCCACAGAGACAGAGATCCATAGAGCCATAGAGCCAAAGAGACATAGAGCCACAGAGCCATAGAGCAACAGAGCTATAGAGCCGTTGCTCCAGACATACAGAGCATCATACAAAGCGTCATACTGTCTCAAACACAAAGCAACAACAATGTTAAAGCCCTCTCCTTCATCTTGCCCCTTCACTCCCACCCTGATATAGTATTCTCAGCAGGCAAGTCTCAACTTAACATAATTGACCCAACAATCTATCTGTCCGGGTAACTGTGCCAAGGGTGGCTTTGCTGGGATTAGCTTGGGATTAACTCAGGCTTTGTATCAGTAGAAACAAAGATTTGAAACTAGAGTCTTCAGAGAGACAAACTGATGGGAAATACATTTTTTCACATTTCTGCGACTTGTTAATTTCACTTAAACCTAAACTTATTATTGAATGAGTACGTCAATGATGTTGAGTTGGGGTTAAATGCTGCAGTTATATTACAGTGTGTCAGTTCGTGAAGGAGGAAAACCCGAAGTGATGCAGGTCTCGGACGTAAATTTTCCAATTTGAAACCCGTATGCAGGGGGTTGGCGCGGACAAACCTTGAAAAAATCATCAGGTAGAATTTGAACCCATGATGATAGGATTCTGGCACGCCTAAGGGAGGCAACTCTGCATCATCAGTCATACCATACCATGGTCAACCCCTAAAACAAAATCTAGGATTTCACACATTTCCTGACACACTTCAAAGGGGAGAAAGTGCTCCCATGAAGAGAATTCACAAGCTGACATCCTTTCCAGGAAAGTCTCACATGACGAAACTTTTAATGATATTTTTTTTAATTGACAGGGTTCTAAGAGTGAATATGTACATGATTAACAGAAAATATGAAATGTGTGTCAGATCATCAGGGCCCTGAACTTAAAGCTAGGCACATCCTGTGTGAAATCCCTCGACTTGGAAATATTGCAAACCCTTCCACAGATTGTCAGTGTTGCATGAACGCAGCTGTGATGTAGTTTGTTTATTCCCTCAAAATAGCCTCTAACCCCTTGTATCTCCACCGGAGTATAACAGGATTAATTCACACCACCTTCCGCCACTAATCACATCCACGTCTTCCACAGCTCTTTCTGCAGGAGCAGCCATTTTCAATCTAAAGAGAAGGTATTAATTCTCTGACATTCTGAAAAGATTCTTCTTGTGGGTCGATGATTAGGTGATAATAACAAGACAGTCGTGTAGTTGTCTCAAGACAGTCATGTAGTTGTCTCAAGACAGTCGTGTAGTTGTGTCAAGACAGTGATATAGTTGTCTCAAGACAGTCGTGTAGTTGTCTCAGACAGTCATACAGTTGTCTCAAGACAGTCATGTAGTTGTCTCAAGACAGTCGTGTAGTTGTCTCAAGACAGTCATACAGTTGTCTCAAGACAGTCATGTAGTTGTCTCAAGACAGTCGTGTAGTTGTCTCAAGACAGTCATACAGTTGTCTCAAGACAGTCATGTAGTTGTCTCAAGACAGTCACGTAGTTGTCTCAAGACAGTCATGTAGTTGTCTCAAGACAGTCATGTAGTTGTCTCAAGACAGTCATGTTGTTATCTCAAGACAGTCATGTTGTTTTCTCAAGACAGTCATACAGTTGTCTCAAGACAGTCATGTAGTTGTCTCAAGACAGTCGTGTAGTTGTCTCAAGACAGTCATACAGTTGTCTCAAGACAGTCATGTAGTTGTCTCAAGACAGTCGTGTACTTATCTCAAGACAATGATATAGTTCTCTCAAAAAAGTCACTATAAGAGTTATCGTGATTCCAAGTTTGAATTGTTCACCAGTAACCTAATGTTTGTCATAAGATGCTACCCAATGGATGAGGTGGTTGTTAGACTGGCTGACTTGGTTGGTTTGTTGCATGGATTGTTGCTCGTAATATCAATCACTGGATTCTGAGAGAAGAGAGGGGCGGTCGGGTAGCCTAGTGGTTAAAGCGTTCGCTCGTCACGCCGAAGACCTGGGTTCGATTCCCGACATGGGTACAACATGTGAAGCCCATTTCTGGTGTCCCCCGCCGTGATATTGCTGGAATATTGCTAAAAGCGGCGTAAAACTATACTCACTCACTCACTCACTGAGAGGAGATGACATCCACTTTGAGAGAATTTAGGAGCATGATTAAAGAGGAAGGTCACATAAAGGTCAAATTGAAATATATAAAAAAGAACACGTTCTTCACAGACTTTATCACAAAAAAGCCGATCATATCGAAAACTGGATTTTAACCTCTTGAGCAAGGTGAGTTAAAAATAATAAACATAAAAATGATATTATTTCTCCCATCCCAGATCTTTGTCCCAAAAGAAAATGGCACTTGTCCCACAATTTCCCTGAATAAATGGGGGCACGGGTGGCCCAGTCGTCTAAGGCGCCGCGATTCGCTGTGCAGAGTTGCGTTCCTTGGGCACGCCAGAAACCTATGATTGTGGGTTCGAATCCCGGTTCGCCCCGATTATGTTTCTAGGTTTGTTAGCACCATGCCCGTGCTCGTGGGTTTCACCGAAGTGGTAAACGTCTGAGACCTGCATCACTTCGGGCTTTCCTCCCACATTAAGCTGACACGCCGTGATATGACTGGAATACTGTTAAAAGCGGCGTTAAACCCAACTCACTCACTCCCTGAATAAATAATGTTTATTTGCGATTTGGGGGTGATTACCTCACACTCAATATGTGCAAAGAAAAATTGCATTACTTAGAAGTTGATGGATGACAAGGTAGACACAATTTCATGGATAACAACTTCTTTAATACTGTAAAAAGTGACGTTTCGGTATAGATCCTTATACTGTTGTCAAGCAAGACTGAATATCCGACAGTAAATCAGCCATCTCAGACCATATCAACAACTGTCCTGAACATCAACTGGGACAGCGTCCAAATCCTCTCCAACAACCTCCGTAATGTCACTAAAAGAAAACTAACAGAAGCAATCCACATTCGCTGCCACAAGCCATCAATCAACAGAGATCAAGGCTATTTCATCCCACCTGCCTACTATGAACTCATCAAGCAATAATCACTTATCTTGTTTAATTGGCATCATGACCCATTGGCTTCCACCTCTGTGTTCTCTGTCCATCATGTTGTGACATTATTATCCCCCTCCTTGTTGTCAACACCTACCAATGTTATCCCACTCATATATGCAGTTGCTGTTACTGTTAAGCCTCTACTGTTTATCCTCCAGGCCAGAAACCTATGATTGTGGGTTTGAATCCTGGTTCGCCCCGATTATGTTTCTAGGTTTGTCAGCACCATACCTGTACTCGTGGGTTTCACCGAAGTGGTAAACGTCTGAGACCGGCATCACTTCGGGCTTTCCTCCCACATTAAGCTGACACGCCGCGATATAACTGGAATACTGTTAAAAGCAGCGTTAAACCCAACTCACTCGCTTACTCATTTCTTGTGTCCCCCCGACGTGATATTGCTAAAAGTGGTGTAAAACCAAACTTCCTCACTCAGTCACTCAAGTAAAGCACCCTGTTTGACACACTGGAAATGTCAAATCATCAAGTGATGGAACATTACGAACATACAAAAATTATCAGCTGCCAACTATCCCTGGACAAGGAGTTTCTTACACTGGCAAGTATATCAGACGTCTGACATGAGTATGGCTGGAATGAGTGATGAGGCTGTTTCCTAACTTCAAGACAAGTATGAGCAAGTTGATCATATGTTTGTACTGTTTTTATTTACAAGTCTAAGACTTGTTCACGTTCAAATATTAGCAAAACCTCTGAAATCAACGCTTTTGACACTTTTCAGCTTACCTTGCAATTATTGTTATTGCACAACCCAAACATACAACTATAGAAATGACAAAAGTCTATTTCTCACTACCACGAACATATCTGATAACTTCCATAATGGTTTAGACTTTTCCTCATTTCTTAATGGGTGGTCGGTTAGCCTAGTGGTTAAAGCGTTCGCTCGTCATGCCGAAGACCTGGGTTCGATTCCCGACATGGGTGCAATGTGTGAAGCCCAGTTCTGGTGTCCCCCGCCGTGATATTGCTGGAATATTGCTAAAAGCACCTCATTTATTAAATTAAGCATATCCAATGGGCCTTAAGGGGACCTTATCTTTAAAAAAAACTTGCCAGTTCTAAAAGATGAAAAATATAATTTAATATTTTATCCTCAGGTTTAACAAAAAAACAATACTTCCAGAAAATGATGCACTGTGGGTAAAAAAACCCTGCTCCTGCTTTCTTAAAAAAATTGTCATGGAGCGCTAAATTAAAATATGTTCTTATTATAAAATCAATCCAAATTCCACCCCCACTCCCTGATTATTAAATGGTGAAGTGTAGAGAAGTGTAGGTGAGGTTATATGTAAGTTGAAGGACTCCCCCATCCAATGGTAACAGTAGATATATAGCAGCGTAAACAACGGCCGTGTAATGTGAACCATACAAGCACAGACATGAACTGTGTGATACGGAATGATATCTACCAGGTAGGACAATCTCAATTATTTAAGGGCAGTTAATTAGGCGTGGACTAGACAGCACTGTCTGCTCTACATATGATGCTATAGCTGACTTGCTTAAGGGAAATTTGGTACAAAAACATTAATGAAGGTGAGGTGAAATTGGGTTTAACGTTGCGTCCAAGATAATTGCACTTATATAGCGACGTGCATGTACGTGTGTGTTTGTGTGGCTGCTTGTACTAGTTCGGACTGATGCAGATTTATAGTGCTAGCTTACTGAGATACCATGCCGCAGTTTAACATTAATACCCCACTCAGACAAAGTATACCGACTCCAAGCCGACCAGTCCTTGTTTTAGCCCCTAAATGCCGAGCGCCAGACAGGGTAACAACAAGTACCATCTTTTTTACGTCTTTTGGTATGATGCGGCAGGGGATCGAACCCCGGATGGACCTTCCGCTCTCTGGGCGGACGCTCTACTACTAGACCACGGAGGCGGTCCTGTCCAACATAGAAGAAGAAGGAATGGTAAGGACCCCACGTGTGTGTAACGCAACATCCTGTGTCTGTCACATCCAGGACTCCAATATTGAGTGCCCTGGTTGAAACTGACAGTAATGATTTGAACAGGACCCTATGTGTAACAACCTGTAACACAGATACACTGTCCCATCAGCCCCTGCTGTTTTCCGAGATTCTGCAGAAATGACAACTCGGTGCAGGGAGAACATAACTTGCACAAAATCTTTTTGCGCAGAACTCTTACAGAATTTTGTATTTCTCTGGTGCAGAATTTCGACAAATACACTGCAGAATTATAAGTGAGTGGGTGAGTGAGTTTGGTTTAACGCCGCTTTTAACAATATTCCAGTTATATCACGGTGTGTCAGCTTAATGTGGGATGAAAGCCCCAAGTGATGCAGGTCTCAGACGTTTACCACTTCGGTGAAACCCACGAGCACGGGTATGGTGCTGACAAACCTAGAAACATAATCGGGGCGAACCCACAATCATAGGTTTCAGGCGTACCCAGGGGACGCAACTCTGCACAGAGAACTGCAGCGCCTTAGACGACTGGGCCACCCATGCCCCCTGCAGAATTATAAGTCCAAAGCTGGTTCTGAACATGTAAAAAGGGAAATTCACGAAAACGAAGCTTAAAAGTTTGGAGAATTATGTTTCGAAAATATGGCCGGTCTTTGTGGTAGCAGTAACACAAAGATTTGTGTTCTTATTTTGGAAACATTTTCTCTCATTCAAACTTTTCTTTGTTTCCCCCAATCAAAAATACATAAAAGACATAAATTTAAAAAAAACCAATATGTGTATTTTATCATGTATATTTTGACCACAAGCCACACAGTTTTGGTGAAAAATGTGTCAAAATGAGTGGTCAAAGTGAAGGTTGAAATTGCTGAGAATATTTCTTCGTTTTATTTAACGCTGCGACACATAACTTCATATCACGATTAAGTTCATCATGAATCATGAAAAATACCACAACACATACATATGGACACTTCTCCCCCGCATATGTCACTGACGAACAGAATCCAAAGGGAGATAATTCAGCATTTGACCTCTGAGCTGTCTCCATCATAGCCCGCAGCAAACCACCTTAGCCTTGTCATGTTCAACTCACCGGCAGGATAACCCTTTTAGTCACTCACTCCATTATCCTGCTCGGAAACAAGGGGAGACAACTCTGTTTGTGACAAGCTGATCCCTTCACCATGGCCCGAGGCATCAGTGCCTTAACTCTGTCATGTCCGACAGTCTCCGGGGATTAACTTATCTGTTCCATAACACTTATTACACAGCAACTCTCTTCACGCAAGTCCCTGTAAGAGATAACAAATGGCCTAGCATACAGCCCGGCTGTACCCATCACCAAGCACTTAGTCCACATTTAATCCTTTTCTTCTTTGCCCTCAAAAGATGAAAATTGACCTGGAATTTGTTACTGGAATTGGTTGATATTTGGAGTCAGTTATTAAAGATAAACAGTGATGCAGAATAGTGATTATTGCCTTTAGTTGGTAATGCCAGCTGAAACGTTTACAAAGTGTTGTCATGACGAATTAATTGAAAATGACTTATTGAGGTATGTACATTCAAAAATTAGTATAGTGAGTATGGTTTTAGGACGGGGTAAGCAATATTCCACCAATATTCCAGCAACATGCCAGCAATATTCCAGCAACATGCCAGCAATATTCTAGCAATATTCCAGCAATATTCTAGCAAAATTCTAGCAACATGCCAGCAATATTCTAGCAATATTCCAGCAACATGCCAGCAATATTCCAGCAATATTCCAGCAATATTCCACGGCAGGGGACACCAGAAATAGGCTTCACATATTGTACCCCTGTGGGGTATCGAACCCGGACCTTTCGGCGAGATGAGCGAATGCTTCAACCACTAAGCTGCCCAATCATCCCCAATTCAATAACAACCATTCATAAGTTGCATCATCCATTCTAAAAGAAACACCCAAAAGAGGTGCTCTTTTTAATTTTGAAACTACTTAATGAGTGAAAGTATGTTGTTTTATGCCAGTCAGCAGTCTACCAGTTAGAGCACGGCAGTCTGGGAATGATCAAATCTACGCCAGGTGGACCAGTGATTGAAAACACAAACAATGACCTAACTGGATCAATGCAATCAGCCAGGTCATGTTGCCAGACCACCCAATGACACTTTATTCAGACCCAGGATCCACACAACCATTAAGATAAAATTTTGTCTGAGAGTGAGGTGAGGTTAATGAAGATTATTGCACTCATTTAGCAAAATGCATGCATGTCTGTTTGGCTGCTTGCACTAGTTCGGACTAATGCCGGTTTTATAGTGCTAGCCCACTGAGATACCATGTCGCAGTTTGACATGAATGCCCCACCCAGACACGGTAAACTGACTCCTTGTTTTAGCCCCTTAATGCCGAGCTACAGGCAGGGTAACAACAAGCACCATCTTTTTCAAATCTTTTGGTATGACTCGGCCATGGGATGGAACCACAGTCCTCCTGCTCTCCGGGCAGATGCTCTAACCACTAAACCACACAGTCAGGACATTAATCTTGTATGAAGAACTTATAAGCAAGTAAGCCAGCAATCCCTTCTAAAAATATAAGCAAGCACTTCTAAGTAGGTAAGCAAGAAAGCACTTGTAAGCAAGTAAGCAAGAAAGCACTCATAAACAGGTAAGCAAGAAACAGTTATAGCAGGTAAGCAAGAATGCACTCATGAACAGGTAAGCAAGAAAACACTCATAAGCACGTAAGCAAGAAACATTTATAAACAGGTAAGCAAGAAACAGTTATAGCAGGTAAGCAAGAAAGCACTCATCAGCAGGTAAGCAAGAGAGCACTCATGAACAGGTAAGCAAGAAAACACTCATAAGCACGTAAGCAAGAAACATTTATAAACAGGTAAGCAAGAAACAGTTATAGCAGGTAAGCAAGAAAGCACTCATCAGCAGGTAAGCAAGAAAGCACTTATGAGCAGGTTACCAAGAAAAAACTAATAAGCATGTAAGCACTTACAAACAGAAAAGCAAGAAAACACTGATAAGCAGAAAAGCAAGAAAGCACTCATGAGCATGTAAGCACTTATAAACAGATAAGCAAGAAAGCACTCATCAGCAGGTAAGCAAGAAAGCACTTATAAGCAGGTAAGCAAGAAAGCGCTCATCAGCAGTTAAGCAAGAAAGCACTTATAAGCAGGTAAGAAAGAAAGCACTCATAAGCAGGTTACCAAGAAAGCACTCATAAGCAGGTAAGCAAGAAAGCACTCATAAGCAGGTAAGCAAGAAAGCACTCATAAGCAGGTAAGCAAGAAAGCACTCACCAGCAGGTAAGCAGAAAGCACTCATAAACAGGTAAGCACTTATAAGCAGGTAAACAAGAAAGCACTCATAAGCAGGTTACCAAGAAAGCACTTATAAGCAGGTATGCAAGAAAGCACTCATCAGCAGGTAAGCACTTATAAACAGATAAGCAAGAAAGCACTCATCAGCAGGTAAGCAAGAAAGCACTTATAAGCAGGTAAGCAAGAAAGCACTCATCAGCAAGAAAGCACTCATAAGCAGGTAAGCACTTATAAACAGATAAGCAAGAAAGCACTCATCAGCAGGTAAGCAAGAAAGCACTTATAAGCAGGTTACTAAGAGAGCACTTATAAGCAGGTAAGCACTTATAAGCAGGTAAGCACTTATAAGCAGGTAAACACTTATAAGCAGGTAAACAAGAAAGCACTTATAAGCAGGTAAGCACTTATAAGCAGGAAAGCACTTATAAGCAGGTAAGCACTTATAAGCAGGTAATCACTTATAAGCAGGTAAGCACTTATAAGCAGGTAAGCACTTATAAGCAGGTAAGCACTTATAGCAGGTAAGCACTTCTAAGCAGGTAAGCACTTCTAAGCAGGTAAGCAAGAAAGCACTGATAAGCAGGTAAGCACTGATAAGCAGGTAAGCAAGTATAAGCAGGTAAGCCCTTATAGCAGGTAGACAAGTAAGCACTTATAGCAGGTAGACAAGTATAAGCAGGTAAGCCCTTATAGCAGGTAGACAAGTAAGCACTTATAGCAGGTAGACAAGTATAAGCAGGTAGACAAGTATAAGCAGGTAGACAAGTATAAGCAGGTAAGCACTTATAGCAGGTAGACAAGTATAAGCAGGTAAGCACTTATAGCAGGTAGACAAGTATAAGCAGGTAAGCACTTATAGCAGGTAGACAAGTATAAGCAGGTAAGCCCTTATAGCAGGTAGACAAGTATAAGCAGGTAAGCCCTTATAGCAGGTAGACAAGTATAAGCAGGTAAGCACTTATAGCAGGTAGACAAGTATAAGCAGGTAGACAAGTATAAGCAGGTAGACAAGTATAAGCAGGTAAGCACTTATAGCAGGTAGACAAGTATAAGCAGGTAAGCACTTATAGCAGGTAGACAAGTATAAGCAGGTAAGCACTTATAGCAGGTAGACAAGTATAAGCAGGTAAGCCCTTATAGCAGGTAGACAAGTATAAGCAGGTAAGCCCTTATAGCAGGTAGACAAGTATAAGCAGGTAAGCCCTTATAGCAGGTAGACAAGTATAAGCAGGTAGACAAGTATAAGCAGGTAAGCACTTATAAGCAGGTAGACAAGTATAAGCAGGTAAGCACTGATAAGCAGGTAAGCACTTATAGCAGGTAGACAAGTACCACTATTCCGAGATCAGGTGCAGGTGATGAGGTGATCCAGAAGTTTAATGCTTGAATACAGGTCTCCCTTTCAATCTTACTTTCGGCAATACCACAGCCAAACGATAACTTAGGTTCAAAACATTCTTTGAAATCTGCCATTAAAAACTCTCCCTTTACAGAAGATGCCAAGCCTCAATAGCAATGCCGTAATATGTACCTGGGATTGCAAGCCATTCTTATTAAAGTTGATAATGTATTCAAACCAGGTCTCGGCTTCCCCTATTAATCTATCCGAAGCCCTGTACCTCGCCACCTAATGTTCTCTGCTTGACTTATCAATAAAGGCCACACCAGCTCTCACACTGGCGGAAGATTTCTGCAAATCAGTAAACCAAATATCATGTTTCTCCCCACGATCTTAATGTTGTCCTTCTCTTGTCTCTTTATAGGCAAAAGATTCCCTTGATTTTCAGTCAATACAAAATTTATGACTCAAGACAAAATTCTTTTTCTGGGAGAGTACATTATTTAAAAACTGACAGAAAGGTAATTTGATTCAAATGGGAAAGATATGTTGCATATCCCATTGAAATTCAAAGAAATCGGGTTTCATATCAATTTTTATTTGAAGATATCATTGGGCCATTTGAATACTTGAGTCTAGTGCTTCGAACAGGCACTTGCACATCCAGAATTTTGAAATTTGGAATTTATCTTCTTTCTCGATGTTAGAGTTCTGTTCGACAATGATATATCTCTCAGGGGGCGGTCGGGTAGCCTAGTGGTTAAAGTGTTCGCTCGTCACGCCGAAGACCCGGGTTCGATTCCCGACATGGGTACAATGTGTGAAGCCCATTTGTGGTGTCCCCCGCCGTGATATTGCTGGAATATTGCTAAAAGCGGCGTAAAACCATACTCACTCACTCACTATATCTCTCAGTCATCTCACGGTTCAAAACTTACCCCATAAACTTACTTCATAAACTTACTTCATAAACTTACTTCATAAAAATACACATAAACAAAAGCTTCAGATCAGAAAAAAGAAATTTGGCAAAGAAACTTCTTGAATGTACAGATCTTAAATATATTCATGATTGAAGGGTCACCAGGTATGAATTGTTTGCAAGTAGGGTGTCAAAAATGAACAAATGGCAACAAGTGTCTCCATCTCTGTGTATGTGGGGTGTCAAACATGAACGTATACCAACAAGAGTCACTAGGTCTGTGTATGTAGGGTGTCAAACATGAACATATACCAACAAGAGTCACTAGGTCTGTGTATGTGGGGTGTCAAACATGATCATATGCCAACAAGCATCACTAGGTCTGTGTATGTGGGGTATCGAACATGAACATATACCAACAAGCATCACTAGGTCTGTGTATGTAGGGTGTCAAACATGAACACATGCCAACAAGCATCACTAGGTCTGTGTATATAGGGTGTCAAACATGAACATTTGCCAACAAGCATCACTAGGTCTGTGTATGTGGGGTATCGAACATGAACATATACCAACAAGCATCACTAGGTCTGTGTATGTGGGGTGTCAAACATGAACATATGTCAACAAGAGTCACTAGGTCTGTGTATGTGGGGTATCAAACATGAACATATGCCAACAAGAGTCACTAGGTCTGTGTATGTGGGGTGTCAAACATGAACATATGTCAACAAGCATCACTAGGTCTGTGTATGTGGGGTGTCAAACATGAACATATACCAACAAGCATCACTAGGTCTGTGTATGTGGAGTGTCAAACATGAACATATACCAACAAGCATCACTAGGTCTGTGTATGTGGGGTGTCAAACATGAACATATGTCAACAAGCATCACTAGGTCTGTGTATGTGGAGTGTCAAACATGAACATATACCAACAAGCATCACTAGGTCTGTGTATGTGGGGTGTCAAACATGAACATATACCAACAAGCATCACTAGGTCTGTGTATGTGGGGTGTCAAACATGAACATATACCAACAAGCATCACTAGGTCTGTGTATGTATGTGGGGTGTCAAACATGAACATATGTCAACAAGCATCACTAGGTCTGTGTATGTGGGGTGTCAAACATGAACATATACCAACAAGCATCACTAGGTCTGTGTATGTGGAGTGTCAAACATGAACATATACCAACAAGCATCACTAGGTCTGTGTATGTGGGGTGTCAAACATGAACATATACCAACAAGCATCACTAGGTCTGTGTATGTGGGGTGTCAAACATGAACATATACCAACAAGCATCACTAGGTCTGTGTATGTAGGGTGTCAAACATGAACATTTGCCAACAAGCTCCACGAGGTCTGTGTATGTGGGGTGTCAAACATGAACATATGCCAACAAGCATCACTAGGTCTGTGTATGTAGGGTGTCAAACATGAACATATACCAACAAGCATCACTAGGTCTGTGTATGTAGGGTGTCAAACATGAACATATGCCAACAAGCGTCACTAGGTCTGTGTATGTAGGGTGTCAAACATGAACATATACCAACAAGCATCACTAGGTCTGTGTATGTAGGGTGTCAAACATGAACATATGCCAACAAGCGTCACTAGGTCTGTGTATGTAGGGTGTCAAACATGAACATATACCAACAAGCATCACTAGGTCTGTGTATGTAGGGTGTCAAACATGAACATTTGCCAACAAGCATCACTAGGTCTGTGTATATGGGGTGTCAAACATGAACATATACCAACAAGCATCACTGGGTCTGTGTATATGGGGTGTCAAACATGAACACATGCCAACAAGCATCACTAGGTCTGTGCATGTGGGGTGTCAAACATGAACATATACCAACAAGCGTCACTAGTGAGTGAGTGAGTCGGATTTCACACCGCTTTTAACAGAATTCCAGTTATATCGCGGCGTGTCAGGTTAATGTGGGAGGAAAGCCCGAAGTGATGCAGGATTAAGACGTTTACCACTTACTGTTCATCAAGACCAGCACCCACTTGCACAAAGCGATCTTAGCGCTAAGATGACCTTAACTCCCATACTTTAACATAGGCTTACAATAGTCTTAGCACTAAGATCGCTTTTTGCAAGTGGACGCAGGTCATCTTTTGTGTTATTCAACACAGCAGGATAAAAAAATATAAAATTCAATGCGAGAAGGAACTTGCCAACAACTGAGTGCAAAGTTATCCATCACACAAACCGCCTGTCTTACAACTTATTCTACATTTAAATCTGTATGTCTTGAATTGAAAGAACATGATTCCGTGAAGCAAAGGTTTGAGTCACTGCACCTGAACACATGAACATGCCCTGGAATAAACTGTTGGCGTTAGCGTTAATGTCTGCCAAGATCAAAGCAGTCCACTATAAAATGATGACAAATGGTGCAATAACAGTTCATGTGTGCACACCAGAATGGACAAAGCACCACTGTGAATGTCTGTACATAACCATGCCTATATCATCACTTTCATTGTACTTACAGCATTCACAATCAGTCTCCGGCTTTACCTTTATCAAATCTCTTATCGCACAGACATGTATTCATGGGGATTTCAAAAAGGGATTGCTATTAATCTTTTTCATAAAGTTAAAGTTGCCAATACAGATTCAGCAGGTCAGCGTCGGGGCAGTGATTAAACGAAACGAAAACAGATGTAATACATACATACTTATTAATCTCATCAGACATAGGATTTGTCTCATAACATATTGCAACACATGATGCATAGCTAACCTTTCCTTTCTTTGTTGTTTAACGCACCAATATTCCAGCTTTTCGACAGCAGTTTGTAAATATTTGAGTCCGGTCCTGAAAATCCAGTGATTGACATCCTGAGCCACTTTCTACGCAATTTGCCTCAACCATGGCAGCGTGCCTGACCACTGGATACTCTTAGTCGCCTCTTAGACCAATTCTAACCCAGGTCTTCACCGGGAGACAACATGGGTTGCTGAAGACCAATTTTAACCTTGTTGAATGGACGTTGTTGAAAAACCCGGGATACTCACGAACATTTACCATGTTGATAATAATTTCAGTGAGTGAGTGAGTGAGTTGGGTTTAATGACGCTTTTAACAGTATTCCAGTTATATCACGGCATGCCAGCTTAATGTGGGAGGAAAGCCCCAAGTGATGCAGGTCTCAGACGTTTACCACTTCAGTGAAACCCACGTGTATGGTGCTGACAAACCTAGAAACATAATCGGGGCGAACAGGTATTCGAACCCACAATCATAGGTTTCTGGCGTGCCCAAAGGACGCAACTCTGCACAGCGAATTGCGGCGCCTTAGACGACTGGGCCAACCGTGCCCTCGATAATAATTTCAAATTTCACCAGTACCAAGTCGAACCCCAAACACCACCCACCTGCATTAACACTTGACAATCAGAAAATTGAAATTGTTTCATAATAAACCAAGATGGGACGCCCTGATGGGATGGGAAATGTTCTCTTGGAGGCCCTCAGGTCCTGAGGGAATACCTGTTGGGAAGACCTGTTGGGAAGACCTGTTGGGAAGACCTGTTGTGACCTGGTGAGAGTCTGTGACCCCCCCTCCCCAACCTACCTGTGTGCAGCTTTACAACATTAGTTAACCAAATCGCCCACAAAAGCCATAAAGGGAACTGGTGAAGTAATTTAACATAGTTCTCCCTGCAAGGTGAGCTGGCGACATTCATGTAGATATACATCTGTCGGCTGATGATGGACGAGGGGCAGCCAAGTCACATACCCAGTTTGATTTGGTGCTTTGATAGGACCATGTCTCACTATTAGAATAGTTGTCTCTTGCCAGTCTTTGTGGGAAGCGGGATGGAAATATTTGTGACATCATGAAGGAAATTCCCTGGCCACCAATATCTTGGTTAAATCATGGCAACTTGCAAAGTAGATATATACTCCTTAGATGGAGTCAATGAGTAGATAAATACCCAGTAGATGTGGAGTCAATGAGTAGATAAATACCTGGTAGACATGGAGTCAATGAGTAGATAAATACCCAGTATACATGGAGTCAATGAGTAGATAAATACCCAGTATACATGGAGTCAATGAGTAGATAAATACCCAGTAGACGTGGAGTCAATGAGTAGATAAATACCTGGTAGACATGGAGTCAATGAGTAGATAAATACCCTGTAGATGTGGAATCAATGAGTAGATATATACTCCGTAGATGGAGTCAATGAGTAGATAAATACCTGGTAGACATGGAGTCAATGAGTAGATAAATACCTGGTAGATGTGGAATCAATGAGTAGATAAATACCCAGTATACATGGAGTCAATGAGTAGATGAATACCCAGTAGATGTGGAATCAATGAGTAGATAAATACCCACTAGATGTGGAATCAATGAGTAGATAAATACCTGGTAGACATGGAGTCAATGAGTAGATAAATACCTGGTAGATGTGGAGTCAATGAGTAGATAAATACCCAGTAGATGTGGAATCAATGAGTAGATAAATACCTGGTAGATATGGAGTCAATGAGTAGATAAATACCTGGTAGATATGGAGTCAATGAGTAGATAAATACCCAGTAGATGTGGAATCAATGAGTAGATAAATACCTGGTAGATATGGAGTCAATGAGTAGATAAATACCTGGTAGATGTGGAGTCAATGAGTAGATAAATACCCAGTAGACATGGAGTCAATGAGTAGATAAATATCAGGTCCCGGGTTTTCTGTGTGCCGAGCCATCGTTTCAACTACGATGCTACTACCCCCGCGCCCCTCCTGGGTAATTGACTGATCCCAGGTTTTTCAACAACATCCATTCAACAAGGATAATAAGTCCTCGTGTAGACTCAAGTCACTGGCCGGAGTGTGTTGAAATAATAACCAACAATTTGACTGAACTGACACCAGAGAATCATTCTTCAAGTCAGATGCAGCCAGACAGATGAAATACACGATTCTAGGGGGCAGAACTTCCAACATCCAAAATTTGATTGATAATCCAAAACTCTTCAGGAAACATTGCTTAGGTAAGAAAATGCATCACAAATCTTTGCAGACCAATGTGATGTCATCGGTCACCTTGTTGTCTCAATCAAATGATTGACTGTCGCCTTTAACAGATTTTAACTCCTCGACAAACCTGGGAGTTTGAAACTTTTATTATTTTATTTAAATTTGATTTCAAAAGACATTTGCGTGAGATTCTCCATATTTCTGACAATCTCTGAGCTCCAGACTCCCACTTTAGCCCAGGGAATAGGTTCACCCGACAACCAGAGACTGTTGCTCATAATATCAATCACTGGTTTGTTTAGACCAGACTCAATTACTTACAGGCATGGATTATGTAGTTGGAGTGAGTATTGTTTTACGCCGCTTTTAGCAATATTCCAGCAATATCACGGCGGGGACACCAGAAATGGGCTTCACACAATGTACCCATGTCGGGAATCGAACCCGGGTCTTCGGCGTGACGAGCGAACGCTTTAACCACTAGGCTACCCGACCGCCCCTTTATGTAGTTGGAATACTGCTGCGTCAAACAACAAAGAAAGAAATGGTTAATTATCTGTGTTTCGTATTGCATTAACCCAACAAATCCATGCTCAAGATCCCACATTAGTCCAAGCCGAGGGCCACTTATTAGGTTGACTACGACGGGCCACACCATCCCAGCTGCATGAGTAAGGGGCGGAGACCATGTCCCGATTATTCACATTCTGTCAAAATCTTATTCCAATCTGAATATCTCTGTCTGAATGCTGTTTGTACAAGATTTCAACTGCTAGAAAAATTACCTTTGTATTGCATCGTGCTGTCAGCAGTCTTGTAGGTACACAACACAAAGACTGCATCATATTTGCCCAGCAACTACTGCAAACTTTCATCACACGTTGAATGACACAAATTGAATTTCATTTTGCCTTCATTGTATCCAAAAGCCGGGAAAGAGAAGGAGGAGCACCTTCCTATGTCATCTCAATGGGTCACTAGACGAAGATTACATTTTAAAAGATGTTTTACAGCTATCCGACATGATTGTGCTTTAGAACCTATTAGCAACTATCCACAATGTTCAACCTTTGAATTGGATTTTGTACAGCTCAATCCTCATTTGAATTTATTTCACAGTTTTAAAAAATATGCATTTATGTATAATGCTTCTATAAAATTGGAAAATTATAAGAAAGGATTTATTTGTGCTGTGAAGTGGGTCCTTGAGAGGCAAATTGATTTAATCATAAAAGTTGTCACTTTCCATTAAAAGAAATTATCACTTCTCACACCTCACAAACACAGGTGAAGATACAATTGGTGTAGGACTCTTTTGATATGTTTGAGTAGAAAGTGTTTTTTCAGGTAAAATTTACACTAAGTTTGTACCAAACTGACGCCTTGAGATAGTTCTCGTTAATCCCAAAAACTAAAGATGCTTCTGTTCATATAATAACGTTAATCTTGAAATACTTGAGGATGGTAAAGCCAGCCAACAGGTGACAAACTTCATCTTCAGCCCTTTATTCTTACACTCTTTGATACTGCGTGAGTTTGGTTAAACGCCACTTTAAACCATGTTTCTGTTATATCACGGTGTGTCAGGTTGATGTCGGGGGAAAGTCTGAAAGGGTGCAGGTCAAATATGTTACAACAGATATTGATATGGTGCCGACAAACCTGGGATATATAGATGAATATAGATGAAGCCAACATTAAAACTCAAGACACGATTACTTGCAGAAGATTACAGGGCATCTGTCAACTTGAAAAACACCTACCCGTAGAAAACTGACCCCTGAAAATTCACCCCTCGCTCACTCACAAACCACCCACCTATCCACTCACTCACTCAGAAACACAAACCTCCTCGCTCACTCACAAACCCAACCAACTACCCACTCACTCACTCACAAACCCACCCACCCACCTACCCACTCACTCACAAACACAAACCCACTTGCTCACTCACAAACCCACCCACCTACCCACTCACTCACTCACACAAATCCACTCTCTCACTCACAAACCCACCCACCTACCCACTCACTCACTCACAAACCTATCCACCCACCCACCTAACCACTCACTCACTCACTCACTCACAAACCCACTCGCTCACTCACAAACCCACCCACCTACCCACTCACTCACTCACAAACCCACCCACCCACCTACCCACTCACTCACAAACACAAACCCACTTGCTCACTCACAAACCCACCCACCTACCTTCCCACTCACTCACAAACACAAACACACTCACTCACTCACAAACCCACCCACCTACCTACCCACTCACTCACAAACCCACCCACCTACCTACCCACTAACTCACAAACACAAACCCACTCGCTCACTCACAAACCCACCCACCCACCTACCCACTCACTCACTCACAAACACAAACCCACTCACTCACTCACAAACCCAACCAACTACCCACTCACTCACTCACAAACCCACCCACCTACCTACCCACTAACTCACAAACACAAACCCACTCACTCACTCACAAACCCAACCAACTACCCACTCACTCACAAACCTATCCACCCACCTACCCACTCACTCACTCACAAACCCACCCACCTACCCACTCACTCACTCACAAACCCACTCACTCACAAACACAAACACACTCTCTCACTCACAAACCCACCCACCCACCAACCCACTCACTCACTCACAAACCCATCCACTTACCCACTGACTCACTCACTCATGCTTCAAGTCGTTCCATTCAGAATCTGACTCTATAAAGTTAGACGCCAAGCCATAAATAAGGTCAGCTGGGTGGCAGAAATTTCCTGTCTTGGGAGAGGTGGTGTTTCATCAATTATGAAATGTATCTGCGTGTGCTGTAACAGGCCAGTGTTTCTTCCACCAGTGTACAATGATAAACCCTGGGTGGATCTGTAACCAGGGTAGTGTTTCTTCCACCAGTGTACAATGATAAACCCTGGGTGGAGCTGTAACCAGGGTAGTGTTTCTTCCACCAGTGTACAATGATAAACCCTGGGTGGAGCTGTAACCAGGCTAGTGTTTCTTCCACCAGTGTACAATGATAAACCCTGGGTGGAACTGTAACCAGGCTAGTGTTTCTTCCACCAGTGTACAATGATAAACCCTGGGTGGAGCTGTAACCAGGGTAGTGTTTCTTCCACCAGTGTACAATGATAAACCCTGGGTGGATCTGTAACCAGGGTAGTGTTTCTTCCACCAGTGTACAATGATAAACCCTGGGTGGAACTGTAACCAGGCTAGTGTTTCTTCCACCAGTGTACAATGATAAACCCTGGGTGGATCTGTAACCAGGGTAGTGTTTCTTCCACCAGTGTACAATGATAAACCCTGGGTGGATCTGTAACCAGGCTAGTGTTTCCTCCACCAGTGTACAATGATAAACCCTGGGTGGAGCTGTAACCAGGCTAGTGTTTCTTCCACCAGTGTACAATGATAAACCCTGGGTGGATCTGTAACCAGGGTAGTGTTTCTTCCACCAGTGTACAATGATAAACCCTGGGTGGAGCTGTAACCAGGCTAGTGTTTCCTCCACCAGTGTACAATGATAAACCCTGGGTGGAACTGGTCAACAGCGTCCAGACCTTGGCAGTATCTAGGAAAGGTCACAGCGTTGACCTTGACTACAGCCACTAAGCCTGCTCCCTATTGTCCAAGCAGTCAGTGTGATCTTCATGGCTATCAGCCTAACAAAGCCCAGACGTCATGTCCACACCAGGTCAAGCCTTGTACAGCAAGGCTCCTTGACAAACAAACAGTCTCCGAAATAAAGTTACATGTATGAGGTTAAACCAGAATAAAAAATGACCCGTCAAGTATCAGGAACTCTGATGTCTCCTAATTTCAGGCGCTGAAAAGGGGATGAGTACCGGCTGCTGGGGGTGGCAAGTGGATGAGAATAGGCTGCTGGTGCTGAGAATGGAATTGGGGCAATTGTTTTATTAACTATACACACTTGTGTCTGGAAGAGTAACAAAACTCATGCATGGTTGTTGTCATCAGACTGTCTAGGAACGAGTGAGTGTGTGAGTGAGTGAGTGAGTGAGTGAGTGAGTGAGTGAGTGAGTGAGTGAGTGAGTGAGTGAGTGAGTGAGTGAGTGAGATTTTACGCCACTTTTAGCAATATTCCAGCAATATCACGGTGGGGGACACAAGAAATGGGCTCCATGTCGGGAATCGAGCCCAGGTCTTTGGCGTGACGAGCGAACGCTTTAACCACTAGGCTACCAGACTGCTCCCTAGGATAATGAGATCATTATTCTTTGAGTCCATTTCTTCCCAAGTGAGGAAATGGACAATTGCTTTTTTGTCAATGACAAAATTGATTCTTGAGTGAGTGAGTATGCATTTTTGTCACCAATATTCCAGTGACATGATGGTAGCACATAGGGAACACCAGGACAGGCCTTCACACAGCAATGCTGGGAATCAAACCAAATGGAAAGTGGGACAAGCAAGAACTTTATCTGCTAGGCTACTTTATGGCGTCTCCATTGATACACATCTTATGTCTGTACCTCCCAATGATACACATCGAATGTCAGCGAGCCTGACCACCCGATCCCGTTTGTCACCTCTTAAGACAAGCATAGTCGCCTCTTACGACAAGCAGAGTCGCCTCTTACGACAAGCAGAGTCGCCTCTTACGACAAGCAGAGACGCCTCTTATGACAAGCATTGGTTTTTGAAGACCTATTCTACCTGGGTCTATCGAGGTCAAAAGTATGATACATGTGGTCAAAATTACCAAGCAAAAACCAAACATCACATTCCTAAATACAAGACCAAATGCCCTGACACTTTGTTCTCAGAATCAGGGAGGACAAATAACCATAAACATAACAGCATTTCCATAAATATCCCCTATCTATCCAAATAAGTTTAAACGACAGCAAAGTTAATTGAAATCACTTGAAGCCATTTCTTAAACATGCATCACATGTGCAAAATCACGTACCGATCTGGCTGAAGGTCCAATCGACCGACCCAATCTCCTCAGCTAACCTGTTCCAGGCACGATGTCCCACCTTCATAGGGACGTCCCGTTAAGGGTTCATGTAACCGATGATGTCATTGGCTAACGAAGCACTTCCTTTATGTTTCTCTCATGTCCTGTCTGGCTTGTTTGACCCCGCCTCCATTAATAATCAAATTTCCTCATTAAATCGGGATTTTATGAGATATGCAAGTGTCTTTAATTAACGAATCGTGGTCTCGTTAGCTTCTACCATCTTGTTATCCTGGCAGAGAGACGAGCGAATTCACAAACTAATTAGATGCTTAAAGGTGTAACTTCACCTCCGTCTACATAAACTGCCAGTATTTAGTCCAGAGGGAAACACAGCCCAGAACGTTAGCGGGGCTGGGAAGGGGTGCGGATATGGAGATAAGATTTCCTGCCTGTCAACAATCCTTATGTTGAGAACAAAACTATGTGGATTGTGTGAGATGCCATATTTCTTTGCCAATAAGTTGACTTACTGAATCTGATGTAACAATAGCCAGAGATGGCTTAGGGAGAGGCTGACACCTCCAACAAAATAACAGACCAAAAATACAGACAGATTTAATATTTATGCCTATGCAGGTACCGGGTACAAACATGTATGCTATTTTCAGATTCTTTCTTTTTCATTTTTTGTATTTTATAGACAAAATAACACTTCCTGTTGCGATGCCCTCTCTACAAAGATCTGAGAGGGGAACTAAATTCATCACCCGGCTTTGCTATGCACCTACTATCGCTAAAACTACTATTAAATCCACCAGGGACCTTTGCAAAAATTATGTCTAATTTCATTCACAAAATGTTCAGGCAAAGAAAATCTGCATTTCCTCTCTAGCAATATAATCATAGCAATATTTGTATTGTTTTGTATGTCAATGTTTTAATTAGTCATGTTCATGTTTTGTACCCTGCCCCCTGTGGGTGTTTTGTACAATAAATATTCTTCTCTTCTTCTAATACAAGAGTAAACCAATGTTACAGATGGGTTCATGGTTTTAATTTTGAAAAAAAGACTCACCATAGCATGCATGGTATAAGGTTCATGAGTGAGTGAGTGAGTTGGGTTTAACGCTGCTTTTAACAGTATTCCAGTTATATCACGGCGTGTCAGCTTAATGTGGGAGGAAAGCCCGAATTGATGCAGGTCTCAGACATTTGCCACTTCGGTGAAACCCACGAGCACGGGTATGGTGCTGACAAACCTAGAAACACACAATCATAGGTTTCTGGCGTGCCCAAGGGACGCAACTCTGCACAGCGAATCGCGGCGCCTTAGACGACTGGGCCACCCGTGCCCCGTATAAGGTTCATGAATTAATTTACCAATATCGTCTTTTCTAATTTCTTCATAAATACTGCAAGCAAATAACACATGGAATTCATCTTCAATATAGGAATGGCCCCTTGATGTGCAATATGGCCTTAATCTTCCATCATATTCCATTTCAGTATATCTACCAGTTTCAACTGCAATATCATCATTACTACATCGGAGTGAGTGAGTGAGTGAGTATGGTTTTACGCCGCTTTTAGCAATATTCCAGCAATATCACGGCGGGGGACACCAGAAATGGGCTTCACACATTGTACCCATGTGGGGAATAGAACCCGGGTCTTTGGCGTGACGAGCGAACGCTTTACCACTAAGCTACCCGACCGCCCCTACTACATCGGAACTTAGAGACAATTCTTAAATGTGTTAGAATCATTCATAGACTAACATCTAGTCTTTGAAATGAACACGTCTTACAGAAAAAAAATATTGTGAAATCATCATGCTAAAAATTAATAAAGGAGCCAGAGACTCTCTTCAATTTCAGACCTGCAGTAATCTAGACTTGCCGCAATTATAGACTTGCATGGGCTATTTTGGGTATATTTGTTTCAGGTTTCCAGAGCTTCCAATTTTCATTTCACCTCTCAACATAAAATGACCCCTCCCAATATCTAGCCTTGGCTGCCTTCTTGAGAGAGTGTTTGTGTGTGTGTGTGTGTGTGTGTGTGTGTGTGTGTGTGTGTGTGTGTGTGTGTGTGTGTATGTGTGTGTGTGTGTGTGTGTGTGTGTGTACGCGTGCGCGCGTGTGTGTGTGTGTGTGTGTGTGTGTGTGTGTGTGTGTGTGTGTGTGTGTGTGTGTGTGTGTGTGTGTGTGTGTGTGTGTGTGTGTGTGTGTGTGTGTGTGTGTGTGTGTGCACGGGACCCCAGATATTTTCTTCACACATTGTACCCGTGTGTAGAGTCAAACCCAGGCCTTCAGCCTGAGAAGTGATTGCATTAATCACAAGGATACCCCACCACCCTACATAGTGCTTGCTATTATAAGGAGGATTAGCTTTTACAAACTTAAATAACTTCTTCCTCCAATATATACTACTCAAAAGAAGTTAAGGACCACCCGATTCTTTCACATTACTGTAATAAATCTGTCATGGCATCACAGAATAACTACAGTCATATGAAAGAACCCGGTGAGTGGTCCTTAACTTCTTTTGAGTAGTATAGACGTGAGTAAATTAGAGGTTTACTTAGTCCACTCTTTCAGCCACTATCGGGTCTTGGTGTGGAGCACAAAGAATGGACCTGACACATTGTACCCTGAAACTCATCAGATGCTGTGATTTTTGTAAGGCATTTAGAAGTTCCTAAAACTCACACGTTGCAATCACATCTCTGCATACAAAATCTTAATATCTTGAGTAAGTAATTAAGTGCCTTAGTGACAATTGTCTAAAAACATTTTTCAGGTGAACAATTGACTAGTATTTGCATGTGTTTGTGACAGGTGCCACTCGTGGGCAGGATACACTCACCTTTTTTTCAAAACACCTGGTATCATACATTTGATAGTGATTCATAAACACATGCTAATGACACAGTCCATACTGTACAATAAAGTGCTTATAGCTGAGATTTCTTTTGAAAATGAAATGGATTTTGTGGCCTATATTTATTGACATTAAGTCATCTGGTTGAAACCCGGTTACTTGCATGGACCATCTCCGCCAGAAAATCAAAACCTTAGCAAAGCACACAACCATGAAACAAAATATTATCAAAAATCAGACAACAAAAGTCATTTTTCACATTTCAGCCATTTTTATGACGCCATCTCCAACAGGTGATTCTTCCATCTTCCAACAGGGAAGTGTAACATATCTCCCAGGATTCCAAACAGCTGCATGTCAAATACTATTTGCCTGAGGAGTACTTGAAGGATAGCCTAGACCCTTGATAGGCCAAAGCCTTCAGCTTGCTTTAGTAAAGCGTACATCTTCCAGTATTGTCATATGGGCCTTGTTTCTACATATACCATATGCACAGACACAGAAACATATGCATGTGCTGATAAACCAGATCAGAAGGCTATCCTTTCTATCATCAAAGGTTAGTTGTTAGGGAAACGTTTGAGAAAAAGCCGACAGGAAGGATGAAGAGAAAACAAAAGATATGTACGAAAAAAACAGGAAGAAAGTTTTGAATTTTGTTAAATTGTACAGTGCAAGTGTGCATAGTTCCTGTAAAAGGTTACATAAATTCAAACCTGATGGGTTTTCTGTCAGAGTCGGGAAATGGCTGAAACATCTTCCCTTTGACTGACTACCCTCTAAAAGAGATAAATTCAGATATTTTATCTGGATTAAATAAATAGTTGGTGCTTCAGATTAGGCCACACATTCTTTGGTACATGCACATAACTTTCACTTCAGCTGTGACACAAAATATTAATCAAAACATAGTTATCAGCAAAAACATATTTTTAGAATTTGATAAAAGCAACAATTTAGGTTCTATGCTCTGAACTGTGAAACTTCAGGAAAGACGTTACGGAAGAAATATACACAGTCATATTTCTTTGCCAATATGTTGACTTACTGAATCTGATGTAACAATAGCCAGAGATGGCTTAGGGAGAGGCTGACACCTCCAACAAATTAACAGACCAAAATACAGACAGATTTAATATTTATGCCTAGGCAGGTACCGGGTACAAACATGTATACTATTTTCAGATACTTTCTTTTTCATTTTTTGTATTTCATAGACAAAATAACACTTCCTGTTGCGATGCCCTCTCTACAAAGATCTGAGAGGGGAACTAAATTCATCACCCGGCTTTGCTATGCACCTACTATCGCTAAAACTACTATTAAATCCACCAGGGACCTTTGCAAAAATTATGTCTAATTTCATTCACAAAATGTTCAGGCAAAGAAAATCTGCATTTCCTCTCTAGTAATATAATCATAGCAATATTTGTATTGTTTTGTATGTCAATGTTTTAATTAGTCATGTTCATGTTTTGTACCCTGCCCCCTGTGGGTGTTTTGTACAATAAATATTCTTCTCTTCTTCTAATACAAGAGTAAACCAATGTTACAGATGGGTTCATGGTTTTAATTTTGAAAAAAAGACTCACCATAGCATGCATGGTATAAGGTTCATGAGTGAGTGAGTGAGTTGGGTTTAACGCTGCTTTTAACAGTATTCCAGTTATATCACGGCGTGTCAGCTTAATGTGGGAGGAAAGCCCGAATTGATGCAGGTCTCAGACGTTTGCCACTTCGGTGAAACCCACGAGCACGGGTATGGTGCTGACAAACCTAGAAACACACAATCATAGGTTTCTGGCGTGCCCAAGGGACGCAACTCTGCACAGCGAATCGCGGCGCCTTAGACGACTGGGCCACCCGTGCCCCGTATAAGGTTCATGAATTAGTTTACCAATATCGTCTTTTCTAATTTCTTCATAAATACTGCAAGCAAATAACACATGGAATTCATCTTCAATATAGGAATGGCCCCTTGATGTGCAATATGGCCTTAATCTTCCATCATATTCCATTTCAGTATATCTACCAGTTTCAACTGCAATATCATCATTACTACATCGGAGTGAGTGAGTGAGTGAGTATGGTTTTACGCCGCTTTTAGCAATATTCCAGCAATATCACGGCGGGGGACACCAGAAATGGGCTTCACACATTGTACCCATGTGGGGAATAGAACCCGGGTCTTTGGCGTGACGAGCGAACGCTTTACCACTAAGCTACCCGACCGCCCCTACTACATCGGAACTTAGAGACAATTCTTAAATGTGTTAGAATCATTCATAGACTAACATCTAGTCTTTGAAATGAACACGTCTTACAGAAAAAAAATATTGTGAAATCATCATGCTAAAAATTAATAAAGGAGCCAGAGACTCTCTTCAATTTCAGACCTGCAGTAATCTAGACTTGCCGCAATTATAGACTTGCATGGGCTATTTTGGGTATATTTGTTTCAGGTTTCCAGAGCTTCCAATTTTCATTTCACCTCTCAACATAAAATGACCCCTCCCAATATCTAGCCTTGGCTGCCTTCTTGAGAGAGTGTTTGTGTGTGTGTGTGTGTGTGTGTGTGTGTGTGTGTGTGTGTGTGTGTGTGTGTGTGTGTACGCGTGCGCGCGCGTGTGTGTGTGTGTGTGTGTGTGTGTGTGTGTGTGTGTGTGTGTGTGTGTGTGTGTGTGTGTGTGTGTGTGTGTGTGTGTGTGTGTGTGTGTGTGTGTGTGTGTGTGTGTGTGTGCACGGGACCCCAGATATTTTCTTCACACATTGTACCCGTGTGTAGAGTCAAACCCAGGCCTTCAGCCTGAGAAGTGATTGCATTAATCACAAGGATACCCCACCACCCTACATAGTGCTTGCTATTATAAGGAGGATTAGCTTTTACAAACTTAAATAACTTCTTCCTCCAATATATACTACTCAAAAGAAGTTAAGGACCACCCGATTCTTTCACATTACTGTAATAAATCTGTCATGGCATCACAGAATAACTACAGTCATATGAAAGAACCCGGTGAGTGGTCCTTAACTTCTTTTGAGTAGTATAGACGTGAGTAAATTAGAGGTTTACTTAGTCCACTCTTTCAGCCACTATCGGGTCTTGGTGTGGAGCACAAAGAATGGACCTGACACATTGTACCCTGAAACTCATCAGATGCTGTGATTTTTGTAAGGCATTTAGAAGTTCCTAAAACTCACACGTTGCAATCACATCTCTGCATACAAAATCTTAATATCTTGAGTAAGTAATTAAGTGCCTTAGTGACAATTGTCTAAAAACATTTTTCAGGTGAACAATTGACTAGTATTTGCATGTGTTTGTGACAGGTGCCACTCGTGGGCAGGATACACTCACCTTTTTTTCAAAACACCTGGTATCATACATTTGATAGTGATTCATAAACACATGCTAATGACACAGTCCATACTGTACAATAAAGTGCTTATAGCTGAGATTTCTTTTGAAAATGAAATGGATTTTGTGGCCTATATTTATTGACATTAAGTCATCTGGTTGAAACCCGGTTACTTGCATGGACCATCTCCGCCAGAAAATCAAAACCTTAGCAAAGCACACAACCATGAAACAAAATATTATCAAAAATCAGACAACAAAAGTCATTTTTCACATTTCAGCCATTTTTATGACGCCATCTCCAACAGGTGATTCTTCCATCTTCCAACAGGGAAGTGTAACATATCTCCCAGGATTCCAAACAGCTGCATGTCAAATACTATTTGCCTGAGGAGTACTTGAAGGATAGCCTAGACCCTTGATAGGCCAAAGCCTTCAGCTTGCTTTAGTAAAGCGTACATCTTCCAGTATTGTCATATGGGCCTTGTTTCTACATATACCATATGCACAGACACAGAAACATATGCATGTGCTGATAAACCAGATCAGAAGGCTATCCTTTCTATCATCAAAGGTTAGTTGTTAGGGAAACGTTTGAGAAAAAGCCGACAGGAAGGATGAAGAGAAAACAAAAGATATGTACGAAAAAAACAGGAAGAAAGTTTTGAATTTTGTTAAATTGTACAGTGCAAGTGTGCATAGTTCCTGTAAAAGGTTACATAAATTCAAACCTGATGGGTTTTCTGTCAGAGTCGGGAAATGGCTGAAACATCTTCCCTTTGACTGACTACCCTCTAAAAGAGATAAATTCAGATATTTTATCTGGATTAAATAAATAGTTGGTGCTTCAGATTAGGCCACACATTCTTTGGTACATGCACATAACTTTCACTTCAGCTGTGACACAAAATATTAATCAAAACATAGTTATCAGCAAAAACATATTTTTAGAATTTGATAAAAGCAACAATTTAGGTTCTATGCTCTGAACTGTGAAACTTCAGGAAAGACGTTACGGAAGAAATATACACAGTCTCCTCCAGCAGCCTACAATCTCCTCCAGCAGCCTACAGTCTCTTCCATCAGCCTACACAGTCTCCTCCATCAGCCTACAGTCTCCTCCATCAGCCTTCACAGTCTATCTCCATCAGCCTTCACAGTCTATCTCCATCAGCCTACAGTCTCCTCCAGCAGCCTACAGTCTCCTCCAGCAGTCTACAGTCTCTTCCATCAGCCTACACAGTCTCCTCCATCAGCCTACAGTCTCCTCCATCAGCCTTCACAGTCTATCTCCATCAGCCTTCACAGTCTATCTCCATCAGCCTACAGTCTCCTCCATCAGCCTACAGTTTCCTCCATCTGCCTACAGTCTCCTCCATCAGCCTACAGTTTCCTCCATCAGCCTACAGTCTCCTCCATCAGCCTACAGTCTCCTCCATCAGCCTACAGTTTCCTCCATCAGCCTACACAGTCTCCTCCATCAGCCTACACAGTCTCCTCCATCAGCCTACAGTCTCCTCCATCAGCCTACACAGTCTCCTCCATCAGCCTACAGTCTCCTCCAAAAGCCCACAGTCTCCTCCAATAAACTACAGTCTCCTCCATCAGCCTACACAGTCTCCTCCATCAGCCTAGTCTCCTCCATCAGCCTACATTCTTCTCCATCAGCCTACAGTCTCCTCCATCAGCCTACAGTCTCCTCCATCAGCCTACAGTCTCCTCCATCAGCCTACACAGTCTCTTCCATCAGCCTACACAATCTCCTCCATCAGCCTATACAGTCTCCTCCAGCAGCCTACAGTCTCCTTCATTAGCCTACAGTCTCCTCCATCAGCCTACAGTCTTCTCCATCAGTCTACAGTCTAGTCCATCAGCCTACAGTCTCCTCCATCAGCCTATACAGTCTCCTCCATCAGCCTACACAGTCTCCTCCATAAGCCTACACAGTCTCCTCCATCAGCCTACAGTGTCCTCCATCAGCCTACAGTCTCCTCCATCAGCCCACACAGTCTCCTCCATCAGCCTAGTCTCCTCCATCAGCCTACACAGTCTCCTCCATCAGCCTACAGTCTCCTCCATCAGCCTACAAAGTCTCCTCCATGAGCCTACACAGTCTCCTCAATCATCCTACACAGTCTCCTCCATCAGCCTACACAGTCTCCTCCATCAGCCTACAGTCTCCTCCATCAGCCTACAGTCTCTTCCATCAGCCTACACAGTCTCCATCAGCCTACACAGTCTCCTCCATCAGCCTACAGTCTCCTCCATCAGCCCACAGTCTCTTCCATCAGCCTACAAAGTCTCCTCCATCTGCCCACAGTCTCCTCCATCAGCCTACAGTCTCCTCCATCAGCCTACACAGTCTCCTCCATCAGCCTACACAGTCTCCTCATTCCTCCAACTGACTGGTGACATTCTATGCAGCATCCCTGCAGAAACACCCCCTCACAGGCACCAAGATGGGACGTGAACCCATCCTTGGATTCCACCGACAACCACTGTCACCACTGGGCTACTGTCTCTCCGTGTATCAATCACAAAACAAATCAACAAACTGCCTTCTAACTCAAGACAAGACTCTAAGTGCCAGACAGCATGATGGGAAATAAAGAAGGTGATTTTTTCATTGTTTTTCCCATCTCATCACGGCATCACTTTCTCTATTTACGAACATGATCCCCCACAAAAACTACTTCCCTAAAAACTGGCGTTGCTTGTGCCATTTGCCTAACTAGAGTAATTGATAGTGACAAGGAAAGCAGTACAAGAATTTGTGTCAGACATTTTTGTCACCTCTCAAGGAATCAAGTTTCCCTGAAATAAAAGGGAGGGGCAATGTGTGCCCCTAGACTAGCACACAGTCCCCTAAATTAAGTTATGTACATGGTTGGTAAGAGATAACTGTACAAAGGAATCATCAAGTCTCTTAAGTTCAGGACCTGAAAATGGGATGAGAGCGGGCTGCTGGTGAAAAGATGGATGAGAATAGGTGTGTGTGAGTGAACCAATGAACATTATTTTAGTACTTATGCCTATGTCATGGGGTCTAATTATTTCTGGTGGTCTTATCCAAATGAATTTTTTTTAAATGTTTATAAACTCTTCTGATCTCCAGTAGTTAATATTTCTCTAAACTTATCTTATCTCATGACTAAACACAGCAGACAACTTATTTGCGAGATAGCCAAACATCCCTTGCATATGAAGCTTCCCCTCACTCTCAGTCCACACGGCAGCTCATTCAGCAGCTCTTTCAGCAGCTCATTCAGCAGCTCATTCAGCAGCTCTTTCAGAGTGAGTGAGTGAGTATGGTTTTACGCCGTTTTTAAGCAATATTCCAGCAATATCAGGGCGGGCGTCACCAGAAATGGGCTTCACACATTGTACCCATGTCGGGAATCGAACCCGGGTCTTCGGCGTGACGAGCGAACGCTTTAACCACTAGGCTACCCGACCGCCCCATCTCTTTCAGAAGCTCATTCGGCAGCTCATTCAACAGCTCATTCTTACATGGACACCATTAGAAACATCAGCATATGTGATAGGAACTTCATCAGATCTGCCTGAGACATGGATATATATATATATGGGGCAGATGCGTCATCTTGGTAGAAAAGATCAAATATTTTTGCACCCATTCTACTCAGAGAATGATGTGTAGTTACTCCTGTTAGTTCAATAGCACATCAGTCTTGGGGGCACATCATTCTTAGGAAAACACCAATCACTAGGGCACACCAGGCTCAGGGGCACATCAGTCTTGGGGGCACATCATTCTCGGGAAAACACCAATCACTAGGGCACACCAGGCTCAGGGGCACATCAGGCTCAGGGGCACATCAGTCTTGGGGGCACATCATTTTCAGGAAAACACAAATCACTAGGGCACACCAGGCTCAGGGGGGGCATCAGTCTTGGGGGCACATCATTCTCAGGAAAACACCAATCACTAGGGCACACCAGGCTCAGGGGGCACATCATTCTCAGGAAAACACCAATCACTAGGGCACACCAGGCTCAGGGGGCACATCAGTCTTGGGGGCACATCATTCTCGGGGAAAACACAAATCACTAGGGCACACATGGCTCAGGGGGCACATCAGTCTTGGGGGCACATCATTCTCAGGAAAACAACAATCACTAGGGCACACCAGGCTCAGGGGGCACATCAGTCTTGGGGGCACATCATTTTCAGGAAAACACCAATCACTAGGGCACACCAGGCTCAGGGGCACATCAGTCTTGGGGGCACATCATTTTCAGGAAAACACCAATCACTAGGGCACACCAGGCTCAGGGGGGGCATCAGTCTTGGGGGCACATCATTCTCAGGAAAACACCAATCACTAGGGCACACCAGGCTCAGGGGGCACATCATTCTCGGAAAATACCAATCACTAGGGCACACCAGGCTCAGGGGGCACATCATTCTCAGGAAAACAACAATCACTAGGGCACACCAGGCTCAGGGGGCACATCATTCTCAGGAAAACACCAATCACTAGGGCACACCAGGCTCAGGGGGCACATCAGTCTTGGGGGCACATCATTCTTAGGAAAACACCAATTACTAGGGCACACCAGGCTCAGGGGGCACATCATTCTCGGAAAATACCAATCACTAGGGAACACCAGGCTCAGGGGGCACATCAGTCTTGGGGGCACATCATTTTCAGGAAAACACCAATCACTAGGGCACACCAGGCTCAGGGGCACATCAGTCTTGGGGGCACATCATTTTCAGGAAAACACCAATCACTAGGGCACACCAGGCTCAGGGGGGGCATCAGTCTTGGGGGCACATCATTCTCAGGAAAACACCAATCACTAGGGCACACAAGGCTCAGGGGGCACATCATTCTCGGGAAAACACCAATCACTAGGGCACACCAGGCTCAAGGGGCACATCAGTCTTGGGGGCACATCATTCTCGGGGAAAACACCAATCACTAGGGCACACATGGCTCAGGGGGCACATCAGTCTTGGGGGCACATCATTCTCAGGAAAACAACAATCACTAGGGCACACCAGGCTCAGGGGGCACATCATTCTCAGGAAAACACCAATCACTAGGGCACACCAGGCTCAGGGGGCACATCAGTCTTGGGGGCACATCATTCTCAGGAAAACACCAATCACTACGGCACACATGGCTCAGGGGGCACATCAGTCTTGGGGCACATCATTCTCGGAAAATACCAATCACTAGGGCACACCAGGCTCAGGGGGCACATCAGTCTTGGGGGCACATCATTCTCAGGAAAACACCAATCACTATGGCACACCAGGCTCAGGGGGCACATCAGTCTTGGGGGCACATCATTCTCAGGAAAACACCAATCACTAGGGCACACAAGGCTCAGGGGGCACATCAGTCTTTGGGGCACATCATTCTCAGGAAAACACCAATCACTAGGGCACACAAGGCTCAGGGGGCACATCAGTCTTGGGGGCACATCATTCTTAGGAAAACACCAATCACTAGGGCACACCAGGCTCAGGGGGCACATCAGTCTTGGGGGCACATTATTCTCAGGAAAACACCAATCACTAGGGCACACCAGGCTCAGGGGGCACATCATTTTCAGGAAAACACCAATCACTAGGGCACTCCAGGCTGAGGGGGCACATCATTCTTAGGAAAACACCAATCACTAGGGCACACCAGGCTCAGGGGGCACATCAGTCTTGGGGGGTGGGGAAGGGGGGATGGGTCATTTGCTAGGCATTTAAATCATTTGAAGTGTGTGAGAAAATATAGTTCTATGCTGCTTTCAGAAACATTCCAGTAATATCTCTGCATGGAAAAATACATTTGATCGGCTTTTGTGCCATATTCCAGCTATATGACGACAGCGTGGACATAAAAGAGACTGGATGAGATAAACCAATGATAGGAGAACATCCAGTTTACATCATGGTCCAGTGTGGAGAATCAAACCCAGACTTGTGGTCTGGTGAACTGATGCTTGAACCACTTGGCTACCCCATCCCAGTTTACACCATGGTCCAGTGTGGAGAATCAAACCCAGATTTATGGCGTGGTGAACTGATGCTTGAACCTCTTGGCTACCCCACCCCAGTTCACCATGGTCCAGTGTGGAGAATCAAACCCAGACTTGTGGCGAGGTGAACCGATGCTTGAACCACTTGGCTATCCCAACCCAGTTTACACCATGGTCCAGTGTGGAGAATCAAACCCAGACTTGTGGCCTGGTGAACCGATGCTTGAACCACTTGGCTACCCCACCCCAGTTTACACCATGGCCCAGTGTGGAGAATCAAACCCAGACTTGTGGCCTGGTGAACTGATGCTTGAACCACTTGGCTACCCCACCCCTTCAGGCTAGATGACCAGGATGGAATCAGTTTGTCTAAAATTATCCATCCCAACTGTCTAAAATCACCCATCCCAACTGTCCCCTACAACTAAATGCACACAAAAATAAATGGAAGAAAGTCCGAGAGTCTTAAAGAAGTGAAACTATTCTGGTGAAGTAATAAAGTCACCTGCACATCCAATGCTTATCTGACTTGTTGGCAATTGACAGTTTAGGCCCCACTTCTTAATAGCAGAGGGTAATGCTTCTTAATGCATCTCAAGAATGTATTTAATCTACCAACAAGTTCGCCACAGACCCTGTAACAAAACTTCAGCTGTGCTAGCAGTCAACAGTTGTTCCCCCGCGTATATCATCCGAAATTATCAAGAGCAAATTTCAACTCCAAAAACGAACAAATTCTATCGCCATAAAACCAATCGTTAAATACACCAGTAAACGTCCAGGAATTCATAACCAGCGCAGGGATGCTGGCCTGGATATCTCAGCTTTGCTTTCCCATAATGCATTGGTTCAGCTGTTTTACATATATTTCATTCACCACCTATATGACATCCGCAACCTCAGATACCATATTCGACGTAATAAGCACCCTGGTCTAATAAGCGCCCATGGCAACTTTTGCTAAGATATTGGCTAGTGAACAATCCCAATTAGCACCCCTCCCGATTGATCAATGTACACAAGACTTATTTATTCGTGTATAATATGTATTATATGTACCCTTAATTATGGGCATTTAATTCTGGAAAAATATATCTGTCGTACATAAACATTTCAGGCTGTCAGCATAAACCACGAAATTTATCTTTCAACTCTGTTTTTTTCACCAATATAACATTCTAATAAGAGCCCCCTATTTCTAATTTTGAGAGCGCCCTGGGCGCTTATTACGTCGAATACGGTACTCTCTTTGGGCGGAATATTAATAGCATCTCTTGCTTGCTTGCAAACTTCTGCTAATTTCTCAGCATGACAAAAAGCCAACTTTGAAGATCTTCTGGCGGACATGTTTAATTTTCTTCTGCTTTGCGCAAAAATATGCTTTTCAGTTGCTGCTAGTGCTTTCAGACCATTTTCATTAACTCTAAGCTATACCTCATCAGTCAAGTGTTATCAGCTTGGCGTTTTCGCTAATATATGAATCTAACATAATGGTGTTATACTAGCTTCCATTCAATAAACATTTACAGATTCTCAAAACCAGACCTCAACCTTTCTAATTATCACCAACAAGAAACTATTTTCAATCATATGCGGGGATGAGCAAAAGTGTTATGTTACTATGGTAACCATAAATAAATCTTCAATATGCCCTACCTAACACAGGGAATATGCACCCAAGAAATAAATGGAAACTGAATGCCAATGAATGACTCACAGTTGGTTTGTTGTTTAACGCCGCACTCAGCAATATTCCAGCTATATGATGGCGGTCTGTAAATAATCAAGTCTGGACCAGACAATCCAGTGATTGACATCATGACCAACAAGTTGGTTGGTTGGTTTGTTTGTTGTTTAACGCCGCACTCAGCAATATTCCAGCTATATGATGGCGGTCTGTAAATAATCGAGTCTGGACCAGACAATCCAGTGATTGATATCATGAGCATCGATCCACGCATTTGGGATACGATGACATGCATCAACCAAGTCAGCGAGCCTGACCAACCGATCCTGTTAGCTGACTCTCACGACAAGCAAAGTCGCCTGTTACGGCGAGCATGGGTTGCTGAAGACCTATTCTACCCCGGATCTTCACGGGTCTGAAATAAAACAAATACCAGGCGGCCATCAGTACCCACAGACTTTTGCAGCTGCAGGACCTGACTAAACTCTTCAGGACCTCATTTAAAAACCTGCTGCTTCTTGTGACAAATAGATCAACATGTACATTTACTGTAGCCATAAGGCCCCATACAAAATTGAAACTACTGCCCCGACACACGATCTACCTGCCACGGGCCTACAGGCAAGCACTTATTTGGAACACTGGATGAGTACAATAGAAAAGAGACGAGAGATTGAGTAGTGTTGAAAGTTTTATTGAATAACTGCTCTGTAAGAGAGGGGTCACGGGTGGCCCAGTCGTCTAAGGAGCCGCGATTCGCTGTGCAGAGTTGCGTCCCTTGAAACCTATGATTGTGGGTTCGAATCCCGGTTCACCCCGATTATGTTTCTAGGTTTGTCAGCACCATACCCGTGCTCGTGGGTTTCAGCGAAGTGGTAAACATCTGAGACCTGCATCACTTCGGGCTTTCCTCCTACATTAAGCCGACACGCCGCGATATAACTGGAATACTGTTAAAAGCAGCGTTAAACCCAACTCACTCACTCACACTGTAAGAGAGACAAGGTGGGGAGCTCAAATCAGGTTCAAAGAACACACAGTACACCAAACAGGTCTTTGAAACTGACCAAGGTGTTGAGAGGTGACCCAAGACCTACTGCATGACTGGCAAACACCTCACCCACAAGACTATGCCCCCTCCCTTCAAATTATTGTGACAGTTCCAGACCTTCTCATAGACGGTCTCACCTTTAGGTTCCAGGTTAGAATAGGACCCCGTTAACATATATGCTTCTAAGACACGACTTATTGGATCGGGTGGTCAGTTTGTTTGATTGTTTGTTGTTTAACGCCGCACTCAGCAATAATCCATCCACGCAATTGGGATCAATGACATGTATCATCCAAGTCAGCAAGCCTGACCACCCGATCCCGTTAGTCGCCTTTTACGACAAGCATAGTCGCCTTTTACGACAAGCATAGTCGCCTTTTACGGCAAGTATGGGTTGCTGAAGACCTATTCTACCTATTCTAATCTTCACGGGTCTCGGGTGGTCAGACTCGGTGCATGACATCACACCCTGACTTTGATTATTTACAGATCACCAGGTAGAAGCTGTTGATAAAACGAACAAACAAACAAACAAACAAACAATCTAGACTTGGAATAACCCTAATAAATCCCTCAGTTCTTTAAACACAGTATGGTTCAACGTAGACAGTTGTGTGTTTTTTCAGCGTTTCTGTTTTCCAAGGAACTTGTGTTAATCACTGTCATTATCTTTTCAACATGTTTCTCACAAATATATCAGTTTTATCACCTCAATACTAATTAATTTTGGCAGGGTAACAAATTGCTATTTATTCCTGAAATCTTAACCAAATTATTTGCTGTTCAATTTCATGGGCAATTGACGGCTGTGAACTGGTTTTACACTACACTGATACATTCACTCAGCTCCCAGCAGCAGGAGAGCCCCACATGAAATCACTATTGAGCATTTGCTGCCTGGATCAGTTTCCTCTAATTTGGGAATAAATATTGAAAGTAAGACATATGTAGGTCAACTTTGACTTTCACTCGCGAAAAACATGCAACAGTCCCTGTGCCTATTCTGTTCAGTGGCCATTGAATCACACAATAGTCCCTGTGCCTATTCTGTTCAGTGTCCACTGAATCACACAATAACCCCTGTGCCTATTCTGTTCAGTGTCCACTGAATCACACAATAGTCCCTGTGCCTATTCTGTTCAGTGTCCACTGAATCACACAATAATCCCTGTGCCTATTCTGTTCAGTCTCTGCTGATCACACAATAGTCCATGTGCCTATTCTGTTCAGTCTCTGCTGATCACACAATAGTCCATGTGCCTATTCTGTTCAGTGTCCACTGAATCACACAATAGTCCCTGTGCCTATTCTGTTCAGTCTCTGCTGATCACACAATAGTCCCTGTGCCTATTCTGTTCAGTCTCTGCTGAATCACACAATAGTCCCTGTGCCTATTCTGTTCAGTCACCACTGAATCACACAACAGTCCCTGTGCCTATTCTGTTCAGTCTCTGCTGAATCACACAATAGTCCCTGTGCCTATTCCGTTCAGTCTCTGCTGAATCACACAATAGTCCCTGTGCCTATTCTGTTCAGTCTCCAATGAATCACACAATAGTCCCTGTGCCTATTCTGTTCAGTCTCCACTCAATCACACAATAGTCCATGTGCCTATTCTGTTCAGTCTCCACTCAATCACACAATAGTCCCTGTGCCTATTCTGTTCAGTCTCCACTCAATCACACAATAGTCCCTGTGCCTATTCTGTTCAGTCTCCACTCAATCACACAATAGTCCCTGTGCCTATTCTGTTCAGTCTTTGCTGAATCACACAATAGTCCCTGTGCCTATTCTGTTCAGTCTCCACTCAATCACACAATAGTCCCTGTGCCTATTCTGTTCAGTCTCCACTCAATCACACAATAGTCCCTGTGCCTATTCTGTTCAGTCTTTGCTGAATCACACAACAGTCCCTGTGCCTATTCTGTTCAGTGTCCACTGAATCACACAATATTCCCTGTGCCTATTCTGTTCAGTCTCCAATGAATTCTGTGCCTGCTTCAGTAGGGTCTCTGCTGATTAGTATCTGACATTACTTGTACCATGATGTATCATGATCAACAGAGGCAGTGGGGTAGCCTAGTGGTTAAAGAGTTCACTTGTCACACCGAAGGCCCAGGTTTGATTGCCCACGTGGGTACAATGTGTGTAGCCCATTTCTGGTGTCCCCCGTCGTGATGTTGCTGGAATATTGCTGAGTGAGTGAGTGAGTGAGTGAGTGAGTGAGTGAGTGAGTGAGTGAGTGAGTGAACGAGTTTTTTTTCTGAAATAATTTTTCAGAGTTGGCTAGACTTGTTTTTTATATATATCTACATTGGTTTTGTTTTTATAAAGTACATATATTCCACAGTCATGGAGCAGGACTAAACTGTTGAGGAAAGTGGCATTTTTACTGCAGGGTTAATTTTAAATATTCAAACATACACAAAGGAACAATGATACTCTGAATATCCCTGAGCAGCTGAAGAACTGGGGAAGTGCCTGGAACATCGAGTGAGTGAGTGAGTGAGTGAGTGAGTGAGTGAGTGAGTGAGTGAGTGAGTGAGTAATAAATTGTCAAGGAAGGGTCAGTAGCATGGCTATTTAAATATTTTTTAAATAAATTCTTTTAGACAGGTGATCTAAAAATTAAACATTATAATTCTTCCATAAAATGTGTAAATATGTATACCTAAACCATAGCCTGACTAAAATACATAAAATATAATCTTCTTTTTTGAGGTGAAATTTTGAAACTCATTTAAACAAGTAAATACTTTATTTTAATCATGAAACAAAATTATGAGGCAATTAGAACTAAAACCTGTCTTGTAGCATCCGAGGTAACAAGGATGAGGATGAGGCTTCCCATCCACCACACTAACGAGCTTCATCCCTGTCATCAAGTTGGACCAAACTGTAGTTTATGATATTAAAATATCCTGGGAAATGTAGTGTAATTTATACCACGCCAGGGGTTTGTTTCAATTGTCTCCACTTGATAAACCACACAAATAATTGGAAGGCCTCTCCTTCCGGTCCCAAACAAGATTAGCCGCAGAGTGAAAGCCAAACCGTTATTATAAAAGATTACAGTCGAATCTAATCTAATTGGAAAATTCATTGGGAATACCTACCAAGATAACGAAGTAATTTATTTTGATTTATTACCCTGACAATGTTAAAAAGGTAATGAACAGGAAGTATTTTTTACTTATATTTCAACAGCAGACTATCAGTTTAGAATATTTGTTAAATAACAACTTCAAAAACTATGGAAAAATATTTTACATTTTGATAGCAAGCAAAATTCTTTATGATAAAATATCATAGGACCAGTAGAAATACTCCATATAAAAACCATATTGAACAAAAACATGGAGGTATCATGAATACTTTTGGGAATATTTTTATGAAATTACATGCTGTCTTCAATAGAAAAAGAATATGCCTAAAAATACTCATGATCCCTATCATTACTTGTTCAACGTATATTAATCTCATTAAAGACAAGTGAGTACATTTATTACACTAACTCTCTGTCCACCTTTTTTTAAAACAGCATAATAACTATAACACCATAATAATCATAAGATTGATTAAAGTTTAAATATATGAATTTAATAATTCTCACATTTATCGCAGGGGGTATAAAATACTTATGGACACCTATTCAGCATATTGTGATGTTTCGGTCAAATCTTTATCAAAGATTTAAATATGTACCTAGCAAAGTTGTCCTAATGATGGACAGAATAAGCTTATAGACTTTGATAATTTTAATAAATTAAAACAGGGATGGAAATTAGCACTAGCGAGCTCGCCAATACCAGTTTTGTTAATGACAAGGTAGCTAAAGGGGTATTAGTGAGTGAGTGAGTATGGTTTTACGCCGCTTTTAGCAATATTCCAGCAATATCATGGCGGGGGACACCAGAAATGGGCTTCACACATTGTACCCATGTCGGGAATCGAACCCGGGTCTTCGGCGTGACAAGCCAACGCTTTAACCACTAGGCTACCCGACAGCCCCCTAAAGGGCTATTAGAATTTTAAACATTTTTGGGGGGTAGGTTGGGGTGGGGTGTGGGGGTTGGGGTGGGTGGGGGTGGGGGTAGGTTGGGGTGGGGTGGGGTGGGGTAAGGGGTGGGGTGGGGTCAGGGGTTGGGGTTCGAGGTGGGGTAGGGCTGGGGGTATTGCTATAAATTATCACTATTTGGGCTAGTGGATGTTTTGGTTAATTTCGATCCCTATTCAACTCTCAAATTCACATGTTGCCAAGCAATATTAGTTATCTGTACACCAAATGACAAAATTTCTGGTTATTTTTATTACTACTAGCTAAGGACAGAAACTTAAAAGAGGAAAGAAAATTTAAGATTCTTTTTCATCCCATTATGAAGAAACACATTTTCAGACACCAAATGTTGGGAGATGGTTTATGTACATAGGTGGCCGGTCTTCAGGCAAACAGCCCATTCACCCACACAACTGTCAGTGTCTGCTAGCGATAAGTTCATATGAAAACAGATTTCCTGCTTGTGTTATCATATTTCATAAAGTTTCTTAGCATTTAACAAACTTTTATCACACTAATTCAAATAAATCATCAAAAAAAGAGAGACCTGTTTATGAGGTATTATCCACCATTACTTCAGGGAATGTACCTGGACCGCCATTGAACAGGGAGAAGCAATATCTAGAACATTAACGCATCAATTACAGATCACACAGCTATTTACTCATGACAAGATAAAAGTGAAACTTGTACCCATAGAGAACATCAAATGTGCAAAATCCATCATTTTCCGTTCGTACATTGCCTGTCAACACAAAGCGACATCCTCGCCATGTTTGTGCAGCGACAAGGGTCAAACTTATAGCACCCGAAAGGCCCCTCGTACTTCGCCTTGGCTTTTCACAGTGTTGACAAAAATAATTACAACTTCAAATTCGTGCAAAACAGAATACATTGGGAGCGAAGAGTGGCTCTGTCGGCAATCGACATCGCGGAGAGGTCCAGCCTAACATATGTCATGCACTTGTGTCTTTGAAACTGACAATTAACAGTCGTCTCCCAGTCACAGAAGTCTCTTTCAGTGGAAGGTTGCACTTAACATTAAGACCTGTTGTTTGTTTCATGATACACAGAACAGCGTGTACAAAATAGTTGACATGTACGCTCCTAGATGCTCCAGCCGATACCGCTGATAAGATTACTTGATTAGAATGTTATTATCAAGTGCCTGCGATGTGTTTTTTCTTCATGTTTTATTTCAGGTGTATTATGTGTTTACTTGACAGAATTTATGTCTGTTACATTAACATCAACACATCTTAAAAAAGGTACAATTGCATAGACTGTTATTGCATGAATTATTAGTAGTGAGGCAAATGAAATATATATTATCTCTTTATTAAGGAACCAACCGTTTGGAAATCTGTGTGTGTGTGTGGGGGGGGGGGGGGGGGGGGAGAAGCTGGGATCTTATCGAAAAATATAAATTGTCCCCAAAAATGCTTGAAAAATATATGTTAAACTTCAGATTGAGGGCAAAAATACATTGTTGCAAGACGCTTCTCTTTATTTAGGCACAAAGTTACTATTACTGTATTCAACATAATAACCGCCCAGGGCGCTCTCAAAATAAGAAATAGGGGGCGCTTATTAGAATATTATTTTGAGTTGAAAGATTGTAAATTTCACGGCTTATGCTAACAGCTTGAAATGTTTACATACAACAGATATATTTTTCAGGAATTTAACTGACCATAATTAAGGGTGATATAACACATGAACGCGTATTATTCACGAATAAATGTCTTGTGTACATCGATCAATCGGAAGGGGTGCTGATTTGGATTGTTCACTAGCCAATAAATTTAGCAAATATCGCGGAGGGCGCTTATTAGAGCGGGGCGCATATTACATCGAATATGGTAATACAATATCTTGATTTGCAGATGTGACATGTATCCAGTTTTTTCCTATGGCAAAGAAGTTGTAATAGTATAGGTATATAATATAACATAATCGAAGTTCATCAAAATACTAACAATTTGAGCACAAGTTTCCACACACAAGTTTCCACACACAAGTTCCACACACAATTTTTCTCCTCTATTTTGACTACTTGAAATCACGACCACATGCAAATTCAAGGTGATTCCTACAGAACATGTTTCCTATATTGCCATGAGTCATGACACTAATTCCCTACTTGTTTCCTTTCACTCTATGCTGTAGAGCCTGACAAGGACAGACCCTGTTGAACCTGGCTTCCAATGAATAGTCTATGTCTAGTTTAATGCATCTCTTTATCCTATTCCACCCAAGTTAAGGCATGCAACATCACGAATGTATAATTAATAACCGAATATTACTGAACAATGAATACAATAAATTTCACCATTTTTAAAAATTAAATTTCTAAATTTTATTTAAGCAATATGTGCCAATATACTCAAGACTGATTTATGCTGAATTTATTCTTTACAAAAATCAAAATGGACCTGATGAATATAATGTTATCAACATAAAATAACAATGCCAGGCTATGGGATCCTAAAGTCGGCTTGTGTTTGGCACATGGAGACGACGACGTACTGACAAAACAATCAGCGGAGGCAGTATATGTGCCTGAACACATCGCAGCTAGAAGGGGTCATCTCCCTTGTAATACCCAGAAGAAAAGAGGCAAAAAAGAAAAGCTGATTGTTTGATAGATTTGACAGGCAGTTGTCAGTCGTCGCTTTCACCGATGTCAGTTACATCTGGAAACCGCCTGTCAAAGTTGAGAGCCAATCAGAAACTGGGGGTGAAATAAGCGAGGGGGATTTGACACACAGGTACGGCGGAGGTGTGTGTAGCTGTGGTAATTAGCGACTGACTGCAGGGCTCGGCTGGGTAGTTATCCAAGTGTAGGAGCAACTTGAGAGACAGCTCGGAAAACTATACTGTTAGTGATACAACTACAAGTATATTTTTTCTGAAGCAGATGTACATCTTAACCTTTGAGCTGTTGACGTTACTGCTGACATCGTTACATGTTCATCCCAGTGATGTTGACCAAAATGAGCAACATCATCAGCGGCAGCAACATCATCATCATCATCATCATCATCAGAGTTATCCATATACTCTGCCATCATCATCATCATCATCATCATCATCATCAGAGTTATCCATATACTCTGCCATCATCATCATCATCATCATCATCATCAGAGATATCCATATACTCTGCCATCATCATCATCATCATCATCATCATCATCATCATCATCAGAGTTATCCATATACCCTCCCATCATCATCATCATCATCATCATCATCATCATCATCAGAGTTATCCATATACTCTGCCATCATCATCATCATCATCATCATCATCAGAGTTGTCCATATACTCTGCCATCATCATCATCATCATCATGAGAGTTATCCATATACTTAGACTAGCATTTAGTCTCTGAAATCTTATATTACACAATATCCTTCTTGACTCTAAAAATAAAAAAAAACTTCCCTATGCTGATTTCTAGAGCTAGCTTGAGCTGGCTAGACTTGCTTTAGTATGGATTTCTAGATTATTATTTTTTCATAAAATAAATTTATTCCACGGTCATGGTGCAGGACTACCATATACTCTGCCATCATCATCATCATCAGCAGCAGCAGCAGCAGCAGCAGCAGCAGCATCACAAGACAGAGTTACCCACGTACTCCTCCATCCTTGCACCCTTGTATATAAATAATCTTAGATTTCTGTGAAAACCATAAGAATCAGTCCGTACCAGCCCAATACATTTGCAGGGCTCCGTGAAAAAAATGAAAGGTTTGGCACCAAAAACAAACCCTACGCTCCACTGAACTTGGAAAAAGACACAAAATGTCAAAAAAGTTGAGAGCATCGAAAGGCAGTACCTGCCTGAAGTGTTTGCAGAGTTTCATGAGGATGCAGTAAACGGTTTCTGAGTTATGTGCTTTGAGCAAATACAAAAGAAAAGGAAACAAGGGCCATACCCCTGTAAAATATTAATTCTGTAAAATATTAATTCTGTAAAATATTAATTCTGTAAAATATTAATTTTCGAATGCCTGTTTCAAAATTGACAACATATTGATCCGATATGTATTCATAATGTCACCTATAGCGGTTTCCAGGAAAACTTCTCCCTAATGGTCTTACTGTGCACCAAGTTCAAAGATCAAACTGGTTTTAGAACTAGATCTACATATATACCGTATTCAGCGTAATAAGCACGCCGTTCTAAGCCCACGGCGATATTTGCTAATATATTGGCTAGTGAACAATCCCAATTAGCACCCCTTCGGATTGATCAATGTACACAAGACTTATTTATTCGTGTATAATACGCACTCATGTGTTATATGCACCCTTAATTATGGGCATTTAATTCTGGAAAAATATATCTGTCGTACATAAACATTTCAGGCTGTCAGCATAAACCACGAAAATTTATCTTTTACCTCTGTTTTTTTCACCAAAATAACATTCTAATAAGAGCGCCCTATTTTTAATTTTGAGAGCGTCCTTGGCTTATTACGTCAAATACGGTATATCTCTTAATGACATATGCAAAATGTCACTTCAGTACTTCAGTACTTCAGGTGCTTACTACATCATATATACATGGACTACTCAATAGAAGTAAAGAACACCTGATTCTTTCATATGACTATAGTTAATCTGTCACGGCATGAGTGGGATATATCAACGTGAGAACTATAGATTCTATGAAAATGTTATCATAATCAGCATCCTCATTACAGTCCTATATTCATCGTCCTATCATCATCATCATCATCATCATCATCATTATGGGGGCGGTAGGGTAGCCTAGTGGTTAAAGCGTTTGCTCATCATGCCGAAGACCCGGGTTCGATTCCCGACATGGTTACAATGTATGAAGCCCCTTTTCTGGTGTCCCCCCGCTGTGATATTGCTGGAATATTGCTAAAAAAGGCATAAAACCATACTCATCCACTCATCATCATCATCATCAACATCATCATCCACATCATCATCATCTTGACAGACAATACCATGACTAAACAACATCTCAACAATACCATGGATGAAAGAACAATATTCTAAATGACACTCCACAAATATGCAAAATATTGCCCAGTATAGTAGGGCCCATACTTCCATGAACAAAAAAAATGTATAAAAAAATTGTTTCATTATTTTTTTTCCTCCCCGTGTCAGAGAGAAATGAAAATATCCAAACACTTGACAAACAGGCTCTGTATTCATTAATTTCACGGAGTTTTTGCTCATTCGTCACAGCCCGTTTTTCCACTGTCGGACAGATGTTTCAGCATTTGTTTGTTCCATTCTGTTGACACGTGGCTCCAACCACAGTCTCCTTCCGTCTCAATGGAAGACAGATTGCTCCAGGTGCTCCCACCCACCTATCAGTCATGTAGCCCAATGGCTAGTGTGTTTGCTAGGGCCACTCAAGGCCTGGTTTGACTCTGGGAAGGGCTTGTTTCATACCCACCAATAAGTCATTACATCAGAATTACAGACAGTTGTGAAAAACTGAGTAGCGTTTTGTATAATATCGCATTCAGCAATTGTCCAGCTTTATAACGGTGACCTATCAATATAAATAGTTTGGACAATCCAGTGGTCGATATTGTGAGCACCGAACCACACCATCAGGTTTTGATGACACGTGATACATTCAGTCATCTCATACAACCAGCATAGGCTGCTGGGGACCTATTCTAACGTGGATCTCCCGCCTGGTGAAAACAGTGTGAGTGATCGAATGAATGTACACACCACAGCAATATACTGGCAGGTTACAACCCTGGACTTCATAAGCCAATTGTTGATAGGATATACCTTCTAAACATGATTCTGTCTCAGTTGAGGCCCTTTTAACAGCTATACCATTCTCACCCGTTACCTCTCTCCACACAAATCTTTCTTAACATGGGCCCTTTCAATATGGACCCTCTTGCCCCATTACCCTTCTCCACACGGACCCTTCTCACACGTTACCCTTCTCCACACGGACACTTCTCACACGTTACCCTTCTCCACACGGACCCTTCTCACACGTTGCCCTTCTCCACACGGACCCTTCTCACCCGTTACCCTTCTCCACACGGACTCTTCTCACACGTTACCCTTCTCCACACGGACACTTCTCACACGTTACCCTTCTCCACACGGACCCTTCTCACACGTTGCCCTTCTCCACACGGACCCTTCTCACCCGTTACCCTTCTCCACACGGACTCTTCTCACACGTTACCCTTCTCCACACGGACTCTTCTCACACGTTGCCCTTCTCCACACGGACCCTTCTCACCCGTTACCCTTCTCCACACGGACTCTTCTCACACGTTACCCTTCTCCACACGGACTCTTCTCACACGTTACCCTTCTCCACACGGACCATTCTCACCCGTTACCCTTCTCCACACGGACTCTTCTCACACGTTACCCTTCTCCACACGGACCCTTCTCACCCGTTACCCTTCTCCACACGGACCCTTCTCACACGTTACCCTTCTCCACATGGACCATTCTCTGTATGGACCTTTCTCCACATGGACACTTCTCACCCGTTACCCTTCTCCACATGGACCATTCTCTGTATGGACCTTTCCCCACATGGACCTTCTAAGTATGGACCCTTCTAAGTATGGACCCTTCCCCACAAGGGTCCTCCTGATCTGGGATCCCACAGGGTATGACTCACAACCACAGTAAGATCTTCGTTGACCTTCATTGTGTGTCAAGATTCAGTGCGACACACACCAAACATGAGCTCTTTGTAAAAAACAGGGATAAGTAGGAGAAAAAACTGTAATATAGTCATTGGTTCCATCTGTCATTACAAACTGTTGCACTGCACGTACATCTGCCAAAACACCCTTTTTAGTTTATTATCAAAACATGTTTCACACGGAAAAACTGCAAAACACATCAGATCTTACATAAGCAAGCACGGCCTTAATCCGTCTGCTTCTACCATTTTCACTGAACCAATTTCAAACAAAATCTGATGAAAATTTTATAAAATTTAATCTTCAAGCATATAAAATTTCCCAGAATCAGGAAACATGTTTTAAATTCATCAGACAAGGTGATTAGTGTGGCCAAGACGAGGATATCATCGCGCACAGGGTGCAGGGCGTGTTACTCAAGACTGCAGGATATCACTCCACAGTTCAGCCGAGGAACTATTTGGCCACATATCCTTGGGCAAGATCTAAATCCGCCCTTCAGGGAAATTTGGTTTGCTATTTGAGTTACAATCCCATCATGTTTAATGACTACCCCCCTCGGTACACTGATTAGACAACTCCCCGCAGCATGTCTGTCGCAGATACCAGGGCTATTAATCCTAATTGTGTTGGTATTAAACATAACTTGGGTAACCCTACCTCAAGTTTTAATAGAAAATAACCGACTCTTTCATGTCGAGCATGTGCCCGTCTGTGTTTTGGTTTACAAGTCGTGAAGAAGGCGGCATAAGGACCAGTTTTCACACTGTTTATACGCATACTTTCATCAATGAGTCACACTGTTAGAATTCATCATAAATCAGACGCAAGCATAGGGATGAGTGAGTGAGTGAGTGAGTGCGGTTTTACGCCGCTTTTAGCAATATTCCAGCAATATCACGGCGGGGGACACCAGAAATGGGCTTCACACATTGTACCCATGTCGGGAATCGAACCCGGGTCTTCGACGTGACAACTGAATGCTTTAACCACTAGGCTACCCGACCACCCCATAGGGATAAGTTTCATCTTTTGAAATTTGCATGCTAATATCAGCTATTTTCAGGAACAATTTTTGTTTGTTGTTTAACGCCGCACGCCTCAATATGCAAGCTATATGACAGTGGTCTGTCAATGATCGAGTCTGGACCAGACAATCCAGTGATTGACATTATGAGCATCGATCTACACAGTTGGAATATGATGACATGCAACATCCAAGTCAGCGAGCCTGACTAACTGATCCTGTTAGTTACCTGTTACGAAAAGATGGGTTGCGAAAACCTATCCTAACCCCGATCTTCAGGAATCAGACAATCTAATAAATGCAGGCATACCACCAGCGTCAGACAACGACCCACAACAATTTTAAACCAGAGGAACAAAACTGGATGAACACAAAATAATTTTGAAGTGGCCTCTATGATAATATTTCACACTACACATGTGTTTTTGAATATCCTGTTTCCTGACGGTCATTGAAAACCCATAATTCAATGATTTTTAAGTGAATAAATTTCATCATCAAGCTGGCAGAAGCTTGGAAAGACAAGGACAGAAAACAGACCCTGGATGAAATATGTGAGGTACTTCGCTTGGCAATATGGTTTTCCTCACAACCGCTTGCCAGAGTTTTAAGAGGGGTACTATTTCCCCAACACCATCTTACAAGTCAACAAGTATCTTTTAATACTCCTTTGTTCCTGTGATGTGTTTATGGACATAAATGTTGGTTTTATGTCGAGAAACGGGAAGATGTAGAGACAATTTGCAAATTTGCTTCCCATAATGTGTCTCTTAATATGTCGTGCCTTGTTTCCCACAAAGTCTTTACATATGTTGCACAACATCTGCCGCTGATGTCTGTGTCCAAATGTGTTTCACTGTCTTGGGAAATGGGACGCAAGGTGCGTAAAATAGTGTTTCACAATGTGTCTTATTTTATGTGAAGTAAATTGTCTTGTTTAATGGGAAGAAGTGTGAATTAGGGCACATCTCACTTCTTGGAGTGACCCGCGAAGATCCAGCGTAGAATAGGTCTTCAGTAACCCATGTTTGCTGTGAAAGGCGACTATGCTTGTCGTAAAAGGCTACTAACGGGATCGGGTGGTCAGGCTCACTGACTTGGTTGATGTGTGTCATATCGATCCAAATTGCATAGATCGATTCCCATGTTGTCAATCACTGAATTGTCTGGTCCAGACTTGATTATTTACTAACAGCCGTAATATAGCTGGTATATTGCTGAGTGCGGCGTAAAACAATAAACCAACCAAGCAACCAACCATCTTGGAGTGCACTTCACATTGCGTAATGTAAAACATGAAAGGAAGAATTGTAGCATGTGAATCATTTTGAGATATCCTGGAATATATTTCACAGCATTGCCTGTTATTTTTGGAAAAACTGATCTTTCCAATATCTCATAATATCTCACTATCAGATTCTTCCAATATCTCACAACCAGATCCTTCCATCACCATTGAGTTTGGCTAAACACTATTAACCAACTCATCCAACGTGACCACCTAATCCATTAGGTCACCTCTTACAACCAGTCTAGGTTTCCGGGGGAACTATTCTAAATTGAAATCCATTCAGGGAGGAGTGAGTGAGTGTGTGAGTCAGTGAATGAGTGAGTTGGGTTTTACGCCGCTTTTAACAGTATTCCAGTTATATCGCGGCGTGTCAGCTTAATGTGGGAGGAAAGCCCGAAGTGATGCAGGTCTCTGACGTTTACTAGTTCGGTGAAACCAACGAGCACGGGTATGGTGCTGACAAACCTAGAAACATAATCGGGGCGAACCGGGATTCGAACCCACCATCATAGGTTTCTGGCATGTCCAAGGGACGCAACTCTGCACAGCAAATCGCGGCGCCTTAGACGACTCGGCCACCCGTGCCCCCGAATGAGTGTGTGAGTCAAAGAAAGAGAAAGAGAATGAAAAAAAGTAGCATAATTGTGTACAGTTCAACAGAGTAGAGCACATGTTCCTTTGTTGGGAGTGAGTGAGTGAGTATGGTTTTACGCTGCTTTTTGCAATATTCCAGCAATATCAAGGCCAGGTACACAAAAAATGGGCTTCACACATCATACCCATGTCGGAAATCGAACCTAGATTTTCGGCTTGACAAGCAAACACTTTAACCACTAGGCTACCCCACCACCCCAGGAGTGAAAGAAAGAGAACATGACAAAGAGTTAAAAAACAGGAAGAAGAAAAACAAAACAAAAAGCTGACCAGAGAGACCGGAAAGAGACAGGGACTAGGATAGGAAACTTACTTCTTTTTTTTCCTGACAAAAGCAAACTTAGATACTAAATTGATCAAAATTTATTTTTTCATTTTACTTTCCAATAACTCCATTTTGTTCCTTACTCAGAAATAGGGGTGACTCCCAAGCCAAACCACAGGTTCAAAATAAGTATTTTCAGAGCAAACCCGTCAAAACCTTTTTAACAAATTTTCAACAAAAGCAAGGCAAACGTTGACACTGGCTGGTTACAGAATGGGAATATAGTGAACCGAAAATGGTTGCAAAAAGCATTCAAAACCAGTTTTTAGGCGAGTAGCATGGATAATTTACAGATGCCGAGCTCAAGTGAATATGAGGTGTCAGGAAAACGTTACAGATGCAGAACCTTGGAAAACAGAAGAAACATGAGGCAGACGAAATGAAAACAAATTTTCTTGGCGTTTCCTCAAAGATCCTGCTTTGGCTGGGAGATTGGAAATTAAAAACATCTTTGGCCTGTCACAGTTGGGTCAGAGGTCACCGGTTGATCTCTTTTTTGATTGGGTAACAGTCAAAACAAACAAACTGAATAATGTTGTCTGTCACACAGCCTCTAGACTATACTTGTCAATCAAAAGGTTTGAAATTTGTGCAGATGAATGCCCGTTTTTTCCCCAGTCTTCTGGACGTGATTATGAAGTTGAGGTAAATCTAAAAAACCGGTGGTGGGTGTATATTATATCTATCCATGGGCAGAGACTGCTTGTCTGATTTTGACAGCACTGTAAACTATGGTATTGACATATGCATATTAGGTAAACGCAATAAATGAAACTTTTACATGCGTTAACTGAGAAATTTGCTTGAGCATAAATCTAGTAATCTAGACATAAATATCTATAAAACAGCTTCTTTTTTAAACACACTGCTGACGCTTAAGTGTCTCAAGGTTTGGGTTTGATTGACTTTGAGAGAAAGACAGAAAGACAGACACAGGTGTTTAAGAGAGAATAAAAACAACAAACACTTTAAACAATTGATGACATTGATCAAGAATCAGAATCAAGAGTCAAGAATCAAGAGTCAGAATCAAGAGTGAGAATCAAGTCAGAATCAAGTCAGAATCAAGAGTGAGAATTAAGAGAAAGAATCAGGAGTGAGAATTAAGAGAGAATCAAGAGAGAGAATCAAGAGTGAGAATTAAGAGAGAAGAGTGAGAATTAAGAGAGAAGAGTGAGAATTAAGAGTGAGAATTAAGAGAGAATAAAGAGTGAAAATTAAGAGAGAGAATCAAAAGAGAATTAAGAGAAAATAAAGAGAGAGAATCAAACAAGAGAATTAAGAATGAGAATTAAGAGAGAATAAAGAGAGAGAATTAAGACAGAGAATCAGGAGAATGAGAATCTGTTGGACAGTCCCTCTCATGGTCATCAAACAACAAACTGTCTATCAGTACAGACATACGTACAACGGCCCTGCTCCTACACTGATTGGATGCTTATCAAAGCAGTCTGAACATATCCCATGAAACCTTGCAAACAAAATGGCTGCCACTCCAAGATAACAACAACTGCTGAAATGTGATCCCGCTCATAGTTGATTAATTTGCCATCACCAGTTATAAAGACTCACGTAAAAATCATTTTTAGGGCTTTATGAGAATTTACAAGTTCCTCGGAGCAAACTGCATTTTGATTGGTTGTTTTGGCCGCACGGTTGGAGCCCTGCTGAAGAAATTTATTTATCTTTGCGTTGGATTTACTTCCCCGATTGTAATCTCACTGCTGCTAGAGTGAGTGGCAGTCTTGGACAAAGTATCTCTCGTAATAGCGTTCACCTGTTTAAAAGCCGGGATGTTGTAAATAAATAGATAAGATTTAAGAAAATAAACATATTTGGCTTTGTTGTTGTCGGAAAAAGTTCAATGTTTGGATTTTTTTTTCACACTCGGGCTGTAGAGCCGATAAATGAATGTGTATCTTGATAGAAATGTCTGCTTGGGTTCCAAACTATTCAAACGGTGGAATATCTCTTGAAAATAAGGAGAGTTGATTCCCAAAGCAACAAGAGATTTAATATTTCATTTCATTGTAATTGGAGGCACTTGTTTTTTGGCAACCTCAAAATTGTTTTCAAAGATTCATGGAATGATTGTCGTAGTTCATTACGTTTCAAATAGCAGAATCTCTCAGGCAATTAAATGTTAAATAATGCATCTAAGAAATTTATATTGACAACTTTTTGGTCTCCTAAAAAACATTTTCCACGAATGGTGCATGAATGTGTCCAAAATGCCTGGATAACAGAGTAACGTCCTACAACAACAACATTAAACAGTAAACTGCAAAACTGTCTGAGGCCAGAATGTTACATAAAGGAGCTTCTTTGTCAACATGATCATATGAATGACATTTGTGATGTCACCCACCTGGAATATTGCTAAAAGCGGCAAAAAACATACTCACTCACTCACTCACGAATTTCTAAAATGAACTAAGTTAGTTCTCATTCATATGAGTGAGTGAGTGAGTGAGTGAGTGATTGAGCAGGTTTAACACCACTTTTAACAGTACACCAACAATACTACGACTGTGAACACCAGAAATGGGCTTCACACATTTGGACCATGTGAGTGAGTGAATGAAATAAAATTGTGTGTGAATCATTGGAAGGCTTGTCTATATTATGTAACTCGCTTCACAGTCAAGTCCTGTTAATCCCACATGATCGGTTGCATATGATTATATTGAATTCAAAATCACTATTCAATAGAATTCAGTCTAAATTCACAACCCTGTTCCTTAACTCACTTTAAGATAGATCAACCTCTAAAGGTACGGGAAATAAACTTAGGACAAACAGATTAGTAAAATATGAAATATACAAGAACCGTATCTCAGCCACTGTCAACTCAGAAAATATCGTGTTCATTTTGCCGAACAACATCTGAGTGATCACAAACTAAACATAGAATAAAAATAAGGCAGACGCCCCAGACCTACAGTACCTGTAAATCAAAGACGTTGTTCCAATTGTGCCGGGGGAACGGGTGGCCCAGTGGTCTAAGGCGCCGCAATTCGCTGTGCAGAGTTGCGTCCCTTGGGCACGCCAGAAACCTATGATTGTGGGTTCGAATCCCGGTTCGCCCCAATTATGTTTCTAGGTTTGTCAGCACCATACCTGTGCTTGTTGGTTTCACCGAAGTGGTAAACGTCTGAGACCTGCATCACCTCGGGCTTTCCTCCCACATTAAGCTGACACGCCGTGATATGACTGGAATACTGTTAAAAGCGGCGTTAAACACAACTCACTCACTCCAATTGTGCCATTATTGAAAATGAAAACACTATATATTACACACAACCAAACATATTAAATCATCAAAGATTTCTTCTATATAAAGTGCCATACAATTAAATTTTTAGGCAAATTGACCAAAACGGTTTATTCATATACTTTTGAGCAAATAATGACGTCAACACCATAAATAATACAATCGGAAAAAACTATCCAGCAATTGCAATAAGCTGTACCAAAGTGGAATGCTGCTACTAAAATAACATGATATTGGATATATTATTCCTTATAAAATGAAGTTTCCGATACAATTCTTCCAATCATAGTATCAAAATTCTTTAAAGTTATATTATTGTGTACTTTTTAACTTAATCGCCGGTGTGTCCAGCTGATTGCTGCTTTTGGCTTAGTTTACAAGACAATACACATGGTAATCTTAATCTCTTCATATAAAACAATGCCTAGCAGAACAGGAAATACAATTTAAACGGTAAATCATCATGTCTTGTGATGTTATATCTCAAATCTTTAATTTGTATTGACCAAGGTTACTTATCACCTGTTCAGTTACCAGAATTTGCTGAAGGAATACAATGTATTAATTTTCTGCGGAAGACAACACGTTTTTATTGCAAATGTAGGGATTGTGTATGCACTGGTGACGTGCTTCATTCCGATTCACTTTATAGACGGGGTATATAAAATAGCATCAATTTTGGTTTGTTTGTTTGTTTGTTTAACACCGCACTCAGCAATATTCCAGCTATATGAAGACGGTCTGTAAATAATCGAGTCTGGACCAGACAATCCAGTGATTGATATCATGAGCATCGATCCACACAATTGTGATCGATGACATGCATCAACCAAGTCAGCTAGCCTGACCACCCAATCCCGTTAGTCACCTCTTATGACAAGCATGGGTTGCTGAAGACCTATTCTACCCCGGATCTTCACGAGTCAGTATCGATTTTGGAGGCTTGTACAGTGTGTGTGTGTGTAGGGGGGGGGGGGGGGGGTTTACCTTTTAGAGGGGTCGCTTTGTAGAAGATCTACATGGTATTTCTTCTGTAAATATTCTCTATATGTCACATGCATTTTTTATGTCAATGTGTGTATATCTCCGAAACTGCCTCTGTTCCGTAAGGGAATGTTTCTTGTAAAAAATATATCTTATCTTCCAAAACCATAGCAATACATCAACATGGACTTAATATTGAACAAAATCGCTTGAAAAGACATCAATAATATTGAAAATGGATATGGCTGAATGACAGAGAAAATAAATACACCGAAAATGATTACATTGGAATTCTTTGAAAAAGTGAACTTCCTCTTTCTCATAAAAATGAGTGTATGAATTCCATGGAAACAAACCCTATATATATCAAGTTTGCCCGGAGCAAGTGAGGTGAGAAACTCGATCCTGTGTTGAACATGTGTCTGGAGGCAGCATATCCTGTCCCAAATTGAACCTTATCGGCAGTGACGAGTAACCAGTCATAATTTTGCATCTGCTATTTTATCTTCAGCGATCAGTGTTGAAACGAAGAAAGCCATCAGTCATTTCCGAAGCCTGCTTGTAGATAAGCGGCAGGCAGGAGAGGGAAAGACGGAAATCCATGATAAAGAGCCTGGCCAAACTTTTCTAATGGGGTGAAACTATTTGCTTTACCCATGAAGCAAAATCAGAAGTGATAGCTGAGGTCTTTGAGGCTGCGACACTTGTAAGGTGTTGAAATTCTTTGTAGTTTAAACATTGCTGAATCTTATACAACTGAAGTATTGTGTTTTTGTGTAGTGCTTTAACAAGATGAGCTCCTCTTTGAGGGGATAACTTGTAGCTGCAGTGAGATTGGTGATTTGTGGGAACACAAGTGTCACAGACAAGACTGGTCTGTCTATAATGGCGCCTTGAGAAGCCTGCGGTGAGATCAGTGATTTGTGGGTACACAAGTGTCACAGAAGATATTGGTCTGTCTATAAAGGCACCTTGAGAAGCCTGCAATGAGATCAGTGATTTGTGGGTCCACAAGTGTCACAGACAAGACTGGTCCATCTATAATGGCACCTTGAGAACCCTGCAGTGAGATCAGTGATTTGTGGGTACACAAGTGTCACAGACAAGACTGGTCCATCTATAATGGTGCCTTGAGAAGCCTGCAGTGGGATCAGTGATTTGTGGGTACACAAGTGTCACAGACAAGACTGGTCTGTCTATAATGGCACCTTGAGAAGCCTGCAGTGAGATTAGTGATTTGTGGGTACACAAGTGTCACAGACAAGACTGGTCTGTCTATAATGGCGCCTTGAGGAGCCTGCAGTGAGATCAGTGATTTGTGGATACACAAGTGTCACAGACAAGACTGGTCTGTCTATAATGGCACCTTGAGAAGCCTGCAGTGAGATCAGTGATTTGTGGGTACACAAGTGTCACAGACAAGACTGGTCTGTCTGTAATGGCGCCTTGAGAAGCCTGCAGTGAGATCGGTGATTTGTGGGTACACAAGTGTCACAGACAAGACTGGTCTGTCTATAATGCTGCCTTGAGAAGCCTGCAGTGAGATCAGTGATTTGTGGGTACACAAGTGTCACAGACAAGACTGGTCCATCTATAATGGCACCTTGAGAAGCCTGCAGTGAGATCAGTGATTTGTGGGTACACAAGTGTCACAGACAAGACTGGTCCATCTATAATGTCGCCTTGAGAAGCCTGCAGTGAGATCAGTGATTTGTGGGTACACAAGTGTCACAGACAAGACTGGTCCATCTATAATAGCGCCTTGAGAAGCCTGCAGTGAGATCAGTGATTTGTGGGAACACAAGTGTCACAGACAAGACTGGTCTGTCTATAATGGCACCTTGAGAAGCCTGCAGTGAGATCAGTGATTTGTGGGTACACAAGTGTCACAGACAAGACTGGTCTGTCTATAATGGCACCTTGAGAAGCCTGCAGTGAGATCAGTGATTTGTGGGTACACAAGTGTCACAGACAAGACTGGTCTGTCTATAATGGCACTTTGAGAAGCCTGCAGTGAGATCAGTGATTTGTGGGTACACACTGCGGCAGTACATGCAAGCTACAACACTTGACTGTTAATCAACCAAAACAGCTAAAATCCCCGTTCACCTCTGCAAGAGCTGTTTTCCCCCTTCATCTGTAACCCGATCTGCTTGTATTGCCAAAGCTTGCCAATATTCTAAAGCAGCGGCCCCTTGAAACCCTATCATAATATTTCACATCTGTGCAGCAGCAATCTTCAACTTAGTACTCATCAAAACAACATTCTAGTCTTCACATGCAGGAGAGTTCACTCTCAATATATAAACTTTCGCACATTTTCAAAACATTTCATCTGCCATTAAGCAGTTTTCGTTTGTGTACAAGTGTTCATAGAGGAGGGGGATAAAGTCATTCTTTGAATGGCCGATAATGATATCTAAAAATAAGCAACCAATCATTTAATCCTTTGACTTTTTTGGCAAAATGTAACATTCCTTGAATATTTCGTGCGTGTTGGACAAAAGTATTCATCTTATTACCATCATTTGTGGAATTCAATTCAACCTGTTATCATTTTAAAGATGCATAATCTATCTGACGATCATAATCCAAATAATGTGCCACAGTAAATGCATTCATTATGAAACTCAATCCTCCTTCACCTGTAATCAGTTATCTGATTGATGCACAGGAAGAAAGGTGAGGTGAGGTGAAATGGGGTTTAACGTCGCATCCAAGATTATTGCACTTATATAGCGACGTGCATGTACATGTATGTGTGTGTGTGTGACTGCTCGGACTGATGCCGATTTATAGTGCCAGCACACTACCGCAGTTTAACATGAATACCCTACTCAGACACAATATACTGACTCTGAGCCGACCAGTCCTTGTTTTAGCCCCTTAATGCTGAGACAGACAGGGTAACAACAAGTACCATTTTTTAACGTCTTTTGTTATGACGTGGTCGAGGATCGAATCCCGGACCTTTCGCTCTCTGGGCGGACTCTCTACCATTAGACCACGGAGGCGTTCTCACAGGAAGAAAGGCAGGGAAACAAGCTTGTTCCGAAGAAATACCTACACCTTACATACTGATGAATTCAAAGTTTGCAGCCTTCTGCTAAAACTCAGAATGAAGACTTTTTGTTATTCAATGTCGCACTGAGCAATATTGAGGTCACCCGACAGCTGAATGTACCCATTCTGGACCAAACAATCCAGTGATCCAAGGTACTGGGGTTACAATTGCATGCTGTCACAGCGTGAGATCATTGGGTATAACCATGCTGACTCTGACATTTGGTTTAGCCATGATGCAAGATGACTCTGACATTAAGTGTAACCATGGTACAAGATGACTCTGACATTGAGTGTAACCATGGTACAAGATGACTCTGACATTGGGTGTAACCTTGGTACAAGATGACTCTGATATTGGGTGTAACCATGGTACAAGATGACTCTGCCAATGAGTGTAACCATGGTACAAGATGACTCTGATATTGGGTGTAACCATGGTACAAGATGACTCTGATATTGAGTGTAACCATGGTACAAGATGACTCTCACATTGAGTGTAACCATGGTGCAAGATGCCTCTGACATTGAGTGTAACCATGGTACAAGATGACTCTGACATTGGGTGTAACCATGGTACAAGATGACTCTGACATTGAGTGTAACCATGGTACAAGATGACTCTGACATTGAGTGTAACCATGGTACAAGACAACTCTGTCATTGAGTGTAACCATGGTACAAGATGACTCTGACATTGGGTGTAACCATGGTACAAGATGACTCTGACATTGAGTGTAACCATGGTGCAAGATGACTCTGACATTGGGTGTAACCATGGTACAAGATGACTCTGACATTGAGTGTAACCATGGTGCAAGATGACTCTGACATTGAGTGTAACCATGGTGCAAGATGACTCTGCCAATGAGTGTAACCTTGGTACAAGATGACTCTGACATTAGGTGTAACCATGGTGCAAGATGACTCTGACATTGGGTGTAACCATGGTGCAAGATGACTCTGACATTGAGTGTAACCATGGTACAAGATGACTCTGACATTGGGTGTAACCATGGTACAAGATGACTCTGACATTGGGTGTAACCATGGTACAAGAGTGAGTGAGTGAGTGAGTTTGGTTTTAAACCGATTTTAGCAATATTCCAGCAATATCACGGCGTGGGACACCAGAAATGGGCTTCACACATTGTATACATGTCAGGAATCGAACCCGGGTCTTCGGGGTGACGAGCGAACGCTTTAACCACTAGGCTACCTGACTGCCCCCATAGTATAAGATGACTCTACATTGGATAAAGCCATGATGCAAGATGACTCTGACATTGGGTGTGACTATGGTGCAAGATGACTCAGACCATCCCAAGAATTTAAAAGTAATTATTTCCTCTTCATCATTGTGAAATGATAATGATCTGAAATGAATGAGCACTGTTACCATGTCATCTTTGGCACGGGAAATGTTGCATTAAGATAAGCGACACACATCAGGTGCCAAATTGGCAGTGAGCTATGTCTGTCTCACTATAAAACACCATTCTGACAAGATGACAAGAGCAAGTGATAATTCCTAGTATACTACTCTAAACAAGTTCAGGAACCCCCATGATTAGAGGCTGTGTGTGTTTGTGTGGCTGTTTGTACTAGTCCGGACTGATGCCAATTTATAGTGCTAGCTCACTGAGATACCATGCCGCAGTTTAACATGAATACCCCACTCAGACACAGTATACTGACTCCGAGCCGACCAGTCCTTGTTTTAGCCCCTTAATGCCGAGCACCAGACAGGTTAACAACAAGTACCATCTTCTTAACGTCTTTTGGTATGACGCGGTCGGGGAATCGAACCCTGGATCTTTCGCTCTCCGGGCGGACGCTCTACCACTAGACCACGGAGGCGGTCTCCATGAAGGCTGTGTGTTGCAATACCAAGCACCCATGACAGACTAACTACAGTCACATGAAACATTTGGATGTTCTTTAACTTCTTTTTGCATTAAACTATAACCCACGGAAAATTACATAAACATCACCCTTGCACTGAACCAAAGCGCTGCTTCAAAACTAAAGCGTAATTAAAGTCTTTCACTGCATAAATTTCATTTTCAAACCAAACAAAAACCAACAGCTCTACTTTCTATTAACCGGTAAGTCTGACCTGTTGCTGAATCAACACATATACTACTCAAAAGAAGTTCTGCACCACCCATTCTTTCATATTACTATACCGTATATGACCGCGGATAAGCCGACCCCGTAGATAAGCCGAGGTGTTAACTTGACCATTGAAATACGAAAGAAAATGATATGACCCGCAGATAAGCCGAACCAGGTAGAGAAAAAAAACACTGCGAAGTCGGACTGCAAGACATGTGCCGGTACTCGCAGATATTCAATAATATAAGATGAAAAACGTAATTATATTAAAAAGTCATTATTATTTCTAATAAAGATTTAACAAACCAGTCATCCACTCTCACAATGTGGGAAGCTGTTTCTCTTGTCTTTTTTTAATCTCATAATGATGTTGCCATCAACAACGAAGCGCCATTTTGTGAATCGGTGTATATAGAATTATGAACCCGTGAGAAAATGGCATGTCATGGCATGTCAGACTAACTACAGAAATGTGAAAGAATCCAGTGGTCTTTAACTCCTTTAGAGTCGTATATTTTGCTTTAAAACTGACAGAGAGTTCTACCAAATGGATATTTGCATTTTACTACCACCCTTGTAAGGACTGACACAAATCTGACACATGAAGTCCTGATTCGTTTTTGTCTCAAGTGTTTGGTATCATGAAGGAATCGGCAATCCATCATTTCTTCACGCAATACGTGATTCCATCTGATAGCTATACTGACAGAAAGGTGAGAAAAACATAAAAAGAATCATAAAACATGGCAGTAAAACCAGTCCATCTCCCCAAGCAGGGTACTGTAGCTTGTCAGTGTTAATTCCTTTAGACATGTAAGCACTTACTAATTTTGGAGGCTGAATGATCTGTATGGGAACATTTATGGTAACTTTATTTAAAATTGGTGGTGGGCTAATTCACAGTTTCGGGGCGTTTGCTGGTTTTCAGTTTCCATGAAGTGCCCATATTCTGTAAGAGCATGGATAGCCATCCTAATGGCCATGTGAGGGTGTCCAGAATACAGCCTATTTAGCCATTACCGTATTCGACGTAATAAGCGCCCAGGGCGCTCTCAAAATTAGAAATAGGAGGCTCTTATTAGAATATTATTTCAGTGGAAAAAAACAAAGTTAAAAGGTAAATTTCGTGGTTAATGCTGACAGCCTGAAATGTTTATGTACGACAGTTATATTTTCCCAGCATTTAATTGCCCATAATTAAGAATGCATATAACAGATGAGTGTGTATTTTAAGCGAATATATAAGTCTTGTGTACATTGATCAATTGGAAGGGGTGCTAATTAAGATTGTTCACTGGCCAATTTATTAACGAATATCGCCGTGGGCGCTTATTAGAGCGGGGCGCTTATTACGTCGAATACGGTACTTTAAAACAGTTATTTAAATGAGGAATTCACACATAAATGTCTTGAATAATCATGTCTTTAATTATTTCTCAATGAAGTCAAGGAAGAAATGAAAAAACATTCAGGAAGAATAAATTATATATCCTTGAAAAAGATATTTATGTATTTTAAAAGGTGACTGTGACTAGAGTTAGTGAGGGAGTGAATTGGGTTTAACGTCGCTTTTAACAGTATTCCAGTTATATCACGGCGTGTCAGCTTAATGTGGGAGGAAAGCCCGAAGTGATGCAGGTCTCAGACGATTACCACTTCGGTGAAACCCACGAGCACGGGTATGGTACTGACAGACCTAGAAACATAATCTGGGTGAAACGGGATTCGAACCCACAATCATAGGTTTCTGGCGTGCCCAAGGGACACAGTTCTGCACAGCGAATCGTGGCGCCTCAGACGACTGGGCCACCCGTGCCCCCTGCAAGGCTAGAAGATGTATTCGTGTCAACTCTTTGAGCCTTATACTTGACAAAACTAGACGATGTGTTGGACAAAATTAGATTTTCTTGACAAAACTAGAAGATATATTTGACATAACTAAAAGATATTCTTGACAAAGCTGGAGGATATATACCAATAAAAGCTCATACCTAATCCCTTGACATTCATAGGAGATAAATATGAAATAAACATGTGATTGAAAAGACCATCTGACATAATCATTTATGAAATATTTGAGTATACAAACAAAAAGCTTCAAGAGAAATTGTACATCAAACAGGCCGACTTGGACGTACAAGTTGTCAGTAACATATCTTACGCTGTTGTGACAACATGGATACAATTCCCAGAGTTCCACAGAGTTGATGCAATACGGCTTACCAACACAGAATTATTATGCCAATTAACACTGAAAAAAAGGAAAGAGAATGCAAAAAAGTAGCATAATTGTGTACAGTTCAACAGAGTAGAGCACATGTTCCTTTGTTGGGAGTGAGTGAGTGAGTTTGGTTTTACACCAGTTTTAGCAATATTCCAGCAATACCACGACAGGGGACACCAGCAATGGGCTTCACACATTGTACCCTTGTCGGGAATCGAACCAGGGCCTTCGGCGTGACGAGTGAATGCTTTAACCACGTGGCTATCCTACCGCCCTGTTCCTTTCTTGTAGGGATTGTAGGAGAGAGTGCGTGAGTTTAAACAAACACTATTTTAGTTATATCATCATGTTATCTTAGTGTCGGAGAAAAACCCTATGAAACACAGATGATATATGTGAACAACAACTATGCACGCACGCACACACGCACGCTCTCACCCACGCACGCACCCACCCACGCACTCACCCACGCACGCACCCACGCACGCACGCACCCACGCACGCACCCACGCACGCACCCATGCACGCACCCACGCACGCACGCACGCACCGAGCACGCACGCACGCACGCACGCACGCACTCACCCACACACGCATGCATGTGAAATCCAAGAACTTTAAAATGTCTGCTTGTGGTAATAATTTCAAAGCAAGGCTGACACAGTGTCTTTCTCTTGTGAAGAATGTAAACTGATCTAGAGTTTCATCTGTTCACAATTACCTCTAGTTTGTAGATGCTGAGATGTTCCACAGGGATGTCTCAATTGAAAGTGATGTCAGGCAAGTTTGTAATGCTGATAAGAAACATGTTGACCTCACACTCAAACTTCCCACTTCCACAGAATTTAACATTTTGGAAGAAATTTTGTCAAAAGGTTACAATACAGTGAGTGAGTGAGTGAGTGAGTGAGTGAGTGAGTGAGTGAGTGAGTGAGGTTCTGTGCCGCTTTTAGCAATTTTCCAGCAATATCATGGCTGAGGACACCAGAAATGGGCTTCACATATTGTACCCATGTCGGGAATCCAACCCAAATACTCATATCCCCTGCCGATATGACATGTCTGGTTGTGTACAATGCATTAGCCCTCCCGAAACGAGCATTACCGCCACTTTCAGTCTATGTCAAAGTCGCTGCAAAGGAAACTCTAAAAGCTCCAAAACTATCAAAAGGCACCAGTTTACCACTAGACCTATGTATGTGCCAAGTTTGGTGAAGAAATATTGTACGGTTTCCAAGACCTGTTCCGGAAAGAAGCACTACAGCCATTCTCAGTTTCAGTGACGGACGGACGGGTGGACGGAGTGACGGATGGACGGACAGACGGACACCACCCATTCCAATATCCCCCTTCCATTGTACCCATGCTTTAACCATTAGGCTACCCCACAATAAATTGAGAAAATGTGTTTTGAAATAAAAATGTACTTAAAAACACAATGTGTTGGGTACATTTGATCATTTAAGCCACATGCTTATGTAAATATCAATCAAGCAATCAAGGATCTTGACAACGGTATCACTTTATTTGGCAAAGAGCCAGAAGGGGATACCAACAGACTGACATTTACTTCCTGAAATAAAGTACCGTATTTGACGTAATAAGCACCCCGCTCTAATAAGCGCCCACGGCGACATTTGCTAATATTTTGGCTGGTGAACAATCTCAATTAGCATCCCTTCCGATTGATCAATGTACAAAGACTTATTCATTCGCTTATAATACGCACTCGTGTGTTATATGCACCATTAATTATGGGCTAGTTTCAGTCTGTAAAAACCACGAAATTTATCTTTCAACTCTGTTTTTTTCACCAAAATAATATCCTAATAAGAGCTCCCTATTTCTAATTTTGAGAGCGCCCTGGGCGCTTATAATGTCGAATACGGTAATCATATTAAAAAACATATGATACATAAAAAATCAAAAGGGAGCCAAGAACAGTCCTTAATTGCCATGTAGAGCTGAGGCAATCTAGACTTGCCCACTCATCCTAGACTTGAGTTGGACTTCTTTTATATTCTGCAGGGTCGGGGAGACGGACCAGGATACCAAACCCAGACTAACTCATCTCATTGGTTCACAGATGAGCCCATGCTTAACTTTGCCAAAGTAAAAACAGGTAAATGGGGCCCCTGAACATGTGTTTTATACATGTTTGTTTGTATCATTGCATCGCTGACATTAAAAAAAATGCTCCTGCCTTTTGGTATATGGACCAAGTAGATCTGGAAAACTATTAAAATTTGTAAACCTATTAAAATCTGTAAAAGTATTAAAATCTGCAAGACTTATAACAAATCTGTGAAACTATTAAATCTGTAAAACTATTAAATCTGTAAAACTATTAAAATCTGCAAAATTATTTTAAAAAAATAGTAAAACTATTAAAATCTGTAAAACTATTACAATCTGTAAAACTATAAAATCTGTAAAACTGTTAAAATCTGTAAAACTATTACAATCTGTAAAACTATAAAATCTGTAAAACTATTAAAATCTGTAAAACTATTACAATCTGTAAAACTATAAAATCTGTAAAACTATTAAAATCTGTAAAACTATAAAATCTGTAAAACTATTAAAATCTGTAAAACTATTACAATCTGTAAAACTATAAAATCTGTAAAACTATTAAAATCCGTATAACTACTACAATCTGTAAAACTATAAAATCTGTAAAACTATTAAAATCAGTAAAACTATTAAAAAAAATTAGTAAAACTATCACAATCTGCAAAACTATTACAATCTGTAAACCTATTAAATCTGTAAACCTATTAATATCTGCAAACCTATTAATATCTGCAAACATAGTGAATTCTGTCAAACTATCAATATCTGCAAAACTAGTTCAATCTGTTAAAATATTAATAGCTGTAAAATGATTAAAGCCTGTAAAACTATTAAACACATCTGTATCAGGACAAGCGGACCTTGCCTCCTCAGTGTCACAAAACTGAAATAAAAAACAAACATCACACCACTCCATCATGCAAGGACCAGTTGTCTTTTTATTGCTAAGAAGACCTACTTACCAATTATCCATATATGGAATTTGGTGCTGGCATTTTGGAACCTGTTTCTGATGGTGGTGATATCGGCAGGGTCAATGGGATGATGTACTTGAGCACTGTAGATTCTACAGATGCCGCTTCATCTGAAACAGGCACACAGTCAGTCAGTCTGTCTTACAGACCCTGATACAAATATATCAAATACAGCCCATACAGGTCTATAATGTTTGGCAAGTCGAGATTACTGCAGTATCTGAAAATGAAGAGAGTCAATGGGCTCACTTTTTATTAAATTTTTATTAAAATAATTCTACAGATGCCGCTTCATCTGAAACAGGCACACAGTCAGTCAGTCTGTCTTACAGACCCTGATACAAATATATCAAATACAGCCCATACAGGTCTATGATGTTTGGCAAGTCGAGATTACTGCAGTATCTGAAAATGAAGAGAGTCAATGGGCTCACTTTTTATTAAATTTTTATTAAAATAATTCTACAGATGCCACTTCATCAGAAACAAGTACACAGTCAGTCAGTCTGTCTTACAGACCCTGATACAAATATATCAAATACAGCCCATACCGGTCTATAATGTTTGGCAAGTCGAGATTACTGCAGTATCTGACAATGAAGAGAGTCTATGGGCTCCTTTTTATTAAATTTTTATTAAAATAATTCTACAGATGCCACTTCATCAGAAACAAGTACACAGTCAGTCAGTCTGTCTTACAGACCCTGATACAAATATATCAAATACAGCCCATTCAAGTCTTTAATGTTTGGCAAGCCTATTATGTTTGGCAAGTCTAGATTACTGAAGTATCTGAAAATGAAGAGAGTCTATGGGATCCTTTTTATTAAATTTTTATTAAAATAATTCTACAGATGCTGCTTCATCTGAAACAGGCACACAGTCAGTCACAGTCTGTCTTACAGACCCTGATACAAATATATCAAATACAGCCCATGCAAGTCTATATGTTTGGCAAGTCTAGATTACTGCAGTATCTGAAAATGAAGAGAGTCTCTAGGGTCCTTTTTATTAAATTTTTATTAAGACAATTTAACAATGTTTTTTTTCTGTACGATATGTTCATTTCAGAGACTAGCTGTTAGTCTAAGTCAGTCAGTCAACCTGTTACAACAAGCAGCCATGTGGGGTGCTGGCACTGAGGAAGAAGTGGTCTTTAACGCCGCTTTTAACAATATTCCAGTCACACTGCTGCATGTCTGTTTAATGTGGGAGGAAAGCCCAAAGTGTTGCAGGTCTCAGACGTTTACCACTTCGGTGAAACCCACAAGCACGGGTATGGCGCTGACAAACCTAGAAACATAATCGGGGTGAAATGGGATTCGAACCCACAATCATCGGTTTCTGGCATGCCCAAGGGACACAGTTCTGCACAGCAAATCGTGGCGCCTCAGACGACTGGGCCACCCGTGCCCCCTGCAAGGCTAGAAGATGTATTCGTGTCAACACTTTGAGCCTTATACTTGACAAAACTTCGCTGAAACCCACAAGCATGGGTATGGCGCTGACAAACCTAGAAACATAATCGGGGCGAACCTAGATTCGAACCAAAGACCATAGGTTTCTGGCGTGCCCAAGGAATGCAATCACTGAACAGCGAACTGTAGCATCTGTCCTGGCTCGACACTGTTTGTCTACAGACTTGCATGTGTTTCTGTCATGGCAAGACAGATTAACTCCAGTAATAGGAAAGAATCAGGTGTTCTTTAACTTCTTTTGAGCAGTATATAACCACAGGATTCTTTCCGCCCAGATTACATAAACCTAGATTACAGCAGCATAGTCTCACCCTCAATCACTTAATTATCCATAATGACAGGGGTCCACCATGATTGACAATTGTGGTCAATGTTCCGTGACATATTCACGGACAAAACATCAAACGAGTAGGCAACAATGAAATGGCCGTCCAAATTGCCACCAACAAAAATACAACATAAGGGGAGATAACTTTTCCCTGTTCCTTTGTTGAAGTGTTACTGTGAGCTGCCAATCGAGCGCAGAGATAATTCACCGACCCCTAATTTTACCCGTAATGGCCATAATGGCTGCTACAGAAATAAGGCGACATGATAGCCCAGCCTATAATAATGTGAAACATTTTACAGTTTTCTAAGCAGGCAAATTACAGTTCATGTACAAATTATACCCTAATTGTGTAAGATACGGCAGCGAACTGTACCATTGCCTCATTTTGAAATAGTTTCATGAGGCAAAGGCTTGATTTTCCACCCCCACGATTTGCACTATCGAATGTAATCTGACAAGCTGACATCGTCAAAGATGTCACCTGCAAATCAAATGAAACACAGATTATACTCCTATGGTAATTTGGGAATTATTTTATTGGTATCTCCTTAGCTCGACTTTTTTCAAAAATGTTAAATTTCAGTTTTCTTTCAAAATATCCTCTGCAATTTCAATACTTTGATATAGCATATTTAGAGAAAAACCAACGGGCTATGAAGAATGATGGATTATCTGTCACAAGGGAATAAATTTTGTTATTCCCAAGCCTTTGGGGTGGGACGTGCAGCATTCATTCACGACAGATAATCCGTAATTCAGAGAGTCCAGTCAGTTTATTCGATATATAACTCATTGACATTTCAAAAGAGAAAATGAGTGAGTGAGTATGATTTTACGCCGCTTTTAGAAATATTCCAGCAATATCATGGCGGGGTACACCAGAAATGGGCTTCACACATTGTACCCATGTCGGGAATCCAACCCGAATACTCATATCCCCTGCCAATATGACATGTCTGGTTGTGTGCGAGGCATTAGCCCTCCCAAAACGAGCATTTACCGCCACTTTCAGTCTATGTCAAAGTCGCTGCAAAGGAAACTGTAAAAACTCCCAAACTATCAAAAGGCATCAGTTTACCACAAGACCTATGTATGTGCCAAGTTTGGTGAAGAAATATTGTACGGTTTCCAAGACCTGTTCCGGAAAGAAGCACTACCGCCATTCTCAGTTTCAGTGACGGACGGATGGACGGACAGACGGACGGACACCACCTATTCCTATATCCCCCTTCCATTTCGTGTCGGGGGATAACAAGTGATAACGAGGAGCTCTACAGGAGCAAGAAACCACCCTGTCTGGTACGTAACACACCATCAGCTCGGTTGCACAACCTAAACAGCACTTTCAGCATCCTATCCAACAACATTTGGTCTTGCCCCAGAATCAGCCCAATAACGTGTTACAAGTCTTTACCAACGAATTGTCAGAATAGTTTAACATATCAGAAAGAAGTAACACAATTATCATAATCTCTTGTTACAGAATCTTAGAACATTCTTTGACAATATGTAATGTTAAATGTTTGCACTTTCACACTAACACTGCAATAGAAACCTGCTCTGGTATGTCCAGCTATGTAAGCATGTTAGGACAACTGTGTCAAATTGGGGCAAAATACCTCAATAAACAAATTCATTTAATTTTTTTAATTTTTTTTAAATAAGTACAGGCTATTGTGGTCCTTCCTACCCAAAACAGGTTGGTTGGTTGGTTTGTTGTTTTATGCCGCACTCAGCAATATTCCAGCTATATAACGGTGGTCTATAAATAATTGAATCTAGAGCAGACAATCCAGTGATTGATGTCATGAGGTGCGATCTACCAAACAGGGATGCGATGACATGGATCAACCAAGTCAGCGAGCCTGACCACCTGATCCTGTTAGTCGCCTCTTACGACAAGCATAGTCGCCTATCACAGCAAGCATGGGTTTCTGAAGACCTATTCTACCCCGGATCTTCACAGGAAGACAAGCATAGTCGCCTATCACAGCAAGCATGGGTTGCTGAAGACCTATTCTATCCCCGATCTTCACGGGACAGATGCTATCGTGTCCACAAAGTCTCTGCATGTATTAGAATCCTACAGGGACATTGCAAGATGATACCACGTTTCTAACAACAAAGTGACACACATCTCAGTTAGATTTAATGCTCTTTACCTCCAAATAAAATACTTATTCAAGTTCTAAATGTCAAGATTTAAATATTCCAAGAATGTCAAAGTCCAGAAGGAGCTGCTATAAAGGGACACTATCATGTTTGTTTAGGAGCAATGGCCCTGTGCACACAGGAACCAGTTCTGTGGAAATTCCAACCAATTTCTAAAGATTTTAGAAATCCAAAACATTTCTCTCTTTCAAAACTATGAAATAATCTTTCACGGACACAAAGAAGCTTGTCAGCCACAATCATGTCTTTGTTAAACCTGGTCCTACAAATCCACGTAATTATCACATGTTATTTTGAACAAAATTAATAGCAGAGTTCCTAAGTAGATAAACTCGCCATAAGATACGAATAATAAGACGTACAGTGATCATCCAGGTAATAAACGGGCATAATTATGACTCCAAATGACATTTTCCCCTCGCAATGACTGACACGCATTTCAAACTCCTGTCAAGAATTAACAACATGAAAAGACCTTTAGAAATGCTCCATCTATTACACAAGAAATAGCTTTTAAGGTTTAATGGCACGAGGAAGAATTGTTAGATTTATTGGCATAAAGGACACCACAGACCCTGTGTGACGCACAAGCAGCATAGGTATAATTTGAGCTAATTCCTAAAGGCCATCGCAGAAAAATAGGAAAATTAACCAAGTGTGGTAGCAATACATTATACCTCAAAAGATAAAATGATTTTTTGGGCTGGCTTTTAAACTGTCATATCAAGGTCCCAACTTGTATCCAATGCCACACAAGGTCGTTTATTTTTAAATATTTTTAAAGTGTGCATGAGAAAATATTCACATGCATTTCTTTAGCACTTTGAGTAGGATTCACTGTCTCTAATCTACAGTCCATGACACAATACTATTGTACTATTGTAATATAGCGCACCAGACAGGGTAACAAAAGACATCTTATAACGTCCTTTGGCATGATGGGGCTGGGGATCCAACCCCATTGGCCTTCCAGACAGACACTCTACCACTAGACCATGGAGTGAGTGAGTGAGTTATTATTTAACGTCACATGGGCAATATTTCAGCCATATCGTGGAGGCACTCCAGTGAGTGTGTATGGTTTTACACCGCTTTTACCAGTATTCCAGTAATATCCATTGGGGGACTCCAGAAATGGGCTTCACACATTGTACCCATGTTGGGAATCGAACCCGGGTTTTCAGCGTGACGAGCGAACGCTTTAAACACTAGGCTAGCCGACCGCCCAACAGTCAGTGTTGACAACGCTTTGTGGAAACTGGCCCTGGGCTGTGGAAACGAAATAGGTCCCCCTGCCCTTCGACAATTACAAAAGTCTATATGTCCGCACTGGCTGACAGATGCCATCACTCATGTACCGCTGACCTATACATTTCCTCTTTCATAGCCGGACACAAACCCTGGCATTACAGTCAGAATGAAATAGTTTCAGCTTCAAGAAAATAACATTAATATTTCAAGACATTTTCAGCTTTAAAACCCCCTGATAAAAGCTCTCCCAATCCTTGTGTGAGACCACTGATCTCAACACTAAATCAAAATCTTATAAAGACTATTTCTCTGACACTCTGGACAAGTTTATCATAATATTCCACTGGGACAAAAATAGTTATCCATTAAGACAGGAAACAACCTATTTATTATTGCCGATAATTATTTTTTGTATACTCCAACTCCTCCCCCAACCCGTCCCACCGCTCCCCCAGCAGATGGGTTCCTGATGATATCCCTACCATGTCCCTTGCATTAACCCTAATCCCTGTCATTGGGGTGGCATCAATACCCTTCCTCCACACATTAACCCTTAACCCCACGCCCCTAGGTGAACTGAAGGGCAGGTGCTCTGCTGGAACTGTGTGTAGAATTCTAATCCAGATGATAAATGAATAAAGCAATTACAATTTGGAAGAACATGTTGTTGAGAAGCTCAAATAATGTTGTATGATCATTCCTCATCAACAATCTCACCCTTCACCCATTCCATCTAACCCCCACCCTTCCATCTCACGCCAAACGGTTCCCAACCCACCCCTTCCATCTAACCCCCACCCCTTCCATCTCACGCCAAACGGTTCCCACCCCACCCATTCCATCTAACCCCCACCCCTTCCATCTCACGCCAAATGGTTCCCACCCCACCCTTCCATCTCACCCCACCCTTCCATCTCACCGCCACCCTTCCATCTCACCCCCACCCTTCCATCTCAACCCACCCTTCCATCTCAACCCACCCTTCCATCTCTACCGACCCTTCCATCTCACCCCAAACCCGTCCATCTCACCCCACCCTTCCATCTCACTGCCACCCTTCCATCTCACCCCATCCTTCCATCTCACCCCCACCCTTCCATCCCACCCCACCCTTCCATCTCACCCCACCCTTCCATCTCACCCCCACCCTTCCATCTCACCCCATCCTTCCATCTCACCATCTCACCCCACCCTTCCATCTCACCCCACGCTTCCATCTCACCCCCACCCTTCCATCTCACCCCATCCTTCCATCTCACCATCTCATCCCACCCTTCCATCTCACCCCACCCTTCCATCTCACCCCCACCCTTCCATCTCACCCCATCCTTCCATCTCTACCGACCCTTCCATCTCACCCTTCCATCTCACCCCACCCTTCCATCTCACCCCATCCTTTCATCTCACCCAATCCATCCATCTCAGTCCCACCCGTCCATCTCACCCCACCCTTCCATCTCACTCCAAGCTTCAATCTCTACCCATCCTTCCATATCACCATCTCACCCCCACCCTTCCATCTCACCCCACCCGTCCATCTCACCCTATCCTTCCATCTCACCCCACCCTTCCATCTCACCCCACCCGTCCATCTCACCCTATCCTTCCATCTCACCCTATCCTTCCATCTCACCCCACCCGTCCATCTCACCCCACCCTTCCATCTCACCCCCACCCTTCCATCTCACCCCACCCGTCCATCTCACCCTATCCTTCCATCTCACCCCACCCTTCCATCTCACCCCACCCTTCCATCTCACCCCCACCATTCCATCTCACCCCACCCTTCCATCTCACCCCCACCATTCCATCTCACCCCACCCTTACATCTCACCCCCACCCTTCCATCTCACCCCACCCTTCCATCTCACCCCACCCTTCCATCTCACCCCCACCCTTCCATCTCACCCCACCCTTCCATCTCACCCCACCCTTCCATCTCACCCCACCCGTCCATCTCACCCTATCCTTCCATCTCACCCTATCCTTCCATCTCACCCCACCCGTCCATCTCACCCTATCCTTCCATCTCACCCTATCCTTCCATCTCACCCCACCCGTCCATCTCACCCCACCCTTCCATCTCACCCCCACCCTTCCATCTCACCCCACCCGTCCATCTCACCCTACCCGTCCATCTCACCCCACCCTTCCATCTCACCCCACCCTTCCATCTCACCCCACCCTTCCATCTCACCCCCACCATTCCATCTCACCCCACCCTTCCATCTCACCCCCACCATTCCATCTCACCCCACCCTTCCATCTCACCCCACCCTTCCATCTCACCCCACCCTTCCATCTCACCCCCACCATTCCATCTCACCCCACCCTTCCATCTCACCCCCACCATTCCATCTCACCCCACCCTTACATCTCACCCCCACCCTTCCATCTCACCCCACCCTTCCATCTCACCCCACCCTTCCATCTCACCCCCACCCTTCCATCTCACCCCACCCTTCCATCTCACCCCACCCGTCCATCTCACCCTATCCTTCCATCTCACCCTATCCTTCCATCTCACCCCACCCGTCCATCTCACCCTATCCTTCCATCTCACCCCACCCGTCCATCTCACCCTATCCTTCCATCTCACCCTATCCTTCCATCTCACCCCACCCGTCCATCTCACCCCACCCTTCCATCTCACCCCCACCCTTCCATCTCACCCCACCCGTCCATCTCACCCTATCCTTCCATCTCACCCCACCCTTCCATCTCACCCCACCCTTCCATCTCACCCCACCCTTCCATCTCACCCCCACCATTCCATCTCACCGCCACCCTTCCATCTCACCCCCACCCTTCCATCTCAACCCACCCTTCCATCTCAACCCACCCTTCCATCTCTACCGACCCTTCCATCTCACCCCAAACCCGTCCATCTCACCCCACCCTTCCATCTCACTGCCACCCTTCCATCTCACCCCATCCTTCCATCTCACCCCCACCCTTCCATCCCACCCCACCCTTCCATCTCACCCCACCCTTCCATCTCACCCCCACCCTTCCATCTCACCCCATCCTTCCATCTCACCATCTCACCCCACCCTTCCATCTCACCCCACGCTTCCATCTCACCCCCACCCTTCCATCTCACCCCATCCTTCCATCTCACCATCTCATCCCACCCTTCCATCTCACCCCACCCTTCCATCTCACCCCCACCATTCCATCTCACCCCACCCTTCCATCTCTACCGACCCTTCCATCTCACCCTTCCATCTCACCCCACCCTTCCATCTCACCCCATCCTTTCATCTCACCCCATCCATCCATCTCAGTCCCACCCGTCCATCTCACCCCACCCTTCCATCTCACTCCAAGCTTCAATCTCTACCCATCCTTCCATATCACCATCTCACCCCCACCCTTCCATCTCACCCCACCCGTCCATCTCACCCTATCCTTCCATCTCACCCCACCCTTCCATCTCACCCCACCCGTCCATCTCACCCTATCCTTCCATCTCACCCTATCCTTCCATCTCACCCCACCCGTCCATCTCACCCTATCCTTCCATCTCACCCTATCCTTCCATCTCACCCCACCCGTCCATCTCACCCCACCCTTCCATCTCACCCCCACCCTTCCATCTCACCCCACCCGTCCATCTCACCCTACCCGTCCATCTCACCCCACCCTTCCATCTCACCCCACCCTTCCATCTCACCCCACCCTTCCATCTCACCCCCACCATTCCATCTCACCCCACCCTTCCATCTCACCCCCACCATTCCATCTCACCCCACCCTTCCATCTCACCCCACCCTTCCATCTCACCCCCACCATTCCATCTCACCCCACCCTTCCATCTCACCCCCACCATTCCATCTCACCCCACCCTTACATCTCACCCCCACCCTTCCATCTCACCCCACCCTTCCATCTCACCCCACCCTTCCATCTCACCCCCACCCTTCCATCTCACCCCACCCTTCCATCTCACCCCACCCGTCCATCTCACCCTATCCTTCCATCTCACCCTATCCTTCCATCTCACCCCACCCGTCCATCTCACCCTATCCTTCCATCTCACCCCACCCGTCCATCTCACCCTATCCTTCCATCTCACCCTATCCTTCCATCTCACCCCACCCGTCCATCTCACCCCACCCTTCCATCTCACCCCCACCCTTCCATCTCACCCCACCCGTCCATCTCACCCTATCCTTCCATCTCACCCCACCCTTCCATCTCACCCCACCCTTCCATCTCACCCCACCCTTCCATCTCACCCCCACCATTCCATCTCACCCCACCCTTCCATCTCACCCCCACCATTCCATCTCACCCCACCCTTCCATCTCACCCCACCCTTCCATCTCACCCCACCCTTCCATCTCACCCCCACCATTCCATCTCACCCCACCCTTCCATCTCACCCCCACCATTCCATCTCACCCCACCCTTACATCTCACCCCCACCCTTCCATCTCACCCCACCCTTCCATCTCACCCCCACCATTCCATCTCACCCCCACCCTTACATCTCACCCCCACCCTTACATCTCACCCCCACCCTTCCATCTCACCCCCAACAGTTGCACCCTCCCCATACCCCTACCCTTCAGGTCACATCAGCTGCCAGGCAGTACTGAATCCTAATCTGAACACAGCTCTAAGCTCCCAAGTCAGATTCTGACATCCCAAGTGATTCATAACACTCTCCGCTTAAAAACTACAAAAATAAGTTTTGAATTTATGTAAGTGGATATGTGCCTCAGACAATGATTGATGCATCCACTATGTGCTGGCAATGCTTAGGGAGCTGTGCCCACAAGTAGATAAGCCGGATCTTGCTACAAACATACAGTTTCATCAGCAAACCTTGTCCCGGTCCGTACATAGCCACCATCATCATCAGCTGTGCCACGATGTAAGGGAGGGGCCTGTTTCATTACAAGGGCGGAACGCTGATAACAAAGCCAAATATCTTTAACTGAAAAACAAATTATTGGTTGTGTGTCTGTAACATGGACATGGTGTTGACTTATTTCCTGCTTCCATCTAGATCTTGATTCTCGTGTCACGCACGTCAATGCTTCACGTATTCAGCAAGATCTTGATTCTCGTGTCTCGCATATCAATGCTTCTCATATTCAGGAAGATCTTGATTCTCGTGTCACCCATATCAATGCTTCACATATTCAGCAACATCTTGATTCTCGTGTCACCCATGTCAATGCTTCACATATTCAGGAAGATCTTGATTCTCGTGTCACGCACGTCAATGCTTCACGTATTCAGCAAGATCTTGATTCTCGTGTCTCGCATATCAATGCTTCTCATATTCAGGAAGATCTTGATTCTCGTGTCACCCATATCAATGCTTCACATATTCAGCAACATCTTGATTCTCGTGTCACCCATGTCAATGCTTCACATATTCAGGAAGATCTTGATTCTCGTGTCACGCACGTCAATGCTTCACGTATTCAGCAAGATCTTGATTCTCGTGTCTCGCATATCAATGCTTCTCATATTCAGGAAGATCTTGATTCTCGTGTCACCCATATCAATGCTTCACATATTCAGCAAGATCCTGATTCTCGTGTCACTCATGTTAATGCTTCACATATTCAGGAAGATCTTGATTCTCGTGTCACCCATATCAATGCTTCACATATTCAGGAAGATCTTGATTCTCGTGTCACCAAAGTCAATGCTTCACATATTCAGCAAGATCTTGATTCTCGTGTCACCCTTGTCAATGCTTCACGTATTCAGCAAGATCTTGATTCTCGTGTCTCGCATATCAATGCTTCACATATTCAGGAAGATCTTGATTCTTGTGTCACCCATGTTAATGCTTCACATATTCAGCAAGATCTTGATTCTCGTGTCACCAAAGTCAATGCTTCACATATTCAGCAAGATCTTGATTCTCGTGTCACTCATGTCAATGCTTCACATATTCAGCAAGATCATGATTCTCGTGTCACCCACGTCAATGCTTCACATATTCAGCAAGATCTTGCTATGACAAGGACCTCTTGACCTGATGCTATATTCAGAACAATGAGTTTGCATAGGCCAGTGGGAACCCTGGGATTGACAGACACTGAGAAGTTATACTGACACAACTTAAAATCAACTAAAAAATTATGTTGCGACAGACACTGATATGACTTCGAAACAGTTGACAAGGTACAAATCAAGAGTCAACAGAAGATGAAGATCATCATCATCATCATCATCATCATCATCATCATCATCATCTTCTTCATCATCATGATCATGATCATCATCAACATCATCATCATCATCATCTTCTTCATCTTCATCATCATCATCATCATCATCATCATCATCATCATCTTCTTCTTCTCCTTCATCTTCTTCTTCATCATCATCATCATCATCATCACTCACTAACTACACACTTACACAATCTTTAATTTGTCTTCACAAGAACTTCCCTCCATTGAAACGAGACAATGAAAGGACTCAGCGTATCTATTTGAAATCGGCAAAGCGTGTCTGCTTGTCACCAAGGTTTGACACTTGTTAAACAGAACAATGTGATCTTGTGACACAGCAAGGCGACAACCACGACAATCCCGGACAACAATCCCGAATAACAACTGCCATAACGACCAACCAAAAGTCAACCTAGAGCCGAGCCTCGTTCCTATTGTCAAACCGTAGATTACTTGACACGAATGGGGGCTCACATATTTAGCTTTCAGTCGTGAACAAGGTGTTCCTATAGAGCTACAATGACAGAACGTGGTATTAATTATCAAATATGAAAGAAGAACAGTTGTGTGGCATTCTGAAAACATCGAGTCAATTTCCGTAAATTGTGTTTCATAAAGCCCAAACCTTGACAGCCTGGCACTCAATATGGGCTTAGGTTGCGCTTTTGAAATTTGTAGATTACAATTTTCTTTTGGCATGTCAAGGTTTGATCATGCTGTGAAATACATAATTAGTTGTGAGTTAATAGAACATTACAGAAATCTGACATTAGCTGTGTCGTTTATTGCATTCAAGAAAAATAATTGACTTTTCTTTAACAATTCAAGTGACATTTCTATTCAGATCTAAATTGACACAAATATTTCGGTTCTATTCTTCAGCGTTCATCCTTCAAGTTGGAATTTTTAAACTGTAACAACTTATTTCAATAAATATCATAAATATAATAATTTAAAACAGCAAATGAGGAGAAATGATGTCATCTACACATGTAATCAAGGTCCTATATTTTCAATTTAAACTATTCATCTATTTCTCAAATAGGGATTCAAGCCCAAGATCAATTGATCTGCTGGTATAACATCACAATGATTTATATCGGCAAGTCTAGGTCAGTTGATCTGCTGGTATAACATCATAATGATTTATATCGGCAAGTCTAGATCAGTTGGTCTGCTGGTATAACATCATAATGATTTATATCGGCAAGTCTAGATATGTTGATCTTCTGGTATAACATCACAATGATTTCTATCGGCAAGTCTAGATCAGTTGATCTGCTGGTATAACATCATAATGATTTATATCGGCAAGTCTAGATCAGTTGGTCTGCTGGTATAACATCATAATGATTTATATCAGCAAGTCTAGATCAGTTGATCTGCTGGTATAACATCACAATGATCTGTATTGGCAAGTCTAGATCAGTTGGTCTCCTAACCTATAACACAAAGGTCTATATCGGCAAGTCTACATCAGTTGGTTTCCTAACTTATAACACAATGATCTATATCGGCAAGTCTACATCAGTTGGTCTCCTAACTTATAACACAATGATCTATATCGGCAAGTCTACATCAGTTGTTCTCCGAACTTATAACACAATGATCTATATCGGCAACTCTACATCAGTTGGTCTATTAACTTATAACACAATGATTTATATTAGCAAGTCTAGATCAGTTGATCAGCTGGAATAACATCACAATGATCTATATCAGCAAGTCTAGATCAGTTGGTCTCCTAACTTATAACACAATGTTCTATATCGGCAAGTCTACATCAGTTGGTCTATTAACTTATAACACAATGATCTATATCGGCAAGTCTAGATCAGTTGGTCTCCTAACTTATAACACAATGATTTATATCGGTAAGTCTAGATCAGTTGGTCTCCTAACTTATAACACAATGATCTATATCGGCAAGTCTAGATCAGTTGGTCTCCTAACTTATAACACAATGATTTATGTCGGCAAGTCTAGATCAGTTGGTCTCCTTACTTATATCACTATGATCTATATCGGCAAGTCTAGATCAGTTGGTCTTCTGGTATAACATTACAATGATCTATATCAGCAAGTCTAGATCAGTTGGTCTTCTGGTATAACATTACAATGATTTATATCAGCAAGTCTAGATCAGTTGGTCTTCTGGTATAACATTACAATGATTTATAGCAGCAAGTCTAGATCAGTTGGTCTGCTAACTTAGAACAATACAATGATTTATTTCGGAATATCCTGGAGTTTTAAACTTTTATCATGCTATGTTGATTATTTGATATCAAAAGTCACTCAGTTCGCAACATAAATTGTATCATGTGAGTCTTTGGCAAGAACAAATGTTTGGCATTCCTAAAAGACGCCATTTAAGACACAGAAACAAGTGAGGATAATAATCTCTCTATCATATCAAGTCCTTCTTACAATCATTATAATATTTTCACTCAAAGTAACAGCTTTTGAAACTGCATAGGTATACTATGTTTGAGTGAAGGCACCATTTGTCTTATTGCGCTGGTATAACAGTTGATCTCCTGGTGAACCATCACAATGACTGATATCGGCAAGTCTAGATCAGTTGATCTGCTGGTATAACATCATAATGATTTATATCGGCAAGTCTTGATCAGTTGATCTGCTGGTATAACATCATAATGATCTATATCGGCAAGTCTAGATCAGTTGATCAGCTGGTATAACATCACAATGATCTATATCGGCAAGTCTAGATCAGTTGGTCTCCTGACTTATAACACAATGATTTATATCGGCAAGTCTAGATCAGTTGGTCTCCTAACTTATAACACAATGATCTATATCGGCAAGTCTACATCAGTTGGTCTCCTAACTTAAAACACAATGATCTATATCGGCATGTCTAGATCAGTTGGTCTCCTAACTTATATCACAATGATTTATATTGGCAAGTCTACATCAGTTGTTCTCCTAACTTATAACACAATGATTTATATCAGCAAGTCTACATCAGTTGATCAGCTGGTATAAAATCACAATGATTTATATCAGCAAGTCTAGATCAGTTGGTCTCCTAACTTATAACACAATGATCTATATCGACAAGTCTACACCTTTGGTCTCCTAACTTATAACACAATGAATTATATCAGCAAGTCTAGATCAGTTGATCAGCTGGTATAACATCACAATGATCTATATCGGCAAGTCTAGATCAGTTGGTTTCCTAACTTCTAACACAATGATCTATATCGGCAAGTCTAGATCAGTTGGTCTCCTAACTTATAACACAATGATTTATGTCGGCAAGTCTAGATCAGTTGGTCTTCTAACTTATATCACTATGATCTATATCGGCAAGTCTAGATCAGTTGGTCTTCTGGTATAACATTACAATGATTTATATCAGCAAGTCTAGATCAGTTGGTCTTCTGGTATAACATTACAATGATTTATAGCAGCAAGTCTAGATCAGTTGGTCTGCTAACTTATATCACTATGATCTATATCGGCAAGTCTACATCAGTTGGTCTTCTGGTATAACATTACAATGATTTATAGCAGCAAGTCTAGATCAGTTGGTCTGCTAACTTAGAACAATACAATGATTTATTTCGGAATATCCTGGAGTTTTAAACTTTTATCATGTTATGTTGATTATTTGATATCAAAAGTCACTCGGTTCGCAACATAAATTGTATCACGTGAGTCTTTGGCAAGAACAAATGTTTGGCATTCCTAAAAGACGCCATTTAAGACACAGAAACAAGTGAGGATAATAATCTCTATCATATCAAGTCCTTCTTACAATCATTATAATATTTTCACTCAAAGTAACAGCTTTTGAAACTGCATAGGTATACTATGTTTGAGTGAAGGCACCATTTGTCAAATTGCGCCAGTTACCAAGTTCATTGATCGGTTTACTACATTCATAATGTTGGCCATAATACTCTTGTCCTATCAAGTTAAAGTTTGTTTGTGTGTTTGTTGTATAATGCCGTACTCAGCAATATTCCAACTATACGACGACGGTCTGTAAAATAATTGAGTCTGGACCAGACAATCCAATGATTGACATCATGAACATCGATCCACGCAATTGGGATCGATGACATGTATCAGTTAAGTCAGCAAGCCTGACCACCCGACCCCGTTAGTCGCCTCTTACGACAAGCAGAGTCGCTTTTTAAGGCAAGCATGGGTTGCTGAAGACATATTCTACCCCGGATCCTCATAAGTTAAAACGTGATTCTATCGTATCACTATAGTTAATATGTCATGCCAGATTATCTATAGTACCGAAAACTACGGTTATAAAGAAATCAACGGGACCAGTAAGTTTAGTTCGCAATAACTGTAGTTCGTTATAAGCATATATACAACAAATGGCTGGGACTAAAAAATAAGTTCGTTATATCGGTCACTTCATTATAAGCTTGTTCGTTATAAACATAGTTTACTGTAATATGAAAGAAACAGGTGTTGTTTTAACTTGTTTTGAGTAGAATATGACAAATACTTGTATTGTTTTGTATAGATAAATGACCTGCTGATCCAAGTGTTGACACAGAGCAATCCCCTGTAAACCGCTCACCCCCAAAAGGAGGTCTTGAGCTGGTGTGCACTTATTACAGTGAGGCCGGTAGATCTCCTCCATCACCTCCAAGGTAACGAGTGTAACCCCACGATGTCGTGGTCCTCGTCAGCTATGAGCCCTCATCAAGGGACATTCACATCTATGCTAATGGCATTGCCCTGTGGCCAGGATGTCGTTTTTTACTCTGACAATGATAACTGTACGTGTGTAACTTGAAAAAAGACAAAGCCAGTCGAAGATTGGTGAACAGCAAGAGGAGATAAGTGTCTAGCTGATGAAGGGAAGTGGGGAGGGTAGTGGCGCCTTGTACCCCCATTAGGGGGAGACGGGGGTGATTAATGATGCCGGGGACACCTCCCTTAAAGCTCCTTTCTCATGCTCAGATTCATAATAAGCTCCCTCTGGTGGCGAAAAGTATTCTGGTCACGCCCCAGTCGTTTCACAACAGGTGTAGGGGCACCTTGCCAGGCAGCTGACAGAGGATAGCTGACACAGTGACCCTGGTGAATACATTTGCCTCTTTATTGTGGACACTACATCCTTGCCAGAATCCTGAGAATAACAGCTGATATTGTGACCCTGGTGAATACATTTGCCTCTTTATACTGGACACTACATCCTTGCCAGAATCCTGAGAATGATAGCTGATATTGTGACCCTGGTGAATACATTCACCTCCTTATACTGGACACTACATCCTTGCCAGAATCCTGAGAATGACAGCTGATATTGTGTCCCTGGTGAATACATTCATCTCTTTATACTGGACACTACATCCTTGCCAGAATCCTGAGAATGATAGCTGACATAGTGACCCTGGTGAATACATTTAACTCTTTATACTGGACACTACATCCTTGCCAGAATCCTGAGAATAACAGCTGATATTGTGACCCTGGTGAATACATTCACCTCTTTATACTGGACACTACATCCTTGCCAGAATCCTGAGAATGATAGCTGATATTGTGACCCTGGTGAATACATTCACCTCCTTATACTGGACACTACATCCTTGCCAGAATCCTGAGAATGATAACTGACATAGTGACCCTGGTGAATACATTTAACTCTTTATACTGGACACTACATCCTTGCCAGAATCCTGAGAATGATAGCTAATATTGTGACCCTGGTGAATACATTCACCTCTTTATACTGGACACTACATCCTTGCCAGAATCCTGAGAATGACAGCTGATTTTGTGACCCTGGTGAATACATTCACCTCTTTCTACTGGACACTTCATCTCAACTGGATGTTAACCAATCATGGCTGATCATGTGGCCCTGATCAATATATTCACCCAATCAAAATGAAACCTACATTTCTTGCAAGACAGTTACAATATTGAGACCTTGTGTATCCACACACCTGTTAATAGAGGACGTCCTTCTCACCCCCAGGTGTACAGGTACATTCGACGCAATACTTCAAGGACTTATTAATGTACTGCACTATGCCCTGACTTGTAATCTGATACACCCATTATCATGTTAATCTGACACGCCTTCCTGACGTTCGTCCCCATACAGTTTCACATTGTATAAAGTTAATCATTGTCAACTCAAAACGCACAATTAAATGACTCATGTGTGTGGCAGCATACACTCAAGGGACCAAAACATGTCAATTACATGAGGAAATATTCAAGCGTTAATTTCATAACCACTGATCAAGTTTTTCTGACTTGAATTAACCTACAAACTCACAGTCATCGATCAACCAGATACTGACAATTATATTCACTTAATCGTGTGTGCAGGAAAATCGGCAAATTATTCACCGAGTGTCAAATTCTGACACAAAACTGGTACATATTTCAACACACAGACTGCCTGTTCCACGGGTAGAAAGGAGGCTTTCCACGATCCACCAGAGCAAATCCTGCGTGTACAATACCCCGTGGGTTACCTGCACGTGGTAGGCTTGGCCTTACTGTGTTTGTGACAAACAGTTAACAACAACACAAGTCAAACTGATAAATGTTGTTGAGAATAGGCATTGTGGGAGTAACAAAGTCTCCCCCCGAGGGGGCCCCGAGGGGGCCGGGGCGTGGAGCTGGTGCAGACTGGCAGCTCCCTAGGGCTCTACTTACGTATATATGCATGACAGCCAGTCCGCTCAGTCACCCGTTTTCTGTACTTCGGAAGGGAGATTTAATATTCGGTGAAAGAGATGAACTTTTGTTAGAGGACATTTTCAACAACTGCTTTAAGATAACAATTTCTTTATCTTAAAGGGGGAGACGACACATTTTCCAGCAATTTTTTTTCAAAATAATCCCAGCCCCACAAACAATATGAAAACGGTTGGTCCTCTGCCTCTGTTGAACTCTCAACAGAGAAAGCAGATGGGTGGTGGGTGAGCGAGCGGATGGACGTTTGGGTGAGCGGGTGGATGGGCGGATGCATGAGTGGGTGGATGGGCATTTGGGTGGGTGGTTGGATCAGTGTTTGGGTGAGCAGGTGGATGGGCGTTTGGGTGGGTGGTTGGATCAGCGTTTGGGGGAGAGCAGATGGATGGCTCAGGTGGGATGGACATTTGGGTAAGCGGGTGGATGGGCGTTTGGGTGAGCCAGTGGATTGGTATTTGGGTGAGCAGAAGCATGAGCGGGTATATGGGCTTTTGTGAGAGCGGTTGGATTGGCGTTTGGGTGAGCGGGTGGATAAGCGGTTGGATCAGCGTGTGCGTTAATGTTTGGGTGAGCGGGTGGCTGAGCGGGTGCATTAATGTTTGGGTGAGCGGGTGGATGAGCGGGTGCATTAATGTTTGGGTGAGCGGGTGGATGAGCGGTTGCTTTAATGTTTGGGTGAGCAGGTGGCTGAGCGGGTGCTTAAATGTTTGGGTGAGCGGGTGGATGAGTGGGTGCGTTAATGTTTGGGTGAGCGGGTGGCTGAGCAGGTGTGTTAATGTTTGGGTGAGCAGGTGGATGTGCGGGTGGATGTGCGGGTGGCTGAGCGGGTGCAGTAATGTTTGGGTGAGCGGGTGGCTGAGCGGGTGCAGTAATGTTTGGGTGAGCGGGTGGCTGAGCGGGTGCAGTAATGTTTGGATGAGCAGGTGGATGAGCGGGTGCAGTAATGTTTGGGTGAGCGGGTGGCTGAGCGGGTGCATTAATGTTTGGGAGAGCGGGTGGCTGAGCGGGTGCATTAATGTTTGGGAGAGCAGGTGGATATGCGGGTGTGTTAATGTTTGGGTGAGCTGGTGGATGAGGGTGTGGATCAGCGGGTGGGTGAGTGGGTGGGTAGGCTTAGGGATGAGCGAGTGGGATGATCGAGTGAGTTTATTTTCAGATTTGACATATTCAAACTACAAAATCAGAAAATGGTGACTTCTTTGTCTTATTTTGCTTCCTCATTGATGAAAAAGAAATCATCCAAATCCTCATCCAACATAATCCCATCCAGCATCCTGAACACCATCATCACTGAGATCCCCACCACTCCGCTGTCAGCAGCAAGTTGCCCTTCCCACCCTGGCAGGCATACTGAAGATATTGAATGCTGAAGACCAGTGTTATTAGCAGGGGAATGTCCACTGGAGATTCCAACATGCCAGCTCTATTGGAACCAGATGGGCAGGCAAACATCAGCCTGGATAAAACTGGCTACATTTCATAACACAGCAGACAGCAGGGGCCTGAATAACACAATAGAAAGGGTCTGATCCTGGTAGAGCCTGAATAACACAGCAGACAGGGTCTTATACTGGTGGAGTCTGAATAACACAGAAGACAGGGTCTGATACTGGTGGAGCCAAAATAACACAGCAGACAGGGTCTGATACTCTGTGGAGTCTGAATAACACAGCAGACAGGGTCTGATATTGGTGGAGTCTGAATAACACAACAGTCAGGGTCTGATACTGGTGGAGTCTGAATAACACGGCAGACAGGGTCTGATACTGGTGGAGCCTAAATAACACAGCAGACAGGGTCTGATACTGGTGGGGCCTGAATAACACAGCAGACAGGGTCTGATACTGGTGGAGTCTGAATAACACAGCAGACAGGGTCTGATACTGGTGGAGCCTGAATAACACAGCAGACAGGGTCTGATACTGGTGGAGTCTGAATAACACAGCAGATAAGGTCTGATACTGGTGGAGCCTGAATAACACAGCAGACAGGGTCTGACACTGGTGGAGTCTGAATAACAGCAGACAGGGTCTGATACTGGTGGAGTCTGAATAACACAGCAGACAGGGTCTGATACTGGTAGAGTCTGAATAACAGCAGACAGGGTCTGATACTGTTGGAGCTTGAATAACACAGCAGACAGGGTCTGATACTGGTGGAGCCTGAATAACACAGCAGACAGGGTCTGATACTGGTGGAGCCTGAATAACACAACAGACAGGGTCTGATACTGGCGGAGCCTGAATAACAGCAGACAGGGTCTGATACTGGTGGAGCCTGAATAACACAGCAGACAGGGTCTGACACTGGTGGAGCCTAAATAACACAGCAGACAGGGTCTTATACTGGTGGAGCCTGAATAACACAGCAGACAGGGTCTGATACTGGTGGAGCCTGAATAACACAGCAGACAGGGTCTGATACTGGTGGAGTCTGAATAACACAGCAGACAGGGTCTGATACTGGTGGAGTCTGAATAACACAGCAGACAGAGTCTGATACTGGTGGAGCCTGAATAACACAGCAGACAGGGTCTGATACTGGTGGAGTCTGAATAACACAGCAGACAGGGTCTGATGCTGGTGGAGTCTGAATAACACAGCAGACAGGGTCTGATACTGGTAGAGTCTGAATAACAGCAGACAGGGTCTGATACTGTTGGAGCTTGAATAACACAGCAGACAGGGTCTGATACTGGTGGAGCCTGAATAACACAGCAGACAGGGTCTGATACTGGTGGAGTCTGAATAACACAGCAGACAGGGTCTAATACTGGTGGAGTCTGAATAACACAGCAGACAGGGTCTGACACTGGTAGAGCCTAAATAACACAGCAGACAGGGTCTGATACTGGTGGAGTCTGAATAACACAGCAGACAGGGTCTGATACTGGTGGAGCCTAAATAACACAGCAGACAGGGTCTGATACTGGTGGAGTCTGAATAACACAGCAGACAGGGTCTGATACTGGTGGAGCCTGAATAACACAGCAGACAGGGTCTGATACTGGTGGAGTCTGAATAACACAGCAGACAGGGTCTTATCCTGACAGAGCCTGAATAACACAGCAGACAGCGTCCGATACTGGTGGAGTCTGAATAACACAGCAGACAGGGTCTTATCCTGACAGAGCCTGAATAACACAGCAGACAGCGTCCGATACTGGTGGAGCCTGAATAACACAGCAGACAGGGTCTGACACTTGTGGAGCCTAAATAAAACAGCAGACAGGGTCCGATACTGGTGGAGTCTGAATAACACAGCAGACAGTGTCTGACACTGGTGGAGCCTAAATAAAACAGCAGACAGGGTCCGATACTGGTGGAGTCTGAATAACACAGCAGACAGTGTCTGACACTGGTGGAGCCTAAATAAAACAGCAGACAGGGTCCGATACTGGTGGAGTCTGAATAACACAGCAGACAGGGTCTGATACTGGTGGAGCATGAATAACACAACAGTCAGGGTCTGATACTGGTGGAGCCTAAATAACACAGCAGACAGGGTCTGATACTCCGTGGAGCCTGAATAACACAGCAGACAGTGTCTGACACTGGTGGAGCCTAAATAACACAGCAGACAGGGTCTGATACTCTGTGGAGTCTGAATAACACAGCAGACAGTGTCTGACACTGGTGGAGCCTAAATAACACAACAGTCAGGGTCTGATACTGGTGGAGCCTAAATAACACAGCAGACAGGGTCTGATACTCTGTGGAGTCTGAATAACACAGCAGACAGTGTCTGACACTGGTGGAGCCTAAATAAAACAGCAGACAGGGTCCGATACTGGTGGAGTCTGAATAACACAGCAGACAGGGTCTGATACTGGTGGAGCATGAATAACACAACAGTCAGGGTCTGATACTGGTGGAGCCTAAATAACACAGCAGACAGGGTCTGATACTGGTGGAGCATGAATAACACAACAGTCAGGGTCTGATACTGGTGGAGCCTAAATAACACAGCAGACAGGGTCTGATACTCTGTGGAGCCTGAATAACACAGCAGACAGGGTCTGATACTGGTGGAGCCTAAATAACACAGCAGACTGGGTCTGATACTGGTGGAGTCTGAATAACACAGCAGACAGGGTATGATACTGGTGGAGTCTGAATAACACAGCAGACAGGGTCTGATACTGGTGGAGCCTGAATAACACAGCAGACAGGGTCTGATACTGGTGGAGTCTGAATAACACAGCAGACAGGGTCTGATACTGGTGGAGCCTAAATAACACAGCAGACAGGGTCTGATACTGGTGGAGTCTGAATAACACAGCAGACAGGGTCTGACACTGGTGGAGTCTGAATAACACAGCAGACAGGGTCTGACACTGGTGGAGCCTGAATAACACAGCAGACAGGGTCTGATACTGGTGGAGTCTGAATAACACAGCAGACAGGGTGTGATACTGGTGGAGTCTGAATAACACAGCAGACAGGGTCTGATACTGGTGGAGTCTGAATAACACAGCAGTCAGGGTCTGATACTGGTGGAGCCTGAATAACACAGCAGACAGGGTCTGATACTGGTGGAGTCTGAATAACACAGCAGACAGGGTCTGATACTGGTGGAGCCTAAATAACACAGCAGACAGGGTCTGATACTGGTGGAGTCTGAATAACACAGCAGACAGGGTCTGACACTGGTGGAGTCTGAATAACACAGCAGACAGGGTCTGACACTGGTGGAGCCTGAATAACACAGCAGACAGGGTCTGATACTGGTGGAGTCTGAATAACACAGCAGACAGGGTGTGATACTGGTGGAGTCTGAATAACACAGCAGACAGGGTCTGATACTGGTGGAGTCTGAATAACACAGCAGTCAGGGTCTGATACTGGTGGAGCCTGAATAACACAGCAGACAGGGTCTGATACTGGTGGAGTCTGAATAACACAGCAGACAGGGTCTGATACTGGTGGAGCCTGAATAACACAGCAGACAGGGTCTGACACTGGTGGAGTCTGAATAACACAGCAGACAGGGTCTGATACTGGTGGAGTATGAATAACACAGCAGACAGGGTCTGATACTGGTGGAGCCTGAATAACACAGCAGTCAGGGTCTGATACTGGTGGAGCCTGAATAACAGCAGACAGGGTCTATCATGTGACCAGACTTTTCTTTTGTTTATAAACAAACACACTTATTCTGGAATAAAAACAGGCAGGCCTAATGCAAGCCTTTTGGTGCACCATAGATCTTGCTTTGCATAATTATATAGACAAATTACGACAACTGCGACAGTAATGTGCATGACAATATAGCTTTACACAAGGTGACCACATCGCCACCTCTCCGATGACAGGACGTGGAGGATGAAGACGCTAATGGAGTGAGTGAGTATGGTTTTACGCCACTTTTAGCAATATTCCAGCAATATCAAGGCGGGGGACACCAGAAATGGGCTTCACACATTGTACCCATGTCGGGAATCGAACCTGGGTCTTCGGCGTGACGAGCGAACGCTTTAACCACTAGGCTACCCCACCACCCCCATACAGTGATGAAGGCAAGATTCCTGCTGAAGGTATTTGCCAAATAATCAGTACACATTGTACCCATTTCGCGAATCGAACCCGGGTCTTCGGCGTGACGAGCGAACGCTTTAACCACTAGGCTACCCGACCGCCCAGACGCTAATGGAGATAATTTTTCATGTCTTAGGATATTTTCGCAATGAAAGTTAAACATTTCGTGACGTATGTTTATCTAAATGTGTAGACACATCCAAAATGAAACAGATGAAAAACACACGAATGGACTGTGTAAGATGTGGCGATGTGACAGAGGTACTCGACTGGCCGCAAGGAACACTACGGAAGATTGGCTTCATATATGACCGATGCATATTAATATTGCAATCTCGGATGTGCGAAAAACTGGCTTCTTATCAAATCAAGCGGGCAATTAGTATTTTGTAACTCAGCCGAAAAAAAGAAGAACAAAAACAGACTGCACATTACTTGTGTTGTCGGCTTCACTGTGCGGAGCTCTATTCTTTTGGTTTGAGAACTGAATCGGGCACGTGACGTCACACAAAAAAACCAATAAGTCCAGGCCGGTACAAACCGCTATATAAGTGCAATAATATTTACCGTGATGTTAAACCCCATTTCACCTCACCTCACCAGTTGAAATAGCGTGTGATTTACACAAGGGGAGATAAGCCAGGTTGTCTACAATCTTTCAAAAGTCAAAACAGCAGCAGCAAGCTTTTTGTATCCTCTTTCCACCAGAGACCAAAGAGTTCCACAAAGGGGAATAAACAGGAATTCTTACAACACTTTTGGGTTTTCCCTTGTAAACAATGACAAAATACCTTGCATATATCAAAAATATTTGGATAGTTGTTTTTCATACAATATATGTTTCACCTTTAATTTCTTCACAAAAAGTGTTTTGGAAGCCCATTTGATTTCCGTTACAGAAATGCCCAATAAATGTGTCATACTTCTCAGCTGAGCTTAACCATCAGTGTTTACAGTAAGTAAAACAAGTGACCATGTTCAAAATTCCATGATTCGTTTGAATGTTAAAACTCCTATCAACAAATAATATAATATATATATTTTAACATGTTTTCTTAAACATATATCATCTGGATTATACTATTTCATATTTGAATCAAAAATCAAATACATTCAAACTTTGGTTTATAACGAAATATCTCATCATGTAATATTTCAAATTATTCGCTGCTTATCGAATATAATGAGTGAGTGAGTTTGGTTTTACGCCGCTTTTAGCAATATTCCAGCAACATCACGGCAGGGGACACCACAAAAGGGCTTCACACATTGTACCCTTGTCGGGAATCGAACCTCGGTTTTCGGCATGATGAGCGGACGCTTTAACCACCAGGCTACCCGACCGCCCCTTATCGAATATAAACCGTATTAAGCACTGCTCCCACGAAGCAGCCCTGCCTGACAACTTCTACACCAGTCTGTGACTAACCATTATGTTAGTGCCCGTACTAACCTAAACAAGAACATGTCTGGCGCTCGGCATTAAGGGACTGGTCAGCTCGGAGTCAGTATACTGTGTCTGAGTGGGGTATTCATGTTAAACTGCGGCATGGTATCTCAGTGAGCTAGCACTATAAATCGGCATCAGTCCGGACTAGTACAAGCAGCCACACAAACACACACACGTACATGCATGTCGCTATATAAGTGCAATAATCTTGTATGCGACGTTAAACCCAATTTCACCTCACCTCACCTAAACAAGAACACAAAGTCATCAATAAGGTGAACACTTGTGAATAAATACATAAAACTTGTTGCCATGGAAACTTGAAATATATTGGCCTAAAAAATCCCAAACAATCAAAAAGCACCAGTTTGACCAGTCACCTTCGAGGCTCCGGCATACATGATCGCGAGAACCATGTGTTGACATAGTGAGTGAGTATGGTTTTACGCCGCTTTTAGCAATATTCCCACAATATCACGGCGGGGGACACCAGAAATGGGCTTCACACATTGTACCCATGTCGGGAATCTAAACCAGGGTCTTCGGCGTGACGAGCTAACGCTTTAACCACTAGGCTACCCGACCGCCTGTGTTGACATAGAATCGTCAAACTAAAACAAATATGACTTTTAACGAGTCAAAGTATGGCATTTATGATATATATGAATCCATTCTCTGTCAACTTAAGTTTGTTTCAAGGCGTCAATAGTGGTAATCTGAACGAGGTTGCTGTTAATAACGGTGAGTGGTGCGATCTTCCGATCGCTTCACACACAATTTTGCCGAAATTAATTAAAACATTATTAGGAATTTTTAATAAGATTTATGAAATAAGTTACAAACATAAGTCTAGATGAATACACAATGCCATTTAGAAAGTGGTCAAATGTAACTAATGTTATATTTGGGATAACACTTTATTAGTAAAGTACACATTCTAGTACTTTTTTGGGTTGAGTCCCGTGCGGGATTCGAACCCACACCTGCCAGGGTGAGGCACCTAAGTCCAGATATACAAAGAACACTTTTTATAGCCAGATAGTGTAATTACATGATTAATTTGTGTACGTCAGTATGGATTTGTTGACATGGTATTTCCGGTGTTACATGCTCTTTTTGTTTGGGGAAAAAACATCAAAACTCATTATGGCGTGTATAATATGCACCCCCTCCTACACAGTTGTGTTTTTGGAGAAAAAAGTGTGCACTATACTCAAGAAAATACGGTATATCGGACACTGCATATGACCATCGAGGCAAACCCCATCATCATGCGGGGAATACACCACGCCCTGCTACAATAATCAAAATCTCAACCTTTAAAACATACTGTAAACAGGATTTTTTTGGCGACCTTTTTATTATTGCGAGTTTTGCGAACGAGACTCAATCGCAAAAATTAAACACGCAAAATTAAGTATAAATAATACATACATACTTTATTCATTGCAACACGTCATCAAATGTTGAAATCATCAACCAGAACCACAAGTTACTCACTAAGTTAAAAACACAAATGAATGCAGAACGGTCACACATTACATCACAAATGACAGTGTAAACAGACCAATTAGTGTCTTCTTATATAGTTTGCATTCAAACTCAGTCATGACACTGAGTTGAGTCAATTATCGTATTTGATAATTGGTCGCAATCCCTTCCGGTTTGGAGAGAATCTGTCTTTTGTTTGGTAATCTAGGGGTCATCTCAACACGGCAACTCACAAAAATATCTTGTCGCAGTATTGTCTTTGGTGTGGTATTCGCAGTATTTTAACAGCACAGAAATAAAGCTGTTTACAGTATTCATTTTTCAAAGGTCTCAAATTTCTGACACCATACTCAAAATTCTAGATTTATAACCAACCAAGAAAAACATTCAAACACCAGGGCAACGCCACAAACATTATTTCCCAATAACTACCAAGATTTGTTTTCAGTGTAGCTCCCTCTAATCAAGCCAATAGACCCAAACACATGACCCCTCTCTTTCTGTAGTGAACCCAAAAGAACAGGCCTGAAATTCACTCCGATACTATTTCCCTCACAAATGTCAATGTCTGGCTACATCTACTACTGGTGCACAACTAGCTTTGATGCTTACAGAGGTGTTACAGAGACCTGATGTGTTTATTCGCTAACACAACATCGCAAGGCTCTGACACCCTGGTGTAATGTACGGTTGGTTTGGGAGACAGGAAGAGACCTGTGATAGGACGTTACTGCATTATCAGGTGTAACCTGCCTCCAGTCAGCAACAAACACACGCGGAAGAAACGCCATACTTCATAACTGAGTGAGTGAGTTTGGTTTAACGCCGCTTTTAACAGTATTCCAGTCATATCACGGCGTGTCAGCTTAATGTAGGAGGAAAGCCCAAAGTGATGCAGGTCTCAGACGTTTACCGCTTCGGTGAAACCCACGAGCACGGGTATGGTGCTGACAAACCTAGAAGCATAATCGGGGCGAACCGGGATTCGAACCCACAATCATAGATTTCTGGCGTGCCCAAGGGACGCAACTCTGCACAGCGAATTGCGGCGCCTTAGACGACTGGGCCACCCGTGACCCCACTTCATAACTGAGCTTGTTGCCTAGTCTGATGACTGACTTTGTTCCTGTACTTACTACTTAAACAAGGACTTCAAGGATTTCACATCGAGGCTACCTTGGAGTATTTCAAAGATATCAAGGCTACATTGGTATATTTCAAAGCTACCTTGGAGTATTTCTAGGACGTCTAGGCTACACTGGGGTATTTCAAAGATATCAAGGCTACACTGGTGTATTTCAAAGCTGCAATGGTGTATTTCTAGGACATCTAGGCTACCTTAGAGTATTTCAAAGATATCAAGGCTACACTGGTGTATTTCAAAGCTGCATTGGTGTATTTCTAGGACATCTAGGCTACACTGGTGTATTTCAAAGCTGCATTGGTGTATTTCTAGGACATCTAGGCTACACTGGTGTATTTCAAAGCTGCAATGGTGTATTTCTAGGACATCTAGGCTACACTGGTGTATTTCAAAGCTGCATTGGTGTATTTCTAGGACATCTAGGCTACACTGGTGTATTTCAAAGCCGCATTGGTGTATTTCTAGGACATCTAGGCTACACTGGTGTATTTCAAAGCCGCATTGGTGTATTTCTAGGACATCTAGGCTACACTGGTGTATTTCAAAGCCGCATTGGTGTATTTCTAGGACATCTAGGCTACACTGGTGTATTTCAAAGCTGCATTGGTGTATTTCTAGGACATCTAGGCTACACTGGTGTATTTCAAAGCTGCATTGGTGTATTTCTAGGACATCTTGGCTACACTGGTGTATTTCAAAGCTGCATTGGTGTATTTCTAGGACATCTAGGCTACACTGGTGTATTTCAAAGCAGCATTGGTGTATTTCTAGGACATCTAGGCTACACTGGTGTATTTCAAAGCCGCATTGGTGTATTTCTAGGACATCTAGGCTACACTGGGGTATTTCAAAGCTGCATTGGTGTATTTCTAGGACATCTAGGCTACACTGGTGTATTTCAAAGCTGCAATGGTGTATTTCTATGACATCTAGGCTACACTGGGGTATTTCAAAGCTGCATTGGTGTTTTTCTAGGACATCTAGGCTACACTGGTGTATTTCAAAGCTGCATTGGTGTATTTCTAGGACATCTAGGCTACACTGGTGTATTTCAAAGCTGCATTGGTGTATTTCTAGGACATCTAGGCTACACTGGTGTATTTCAAAGCTGCATTGGTGTATTTCTAGGACATCTAGGCTACACTGGTGTATTTCAAAGCTGCATTGGTGTATTTCTAGGACATCTAGGCTACACTGGTGTATTTCAAAGCTGCATTGGTGTATTTCTAGGACATCTAGGCTACACTGGTGTATTTCAAAGCTGCATTGGTGTATTTCTAGGACATCTAGGCTACACTGGTGTATTTCAAAGCTGCATTGGTGTATTTCTAGGACATCTAGGCTACACTGGTGTATTTCAAAGCTGCATTGGTGTATTTCTAGGACATCTAGGCTACACTGGTGTATTTCAAAGCTGCATTGGTGTATTTCTAGGACATCTAGGCTACACTGGTGTATTTCAAAGCTGCATTGGTGTATTTCTAGGACATCTAGGCTACACTGGTGTATTTCAAAGCCGCATTGGTGTATTTCTAGGACATCTAGGCTACACTGGGGTATTTCAAAGCTGCATTGGTGTATTTCAAGGACATCTAGGCTACACTGGTGTATTTCAAAGCTGCATTGGTGTATTTCTAGGACATCTAGGCTACACTGGGGTATTTCAAAGCTGCATTGGTGTATTTCAAGGATATCTAGGCTACACTGGTGTATTTCAAAGCTGCATTGGTGTATTTCTAGGACATCTAGGCTACACTGGTGTATTTCAAAGCTGCAATAGTGTATTTCTAGGACATCTAGGCTACACTGGTGTATTACAAAGCTACATTGGTGTATTTCAAGGACATCTAGGCTACACTGGTGTATTTCAAAGCTGCAATAGTGTATTTCTAGGACATCTAGGCTACACTGGTGTATTTCAAAGCTGCATTGGTGTATTTCAAGGATATCTAGGCTACACTGGTGTATTTCTCAACCACTAGACCACTGAGGCTGTCACCAAGCACATGAACGTACTGGTCCACAGATAAGTGAGCAGTGATCAGGACTTTCATGCTTGTGGTCCAGTGACTAGTAAAACCCAAGTGATACAGAGCTCCAGATAAGCTTTTGGTGTTGTGGGTATTTTACCCATGCATTTTAAAATCATTGGGCATCAGTAATTCTATCTTGGTATTCAAATTTCTGTTACCCACTAGTTTTTACACATGTGGGTATTTAAGTTAAATATTTAACAACTCTATTCATCTAGTCCCTGCAAACTGGTGTCGTGTGGGTTAGAGAGCTTTATAGGACTCACAAATACCACGATACTTCCACAAGAAAGTGTGATGGCAAATGATCATGATGTAACTGTCATCATGGAGTTTGGCAAGGTTGACGGAGTGCCCGTTTGTAATTTCAAAATAAGTTGCTCATTTGCTAATCGAATATGCAGGGTTACTTCACAATATTTTGATGATACGCACAACTTTATTTTTTAAGCGTATCTGTAATGTTCGTTTCGTTTTTGATACGCTTGTATTTTATTTTACTGTGTATTTCTGCATTTCTGATGCATATTTTACGAAGATATGCAGCTTATCTGGAGCTCTGGTGATGCATTTCAACAAACATCACAAGAGAAAACAGTTATGTGAATAATGTTTTAAGCAAGTCAACAATAATCTGTAATTATACGAAAGCTTCAAACAGCCCTCCCTGTTGGGGTTAGATGACGGCCAATCAGCAAACTCACAATCCACGACGACCCAAACCTATATAGTCATCTCAGGTTTGTTTGTTTGTTTGTTGGTTGGTTTGTTGTTTAACTCTGCACTCAGCAATATTCCACCTGTATGACAACAGTCTGTAAATAATCATGTCTAGACCAGAAAATCCAGTGATTGACATCATGAGCATGGGGATAAGATAACATGCATCAACCAAGTCAGCGAGCATGACCACCCTATCCCGTTGGTCGCCTCTTATGGCAAGCATGGGTTGCTGAAGACCAATCTTCCCCAGGTCTTCCTGGGGTGTCATCTCATGACAAGCATGAAGTACTGGAGACCAAGCAGGAAGCAATGTCAATGTTGATATTATAATGGTATAAATTGCCTTACCTTAGCTTTTCATCCCATGTGAAATTCAACCAAATGTCATCTGCAAACAACAAAAGTTGATATATGTCTTGTACAATCATATGCAAAAATATCTTAAATTCTGAAAATGGTACTAGTCATACATGAAGATTGCACAAGACTGGCCAGAGATTGCACAACACTAGTGGGAGATTGCACAAGACTACTGGGAGATTGGACAAGACTACTGGGAGATTGAATAAGACTGACAAATGGTTGCACAAGACGGGCCTGGGAGATTGCACAAGACAAGTGGACAATTGCACAAGACTACTTGGAGATTGAATAGGACTGACAAATGGTTGCACAAGACGGGCCTGGGGGATTGCACAAGACAACTGGACAATTGCACAAGACTACTTGGAGATTGAATAGGACTGACCAATCGTTGCACCAAAAAGTGCCAAGGCACGCTGAAGGTTTCCAAGAGCATCGCTCACTCCTAATTACATATAGAATACTTCATTATAATTAAATTATGCTTCTAGTAACTTCACTGCAATACCTAAACACACATTATCTTCAGACAGGAAAAAAACCATCACTCAATAACAAGACAAGACTTCAATCTGATTCCAATCATATCAGGGAGCTTGATCCTTGGAATATAACAAAGTTAGTCTCCTGGAGTCGTCAAGTCCTGCCCACATTCAGCAGCCATTGTGATTATCTGATCCCTAATTTTGTTGACTCAAACATCGAGCATGTTGTATTCAAATTTCTCCCTCCTTCTACATAGGTCACAAGTTACTGTTGTATTCACAATAGGGTTGACCAAATAATGATTTCTCCCTCCTTTAACAATCACGGTTAATTGGTCTCAGGCTGCTGTTGTATTCACAACAGGGTTGACCAAATAATGATTTCTCCCTCCTTTAACTATCATGGTTAATAGGTCTCAGGTTGCTGTTGTATTCACAACAGGGTTGACCAAATAATCATTTCTCCCTCCTTCAACAATCATGGTTAATAGGTCTCAGGTTGCTGTTGTATTCACAACAGGGTTGACTGAATAATGATTTCTCCCTCCTTTAACAATCACGGTTAATAGGTCTAAGGTTGCTGTTGTATTCACAACAGGGTTGACCAAATAATGATTTCTCCCTCCTTTAACAATCACGGTTAATAGGTCTAAGGTTGCTGTTGTATTCACAACAGGGTTGACTAAATAATAATTTCTCCCTCCTTTAACAATCACGGCTAATAGGTCTCAGGTTGCTGTTGTATTCACAACAGGGTTGACCAAATAATGATTTCTCCCTCCTTTAACAATCATGGTTAATGGGTCTCAGGTTGCTGTTGTATTCACAACAGGGTTGACCAAATAATCATTTCTCCATCCTTTAACAATCAAGGTTAATAGGTCTCAGGTTGCTGTTGTATTCACAACAGGGTTGACCAAATAATGATTTCTCCCTCCTTTAACAATCACGGTTAATAGGTCTCAGGTTGCTGTTGTATTCACAACAGGGTTGATCAAATAGTGATTTCTCCCTCCTTTAACAATCACGGTTAATAGGTCTCAGGTTGCTGTTGTATTCACAACAGGGTTGATCAAATAATGATTTCTCCCTCCTTTAACAATCACAGTTAATAGGTCTCAGGTTGCTGTTGTATTCACAACAGGGTTGATCAAATAATGATTTCTCCCTCCTTTAACAATCACGGTTAATGGGTCTCAGGTTGCTGTTGTATTCACAACAGGGTTGACTAAATAATGATTTCTCCCTCCTTTAACAATCATGGTTAATGGGTCTCAGGTTGCTGTTGTATTCACAACAGGGTTGATCAAATAATGATTTCTCCCTCCTTTAACAATCATGGTTAATAGGTCTCAGGTTGCTGTTGTATTCACAACAGGGTTGATCAAATAATGATTTCTCCCTCCTTTAACAATCACGGTTAATGGGTCTCAGGTTGCTGTTGTATTCACAACAGGGTTGACTAAATAATGATTTCTCCCTCCTTTAACAATCATGGTTAATGGGTCTCAGGTTGCTGTTGTATTCACAACAGGGTTGACCAAATAATGATTTCTCCCTCATTCAATAATCACGGTTAATAGGTCTCAGGTTGCTGTTGTATTCACAACAGGGTTGACCAAATAATGATTTCTCCCTCCTTTAACAATCACGGTTAATGAGTCTCAGGGTGCTGTTGTAATCACAACAGGGTTGACCAACGTTTCTCCCTCCTTTAACAATCACGGTTAATAGGTCTCAGGTTGCTGTTGTATTCACAACAGGGTTGACCAAATAATGATTTCTCCCTCCTTTAACAATCACGGTTAATGGGTCTCAGGTTGCTGTTGTATTCACAACAGGGTTGACTAAATAATGATTTCTCCCTCCTTTAACAATCACGGTTAATGAGTCTCAGGTTAATGTTGTATTCACAACAGGGTTGACTAAATAATGATTTCTCCCTCCTTTAACAATCATGGTTAATAGGTCTCAGGTTGCTGTTGTATTCACAACAGGGTTGACCAAATAATGATTTCTCCCTCCTTTAACAATCACGGTTAATGGGTCTCAGGTTGCTGTTGTATTCACAACAGGGTTGATCAAATAATGATTTCTCCCTCCTTTAACAATCAAGGTTAATAGGTCTCAGGTTGCTGTTGTATTCACAACAGGGTTGACCAAATAATGATTTCTCCCCCCTTCAACAATCATGAGTGAGTGAGTGAGTTATAATTTTACATCGCATCGGCAATATTGCCGCCATATCGCGATGAGAACAAATTGATTATAATAAAATTTCTGTCGTCAAAGGACAGTAAAACAGTAGGTAATTATCACAGTGTAGACATAAAACTTACCTGGGCAATAGTAAAACAAAGACGTTTTCAGTATATGAGTTATAAGAAAGTAAAACCTGGCTAGAGACCACTGGCGACCATCAACAATCATGGTTAATGGGTCTTAAGTTGCTATTGTATTCACAACTGTTTAAGGTTTGACTAAATAATGATTTCTCCCTCCTTCAACAATCATGGTTAATGGTTTGTAGCCACATCAAAATAATATATGTTTTTAGGAACCTACCAGTCATATCATTCATTTATTAAATCTATCACATTTCACAATATCTGAAATACATATTTCATTTCAATTTATCCTAGTTTATCTTTTTTGGTTAATGGTTCTTATTTTGTTGTAATATTTACAACAGGGATGACTAAATAATGATTTCTCCCTCCTTCTCTCTCTTGGTTGCTGGCAAATGGCAACAGAAATTACTTTCAATGATTATATATCCAAATCTTGACAACTTGCTTCTACAGTTGTGCTAATATAATATATAGCATGCAAAAACTAAATCTTTTAAAATTACATATTGTAAGCATATGAGCAAATCAACTTATCACAGCTCCTTACAAAATCTGAAAAACTTCCACATCAATTTTTTTATGACAACATTTGCAAGACTCAGTTCATAAAATAATTTAGCCAACTTCCTTACATAAAAATTGAGAAGTAAGAAACGTGAGACACCATTGAGGCCAAATTCAAATAAATCTCTCGTAAACATGCATAAAAATAATCATTACTTAAGCCGTTTTAAAACAAATTGCAATAAAATTCTTTTTTACATTCCGGCTCTGCAATAAGATGAAAAGAGAGCTCTAAGGCTTCCGTACTTAATGTTGAAGACTCCAGTTCACAAGGAACAACAAGTACTGGGACTTCATAACTCTTAATGTAAACACAACAGGAAGTTTAACCTCAAACCTCTACCCCATGCTCCAACAAGTGATAAACAATATCACATGCAAATAACACCCACATCAATCTGAACACGCCAAACTCATTCCTATAAAATAATTTACTGTTTTTTCTCAAGTTTTGTCGACAAAAAACAAAACAGCTCTGTTGAAGCATCGTTTGTTTTCGTTCAGTCAGTGACATATATGTTACAGCAATACCTTCCGTTTCTCTTTCAGGCTAACAAACCTACACACACCACCGCCACTACGCTTTTTCACAAACTATTTAGTCAAATACTTGCTTCAGAATAAAAAACACATTAGCCAGCAATAAAGTCAAAGATCGGGTTTAAAATGATAATAAAATGTCTCCGCAGGCGATGGGTATTCGACTCGCTCAAGCATGGCAACACTCACGATATGCACTTGTCATACAGTGTGCCATTAATCTCGATAACATCTTCATCCACTTCTTTCATATTTGACTTTATATATTTGTTCTGTTATCCTTGTTTATCTAGCCACTCATTTCATAACTAATAAAATTGTGAGATCATTGAGTGAAATTTTACACCAGCTTAATATTTGTTTATTTGTTTGTCGTTTAACGCCGCACTCAGCAATACTCCAGCTACATGATGGCGGTCTGTGAATAATCAAGTCTGGACCAGACAATCCAGTGATTGACATCATGAGCATCGATCTACCCAATTGGGTTACGATGACATGCATCAACCAACTCAGTGAGCCTGACAACCCGATCCCGTTAGTCGCCTCTTACGGCAAGCATAGTCGCCTTTTACGGCAAGCATGGGTTGCTGAAGACCTATTCTACCCCGGATCTTCACGGGTCACATCAGCAACTTACAGTACGAAGTTGGTGGTTGCTTTTTAATTTGTATGAGCTTTATAATTTATTGGCAACTTGTTTGAAGTCGGGTTAGTTTTTGTTTTCACCACATTTTTTTACAGGACTTTACATGAAGTTTATCTGTCATGGCTGGTGGTATTGCATCAGGCTTCCAAATGTGGATGTTCTTTACCTTGTTTTGAGTGAGTGAGTGAGTTAATATTTAATGTCACACCATCAGTATTTCAGCCATATCGTGATACCTTGTTTTGAGTAATATAGTGGAGCTTCCTGTAAGTTTGGACCAGATAGACTTGTGGTCGACAGAAAAGAACTAATTATGTATTAATCTGGGGGGAAAAGAGTGAGTGAGTGAGTGAGTGAGTGAGTGAGTGAGTGAGTGAGTGAGTTGGGTTTAACGCCGCTTTTTAACAGTTTTCCAGTTATATCACAGTTGTCAGCTTAATGTGGGAGGAAAGCCCAAAATGATGCAGGTATGGGACGTTTACCACTTCGGTGAAACCCACGAGCAAGGGCATGGTGCTGACAAACCTAGAAACATAATCAGAGTGAACCGGGATTCGAACCAACAGTCATATGTTTCTGGCATGCCCAATGGATGCAAATCTGCACAGCGAATCGGGGCCCTTAGACGACTGGGCTCCCTGTGCCCCTGATACTTTTAGACGTTATTCATTTTCCCGTTTCCTATTCCTGTCCATTTCTCAAATCATAAATCATACAAATACTAGTATCCTCACAACTTATTCCATCCTGTCTATTATTCCCCCATTTCCCCGTGGACAGATCAACCATATCACACTCCACACTCCCATCATTCCCTCCAAATTAGAAACAAGCCATTTTTATCATTTTTTATCATTTTTAACACGATCCGAAGTCTTTCCTTAAACCTCTTCTCCTTGCATCCTAAATTTGAAAACCTGAAATGACCTTAAACATGTCTACATCTTCCTTCTTTCACCACTTCCTCAAAATGGCTTTCACCCTTTCACCCTTTCACCATATTCAGCCTAAATTCCATGTTTCAATGAAAACATATCAGTTGTCATTCATCCCCCCTCCCTGGCTCTACCTCCCCTCCATCCCCCCTTCCCTCCAAGAGCAATTTCCTGTCATTTTCCACTCCCACTCACAAAATCGTCATCGGAATTATTTTCAAAATATTTATCCACCCCATAGCTCCCCTATGGGACCCGCATCAATCCCGCGTTATCGTAACCCAATCCACAAGTTTCAATGTGCTAATGTACTACGGTGTAATCCTGTCGCTTCGCCAAGTTCCACTTCCCACTGTACGTTACAACCAAACCACAACGCTAAGTCAATTCAAGGGAGATTACACATCTTTGATTTTTTCCATTTATTTTTTCAAATATTCAAATATTTTCCTTGTGTTGCAATGACTTTCACATCTGTTCCCATATGGCTTCATTCAACATGGCCGCCTCCAAACACATGCTCCTTTGAAAAGCGTATCTTATGCTTTTCTACAGCTTAAAACTGTAAACCATTGAAAATACAAAGAGGCCATACTCGGATTTAGTTTTGTCCATGTTTTTTAATCATCATCAGCGTAAAATGTTGTTCCGCCTTCTCACCACCTGGCGTATGAATATCACAGATGTAGTCCCTGCGACAATCATTAGTGCTATCATGCACACTCCTGTGCAACGGATTCCCGCAGCTTGCCGGCAGTTGCTTGTACGGACCGGTTTTTAATACAGACTCTTACATAAGTTTTCTCTGTTTTCATTACTTCCGTTTACGTGGCGGAACTGAAGATCGTCGAGCCATCAGACGAGTGGAGATATCGGAGGTCACGGTATCACCACGTATGTGAAGTCGTAGATATGATGGCACCGTGCGATAACCTCTCCAGATTCCATGTCCAGACAAGACATGATGCTGATGAAACACTCCAGATGTTTTGATTTGGTTTGTTGTTTTATGCCGCACTCAGCAATATTCCAGCTATATGACGGCGGTCTGTAAATAATCGAGTCTGGACCAGACAATCCAGTGTTTTACATCATGAACATCGATACACGCAATTGGGATCGATGACATGCATCAACCAAGTCAGCAAGCCTGACCATCTGATCCCATTAATCGCCTCTTACGACAAGCATGGTTGGTTTCCTTTTACGGCAAGCATGGTCACCTTTTACGACAAGCATGGTCGCCTTTTATGGCAAGCATACTCCAGATGTACTGCTTAAGTAGAATACAGCTTTGTTGGACTGCAGCCTGTAAAGGATCTAGTCTGGACCAGATAAACTAGTGATTGAAAGCATGAGTAACGATACAACCCATCAATATTCCTGATGTAGGACTGCGGCCTGCAAAGGATCTAGTCTGGACCAGATAAACCAGTGACTGAAAGCATGAGTAATAATCCATCCCATCAATATTCCTGATGCATAGATATTCCAGCTATATGACGGCGGTCTGTAAATAATCGAGTCTGGACCAGACAATCCAGTGATTAATATCATGAGCATCGATCCATGCAATTGGGATCGATGACATGTATCAACCAAGTCAGCGAGCCTGACCACCCGATCCCGTTAGTCGCCTTTAAACGGCAAGCATGGGTTGCTGAAGACTTATTCTACCCAGGAATCTTCACGGGTAGCTTAAGCATTGAGGACTCGTTTCGAATCATAGTCATCAAAAGCTACTCAAAGACACCCATGCACATTCAACTCATAGTCAAGTCTTCAGACAGTAGGAACTTGAACATCGGAAACAATTACCCAGACACCACTGTTCAAATCATCAGTCTCATTGGCCCCGCTCGACAAAGTGATCCTAGCGCTACGACTGTCGTAAGTCTGAGTAAGTATGGGAGTTACGATCCTCTTAGTGCTAAGATGGCTTTGTAGAACAGCACTCTGGATTAGAGTTGGTATTTGGGTGTTAATGACAGTCTGTAATTTAATGATTGATTCCAGAATGTTTGTTTGTTGTTCAATGTCACACTCAGCAATATTCAGGGTTTTAGTCAGCAGTCTGTAAATAATCAAGTCTAGACCAGGCAGTCCAGTGATTGACTTCATGAGCACTGATCTACGCAATCAGAATATGATGACATGCATCAAACAAGTCACTAAGCATGACAACCTGATCTCGGTAGTCGCCTCTTACCACAAGCATCGGTTGCCGAAGACCAATTCTAACCCAGATCTTAATACATCAAGCTTCTGAATACTTCATAACTATGTATAAAAAGACAAAACCAACAAGAGTTTGCCACTAACGTGGCTATATCCCCCGCCCCTGTTGTAGAATTTATGACATAATTAAATCTAAACAAACCCTAACCTTTTTTAACCGAGGTGGAACTTGTCATGGAAATTGTAAAAAAAGATGAGTTTGGAACCTAAGTCCATCTTGTTGCCATGGAAACATAAAAAATAAAAATTTCTAAAATTTCTACATAGCAAAAGGCACCAGTTCAGTATGTACCTGACAGACCTGCAAAGTTTGATGAAAAAATATTGAACGGTTTATGAGTTATGCTCCGGAAACGAAACGTGACGGACAGACGGACGGACAGAGCCTGTTTCTATGTCCCAACTTTGTTGGGCGGGGGATAAAAAACAACAATAATAGGATCTCTACCCGTCATCTGATAAGGCAGACCTTCTTACATTCTCAAAACGTGTGGCCATGGAGACGGATGCCTTGAATATGGTATATAAATATTTAGCCAATAAATCTGCTAAAACGTATCACTGACTATTAAACACTTGTTCAATAATTATCCCTGTATCATCTAAAACTGGCCTCCACAGGAAATATCAGGACAGAGAACAAGCAATCTCTCCAAGGATAAATTGCATCACACTGCTTGCAGACCATTGTGACATCACAATCAAATGATGTCACTAATCTCTCTGCCACTGAGGCTGGTTAGCTTTTCTTTGTACACTCAAGTGCTGGATATTACTGTTTACAAACTGAAGAAGTTGGAAGAATGGTGTTGGATGGTAATTAGAATCTCACACTCGTGTCTTTTGATATTCAACGTCAACGTTGATGGGAGCGCCACACAGGGTAACAACAAGTACCATCTTTTAACGTCTTTTGGTATGACGCGGCTGGGGATCGAAACCGTGGACCTTCCGCTCTCCGGGCAGACGCTCTACCACTAGACCACGGAGGCGGTCCTTCTGCATTTGAAGTCGCCACTTCCCTTCATGTTAATTGTTTAAACGCGGACTACTTCTGGAACAAACTTAATCAGATAATGCTGGGTTTAATTTCCCTCCCGCTGTTTTAACAAACTTTCACTTCATAAAAATTACTTCAACTTTTTATCATGACACAAAAATATAATTGGCTTCATAATAATTTGCTAGAAATTCCATCAAACTGTTTAAAAGTCATGTGCAACCTCATCACCGTGTCTACATCACTTTTAAACAGTTTGATGTAATTTGTAGATAGTTTCCCGCTTATTATAATTTTGTGTTATGATAAAATGGTGCAGTCATTTTTCTAAATGCATGTAATCTGCAGCTCATACAACTTCATAACAATTAGATTCTCATTTCATCAACCAGGGTAATCCAATTCCTATTTAAGGTCAACGGTAAACGAACAGACTTCAACATTCAAAAAGGCCCAGCAATCAAGAAAATAAGCCAATCTTCACAGTCGGGCTTTTTAACCGCGCTCCCCATTTTATAAAATTACCTCGTGGGGTTTCATGCGTTTTCAGGTTGTTTAAGTGGAGGATATATATACAATTCCTGTTAGTTTAAGAGGTTTCAAACACCTCTTTAGAATCTTGAGTCCTATCAAACCATCATGCCATCATCATTAGCAACCTGGTCGTAAGCCATCGAATCTATTTCACATTAAAGACAGACATTTACTGTTTGTGGTAATAGCACGGCGCTTAGACTATCTACTCAGACCTTGCGCATCAGCGGGGTAGAGACGAGTTCCCTGGCTGAACTATATCAAAAATAGATTTAACCTCCATATCAGTCAAAGACGTGTCGATTATCAATGAAGGCGAGTCACCAAGTCATTAGGGCTCCTGTGAGATGTTTAATCATATCTCCTCCGCTGATTGGCATCGTTGGGAAATTCATAAACATAGGCCGCAAATGTCTCCCTTCTTCCATCGTAACGCTAAGAATGCCATTTCCGTTCAACAAAGCAGTTTATGTTTAATCCGATTACCTTTGACTCGGGTGGAGCCGACTGATGGCAGGTAGCATGGGGAGTGGGACGACTGGACGATGGAGCCCAGCAGTCCAAGCATATGGAAACCCATTGGCTCTTTGATGCCACAAGTCTTTGAAAAATGGTAACGCCAGGATCCCTTATCCCGCTTTTGTCGGCACAGTGTGGCCATTTTTCAAAATTATAGAGATTTAACCTCTCTCATTTTTGAGAGGAAACATATTAATCATTTTGAGAGAGCCCTGCAGAGAAGAGGGTTGGGTGAAGGTGTGAGGGTGGGGGTGGGGGTGGGAGACTGGGGTCGGGGTCGGGGGTAGGGGGGGGTAGGGATGGGGGACTGATCCACAGCTTCAACTCGCTTCACTCTGAAAGAACACGATGAAGGGAAGAACATACAAACTTGATCACCTCAGTCAGGAACACACAGCTCTTATCTAGCCTGGGTTTGCGGAGTTTGCCGAATATAAGTTAATGTTCATTTGGCTGTGATCACTGATTACTACGATCCCTGATTACTTTCATCCACTATGGACCTGCTGACCCTAAAGTGTCCAGAGTCATCCCACTCCCACTCTGTGATTAATTCCTTGGATGTTCCTTGTACCGAGCAACCCTCAGCCTACGTACCCCTCCCTGAGTCCTGTGTGAGCTCAACAGAGGCAAGTTCTATATGTAACAAACAACACGAGCATTTCCCCACAACCACTGCTTTAATGCCTTGCAAAGAAACTGCACTGAAGCCACATAACTATATCATTGAAGCCACATAACTGTACCACTGAAGCCACATAACTATACCATTGAAGCCACATAACTATACCACTGAAGCCACATAACTATACCACTGAAGTTATATAATTATACCACTGAAGCCACATAACTATACCACTGAAGCCACATAACTGTACCACTGAAGCCACATAACTATACCATTGAAGCCACATAACTATATCACTGAAGCCACATAACTATACAATTGAAGCCACATAACTATACCACTGAAGCCACATAACTATACCACTGAAGCCAAATAACTATACCACTGAAGCCACATATGGAATCCCAGACAAAATCCCTGACAAATTCCTGAACATCAAGGAAACACTGTCACTGTTACAATCTCTCCGGCACAATATCACTGAACTTTAATTCCAATATCATAGAAAAGCTCTCAACGTCACTGACAAGCTCCCCAACACAATACCACTGAACTTACTACACACCACATCAACATTCTTTTGTAAATGTGTCCTTCCTACCATCGGGAATCCGGTATAACATATTCCAATTCCTGGAGCCATAGCCACTATTATTGCTGGATCAGCAGGCACTGCATAATAACAAAATGGTGGACATTAACAGAACGAGCATTATGGCCGTGGTGGCGGACATGTTACCTTACCATGACAAAACACCCATCATGTCTACATGAGCGACTGGGTCCCTCGTAAATCTTAATGGGAGCCAGGGACAAAGCTAGGACCATCCATTAAGCTGAGGTAGTCTCTTATCACTGTCAGTTACAGATCAGCCTGCATAATACCCTCCACTGGACTCAGAAGACAGGTGAAGAGCACTTAATTCAAAAAGAAAACTTTTATATTTTATATTTCAATTGTTAGACCACAGATGTTTTTTTTCAAATTTCGATTTAACAGTTTTTATTTTATTTTATTCAATATAACACTTTTTTTCATTTTTTTTCGATATAACACATTTAATTTTTTTCCATATAACACTTTTTATTGTATTCTTTCTGATTTAACACTTTTTATTTTATTTTATTCAATGTAACACATTTTATCTTATTCAATATAACACCTTTTAGTTTAGTTTATTCAATATAAAACTTTTTAGTTTATTCATTTCGGTATAACACTTTTTATTTAATTTTTTTCGATATAACACTTTTTATTTTATTTTGTTCAATATAACACTTTTTATTATTTTTTTCCGATGTAACACTTTCTATTTTATTTCTTTCGATATAACACTTTGTATTCTGAATAAATTGCCATGGTTTTACAATACAATCCCTACATACCTTCATATTCCTGGGATATAGGGATTGTAATGTGAAACCAAGGAGACTTTATACAGCTGTTAACAGAGAGTCCATATAGCTATATATAAACACTGTTTATCAATACCTTATTAACAGAGAGACTTTATACAGCTGTATATCAACACTGTTTATCAATATCTTAGTAACAGGGAGACTACATATAGCTGTATATTAACACTGTATCTTAGTAATCATTTCAGAACTGAAGAATAAAACATTCCTCTCTTTATTCAACCTTGGAAGCAGTCCCAGTGTGTCTGCATTGACAGCCAAGCATACATGTCCTGACACCAAGCATACATGTCCTGTCACCAAGCATACATGTCCTGACACCAAGCATACATGTCCTGTCACCAAGCATACATGTCCTGACACCAAGCATACATGTCCTGTCACCAAGCGTACATGTCCTGACACCAGGAAGACATGTCCTGACACAAAGCATACATGTCCTGACACCAAGCATACTTGTCCTGACACCAAGCATACATGTCCTGTCACCAAGCATACATGTCCTGACACCAAGCACACGTCCTGACACCAAGCATACATGTCCTGACACCAGGCATACATTTCCTGTCATCAAGCATACATGTCCTGACACCAAACATACATGTCCTGACACCAAGCATACATGTCCTGACACCAAGCACACGTCCTGACACCAGGCATACATGTCCTGACACCAAGCATACATGTCCTGTCACCAAGCATACATGTCCTGACACAAAGCACACATGTCCTGACACCAAGCACCTGCCTACATCTAAGTCCCGAAATCATGGACCGGGTGTTTATTACCCTAGATCATGTATTCATGAATCTGGTTGTGTTCTCCTTGCTGTCAAATCCTGCCATCAACGGCAATAACACAACGCCATAAAGAGGCCAGCATATCTCTGTGGCAGTTCCCCAGCAATTCCCCACAAAGAGGTACTTGGTATAGGCTTTAACTAACACTCGCTTACAAGGCAGAGTAAACATCCACACCGCCTCACGACCATGAAACATTGACAGCTCAATGGAGTTGATAAACTGCAAGACCAATTGTGGCTAAATGTGTTTGATCTGAGGTCCCTCTCTTTGACTGTAATGTCCCCGAGCCTTTACAGGTCAACTCCTTGAGTGAGTGAGTGAGTGAGTGAGTGAGAGGGAGGGAGGGAGTGAGGGGATGGGTTTAAGTAAGTGAGTGAGTGAGTGGGAGGGAGGGAGAGAGGGAGGGAGGGGTTGGGTGTAAGTGAGTGAGTGAGTGAGTGAGAGGGAGGGAGGGAGGGAGGGAGGGAGGGAGGGAGGGAGGGGTTGGGTGTAAGTGAGTGAGTGAGTGAGTGGGAGGAAGGGAGGGAGGGAGGGGTTGGGTGTAAGTGAGTGAGTGAGTGGGAGGGAGGGAGGGATGGGTTGGGTGTAAGTGAGTGAGTGAGTGAGTGGGAGGGAGGGAGGGAGGGGGTAGGTGGGTGTAAGTGAGTGAGTGAGTGGGAGGGAGGGAGGGGGTAGGTGGGTGTAAGTGAGTTAGTGGGAGGAAGGGAGGGAGAGAGGGGTTGGGTGTAAGTGAGTGAGTGAGTGGGAGGAAGGGAGGGAGAGAGGGGTTGGGTGTAAGTGAGTGAGTGAGTGAGTGGGTGTAAGTGAGTGAGTGAGTGGGTGAGAGGGAGGGAGGGAGGGAGGGGTTGGGTGTAAGTGAGTGAGTGAGTGGGAGGAAGGGACGGAGGGAGGGAGGGAGGGGTTGGGTGTAAGTGAGTGAATGAGAGAGTGGGAGGGAGGGACGGACGGAGGGAGGGAGGGGTTGGGTGTAAGTGAGTGAGTGAGTGGGAGGGAGGGAGGGAGGGAGGGGTTGGGTGTAAGTGAGTGAGTGAGTGGGAGGAAGGGAGGGAGGGGTTGGGTGTAAGTGAGTGAGTGAGTGGGAGGAAGGGAGGGAGGGGTTGGGTGTAAGTGAGTGAGTGAGTGGGAGGGAGGGAGGGAGGGAGGGGTTGGGTGTAAGTGAGTGAGTGAGTGGGAGGGAGGGAGGGAGGGAGGGGTTGGGTGTAAGTGAGTGAGTGAGTGGGAGGAAGGGAGGGAGGGGTTGGGTGTAAGTGAGTGAGTGAGTGGGAGGGAGGGAGGGAGGGAGGGGTTGGGTGTAAGTGAGTGAGTGAGTGGGAGGAAGGGAGGGAGGGGTTGGGTGTAAGTGAGTGAGTGAGTGGGAGGAAGGGAGGGAGGGGTTGGGTGTAAGTGAGTGAGTGAGTGGGAGGAAGGGAGGGAGGGGTTGGGTGTAAGTGAGTGAGTGAGTGAGTGAGTGGGAGGGAGGGGTTGGGTGTAAGTGAGTGAGTGAGTGAGTGAGTGGGAGGGAGGGAGGAAGGGGGTAGGTGGGTGTAAGTGAGTGAGTGAGTGAGGTTTCACACTGTTTTAACCACTACCTGCTCTACTCAAGCTGGAAACAACAAGAACAAGCCACCCATATCCACCCTTTGAAACAACAATACGAGGCAGTGTGAGAAATTAAAAGGGGTTCCATTGTCCTGCACCTTCCTGCACCTCCAGTTTTAACATTACGCTAATGATAAACACTGGTTGCTATCAGTAGACCATTCAACACACAATGCCTACAAAATATTTTTCTTTATCTAAACCTTACTAAAATCTGTTCACTAGTGTGTGTGTTTTTTTGGGGGGGCCCCAGTTATCTGAGGCGCTACAAATGCCTGTGCAGAGTTGCATCCCTTGGCAACACCAGAAACCAATGATCGTAGATTTGGCTGAATCCCAGTTCGTCCTGATTACATGTTTTGGTTTCTTAGCACCATACCCATGCTCATGCGCTTCACCAAATTATTTGATAGGTTTTGCCAAAGCGGTAAACGTCTAAGACCTACATCACCGTGTGTTTCCTCCCCCGATCAAGCTGACATGCTGACTGGAATACTGTTCAAAGTGTTCGAAAATAAAACCTCACTTATGCACGATGAAGAATGTTTTCCAAGTTTTAGGTCTTCCTTTTTTTTAAATCAACAGCTCCAAGCAGTGATGAGATGTTCCAAATAATCTGCGACCATCACAGACCTCCTACAACATATCGTTTACACTGTTAATAGTACTTAGATGTGTTTTGAAAAGAGTTGAACCAACGGCCGGCCTCACGGTATGTGAGCGTATGGATAACTCGTTATGGCATGAAAACACCCTTTACATCAGAATATCTGATAATTTCTCATTTCTCATATTCAGGTTTAATATCCGGGAAGCAAGGGGCAATTAATTAATGCGCAATATACGCAACGAGTTAGGCAATCAAATGCAGTTTTCATCACAAACAGCTGTTGAAGAACACATACTTAGACTTCAAACATATCAAATATGAAATATTATCAAACTTTTAACCAGTTATACACTGAGAAAGGTGAAAATCATTATCCCCTGTCAAAATACTAAGCCATGAAAGATATTAATGTCTCGCGTTGCATGCTGTTTTCCCAACGCCTTAAAAGAAGTTATCGAAGGCTCGGAAAAATATGATAAGCAGTCAGTCTGAGTGCACACCTGTTAGTGCTGTTAAATATTTTCAGCTCACTGGCTTCTTATAGATACTGTTTTCAATCATATTTTCAAATCGCTCGTAAACTTTTCATCATCGTGCATGCAATAAGGCGATTAATACAGAAGGAATTCAAGCAATTCAGAACTGGATTATTAACTTCCTCTAAATGAAGATTTTGGGTATCTTTTCAATCCATATTTCTCCTGACAGAAAAGCTCCCTTCACAAAACCAGGAACGCCTACTTTACAACGAAAACAGTGGCATTGTACGAAACCTCCCATCCGAGGAGGAATATTTTCTTTTTTCTTCACAAAAAGTCAAAAGGCATTTATGAGCCCTATTGAAAACCCTGAAGAGACCTGTTTAGAGAAACACTGTGAGGATCTCTTTAATGGTAACTTTATCCGAGAAGAAGCAGCCATTTTTCAACCTGTATTTGTCCCTTTAAGTCCAAACACATCTATTTTCCTTCCTCATTTGCAGTAAACTTCCTTAATTTCAAAACCTACATATTAAACTGTCTAAAGCTGAATAAACCCTGTCTTTGTGGGCAACAATCCTCTGCTAGTATTTCCCTAGCCACTAATGTCAGCCTCGCATTCGGATACTGTCTACCTAACTGCTAGTCTTAGTGGTCCGGTGCTACTCAGTCCTGAAGCGACAAGGGATGTGAAATCTTCTCACAAAAGATGAAAAGGGGGAGAGCTCAACCGAAAGTTTCCCCCAAGTCTTCGGTGATTAATGGCAAGCATCTAAGTCAGTGCTCCCAGTGAGCTCCAGCGGAGTCACCTATTATAGAGGGCTTCCATACCACGAGCCATTAGGCATTTAGGTCAGCCTCTAGCTATCCCTGTACAATCGCCATGCTAGCAAAACACAAACTGATCCATCGCTTCGGCCCTCTGATGTTTTTTGTTCAATAGCTTGCCCAGTACTGTTATAATTCACACAGAAAATTACAGTCTCCCCTTTGTGACACAAAAACAGCCACATTGTACTTTAAACATTTGATGTTACAAACTGCTAGTTGTGAAAGAAAATCTATTCCACAATCATATAACTTCTTTTGTAGTTTTCAGAGTGTTTTGGGTACAACAGTTTTGAACAGTATTTCAGTTATATCACGGCACGTTACTTTTACATGCTTTGAGTCTTAAATCTACAGAAACCTTTAGGGCCAGTTGTTTTTTTGTTTTTTATTGAGATTTTAAGGTTCTTACCAAGTTGAAATTTCAAGATAATGATCTTGATTTTAATTTCAAGATGTGTTGAAAGTTTAAGATGAAACTTGAAATTTCAGCTTAGTATCTTGAAATTTTAACTTGTTATCTTGAAATTTCAAGGTATAAAGTTGAAATTTTAAGATGCAAAGTTGAAATTTTAAGATGCAAAGTTGAAATTTCAAGATACTTACTTGAAATTTCAACTTAATATGGTCAAACTTCAAGATCATTATCTTGAAATTTCAACTTAGCATCTTGAAATGAAAAAAACAAATGGCCCTAAAAGGCTTCCGTACAAATCAGATAAACACATCCAAGTGAATGAGACTTAGCTTTTTTTGGTTTGTTGTTTAACGCCGCACTCAGCAATATTCCAACTATATGACGGCGGTCTGTAAATAATCGAGGCTGGACCAGACAATCCAGTGATTGACATCATGAGCATCATTCCACGCAATTGGGATACGATGACATGCATCAACCAAGTCAGCAAGCCTGACCCCCCCGATCCCGTTAGTTGCCTTTTACGACAAGCATGCGTTGCTGAAGACCTATTCTACCCCGGAATCTTCACGGGTTGAATGAGACTTAGCAGCAAGTTATGAAGATTTTGGAACACTGGTTGAATGTGGTCGGAAACCCTACAGTGGTGAAGGCTGGAAATATTTTGAATTTCGATAAACCCCCCAAAAAGTCAAAGAATATAAGGTCAAGAGTTTCATTCAAATTTACAGTTAATCAAGGGGAGATAACTACAAAAAACATTTCACTTAAATGTCTCACAAACCAAGGGTTACAGAAGTACAGATCTGTCTAAACTGAAGAGTGAGTGAGTGAGTTTGGTTTAACACCACTTTTAACAATCTTCCAGTTATATCGCGGAGTGTCAGCTTAATGTGGGAGGAAAGCCCGAAGTACTGCAGGCCTAAGGTGTTTACCACTTCGGTGAAACCCACGAGCACGGGTATGGTGCTGACAAACCTAGAAACATAATCGCGGCGAAGCGGGATTTGAACCCACAATCATAGGTTTCTGGTGTGCCCAAGGGACGCAACCGGGATTCAATCCTATGATGTTAGATATCTCAACTGAAGGAACAGCTGATCTTGTAGACTAACATTAATTTTAGTCTCTGAAATCTTATGTTACACAATATCCTTCTTGAAACTAAAAATATAAAAAAATCCCTATACTGATGTGGAACAGAGCTACCTTGAGCTAGCTAGAGTTGCTTTTGTATGCATTCCTAGATTATTATTTTTTCATAAAATAAATATATTCCACGGTCATGGTGCAGCACTACTGATCTTGGTACATGACTCAAAACAAATAAAACATGGATAGCACCAAGGGAAGACACCTTCAGTTGAGACAAGGACCCTGGTGACCTGTGTAAATGATGGGCACTTTTCTACCATGCTGCTAGCAGTATTGAAAGGTCCCTTCTCCCCATTCTGACTTGGCCAGGGAAAGTCCAGTCAGCCGTACATGTATAACTGAGCAACTCGTTACACTAAATGTTGAGGTGAAGTGAAATGGGGTTTAACGTCGCGTCCAAGATTATTGCACTTATATAGCGACGTGCATGCACGTGTGTGTGTTTGTGTGGCTGTTTGTACTAGTCCGGACTGATGCCGATTTATAATACTAGCTCACTGAGATACCAAGCCGCAGTTTAACATGAATACCCCACTCAGACACAGTATACTGACTCCGAGCCGACCAGTCCTTGTTTTAGCCCTTTAATGCCGAGCGCCAGACAGGGTAACAACAAGTACCATCTATTAACGTCTTTTGGTGTGTCGCGGCCGGGGATCGAACCCCAGACCTTCCGCTCTCCGTACTAGACCACGGAGGCGGTCACCAAATGTTTGAAGTCTTGGACAAATGGGCCAGCGGCCTCAGCCTGGAACGAAGCACCCAGTTATGTTTTGTTTCTTTGTTGTTTTCCAGCTACATGACAGCGGGTTTTTTACACTGCAATGATTGACATCATGAGCTTTGATTCACGCAATTGGAATACAATGACATGTATCAACCAGGTCAGCGAGCCTGACCACCCGATCCCCGTAGTCACGTCATACGAAAAGCATAGTCTCCTTTTACGGCAGGCATGGGTTGTTGAAGACCTATTCTACCCCGGATCTTAAATAAGGGGAGTCACAGGAAACATACAGTGAGTGAGTGAGTGAGTGAGTGAGTGAGTGAGTGAGTGAGTGAGTGAGTGAGTGAGTGAGTGAGTGAGTGAGTATGGTTTTACGCCGCTTTTAGCAATATTCCAGCAATATTCCAGCAATATCACGGCGGGGGACACCAGAAATGGGCTTCACACATTGTACCCATGTCGGGAATCGAACCCAGGTCTTCGGCGTGACGAGCGAACGCTTTAACCACTAGGCTACCCGACCGCCCCAGACCCTGGAGTGAGGTAGAGTATGTCACACTAAGTACCAAGAGTAAGCCATATCTCATTAGCGAATATTTTCATGTACTGCTGAGCACCTGCACAGTGACCCCTAAAGCTTCTTTTAACTCAGAGGGGACACGATTGAAAGATACAACACTCAATCCATATCTCTGCTATCAATCACTAATCTGTTTTTAATGACCCTAACTCATGTTTAAAATATGTTCTCCGACCATTCTAGATGAATATCATCCACTGCTCTTTATGCCTTTACAAATGTCAGAACTGAGGCTCTACAGGAAGCCTGTCTTCATCTATATGTCCACTCATCCCGTCTTCATCTACCTAAACTCATCTTCCCGCTCCCATCCACCTGTCCTCATCTACCCATTCCCATCCACCCATTCCGATCAACCCATCCCAATCCACCCGTCCTCATCCACTCGTCCTCATCTTCCCATCCTCATCTACCCATTCTCATCCGCCCGTCCCCATCCACCTGACCCTATCCACACATTCTCATCCACCCGTCCCCATCCACTCGTCCCCATCTATCCGTCCTCATCCACTCGTCCCCATCCACCCGTCCTCATCCACCCGTCCCCATCCACCTGACCCCATCCACCCATCCTCATCTACCCATCCTCATCCACCCGTCCTCACCCACCCGTCCCCATCCACCTGACCCCATCTACCCATCCTCATCCACTCGTCCCCATCCACCTGACCCCATCTACCCATCATCATCTACCCATCCCCATCCACCCATCCTCATCTACCCATCCTCATCTACCCATCCTCATCCACCCATCCCCATCCACCTGACCCCATCCACCCATCCTCATCTACCCATCCCCATCCACCCATCCTCATCCACTCGTCCCCATCCCTCCATCCTCATCCACCCTTCCTCATCCACCCATCCTCATCCACCCATCCTCATCCACTCGTCCCCATCCACCTGACCCCATCCACCCATCCCCATCCAGCCGTCCTCATCCACCCATCCTCATCCACCCATCCTCATCCACCCGTCCCCATCCACCTGACCCCATCTACCCATCCTCAAACACTCGTCCCCATCCACCCATCCTCATCTACCCATCCCCATCCAGCCGTCCTCATCCACCCATCCTCATCTACCCATCCTCATCCACCCATCCTCATCTACCCATCCTCATCCACCCATCCTCATCCACTCGTCCCCATCCACCTGACCCCATCCACCTGACCCATCTACCCATCCTCATCCACTCGTCCCCATCTACCCATCCTCATCTACCCATCCCCATCCACCCATCCTCATCTACCCATCCTCATCCACCCATCCTCATCCACCCATCCTCATCTACCCATCCTCATCCACCCATCCTCATCCACTCGTCCCCATCCAGCCGTCCTCATCCACCCATCCTCATCCACCCGTTCTCATCTAACCGTCCCCATCCAACCATCCTCATCCACTCGTCCCCATCCACCCATCCTCATCCACCCGTCCTCATCCACCCATCCTCATCCACCCGTCCTCATCCACCCATCCCCATCCAGCCGTCCTCATCCACCTGACCCCATCCACCCGTCCCCATCCACCTGACCCCATCCACCCGTCCCCATCCTTCTGACCCCATCCTACCATCCTCACCCACCTGACCCCATCCATCCGTCCCCATCCAACTGACCCCATCCACCCTACCCCATCCACCTTTCCCCATCCACCTGACCCCATCCACCCATCCCCATCCACCTGACCCCATCCACCCATCCCCATCCACCTGACCCCATCCACCCGTCCCCATCCACCTGACCCCATCCACCCGTCCTCATCCACATGACCCCATCCACCCGTCCTCATCCACTTGTCCCCATCCACCCATCCTCATCTACTCGTCCCCATCCACCCGTCCTCACCCACTTCTCCCCATCCACTTGTCCTCATCCACCCATCCTCATCCACCTGTCCCCATCCACCCGTCCCCATCCACCTGATCCCATCTACACATCCTCATCCACTCATCCCCATCCACCCATCCCCATCCACATGACCCCATCCTCATCCACCCAGCCTCATCCACCCGGCCTCATCCACCCACCCTCATCCACCCATCCCCATCCACATGACCCCATCCTCATCCACCCGGCCTCATCCACCCAGCCTCATCCACCTGTCCTCATCTACCCATCCACCCGTCCTCATCCACCTGTCCTCATCTACCCATCCACCCGTCTTCATCTACCAGTCTACCTGTATCTACCAACCTGTCCTTCTCTCTACTCTCTAATGAATGAATGAATGAATGAATGAACGAATGAATGAATGAATGAATGAATGACCCTTTCCCTGGAGCGGACTATGGAGACTTGGATGTCCACAGCCTGGCTGTTGTAGCAGGCATGAGCAGGCAGTAACTGTCAGTGGAGTGTGTACTTCTCCCTGTGTCACCTACTTGCCAGGGGCTAAGAACACCTCAACAGCCATTAAACTGTCCAACTCTCACACAACACACACACCTCCTGGTCCTGGGGTTCACACAGGCTCAAGAGCTCCGGTCATACAAAATAAAACCACAATGATCTGTAGCTCACCTGAATTTGTTGGGAATATTTGTAATTTAAGTGGATTTTAGTCACAGAGAAAACTTGCAGACCTGTTAACCATCAAAACTTATAGAATGAACATTTTTGTTACTCTGAAACTCCCTAAGGGACTGATATATGATAAAATTAGGGTCACACCAGGAGTGTTTGTTCATTAATAGCTTGCTCTAGACAATAGTACTGGGCACGCTAGAAATTATCCAAAGAAATAGTGTTCTGAAAAAAAGTATTGTTTGGTTAAAAATAATTGTGTTTTGAATCAGAGTAAGGAATAGAACTCTAGAAAATCACTACAACCACCCCCACTTCCTTCCCAAACATTCCACCAACCAACCCTCCCTCTATCCCAAACATTCCACCAACCAACCCTCCCTCTATCCCAAACCTTCCACCAACCAACCCTCCCTCTATCCCAAACCTTCCACCAACCAACCCTCCCTCTATCCCAAACCTTCCACCAACCAACCCTCCCTCTATCCCAAACATTCCACCAACCAACCCTCCCTCTATCCCAAACATTCCACCAACCAACCCTCCCTCTAACCCAAACCTTCCACCAACCAACCCTCCCTCTATCCCAAACATTCCACCAACCAACCCTCCCTCTATCCCAAACATTCCACCAACCAACCCTCCCTCTATCCCAAACATTCCACCAACCAACCCTCCCTCTATCCCAAACCTTCCACCAACCAACCCTCCCTCTATCCAAAAACTTCCACCAACCAACCAACCCTCTATCCCAAACATTCCACCAACCAACCCTCCTTCTATCCCAAACATTCCAACAACCAACCCTCCCTCTATCCCAAACCTTCCACCAACCAACCCTCCCTCTATCCCAAACATCCCACCAAACAACCATCCCTCTATCCCAACAACCAACCCTCCCTCTATCCCAACAACCAACCCTCCCTCTATCCCAAACATTCCACCAACCAACCCTCCCTCTATCCCAAACCTTCCACCAACCAACTCTCCCTCTATCCCAAACTTTCCACCAACCAACCATCCCTCTATCTCAAACATTCCACCAACCAACCCTCCCTCTATCCCAAACCTTCCACCAACCAACCCTCCCTCTATCTCAAACCTTCCACCAACCAACCCTCCCTCTATCCCAAACATTCCACCAACTAACCCTCCCTCTATCCCAAACATTCAACCAACCAACCATCCCTCTATCCCAAACATTCCACCAACCAACCATCCCTCTATCCCAAACATTCCACCAACCAACCCTCCTCTATCCCAAACATTACACCAACCAACCCTCCCTCTATCTCAAACCTTCCACCAACCAACCCTCCCTCTATCCCAAACCTTCCACCAACCAACCATCCCTCTATCTCAAACATTCCACCAACCAACCAACCCTCTATCCCAAACATTCAACCAACCAACCATCCCTCTATCTCAAACATTCCACCAACCAACCCTCCCTCTATGCCAAACCTTCCACCAACCAACCTTCCCTCTATCCAAAAACCTCGACAAACCAACCAACCCTCCCTCTATTCCAAACCTTCCACCAATCAACCAACCTTCCCTCTATCCCAAAACTTCCACCAACCAACCAACCCTCTATGCTAAACATTCCACCAACCAACCAACCCTCCCTCTATCCCAACCATTCCACCAACCAACCAACCCTCTATGCCAAACCTTCCACCAAACAACCAACCGTTCCTCTATCTCAACCATTCCTTCATCCTAAACCTGCATCCCATCATCTGAAACTGCAACACACAGCAAGTCGTTAATATCTTGTTCAAAAACAATCTGGCATTTTTTCCCACAAAAACCTTTATGCATCAAATTCATCTATTTCCTTTTACAACGGTAATGACAGAAATACACTGCTTGTTTATTTCGATTTAAAACACTAGCAGCAAGCGGGGTACAATCAACCGCCCATGTGGTGCACAGACTTGAGCCTCTATCTCCACTTCCCCGCATAGCCAAAGGAAACGTGCTCCACACAATGCATGCCGTTTGTGGTTCCATCCAGCCAATCAGGTTAAAAAACAATGGTCAAGCACTCAAGGTATTCCAAAAGCAAATCTCGGGAACATACCTCTTGCACAGACAATACTGGCAACTATTCCAAACTGCTACTATTTCATGGTTTTAATGAACAGGCTACAACACCTCAGAACTGAGGTCTCAGCATAGGGGGATAGGCGCTTACTGCAGGAATTTTGTTTTTCGGATTTCTTGGAAACGTTTTACTGATTCCATTATTGTGCATTAGAAATGGGTGTATCAAAAAAGATTCTAGGTGAAAACTTGTACGATGTAAATTGAAATCCATGGGGACACTTTTTAAATTAAAATAACTTACGGTTGTCCATATTTTAATATGTAACTTGAAAAAAGGTTTGAACACATTGTAAACATGGTCATGTGATTTGTTCAGTAACTGGATAAAACTTTAAAATCTCTTATATCAAGTTTTCCATGTCTAAAATACGAAACTCAAAACTGTCTAAAACAAAACTCGAAAGATTTCACAAAACAAGTCATCAAACTATCATACAAACGTTCATATGAATAAAACTATCAATTAAAATCAACTTTCATAAATCCAAATCATAAAATAAAAGCTTCATTTTGAAAATCAAAATCTACATATTGTAAATCAAAATCTACATTCTGTAAATCAAAATCAACATTCTGTAAATCAAAATCCACATTCTGTAAATAAAAACCAAATTCTGTAAATCAAAATCTACATTCTGTAAATCAAAATCTACTTTTTGTAAATCAAAATCGAGATTCTGAAAATCAAAATCCACATTCTGAAAATCAAAATCTACTTTTTGTAAATCAAAATCCACATTCTGAAAATCTACCTTCTGTAAATTAACTCTACCAAACACTAACCAAAATCTACATTCTGTAAATCAAAATCTACCTTCTGTAAATTAACTCTACCAAATGTGGAGAAAACTCTTATATTTTCAGTCCATGGATTATCAAAGGTTTTCAGCCCCTGGTGGGCTGATTGGGAAAACAATTGGTAATTGTAAGGTTCTTATATTCTTACATTCCTCTACCGTAGCTTTCAAAGCAATGCTAAACTAGTGAGTGAGTGAGTTTGGTTTAACGCCGCTTTTAACAGTATTCCAGTTATATCACGGCATGTCAGCTTAATGTGGGAGGAAAGCCCAAAGTGATGCAGGTCTCAGAAGTTTACCACTTCGGTGAAACCCACGAGCACGGGTATGGTGCTGACAAACCTAGAAACACAATCGGATTCGAACCCACAATCATAGGTTTCTGGCGTGCCCAAGGGTCGCAACCCTGCACAGCGAGTCGCGGCGCCTTAGACGACTGGGCCACCCGTGCCCCCCAATGCTAAACTAAGACACACATATATTACACAAAAACATTATTTAGTCTCAATTCATTTCAACTTGATTGGGATGCATTTTTCTCCATTTTAGGAATTTTGCCAATACTTGCTGCCGACTTGGCGCCGAATATCAGCTTCTTAGAATTACTGCCTTGATAAATACTTGCATTTTGTGTGCATTGATCATGTAAGGTACAGGTCAAACAGGCAATTCTAAATTTTAAGTTTGAATAATTAGCTTTAATACTTTCCACTAATTATTCAAGCAAATGTTTCCGATTTCACCAGCGGTATTAAGAACTTATGCCAATGGCCATGAACTTCATAACACAACCAGGATCTTATGGCTTCCAGGTGTAAACTATCATATCAGCGCGAAATAATTTCTACAAGTGCATAAGTTTCGGATCAGTCCTCCTCCCTGTAATTAGCCTGATTAGAAGAACCCAATGACTTCACTAATCCTGTTTCCATCACAGGCAGGAAGTTGGATCATTTTCAAACTTTGTTGCCATGGTTACAAGCGCCATATGTTTAGGGTAGAATAATTTCTCCCATAACAGATTCAAATTGCCACAAAATCCAATTTAAAAGTGTAGATACATATATTGAGGGAACTGCACTGGCTGTAAGCATTATATCAGGCGACTTGAGATTTCAATCATATTTATGTAAATATCCCCCAAACAGAAAACAATTTAATGTCAAAAATGCATTGTAAAAGAAACGTTTTCAAGGAACTATAAGTGTCAGTATGAAATGCTTGTTTCATGTCAGTGTCAAGTCCACGTTTTGTTCCATCAGTGTCAAGTCCATGTTTTGTTCTATCAGTGTCAAGTCCATGTTTTGTTCCATCAGTGTCAAGTCCATGTTTTGCTCCATCAGTGTCAAGTCCACGTTTTGTTCCATCAGTGTCAAGTCCACGTTTTATTCCATGTTTTGTTCCATCAGTGTCAAGTCCACGTTTTGTTCCATCAGTGTCAAGTCCACGTTTTGTTCCATCAGTGTCAAGTCCAAGTTTTGTTCCATGTTTTGTTCCATCAGTGTCAAGTCCACGTTTTGTTCCATCAGTGTCAAGTCCACGTCTTGTTCCATGTTTTGTTCCATGTTTTGTTCCCTGCATTCAGTAACACCTTCCTCCTCCATGCCATGTCAACAGATAATTCCAAATTTTCACAGACTAACACAAAAAAGATCCCATCCAATTAACCAAAGCTAAAACCTTTCATTTTTACTTACAATATACTCCCAAATCCTAAATTGGACGGAATGCATGGCTGAAAGACTTTGATGGAGATTAAGGTTACCACTGAGATTAGGTCATTTCATCCTCGACGCACCAAGTACTTACAATCATATGCCATAACATTTCCTCTTCAGATAAACAAATGAATAAATCTCCCATTAATAAGAAATTAATTTTGGGTAGATACTTTATGCATTTGAACCATGCTGAACTGTTCTGATACCAGTTAATGTTTCGTCAGTGTGAAACTTGTTCCTCGTAAAATGCCACTTAACCATATTAATTCCAGAACTGAATGTTGATAGCTTTGATATGGAATGTTAAACATTTCCTTAATGTTTTATTACAGAATAAACAACTGGCTCACCATATGTTTATCAGGGGAAAAGTGTACTCTGAAAGTGATATCATTAATTTAGTATTAATTAATATGCCAAGACTGATGAGGAAGGATATCGGCGAAACTAGATGCTTGACAGCGGGAATTCAATGGTGGCGAAACTTGATGCTGTACAGAAGGAATTCAATGATGGCAAAACTTGATGCTGTACAGAAGGAATTCAATGATGGAGAAACTTGATGCTGTACAGAATGAATTCAATGATGGCGAAACTTGATGCTGTACAGAAGGAATTCAATGATGGCAAAACTTGATGCTGTACAGAAGGAATTCAATGATGGCAAAACTTGATGCTGTACAGAAGGAATTCAATGATGGCAAAACTTGATGCTGTACAGAAGGAATTCAATGATGGCAACTTGTTCTGCTACTACTTCAACTACATCCACTACTACGCCGACAATGATAAAGTTAACATGGACAATGATAAAGTTTTCAAACGACAATGATGAAGATAATGACAACAGCAAACATGGCCACCTACACCACCAACATCCCTACCCTGAACAAGCCATCCCCTACTCTAAACAAGCCATCCCCTACCCTAAACAAGCCGTCCCCTACCCTGAACAAGCCGTCCCCTACCCTGAACAAGCCATCCCTACCCTGAACAAGCCATCACCTACCCCCATCCTCCACCCCTCCCTGGAACAAGCCATCCCCTACCCCCATCCTCCACCCCTCCCTGGAACAAGCCGTCCCCTACCCCCATCCTCCACCCCTCCCTGGAACAAGCCATCCCCTACCCCCATCCTCCACCCCTCCCTGGAACAAGCCATCCCCTACCCCCATCCTCCACCCCTCCCTGGAACAAGCCATCCCCTACCCCCATCCTCCACCCCTCCCTGGAACAAGCCATCCCCTACCCCCATCCTCCACCCCTCCCTGGAACAAGCCATCCCCTACCCCCATCCTCCACCCCTCCCTGGAACAAGCCGTCCCCTACCCCCATCCTCCACCCCTCCCTGGAACAAGCCATCCCCTACCCCCATCCTCCACCCCTCCCTGGAACAAGCCATCCCCTACCCCCATCCTCCACCCCTCCCTGGAACAAGCCATCCCCTACCCCCATCCTCCACCCCTCCCAGGAACAAGCCATCCCCTACCCACATCCTCCACCCCTCCCTGGAACAAGCCATCCCCTACCCCCATCCTCCACCCCTCCTTGGAACAGAGTATCCAGCTTCAGACATTGAACCAGGATTGCAAATCATACAAGAATGCTAAATGTCAAGTTTTTCACAGAAACCAGCACATCCAGAACACAAGAAGACTATTGTGTTGCAATTTGCCAGGGCAGGTGGGGCTTGCAGTTCTGTATCAACATTTGTGTAACATTTCGCCTAATGAACAAGGAAGGCTGAACGTCCTCGACTGACCTGTAAATTTTGTCAAGATGTCCGCCAGGACTCCAATAACAAAGCAATGCTAATGTTTGATTAATGCATTTTCCAAAAAAACATATATTTACGCACTTTCGGCTGGGTGCAACCAAAAACATGAACTTTTGAGGAAAACCTATGATAAAATGTTGCAAAGTGTATTTTGTTAAAAGTCAGGGTCTGTGGGGACGAACCTACGCTGGTGCCTTTTGTTGTGTATGTATTGCAAAAATATGTGGAAAAACGGAAGTGCAGGGTTCGTTTAAACAACGACTTGATGGATTGCGGCTTATTATCTGCCAAAATAAATCAGGAATTAACCGATCGCACATTTTGTGTGTTTGGAACACATTTGATGACATAACCTGTTGACATTAAAAACACACAGGGCAGAAACGTTACTTTGTCAGTTTTCTTGTAACACACTGATCCAATAAATTCCACCGTGCCACAATCTGTGAAACAACACTCCTGATCCCCTACACACCTGATCCTAACACGAAAACACTGCTTCATTTCCACCCTTCAAAGTTTTAGTTCAACGGGAGAATTTTTCTGATGTAATGCTTTCTTGTTATTTCAAAATAAATTAAAAACATCAATCCAAATTTTTCCAAGCAAATGTGAAAAGCAAAACTTGAACCACACATTCCGTAGTCGAATCTCAAGTTTTGAAACTCTTACTTTTTAGTATAAGGTGACAAAACGTACAAGGCAAGTTTGGGTATATCGTCACAAATGAAGAATCACATCACTTGAAGAAGCTCGCCAATATCCTTTTAATTTACTTTGTCTTACGTGGGAAAGGAATTGGTTCTGCGAAACACAAAACATATTTAATCATTGCAATCACAAATGAAGAATCACATCACTTGAAGAAGCTCTTGATTATCTTTCTAATTTACGTTGTCTTACGTGGGAAAAGAATTGGTTCTGCGACACACAAAACATATTTAATCATTGCAGTCACAAATGAAGAATCACATCACTTGAAGAAGCTCGCCAATATCCTTCTAATTAACTTTGTCTTACATGGGAAAAGAATTGGTTCTGCGACAAATAAAACATATTTAATCATTGCAGTCACAAATGAAGAATCACATCACTTGAAGAAGCTCGCCAATATCCTTCTAATTTAATTTGCCTTACGTGGGAAATGAATTGGTTCTGCGACACATAAAACATATTGTATCATTTCAATGGTTTTGACAGATCCTGTCATTAATAATATGCAAAATTCAACTGTTTTTTCCAGACAAAAGGTTACTAACTATATTTTTTTTAAAACAGTACTTTAGTGAAAAATTAGTTTTTAATTTTAAATTACAGGAAAAACATTCCCTCCTTCCAAATAACATTTGTTAAATTTCATTTCTATGGGTTAAGTAAATAACAGAACTTAATGCACTGTGAGTGAGTGAATGAGTGAGTGAGTGAGTGAGTGAGTGAGTGAGTGAGTTGGGTTTAACGCCGCTTTTAACAGTATTCCAGTTATATGAGGGGGTGTCAGCTTAATGTGGGAGGAAAGCCCGAAGTGATGCAGGTCTCAGATGTTTACCACTTCGGTGAAACCCACGAGCATGGGCATGGTGCTGACAAACCTAGAAACATAATTGGGTAGAACTGGGATTCGAACCCACAATCATAGGTTTCTGGCGTGCCCAAAGGACGCAACTCTGCAAAGCAAATCGCAGCGCCTTAAACGACTGGACCTCCCGTGTCCCCTAATGCACTGTAGATTGTCTGTCCACTACAGTCCCTTACAAGGAAACTAGAATGTATTCTTACTCAAATACATATATCTCCCTTTCCTTTTTTTGGATTCATTAGTTCAAGTTGTTACACTTAATGTATCTGCAAGTCCAAAAAAAAATAATGGCAAATTACAGTCTAGAAAGAATACAGAAATATTCATTAGCTATAGAGTTTTGGCTGGAACAAAGAGCTACTTGTATGAGACTTAGTCCAAATTGTTTCCATGGAAACACAACAAATCTGAAAGCACCAGTTACGCTGATGAGAAATGCATAGTCCAAGTTTCATTGAAAATATTGAAAGGTTTTTAAGTTTTGGCCAAGGTACTAACCCTACCCTCGTTTGAGGGAAAGTTGAAATTGTTTCTATGGAAACATAAAAAATAAAATGGTGAACAATTTCCAGATAGCAAAAGGCAGCAGTTCAACCCAAGTGATGCAGGTCTCTCTCAGTAGCATGGTGCTGCTAGGAGAAGATCACTGGCAGCAGTTCAACCCAAGTGATGCAGGTCTCTATCAGTAGCATGCATGGTGCTGCTGTGAGAAGATCACTGACAGCAGTTCAACCCAAGTGATGCAGGTCTCTCTCAGTAGCATGGTGCTGCTAGGAGAAGATCACTGGCAGCAGTTCAACCCAAGTGATGCAGGTCTCTCTCAGTAGCATGCATGGTGCTGCTATGAGAAGATCACTGGCAGCAGTTCAAACCAAGTGATGCAGGTCTCTCTCAGTAGCATGGCGCTGCTAGGAGAAGATCACTGGCAGCAGTTCAACCCAAGTGATGCAGGTCTCTCTCAGTAGCATGCATGGCGCTGCTATGAGAAGATCACTGGCAGCAGTTCAACCCAAGTGATGCAGGTCTCTCTCTGTAGCATGCATGGTGCTGCTATGAGAAGATCACTGGCAGCAGTTCAACCCAAGTGACGCAGGTCTCTCTCAGTAGCATGGTGCTTCTGTGAGAAGATCACTGGCAGCAGTTCAACCCAAGGGATGCAGGTCTCTCTCTGTAGCATGCATGGTGCTGCTATGAGAAGATCACTGGCAGCAGTTCAACCCAAGTGATGCAGGTCTCTCTCAGTAGCATAGTGCTGCTATGAGAAGATCACTGGCAGCAGTTCAACCCAAGTGATGCGGGTCTCTCTCAGTAGCATCGTGCTGCTATGAGAAGATCACTGGCAGCAGTTCAACCCAAGTGATGCAGGTCTCTCTCTGTAGCATAGTGCTTCTGTGAGAAGATCACTGGCAGCAGTTCAACCCAAGTGATGCAGGTCTCTCTCAGTAGCATGGTGCTGCTGTGAGAAGATCACTGGCAGCAGTTCAACCCAAGTGATGCGGGTCTCTCTCAGTAGCATGGTGCTGCTAGGAGAAGATCACTGGCAGCAGTTCAACCCAAGTGATGCAGGTCTCTCTCAGTAGCATGCATGGTGCTGCTATGAGAAGATCACTGGCAGCAGTTCAAACCAAGTGATGCAGGTCTCTCTCAGTAGCATGGCGCTGCTAGGAGAAGATCACTGGCAGCAGTTCAACCCAAGTGATGCAGGTCTCTCTCAGTAGCATGCATGGCGCTGCTATGAGAAGATCACTGGCAGCAGTTCAACCCAAGTGATGCAGGTCTCTCTCTGTAGCATGCATGGTGCTGCTATGAGAAGATCACTGGCAGCAGTTCAACCCAAGTGACGCAGGTCTCTCTCAGTAGCATGGTGCTTCTGTGAGAAGATCACTGGCAGCAGTTCAACCCAAGGGATGCAGGTCTCTCTCTGTAGCATGCATGGTGCTGCTATGAGAAGATCACTGGCAGCAGTTCAACCCAAGTGATGCAGGTCTCTCTCAGTAGCATAGTGCTGCTATGAGAAGATCACTGGCAGCAGTTCAACCCAAGTGATGCGGGTCTCTCTCAGTAGCATCGTGCTGCTATGAGAAGATCACTGGCAGCAGTTCAACCCAAGTGATGCAGGTCTCTCTCTGTAGCATAGTGCTTCTGTGAGAAGATCACTGGCAGCAGTTCAACCCAAGTGATGCAGGTCTCTCTCAGTAGCATGGTGCTGCTGTGAGAAGATCACTGGCAGCAGTTCAACCCAAGTGATGCGGGTCTCTCTCAGTAGCATGGTGCTGCTAGGAGAAGATCACTGGCAGCAGTTCAACCCAAGTGATGCAGGTCTCTCTCAGTAGCATGGTGCTGCTGTGAGAAGATCACTGGCAGCAGTTCAACCCAAGTGATGCGGGTCTCTCTCAGTAGCATGGTGCTGCTAGGAGAAGATCACTGGCAGCAGTTCAACCCAAGTGATGCAGGTCTCTCTCAGTAGCAAGGTGCTGCTATGAGAAGATCACTGGCAGCAGTTCAACCCAAGTGATGCAGGTCTCTATCAGTAGCATGCATGGTGCTGCTGTGAGAAGATCACTGGCAGCAGTTCAACCCAAGTGATGCGGGTCTCTCTCAGTAGCATGGCGCTGCTATGAGAAGATCACTGGCAGCAGTTCAACCCAAGTGATGCAGGTCTCTCTCAGTAGCATGGCGCTGCTATGAGAAGATCATTGGCAGCAGTCGTTATCACTGGATGCTAATTGTTTTTCTTATTTCAATTGAATTAGAAAAAAACATAAAAGATACAAATTCCATAACATAAGTGTCACTTCACTCATTATTTGGCGGCCGAAATTAATTAAAACAGTATTATAAGGAATTTTGAATAAAATTAAAGGAATAAGTTAATATATAAGTCAAGATATACAATGAGCACTTTTTATAGCCAGACAGTGTAATTACATGATTAATTTGCGTACTTCAGTATGGATTTGTTGACGGGTATTTCCAGTGTTACATGCTCATGGTAATGTCTTTGCGTTGGGGGAAAAAAAACATCAAAATTCATTATGGCGTGTATAATGCAAACCCACTTCTACCCAGCTGTGTATTTTGGTAAAAAAGTGCCCAAAATATGGGAAGCAATTGAGCACTTGATTAAATAGTGATGAAATACAAATGGCTTATCAATGGTTCAATTATTGCAATACTGAACAGTCTTTAAATAATCATTTGAACCAAAGTCCAACTTGTTTTCATGAAAACTGGAAGATAAATCTTCAAAATTCCTGAATGGCAAAAGGCACCAGTTTAAGGCATAACAGATATCTGTGTAAAGTTGATCATGAAATAATGAACGGATGTTTAAATAAAAGATTGACTAAGCAAAATCAACATTTTCTCATCAAAAAGATCATTGGTCATATAACATAACCTACGAAACCTAGAATTAAAGGTTGACAAAAGACTTAAGACCCAGGTTCAATTCCCCACACGGTTATAATATGTGAATCCCATTTCTGGTGTCCGCCATGAAATTGCTAGAGTGTGCTAAAACGGAGTGAAACCATACTCACTCACTTATACTGCAGTCAGCTCTATTCTAGCTACTATATTCAACGCAATAAGCGCCCTCCTCTAATAAGCGCCTACGTCGAGATTTGCTAATATATTGGCTAGTGAACAATCCCAATTAGCACCCCTTCCGACCCCTATTCACATATAATACACACCGCTTCCTTCCCCTATTTGCGTGAAATACGCACTCGTGTGAAATATGCACCCTTTATTATTGGCAATTAAATTCAGGAAAAATATATCTGTCGTACATAAATATTTCAGGCTGTCAGCATAAATCAAGAAATTTATCTTTCAACTCTGTTTTTTTCAACAAAATATTATTCTAATAAGAGCCCCCTATTTCTAATTTTGAGAGCGCCCTGGGCGCTTATTACGTCGAATACGGTATGCTATGGCAGCCTGAGTCTTGGCAAGAAGTTGGTCTGTTCAACAAGCTGCCGGAGTATGGAGACACTCAATCGCTTTAGTTGCAGAATCTTACCACTCGTTCCCCATGTAAGTCATCATAATTGCTATAGTAATTATTAAGACGGCCTCCGTGGTCTTGTGGTAGAGCGTCTCCCCGAAGAGTGGACGGTCCACGGTTCGATCCCCGACCATGTCATACCAAAAGACATTAAAAGATGATACTTCTTGTTACCCTGCCTGGTGCTCGGCATTAAGGGGCTAAAACAAGGACTGGTTGGCTGGGAGTGTTAGTGGGGTAGTCATGTTAAACTGCGGCATGGTATCTCAGTGGGCTAGAATATGTGAATCCCATTTCTGGTGTCCGCCATGAAATTGCTAGAGTGTGCTAAAACGGAGTAAAACCATACTCACACACTTATACAGCAGTCAGCTCTATTCTAGCTACTATATTCAACGCAATAAGCGCCCTCCTCTAATAAGCGCCAACGTCGAGATTTGCTAATATATTGGCTAGTGAACAATCCCAATTAGCACCCCTTCCCACCCCATTCACATACACAACGCTTCCTTCCCCTATTTGCGTATAATACGCACTCGTGTGAAATATGCACCCTTTATTATTGGCAATTAAATTCAGGAAAAATATATCTGTCGTACTTAAATATTTCAGGCTGTCAGCATAAATCACGAAATTTATCTTTCAACTCTGTTTTTTTCACAAAAATAATATTCTAATAAGAGCCCCCTATTTCTAATTTTGAGGGCGCCCTGGGCGCTTATTACGTCGAATACAGTATGCTATGGCAGCCTGAGTCTTGGCAAGAAGTTGGTCTGTTCAACGAGCTGCTGGAGTACGGAGACATTCAATCGCTTTAGTTGCAGAATCTTACCACTCGTTCCCCATGTAAGTCATCATAATTGCTATAGTAATTATTAAGACGGCCTCCGTGGTCTTGTGGTAGAGCGTCTCCCCAAACAGTGGACGGTCCACGGTTCGATCCCCGACCATGTCATACCAAAAGACATTAAAAGATGATACTTCTTGTTACCCTGCCTGGTGCTCGGCATTAAGGGGCTAAAACAAGGACTGGTTGGCTGGGAGTGTTAGTGGGGCAGTCATGTTAAACTGCGGCATGGTATCTCAGTGGGCTAGAATCAGCATGAGTCTGGACAAGGCACACGTGCACACGAACATACATATCGCCATATAAGTGCAATAAAATTGGACACGACGTTAAACCCCATTTCACCTCGCCTTTAGGCAGTATTAAAGAAAAACACAATTGTAATTAGTCCGTGTAATCACCAGATGCCAATTAGCACTGAACACAAGTCAAACCATTCAAGATTATAGTCCATGATAGGCAAATTTTGAATCCACAAAGAAAGGGGTTGTCCATATTTCAATACTTTCAAAGTTGGAGAAGTGTTACCCATTAACACTTGTTGCCAAACTTTTGGAATCATTGAATTGAATCTTAAGGCCTTTCAAAGGCTTTCCCTCGCCGTGAATAGCTGGAAAATTGCTGATGTGGCGTAAAACAACATTCATTCATTCATTCATTCATTCATTCATTCATTCATTCATTCATTCATTCATTCATTCATTCATTCAAAGGCTTTCCAAGCCTGGACATCTATCAAATGCCAAATTCAAATTCCTCTCTCACTCTCTCTCACTCTTACCATCACCTTCATTCTACTGATACACTCTCTCATTCTCTTTTCACAAATACAAAACTCCAGCGTTCCCATCCACTGGTGGAGCCATGTCTGAGACAAGGGGAGCAACTCTGTCAATCTCGACCATTCCGTACCTCAAGAGGATATAACACTAGGTGTGACTATTGATCTGGAAATCACTATTGCGATAACTATTGATATTGAAAGAAACTATTGCGATAACTATTGATATTGCAAGCAACTATTGCGATAGATATTGATAGTTTTCAGTGTATCATTTTAGATGGATTTTAGAGTTGAATTAAACCTTGGAACTGAAGTTTCCTTTGAATGTGATAACCATAACAACAAATAAATAGTAAAGTTTGAGATATGACCGATTTCTTTTTTTTATAACCTAATAATTAAAGATAAAGAAACTTCAACATTACCATGTGTAAATTACTTCCACTCATGATCAAAAGAAAAAGCAAATTTGAACAGCATTGCATCTGTTTTATTGATATGGTAAATACAATCGAAACTATCGATACTCCTAACTGAAATCAATACCATTGATCGGAAACTGATTTAACAATCGATTTATTGACTTAAAGTGCTAACCAATAGCAATATATCGATATTTCAATTTATCTTGACACCCCTATATAAAACACAAGCAAGTGATATCTGTTTCTTTTTATGCAAGTTAAATTGATGGTCTGCTGTTTTCTTGTCACTGACCAATCAGCTCATACAGTAAATCTTGAAATTAATGCGTCTCCAAATTAATACGACTGCTGACCCCTAGCCAAAAATGTGACTCAAAATTAATGCAACTCCCCCCCCCCCCCACCTCATCCCCAGTGGAACGATACATATCCTTACCTTAATCCAATCAAACAGCAACTATCACAGCTCTATAGCACTGAGTAAAGCACTTCCGTAAAATCAATAAACAGTGTTTTCCTAAAAACAACACACAGCTTATAAATTTATTCTGTTGACTGGCATCAAGGAAGTTTAAAGGCAATAAATTAATAGAACCAACAACAGTTCACTGATTGGAGTGGTCAATGATGCCTAGTTTGACACAAGTGGGTAGAACTCTTGACCCCAGCAGTGATAACTCACCGGATTGACATGTCAATCGTGTAATTCCTATTCTTTGAATGACATTGTTATATACTTGTTACAACTGCTGCTCAATAAACCGTGTTTGTGTTTATATTCAAGTTGGTATTTCCGCTATCCAAAGTGTGCAGTGAGGCCGTCTTATTGTTGATAGTCATTTTGGAGACATAAATGCGAGGTGCATAAATGGAGCAGCCAGAATATCATTGATGATTTCTTTTTTCATAAGAGCTGACTTCAAAATATTGAAGTCAATTCCTAACTAAATCTGCCTGGTGAACTTTAATCTCATCTTACCTTTATCTGCAGAGTGAGAAATTGTCTTCGACATTTAGTCCATGTTCCTCAGTGTTACCTGGAAAAGTAAACAATGTTTCCATCATCTAGAGTGAGTGTTGGTTTGTTGGTTTGTTGTTTAACACCACACTCAGCAATATTCCAGCTACATGACGGCAGTCTGTAAATAATCGAGTCTGGACCAGACAATCCAATGATTGATTTTATAAGCATCGATCCACACAATTGGGATCGATGACATGCATGAACCAAGTCAGCAAGCCTGACCACCTGATCCCGTTAGTCGCCTTTTACAAAAAGCACAGTCGCCTTTTACAAAAAGCACAGTCGCCTTTTACAAAAAGCACAGTCGCCTTTTACAAAAAAGCACAGTCGCCTTTTACAAAAAGCACAGTCGCCTTTTACAAAAAGCATGGGTTGCTGAACACTGAGGGAGTGAGCTGGGCTTAAAGCTGTTTTTCCATGAGATCACAGTTTCAGCCTGTTTGGGGAAGGTGAGGTGAGGTGAGGTGAAATGGGGTTTAACGTCGCGTACAAGATTATTGCACTTATATAGCGACGTGCATGTACGTGTGTGTGTTTGTGTGGCTGCTTGTACTAGTCCGGACTGATGCCGATTTATAGTGCTAGCTCACTGAGATACCATGCTGCAGTTTAACATGAATATCCCACTCAGACACAGTATACTGACTCCGAGCCGACCAGTCCTTGTTTTAGCCCCTTAATGCCGAGCGCAAGACAGGGTAACAACAAGTACCATCTTTTAACGTCTTTTGGTAGTGACGCGGCAGGGGATCGAACCCCTGACCTTCCGCTCTCCGGGCGGATGTTCTACCACTAGACCACGTAGGCGGTCTTTTTGGGAAGGCATGAAGGAGTACAGTCATAGAGACTAACAATTTGGGTGAAACCCATACGCATGGATACCATGGATCATAATCAGAGAAATCAAACAAGCAGATCCTGGCAGACTAAGGGAAGCAACTATACACTTGTTCCATATGTGCACCCATCACATTGATCCTTAGGATCTTGACAACAGGTTTAGACATATCATTTCTATAGTAATCATAGGATTTGGTTAAAATTGAATCAACTGAAATTAGAAATTGAATAAAATAACACTCATGGTATGAGAATATTTATCATGTAATATATGCCATAGGCTCTGGTTACTTTATTTGTTTGTTGTTTAATGCAGCACACAGCAATATGACAGCGTTAGAAATTGGCACTAGTCCTGTAGTCCTTGCCAAACTGCCCAATGGTAAGGGCATTTGCTATATGTTATCATTATAAGGACTAGTGGACGAAAACTGTTAGTTTCTAACCCTGTATGACGGCAGTTTGTAAATAATCAAACCATGACCAGATAATCCAGTGATTGACATCATGAGCATCAATCCACGCATTTGGGATACAATGACATGCATCAACCACGGCAGCAAGCCTGACCAGCCGATCCCGTTAGTCGCCTCTTTCGACCTTTTCTTACCCAAATCTTCACAGTTATCAGGGTATTATAACACCGTATCACCTGATTATTAAACAATACAGCAACAGCTAAAATCATGCAATTTCCAAGTGTTTTTTTGGAACCCCTGTACATTAATGTATTTGACAGAAAAAAACTGACATTAGTGACAAACAGGTCAATACACTTTGCCGGCTTGACCTCGACCCTGACCTTCGGATATCTACGTTTACTACAGACTCGATGTTATCTGCCACAGCAGTCTAATGAGAACACCGCTGTTTTGGAAGAGAAGGACAACAGCATGATTGGAAGGTTGGGGCATTTTGTCTAATGTCATGGCATCACAATCGTGGTAACATGAGCAGCCCTTTCCGAGATATAAACGTTAGTTACACAGTTATAACGAACAATCTCATTTTGCAAGTGGATTGTCATTTTTGAGTTCTAACACAGCAATATGCATTCCTCAGATTGTCAAAATTATTTTGTTGCTATTCATGAGAATACCAAGAAGTTTCTATGAACTATTCATGAGAATACCAAGAAGTTTCTATGAACCCATGTACACAAAACAAACAAACAAACAAACAAACAAACAAACAAACAAACAGTGAATGATAAATTATGCAAAAAATGCGAGTGGTCTTTGTTCGCATTAATGAAACTTCTCATTAATGTCTCCAAAATGACACCCACCGGAGGGCAGGATACACTCACTTTCTCGCGGACACCTGGTATCGTCATTATTTTATAGCGATTCATAAAGACATGCTCATGATATAGTCGAGATCACACAATAGAATCTTTTGCCAAGATTTCTTATCAAAATGGAAAGTGTTATATTGTTTTTATTTACTTTATATCCAATAAGGGGCGGTCGGGTAGCCTAGCGGTTAAAGCGTTAGCTCATCACGCCAAAGACCCGGGTTCGAATCCCGACATGGGTACAATGTGTGAAGCCCATTTCTGGTTTCCCCCACCGTGATACTGCTGGAATATTGCTAAAAGCGGCGTAAAACCACACTCACTCTCTATATCCAATAGCATGGCTGAGTGTACATTATCGCATACCAACATTTCTTTCATATCTGAGACTTCAATTTTAAAATTCTAAGTAAACAAAATGTTTGCAAACCTACTTCCATACTGACATTGGAACATAAACTATTTTCAGACACTGTTTTTATTTACACGTCATGTAACCAGCCTACAGAGTCAGGGAAGAACAGGTATTTTCAGATATAATGTGTTGGGATAGATATATATGTGTTATCCCTCTTGTATGGTGATATATAACACCTGTTATCCCCATTCACTCGATCACTCAAAACATATGACTAAGGCTTAATGACAGATTCAGCAGTGATTAGTGGTTGGTGAACCAATAAGACAAGAAGAGTTACTTCCCTTCATTAGCAGTGTTTTCACACAGGCATTAACAGTTTGAGCTTATGGTGGCAAACCCAATCATGTTTTGTTTTCAAAATGTTACTTTATTAACAATTTTTTACTATTCAAAGAATTAACCAAATTTATCTTCGTTTCTTTCATCTTTACTGGGTATTAATGCAACAGCTGAAATGGCAACAGTAGTCAGTAATCGTCTCCACTGATTGTAGCAATATCAGTAATCGTCTTCACTGATTGGTGAGACTGGGACTTCAGTAATTGTCTCCACTGATAGGTGGGACTTCAGTAATCCTCTCCACTGATTGGTGGGACTTCAGTAATTGTCTCCACTGATTGGTGAGACTGGGACTTCAGTAATCCTCTCCACTGATTGGTGGGACTTCAGTAATCCTCTCCACTGATTGGTGAGACTGGGACTTCAGTAATTGTCTCCATTGATTGGTGGGACTTCAGTAATCCTCTCCACTGATTGGTGGGACTTCAGTAATTGTATCCACTGATTGTCGGGACTTCAGTAATCCTCTCCACTGATTGGTGGGACTTCAGTAATCCTCTCCACTGATTGGTGGGACTTCAGTAATCGTCTCCACTGATTGGTGGGACTTCAGTAATCCTCTCCACTGATTGGTGGGACTTCAGTAATTGTCTCCACTGATTGGTGGGACTTCAGTAATCCTCTCCACTGATTGGTGGGACTTCAGTAATCGTCCCCACTGATTGGTGGGACTTCAGTAATCCTCTCCACTGATTGGTGGGACTTCAGTAATCCTCTCCACTGATTAGTGGGACTTCAGTAATCCTCTCCACTGATTGGTGGGACTTCAGTAATCCTCTCCACTGATTGGTGGGACTTCAGTAATCCTCTCCACTGATTGGTGGGACTTCAGTAATCCTCTCCACTGATTGGTGGGACTTCAGTAATCCTCTCCACTGATTGGTGGGACTTCAGTAATCGTCTCCACTGATCGGTGGGACTTCAGTAATCGTCTCCACTGTTTGTGGGACTTCAGTAATCGTCTCCATTGATTGGTGGGACTTCAGTAATCCTCTCCACTGATTGGTGGGACTTCAGTAATCGTCTCCATTGATTGGTGGGACTTCAGTAATCCTCTCCACTGATTGGTGGGACTTCAGTAATCCTCTCCACTGATTGGTGGGACTTCAGTAATCCTCTCCACTGATTGGTGGGACTTCAGTAATCCTCTCCACTGATTGGTGGGACTTCAGTAATCCTCTCCACTGATTAGTGGGACTTCAGTAATCCTCTCCACTGATTGGTGAGACTGGGACTTCAGTAATTGTCTCCATTGATTGGTGGGACTTCAGTAATTCTCTCCATTGATTGGTGGGACTTCAGTAATCCTCTCCACTGATTGGTGAGACTGGGACTTCAGTAATTGTCTCCATTGATTGGTGGGACTTCAGTAATCCTCTCCACTGATTGGTGGGACTTCAGTAATCCTCTCCACTGATTGGTGGGACTTCAGTAATCCTCTCCACTGATTAGTGGGACTTCAGTAATCCTCTCCACTGATTGGTGAGACTGGGACTTCAGTAATTGTCTCCATTGATTGGTGGGACTTCAGTAATTCTCTCCATTGATTGGTGGGACTTCAGTAATCCTCTCCACTGATTGGTGAGACTGGGACTTCAGTAATTGTCTCCATTGATTGGTGGGACTTCAGTAATCCTCTCCACTGATTGGTGGGACTTCAGTAATTGTATCCACTGATTGTCGGGACTTCAGTAATCCTGTCCACTGATTGGTGGGACTTCAGTAATCCTCCCCACTGATTGGTGGGACTTCAGTAATTCTCTCCATTGATTGGTGAGACTGGGGCTTCAGTAATCCTCTCCACTGATTGGTGGGAGTTCAGTTACCCTCTCCACTGATTGGTGGGACTTCAGTAATTGTATCCACTGATTGTAGGGATATCATTAATCTTTTCACTGATTGTGAGTTGCAAAAATCTTTCACATCGTAAGAAGAGTCATATCAGAACTGTAATAGCCTGTGAACTCCAAGAGACATTTCGAGAAGGTGCACACATTGTGGCAAATACGGCATGTACTCCCCACATAACAAGTGGCCCAATCTGAATCTGTGAAACATCACACCAGCGTGGTCTACAAGTCTACAAGCGAGGATCCACTGGGTGTAAATGTACACCCTGGCGGGGCCATGATTAAACCCTCCTAGAGGAGGCGAGCTGATTGACATGCTTATAGATGCTAAACTAAACAGAATAATATGCAGAATAAACAGGGGAGTTTTTGGCCGGATTTATGAGGTATACCTGGAATTTCGACCGACTGAGTCTTGTCAGGTTTCAGGGAACTAGACACACACCATCCGCAGAACAGATTCTTGAACCGAAACCATGCTTTAAAAAAACATTTTATATATTTTTCTTTAAAATCTTGCAAATAGATGTATAGCACTTCATGAAACCCATATTCTCACCAATGCTATATTTTAACTCAAAATTCTATTTTTGAGCACAATAAATTTATTTCCAGATCTTCATCTGTCTACCTTCTGACATAAGGCCGGAGATATATATTTTCTAAATTCAAAGTGTTTTTTGTAAAATGACTGAAATGTCACTCCCGTACAAGCCATAGTGCTTCCTTCTGCAGGGAAGAAGATTTTTCTGGGTAGATCAAAGTACAGCGATACCAGAGGTATGAAAAGCTCAGCTGCCACTTCAATAAATCAGGGCTCAGAATTAACTTTTCAAATTTTACCTTTCCAAAAGTTTAAACATTTCTCTATAGGAGTAGGGGGCACGGGTAGCCCAGTCGTCTAAGGCGCCGCGATTCGCTGTGCAGAGTTGCAACCCTTAGGCACGCCAGAAATCTATGATTGTGGGTTCGAATCCCGGTTCGCCCCGATTATGTTTCTAGGTTTGTCAGCACCATACCCGTGCTCATGGGTTTCACCGAAGTGGTAAATGTTTGAGACCTACATCACTTTGGGTTTTCCTCCCACATTAAACTGACAGGCCGTGAAATAACTGGAATACTGTTAAAAGCGGCGTTAAACCCAACTCACACACTATAGGAGTAATTACTTCTTTACGTTCACATGGTCACAAAATCTCAACTTCTGTGCTGGCGTTCGTTGTTTGACGCAGTACTCAGCAATATTCCAGATAAATGAGTCCTGTCAATATTCAAGTCTGATCGATATTGTAAGCAATATTGTAAGCAATGATCCACACCAACTGGGTAGGATGCAATCAACTGACACATAAGTCTGACCACCCTTTTAGTTTTTGTTTGTTGGTTTGTTGTTCAACACCCCACTCAGCAATATTCCAGTTACATGACCACGGTCTGTAAATAATCGAGTCAGGACCAGACAATCCAGTGATTGACATCATGAGCATCGATCCACGCATCTGGGATACTGATTAGGATGATCGGAGGTGGAGGTGAAATGAACATTCTTGTTCAAGATTAGGGCACTTATGAGGCGACGTGAGTGAGTGAGTGAGTGAGTGAGTGAGTGAGTGAGTGTGAGTGAGTGAGTGAGTGAGTGAGTGAGTGGGTGGGTGGGTGGGTGGCTGGGTGGGTGGCTGGGTGAGTGAGTGAGTGAGTGAGTGAGTGTGTGTGTGTGTGTGTGTGTGTGTGTGTGTGTGAGTGAGTGAGTGAGTGAGTGAGTGAGTGAGTGAGTGTCGCACAAATTGATATTATTGCATCCCAGACTCACACAAACTGAGACAATGCAAATAATATGGATTTGGCTAAAAGGAATGCACTGAATATGGAAGTTTGAACCAGCACAATATCTCCATTGCATGCATGTTAGATATATCCGACATATCTACAAAACACAATTCAACTTCAGACTCCACTTGGCTCCAGTGGTCACCACTTGGCTACTTGAAAAGAAATCAAGTCGGCACCCTGATATTACCAATTTCATAATATTAGAGACAGAAATACAATACATTAATAAATACTGATCGACTGATCTAAAAAAAATTAAAATTTAAAAACCAACATGGGTATTGTAAGATAAAAAATAATTACAAGGGAAATAACAACAAAACTTATCACACCAAAGATATGAACAGAGCTCCAGATAAGTTTTTGATGTTGTGGGTATTTTACCCATGCATTTTAAAATCATTGGGTATCAGTAATTCTATATGGGTATTCAAATTTCTGTTACCCACTAGTTTTTACACATGTGGGTATTTAAGTTAAATATTTAACAACTCTATTCATCTAGTCCTTGCAAACTGGTGTCATGTGGGTTCGAGAGCTTTATAGGACTCAAAAATACCACGATACTTCCACAAGAAAGTGTGATGGCAAATGATCATGATGTAACTGTCATCGTGGAGTTTGGCAAGGTTGACGGGGTGCCCGTTTGTAATTTCAAAATAAGTTGCTGATTCGTTAATCGAATACGCAGGGTTACTTCACAATATTTTGATGATACGCACAAGTTTTATTTTTGTAGGGTGTCGTTCGTGGCGTATTTGATATGCTGGGATTTTATTTTACTGCGTATTTCTGCATTTCTGATGCGTATTTTACGCTGATACGCAGCTTATCTGGAGCTCTGTAGGAAGCGGTAAGATAAGATAGATAAGACATTGAAAGATAAGACAATATTCATTGCAGAATCCATTATCTATTGCTGCAGTTATGAAAATTGGAAATGCATTTAAAAGTATCATAGACATTACTTAGATACTGAAATTTGGCTCTTATTTTTTCTTTCTTATCATGAGGAAAAAAATACAAATTGATTAGAATTTAGAAATTCAAACAAACATTTCATAGAGTCACTGACAAACAAAAGGGACCTTTTCACAACTTTCGGCAAAATATCAGAAATCCTGTTTTGAAAATCATTTGTTCAAATAATAGTTTCCTTCTACTGCTGTAGGGCATGGCTGTATCTGACTATCTGGACGAGGACATTCTGCTGATGGATAGACACATCAAAGGCAAATATTCCCAGTCACCCAGTACAAAAGGACAGGAAATCCACGTTTTTGCCTAATATACTGTATTCAAATTTAATCCTTTCTGCAACCAGCCTACGGCAATGATTCATTCTTAGATCAACATAACTGAGAAATGTGTTTTTTATCCCTTTATTGTTTGTTAAAATGCCAGGTTTTCGAGATCCAGTCCTTAAGTAATTCTACCTGTAGAAATGTATTGAATTAAATTTCATTTTGCAATATAAACAAAAATCACTTGAAACGGTTTGCACTTATTCTAAATATCTCATTTCTCTATCCAGATTAGCAAACAGATTATAAAATATTGCATTACAATACTCAAAAACAAAAAAGGTCTGAGTCTATCAAAGGACTTAAATTCACCTACCTGTGAAAAAACATGATGTTTCGTGTTCATCACACATATATAGATTTCATCTGGCATGACAACCACAACTTGAAACCAAAGGCTAACATGTTGAAATCTGTTCTTTTCAGTTTATGTAAAAGATTTAAACCAAATCGTTAAAACTGTATACAATATTTTCACCCTTCTCACAGTTAAAAACTTTTACTGTTTGATCCAGTGTTTGGATAAAGATTTCCTATTGAATATACCACAAGGCTAATAATATCTGACTGGTATTTGGTTGAGTTAGTACAGTATTCATCCCTCCTCAATGTAAAGTATGGCAATAATATTGTTTACAAACAGGATCAAGTAAAAACATGGCTCCAGCAACCATATTCCTGACGCACTAATGTGTTTCTCAGCCTTAAGGAGGATGTCAGTGGGATAGAGTTGTTTCCCCTGGCGTTCCCAATCTGTCTGACAAAGTGAATGTTGTGCCCCTTGTTTGGTAGTGTAATAGTGAGTGAGTGAGTGAGTATGGTTTTACGCCGCTTTTAGCAATATTCCAGCAATATCACGGCGGGGGACACCAGAAATGGGCTTCACACATTGTACCCACGTCGGGAATCGAACCCGGGTCTTCGGCGTGATGAGCGAACGCTTTAACCACTAGGCTACCCGACCGCCCCGTAGTGTAATAGATATACCGGGGTAGTCTGTAATTTGTAGACAGGTGGTTGAATGCATGGGAGATGGGCAATTCAGTCAGCCTTGCATTAAGAGTACATGATGAATTCTTTCTACCCTAAAATCTGAGAAATTAAAAAATCCCTACTTCACAAGGCAAACAATACTGTGGCCCAAACAAAGTTCAAAGTTGACTCTCAACTTCCGATTCAAGTAAGTTATAACATGTCCTCAATGGAGCCAACCCAATCTTCATGGAGCCATCCCAATTTCAATGGATCCAACCCATTTTTCATGGAGCCAACCAATTTCCATGGACCCATCCCAAATTCAATGGATCCAACCCATTTTTCATGGAGCCAATCAATTTCCATGGACCCATCCCAAATTCAATGGATCCAACCCATTTTTCATGGAGCCAACCAATTTCCATGGACCCATCCCAAATTCCATGGAGCCAACCCATTTTCCATGGAGCCAATCAGTTTCCATGGAGCAATCGCAGTTTCAATGGATCCAACCCACTTTCCAAGGAGCCATCCCACTTTCCATGGAGCCATCCCACTTTCCATGCAACCAACCCAAATTACAGGGAGATAAAAAATGCACACATGTTCAAATTTTCTTTCTCAAATTTGGGTAGTATCGATAATCTTCTTCATAATCCTGATTTCTTGGCATGAAGATCAGTGAGGTGCCAATGTGGTGAATCAAACTCTGGTCCTGCACACAGCCAACACTTGAACCACACAGGGATTTATCCAGACCTGATCAGAGGCCGATATTCGGCCCAAAATCTCCAGCAAATGATAGTAAAAAACTTGAATTAAAAATTTCACTATTCTTCAGAATTTTTGAAAATAAGAACTCCAAAATAATCAAATTTTAAACAGTATCACCATTTTGTCCCAATTTGGATACCAAGGGAATAGGGCTGGGACAGGTATCTCGGGTCAGGTGGGTGCTGAGTAGGACCCGGGTACCCACAGGACTACCCAGACCTGTTGTTAGTGAATGTGTATGTTTAAACTACAAGTCACAAATGTTCTCAGTTCTTCCTGGATGGGTAAGTGAGAGAGTGGGTGGGTAGGTGAGAGAGTGAGCGAGAGGGTGGGGTGAGTGAGTGGGTGACAGGGTGAGAGGGTGAGTGGGTGAGTGATTGGGTGGGAGTGAGTGAGAGAGAGAATGGGTGGGTGAGTGATTGGGTGGGTGAGTGAGTTGGTGAGTGGGTGAGTGAGTGAGTGAGTGACTAATGGGATGAGTGAGTGAGTGAGTGAGTGAGTGAGGGGATGGGTGAGTGAGTGAGTGAGTGAGTGAGAGGGGATGGGTGAGTGAGTGAGTGAGTGAGTGAGTGGGTGAGTGAGTTGGTGAGTGAGTGAGAGGGGATGGGTGAGTGAGTGAGTGAGTGAGTGAGTGGGTGAGTTGGTGAGTGAGTGAGAGGGGGTGGGTGAGTGAGTGAGTGAGTGATTGAAAGGGGGTGGGTGGGTGAGTGAGTGAGTGAGTGAGGGGATGGGTGAGTGAGTGAGTGAGTGAGTGAGTGAGTGAGTGAGTGAGTGAGTGAGTGAGTTGGTGAGTGAGTGAGTGAGTGAGTGGGTGAGTGAGTGGGTGAGTGAGTGAGTGAGTGAGGGGATGGGTGAGTGAGAGTGAGGGGATGGGTGAGTGAGTGAGTGAGTGAGTGAGTGAGTGAGTGAGTGAGTGAGTGAGTGGGTGGGTGAGTGGGTGGGTGGGTGAGTGAGTGAGTGAGCGAGTAGGTGGGTGGGTGGTTGAGAGAGTGGGTGAGTGGGTTGGTGGGTGGGTGAGAGAGTGGGTGGGTGAGTGGGTGAGTGGGTGGGTGGGTGAGTGGGTGAGTGGGTGGGTGGGTGAGAGAGTGGGTGGGTATGAGGATAGGTGGGATAGTGGGATGGTAGGATGGTGGGTGGGAGGTCAGGCCCATGGGTGGGCAAGTACATGACTTTTTTTTATGCCGCTTTTAACATTACTCCAGGAATATCACATCAGGGAACAACAATTGGCTTCCTTATACCCATTGGAATTAGAGCCAGACTTTCAGCGTGATGAGTGAATGCTTTAACCACGAGGCTACCCCAACGCCTGGAATAATGAAGAGGGTATCTTGGACACAAACCACCATCCGAACAATAACCAATAACACACCCTTTGTACAGCAGAGAGGGCTCCACTGCTTTCCCTCACAAGACAAAAACAAACTTTCAAAAGAGCTTCCATAAACATAAGGCCATCTGCATATGTACAAGACACAATTGATAACAAGTGTCTCCATGACAACAAACACAAAAATATAAAAGAGAGTCAACAACAACAAAAAACAACAGGTGCAAAATCGATTGTTTTTTTAAATTTGGACAATATACATAAAATTAAAAATGAATAAAGTGCTTCACAGAAATTGGGTGCTGTAAAAAACAGGAATCATGAGGAAATGTACATAATACTGCAGTGGCATTCTTCTTTCCCTCCCTGGAGGGGTGTATTCCCTCCTTAATCCCTTACTGATCTCCCGACCTGTTTCTGTCACTCACAGTATTCCTGGGCTGGATCCATTTCACTGTATCACCAGTACAAACTTGTGCCAACATCCTTCCTACACTCCTCGTCCAAGCTGGTCTATTTCCCCCGTATCACCAGTACAAACTTGTGCCAACATACTTCCTACACTCCTCGTCCAAGCTGGTCTATTTCCCCCGTATCACCAGTACAAACTTGTGCCAACATCCTTCCTACACTCCTCGTCCAAGCTGGTCTATTTCCCCCGTATCACCAGTACAAACTTGTGCCAACATACTTCCTACACTCCTCGTCCAAGCTGGTCTATTTCCCTGTACCACTGTACAAACTTGTGCCAACATCCTTCCTACACTCCTCGTCCAAGCTGGTCTATTTCCCCCGTATCACCAGTACAAACTTGTGCCAACATACTTCCTACACTCCTCGTCCAAGCTGGTCTATTTCCCTGTACCACTGTACAAACTTGTGCCAACATCCTTCCTACACTCCTCGTCCAAGCTGGTCTATTTCCCCCGTATCACCAGTACAAACTTGTGCCAACATACTTCCTACACTCCTCGTCCAAGCTGGTCTATTTCCCCCGTATCACCAGTACAAACTTGTGCCAACATCCTTCCTACACTCCTCGTCCAAGCTGGTCTATTTCCCCCGTATCACCAGTACAAACTTGTGCCAACATCCTTCCTACACTCCTCGTCCAAGCTGGTCTATTTCCCCCGTATCACCAGTACAAACTTGTGCCAACATCCTTCCTACACTCCTCGTCCAAGCTGGTCTATTTCCCCCGTATCACCAGTACAAACTTGTGCCAACATACTTCCTACACTCCTCGTCCAAGCTGGTCTATTTACCTGTACCACTGTACAAACTTGTGCCAACATCCTTCCTACACTCCTCGTCCAAGCTGGTCTATTTCCCAGTATAACCTGTACAAGCTTGTGCCAACATCCTTCATGCCTTCCCTTATCTAACGGGATCTATTTCCCTGTATCACCTGTACAAGCTTGTGCCAACATCCTTCATGCCTTCCCTTATTTAACAGGATCTATTTCCCCGTATCACCTGTACAAGGTTTTGACAACATCCTTCATGCCTTCCCTTATCTAACTGGATCTATTTCCCTGTATCACCTGTACAAGCTTGTGCTAACATCCTTCATGCCTTCCTTATCTAACTGGATCTATTTCCCTGTATCACCTATACAAGCTTGTGCCAACATCCTTCATGCCTTCCCTTATCTAACTGGATCTATTTCCCTGTATCACCTATACAAGCTTGTGCCAACATCCTTCATGCCCTCCCATATCTAACAGCATCTATTTCCCTGTATCACCTATACAAGCTTGTGCCAACATCCTTCATGCCTTCCCTCATCTAACTGGGTCTATTTCCCCGTATCACCTGTTCATGCTTCTGCCAACATCCTTCATGCCTTCCCTTATCTAACTGGATCTATTTCCCTGTATCACCTATACAAGCTTGTGCCAACATAATTCATGCCCTCCCTTATCTAACAGCATCTATTTCCCTGTATCACCTATACAAGCTTGTGCCAAAATCCTTCATGCCTTCTCTTATCTAACTGGGTCTATTTCCCTGTATCACCTATACAAGCTTGTGCCAACATCCTTCATGCCTTCCCTTATCTAACGGGATCTATTTCCCTGTATCACCTGTACAAGCTTGTGCCAACATCCTTCATGCCTTCCCTTATCTAACTGGATCTATTTCCCTGTATCACCTATACAAGCTTGTGCCAACATCCTTCATGCCTTCCCTTATCTAACGGGATCTATTTCCCCGTATCACCTGTACAAGCTTGTGCCAACATACTTCATGCCCTCCCTTATCTAACTGGATCTATTTCCCCCGTATCACCTATACAAGCTTGTGCCAACATCCTTCATGCCTTCCCTTATCTAACGGGATCTATTTCCCTGTATCACCTGTACAAGCTTGTGCCAACATCCTTCATGCCTTCCTTATCTAACTGGATCTATTTCCCTGTATCACCTATACAAGCTTGTGCCAACATCCTTCATGCCTTCCCTTATCTAACTGGATCTATTTCCCTGTATCACCTGTACAAGCTTGTGCCAACATCCTTCATGCCTTCCCTTATTTAACAGGATCTATTTCCCCGTATCACCTGTACAAGGTTTTGACAACATCCTTCATGCCTTCCCTTATCTAACTGGATCTATTTCCCTGTATCACCTGTACAAGCTTGTGCTAACATCCTTCATGCCTTCCTTATCTAACTGGATCTATTTCCCTGTATCACCTATACAAGCTTGTGCCAACATCCTTCATGCCTTCCCTTATCTAACTGGGTCTATTTCCCTGTATCACCTATACAAGCTTGTGCCAACATCCTTCATGCCTTCCCTTATCTAACGGGATCTATTTCCCCGTATCACCTGTACAAGCTTGTGCCAACATACTTCATGTCTTCCCTTATCTAACTGGATCTATTTCCCCGTATCACCTGTACAAGCTTGTGCCAACATCCTTCATGCCTTCCCTTATCTAACTGGGTCTATTTCCCTGTATCACCTGTACAAGATTGTGCTAACATCTTTCATGCCTTCCCTTATCTAACTGGGTCTATTTCCCTGTATCACCTGTACAAGCTTGTGCCAACATCCTTCATGCCTTCCCTTATCTAACAGCATCTATTTCCCTGTATCACCTGTACAAGCTTGTGCCAACATCCTTCATGTCTTCCCTTATCTAACTGGGTCTATTTCCCCATATCACCTGTGCAAGCTTGTGCCAACATTCTTCATGCCTTCCCTTATCTAATGGGATCTATTTCCCCGTATCACCTGTACAAGCTTGTGCCAACATTGTTCATGCCTTCGCTTATCTAACTGAATCTATTTCCCCGTATCACCTGTGCAAGCTTGTGCCAACATCCTTCATGCCTTCCCTTATCTAATGGGATCTATTTCCCCATATCACCTGTACAAGCTTGTGCCAACATTGTTCATGCCTTCGCTTATCTAACAGGATCTCGGGGGAGGATGTCGCCAAAGACATCAATAAGCATACTGATATCAAAAGATCGGTGATCGGCAGCCATTTTGTATTGATCTATGTATAGGCTATCGATGTATTCATACTCACGGTTGTTGAGTGTAAAGATTTAATTATAAAGAAGTATCAGTCTGGAAAAGGACATCTCTTTTTAACTAATCAGAAACAAGCATGAAAGACAGACACTCCTTCCATCTGTAGTCTCCAGATGCAAACAATATTTACCTGTCCATGCAATACACAGACCATTAGCCCATATTTCCTGCTTTGTTTTCAGAGGGCAGACAGCACAGAAATCAGACAGGCGAGATGCTTCCTGTGCAGGCATTTGCAACGTCGCATCATTACAAACCCGACCAGCCAATCATACCATCAATGGATGACTTCACGTGTCACAAGGTATCACACATCAACTTTAAATGAGATCATAAATTGAGTCATATTCACGCCACATTTGTTTCTGTCGGCGTTCAAATGTTTTCCCCACAAAAGCTTTTGTCCTCCTGTCGGGTGAGATCAGATGAGAACTCCCCTTGTTGTTGCAATTAAACCAACGTACCCTGAACAAACGCTTCGCATCTATCCCAAATTTCAATTATTCATTTATGCAACCCTTCCACCCTATACTTACATACACTTTGAGAGCTGAGGGCCACACTAAGTGCTAGGCCTTGGGTAGGTTTTGTTATTTTTCTTCTAGGATACTCCAGTCTTGCTGGACAACAGTATAAGGATCTATAACGAAACGTGGCCTTTACAGAATTAAAGAAGTTGTTATCCATACATTGAGTCTGTAGCTGGTTTATTGCTGAGTGCAGCATTAAACAACCAACCAACCAACTTTGGGATAGTGTTCTCTTGACCATTTGGATTTGGTTGGTTGGTTTGTTGTTTAACACCGCACTCAGCAATATTCCAGCTGTATGACGGCGGTCTGTAAATAATCGAGTCTGGACCAGACAATCCAGTGATAGAGTATAAATGGGTATACTGACTTCGAGTCTAACATTTCTTGTTTTAGGCCTTTAATGCTGAGCGCCAGACAGGGTAACAACAAGTACCATCTTTTAACGTCTTTTGGTATGACACAAAACCTTCTGCTCTCCGGGCAGACACTCTATCACTAGACCATGGAGGCGGTCTACAATGTAGGGAATCTCACTGGAATGTTAATGGTCTCTTACAATCCTGATAAGACAGGTTTCACTGCCTGGACATATATTTTATATTGCTATCGGTTACAATGAAGGCCCTGAGAGAGTATCGCATGAGAAGTAGATGAGTGGTCAAAGGGCAATAACTCTTGATTTATACTTCTTTTTCAAGGAGGTTATCATTATTTCGTGAGTGAGTGAATTTGGTTTAACATAGTTTTTAACATTATTCCAGTTATATCACGGCGTGTTAACTTAATGTGGGAGGAAAGCCCAAAGTGATGCAGGTCTCAGACGTTTATCACTTCGGTGAAACCCACAAGCACGGGTATGGTGCTGACAAACCTAAAAACATAATCAGGTCGAACCAGGATTCGAACCCCGACCATAGGTTTCCGAGGAAACGCAACCCTGCAAAGTGAATCGCTGCGCCTCAGACGACTAGGCCACCCGTGCCCCCCAAACATTGTTTAGGGACTGGCCATTATCTACGGGAAAGGGGAAAGGGAGAGGTGGGGGGTTGAGTCAAGAAAAAATGTTACATAAATAAGGGGGTGAGCAAAATATAAAACAGTTCCCAAGACCAATCTCAACCCCCTCCCAAATGAATAAATGGTAATCACGTAACTTTTCTACATCACTCAACACTTCTTGTTTCTTTCCAGTTTTGATGAGATGACAGAGAACAGTGGATCTATTGCTGAGGCTACTTGAAGAGTCACGTAACAACATAGCAGGTGCCATGACTGTGGAATTGATATATATAGTGTATATTGTATGGGACACAGTGTATATTGTATGGACACAATGTATATTATTTGGAATACGGTGTCAGGGTTGCAGTGAACATGTATGGACAAAATAGTATGTCCTATGGCATAGATCAGGTGTATTGTACGAGATACGGTACTGTAATATTGCATGGCGTTTTGGGGATTATTTTGAAACAGGGTATATGATATAATACGTGTATTCAGTATTAGATCCCCTTTACTAAACATACAAGACTGTATGATGTAGCCAGTGATGTTTAGTGAAACATTGTATAAGTATAATGCGTTGTTTCATAGGGATGGTCACCTGTTCCGTGTCTCAAGTCAGTTGCATCAGTGAGTGAGTTTGGTTTAACGCTGCTTTTAAAAGTATTCCAGTTATATCACAACATGTCAGCTTAATGTGGGAGGAAAGCCCAAAGTGATGCAGGTCTAAGACGTTTATCACTTCGGTGAAACCCACGAGCACGGGTATGCTGACAAACCTAGAAACATAATCGGGGCGAACCGGGATTCGAACCCACAATCATAGGTTTCTGGCGTGCCCAAGGGATGCAACTCTGCACAGTGAATCGCAGCGCCTTAGACGACTGGGCCACCATGCCCCCTGATATATATAGAGAGAGAGACACAGGTTTCTTACTAAAGGCCTAGGCAAGTCTAGATGAAACTGAACAAAGTCTGTCTCCTTTATGAAAACAGAAGAGAAAAGGAGAAAAACAATAACTTCCAAGCCCCCTACCCCAAGAACACCCCCCCACACACCCCAACCCCACCCCCTAGATTATCCCACTGGACACATTGTGTTTGTTCATTGTGATTAATACAGAAGTTAATGTTCACTATAAAACAAGCATCTCTTAAGCTTATCAGCATTTTACGTCGTTCCGCAGGACACCTGTCCCCAATGCATAATGTACAATGTATGTATTTTACCTTTCATATCTACAATTACATTTACTCCCACATGTAACCAGTTTGTACCCTGTCATATGAGGGTGTTTTGAACAGATAAATACATGATTCTTGAATATAGCAAAATTCTAAAGTCTCGATAAGAAGCAGAGCAAAAAGATGATCTAAGGGGAATAACTCTGTATAGATTTCATGTCTCCCCTTGTGGTTAAACACAACCAAATGTTTTCCCATAGACTTCTATAGTAACGTTATATTTTATATACAATACTGCATACCATACATGGATTGACCAATGAAAACAATTTTTGAACAGTCAGTAGTAAGCGACTGTCAACGTTGGTATTGCGGCCAAGTTGTTGAATACGAACTTGTGTCATATGCAAAACTGAACAAGACTATGAAACAGGGATTAAAGTGTTTATCATGGTATGCTCTTTAAGCTTTGAAGACGTTCAGATACTATGGCACCTATATATAAAGGCTTATACATTTTTTACATATTTGTTTTTGCAAGTTACTCATTAAAACAAGGAATTTTTTAAAGTTTAATAACTTGGATAAAGGCTATTTATATACAAAAAAAAAGGTCTATACTATTGAATCTAAAATTTGATTTCATTGTGAATTTGTTCATGTTATTCATTGTAAATATTTGCTCATTGGGCAATTATGAATACCGTATTCAACGAAATAAGCGCCCAGGGTGCTCTCAAAATTAGAGATAGGGGGCGCTTATTAGAATATTATTTTGAGTTGAAAGGTCGTAAATTTCGTGGTTCGTGGCCATATTCTAACAGTCTGAAATGTTTCCATACGACAAATATACTTTTCAAAAATTTAATTGCCCATAATTAAGGGTGATATAACACACGAGTGCGTATTTTACACGAATAAATAAGTCTTGTGTACATTTATCAATCGGAAGGGGTGCTGATTGGGATTGTTCACTGGCAATATATATTAGCAAATATCGCCGTGGGCACTTATTAGAGCGGGGCGCTTATTACGTCGAATATGGTAATCACTACAAAAACTATCTGTGGCACCACAGTTAATTTTGAATTTATTTGTATTTCCACCAAAGGAATATAACGTATATCATGACAAGAACTCTTCGTTGGTGTATCAATAAATTCTAACCAGGTAATAATTCCGAAGTTAGTTCATACAAACAACTTGTTGACTGCTGTTGCTGACAAGTTGCCCATAGGAATTTGATAGTTGTTTCAGCGTTGTCATGGTAACATGATACCTATCAGCCTGATCAGCCGTTGTTACATAAAGCAATATCAGCCATTGTTACATAGTGCAATATCACAGCCATTAATACATAGTGCAATATCACAGCCGTTGTTACATAGTGCAACATCACCAGCCATTAATACATAGTGCAATATCACAGCCATTGTTATATAGTGCAATATCACAGCCATTGTTATATAGTGCAACATCACAGCCATTGTTACATAGTGCAATATCACAGCCATTGTTATATAGTGCAATATCACAGCCATTGTTATATAGTGCAATATCACCAGCCATTGTTATATAGTGCAATATCACCAGCCATTGTTATATAGTACAATATCACAGCCATTGTTACATAGTGCAATATCATCAGCCATTGTTACATAGTACAATATCACCAGCCATTGTTACATAGTGCAATATCACCAGCCATTGTTACATAGTGCAATATCACAGCCATTGTTATATAGTGCAATATCACCAGCCATTGTTACATAGTGCAATATCACAGCCATTGTTATATAGTGCAATATCACAGCCATTGTTACATAGTGCAATATCACAGCCATTGTTATATAGTGCAACATCACAGCCATTGTTATATAGTGCAATATCAACAGCCATTGCTATATAGTGCAATATCACCAGCCATTGTTACATAGTGCAATATCACCAGCCATTGTTATATAGTGCAATATCACCAGCCGTTGTTACATAGTGCAATATCACCAGCTATTGTTATATAGTGCAATATCACCAGCCATTGTTATAAAATGCAATATCACCAGCCATTGTTATAAAATGCAATATCACAGCCATTGTTATATAGTGCAATATCACCAGCCATTGTTACATAGTGCAATATCACAGCCATTGTTATATAGTGCAATATCACAGCCATTGTTACATAGTGCAATATCACAGCCATTGTTATATAGTGCAATATCACTAGCCATTGTTACATCGTGCAATATCACAGCCATTGTTATATGGTGCAATATCACCAGCCATTGTTACATGGTGCAATATCACCAGCCATTGTTATATAGTGCAATATCACAGCCATTGTTAAATAGTGCAATATCACCAGCCATTGTTACATAGTGCAATATCACCAGCCATTGTTATATGGTGCAATATCACAGCCATTGTTACATAGTGCAATATCACCAGCCATTGTTATATAGTGCAATATCACCAGCCATTGTTATATGGTGCAATATCACAGCCATTGTTACATAGTGCAATATCACCAGCCATTGTTATATAGTGCAATATCACCAGCCGTTGTTACATAGTGCAATATCACCAGCTATTGTTATATAGTGCAATATCACCAGCCATTGTTATAAAATGCAATATCACCAGCCATTGTTATAAAATGCAATATCACAGCCATTGTTATATAGTGCAATATCACCAGCCATTGTTATATAGTGCAATATCACAGCCATTGTTACATAGTGCAATATCACAGCCATTGTTACATAGTGCAATATCACCAGCCATTGTTACATAGTACAATATCACCAGCCATTGTTACATAGTGCAATATCACCAGCCATTGTTATATAGTGCAATATCACCAGCCATTGTTACATAGAGCAATATCACAGCCATTGTTACATAGTGCAATATCACCAGCCATTGTTATATACTGCAAATTCACCAGCCATTGTTACATAGTGCAATATCATCAGCCATTGTTATATGGTGCAATATCACAGCCATTGTTACATAGTGCAATATCACCAGCCATTGTTACATAGTGCAATATCACAGCCATTGTTATATAGTGCAATATCACCAGCCATTGTTATATAGTGCAATATCACCAGCCATTGTTTTATAATGCAATATCACCTGCCATTGTTATAAAATGCAATATCACCAGCCATTGTTATATAGTGCAATATCACCCTCCATTGTTATATAGTGCAATATCAGCAGTCAGTCCCACCTATGCTGCCCCATCTACTTCTACTGATAGGACTTGGTGCCTTCTTGTGCCAATAACTGTTCCAGCTAAATATAGTGGTTCTTGTTTTTGAAGTGTCAAACTTCATTTTCAACAAAACAGTTACCAAGTCTAGGCAGAACAAATGAGCTTATGCCTGTCACAACTGAAATATTGCCAAGTAATTACCGCCCTCTCTGGGTTGCCCCGGTGTGAAATTGTTATAATAATGTAATTGAAGCCAAGTTGGGGGCAGAGGACGTGATAGCGCCCTTCCGAAAGAAGCAAATCCTTTCTCCTCGTGCCTCCGCGGCTTTTTCCCAGCACAAGCCCAGGCTCTAAAACAATCCTATCACACCCAAGGGAGGTAACTCAGCATCACCTATCACCTTCTCAGCCACAAATTACAAGAACACCCCCTGCTAATCAACCATCGTGGTAATTTCTCAATCTTTCCCCCAACGCTGATCTAACCACTAAACGTTTATATCTGGTTACCATAGTTACGGTGGATATTTTCTAATTCACACCAGATCGGATAAGAACTCTCTGACAGGTCTCGTATGTTTGGTTAGAGTGATCGGATGCTGCCGTAACTTTACAGCCCGGTCTTATTATCTCAAGGTCAAGATCTCTGACCTTGGGGTCACAGGGTCAAAGACGGAACACACATAAAAATGAGGCTGGTCCCGAAATCAGCCTGAAACCCGCGTTAGGAAAGGGAGGGATAGGTAGCAGCCCTTCCCACTCCTCTGACTGGAAAGTCTGGACAATCTAAGACAAAAACACTCAGGGTGTTTAATGCAAAACATCTGGGAAGGTTAACGCTTGGGCCATGATGAAGAGATGTGCCGTTGTTTCAAAGACTTCCAACTTGTTAGCAGGGCTGTAGTGCAAACACTGGTCTCCGCGCCACAAGCGGCAACATGTGATATATACGCATGGTAAGTAGAGGCTTGCTGCTGCCTCTGTCCCGAAGTCTCTCCACAAAACAGATTAGCATCCTTCTCCCGACATCGATAGCAGACTTCTACCAGATAGGGGAATATGCATGGCTTTTGTACATGATTTTAACGGATTCTTGTTTGAAATTCCTCCAGTGGAAGTCGGCAATACAGTGATTACAGTCCAGGATCAACAAAATAACAAGCTGCTTTATCTATCGCAGTTGTTTCTCAGACAGCTACAATGTTTATTTATCCAATATCTACCTGGATCGTTCATTAAATATCTACCCGCTTGTTTATTCAATATCTACCTCACTTGTTCCTTCAATATTTACCTAATTTCTTCCAGTCAACATCTATATAGATTGGCTACTGCTTCCAGGGATCTGCATACCTAGCAAGTTGGTTACTTTTTAGCTACAAAGTAAGCTCTTACCCAAATCTGTATGAAACTTGCTAATCTTGTTAAAACATGACCAAACACACTCAACAATGCTGGGGACGATTCTATTCATCAGTTTAATGCTACAGCATGATATTTAGCCCCTTAATGCCGAGCGCTGGACAGGGTAACAACAAGTGCCATCTTTTAACGTCTTTTAGTATGACGCGGCCGGGGATCAAACCCCGGGCCTTCTGCTCTCCGGGCGGACGCTCTACCACTACACCACGGAGGCGGTCACAAGAAGAAAAGAGTTTTACTGTATAAAAAACAAGACATGACATTATATACTATAATCCAGAGTGAGTGAGTTGGGTCTAACGCCACTTTTAACAGTATTCCAGTTATATCATTGGGTGTCAGCTTAATGTGGGAGGAAAGCCTGAAGTGATGCAGGTCTCAGACGTTTACCACTTTGTGAAACCCACGAGCACGGGTATGGTGCTGACAAACCTAGAAACAATCAGCGCGAACCAGGATTCAAACCCACGATCACACGTTACTGGCATCCTTAAGGGACACAACTCTACACAGCGAATTGAATCGACTTAGACGATTGGGCCACCAGTGCCCATACCATAACAATCATAATGAAAATAATACACTTAATGGTGCAGTGTAGGAACTTCTCTAGAATGGTCATAATTTCAAACAAGAGACGCTCTTGAAATGCTATAAAGGATTAGTAATTTGGTAGAGGTCTATCATATCCATAAAGGCTATGGTCCTATAGTACTCACGGAAATGAAAAAAAAATGTTTTTTCGACCTCAGATCTTAAATAAATGCAGTTAATATACAAAATATGTAAATATTCAAACAACTAAATTAGTACTAATTGGGCTGTGGCACAAAGACAGCGTATCAAAGGTTTTTATGCCTTTTTACAAGTAAAAGTGTGTAAAGATGTGAATAAAACAGACTATTGTGAAACAGGGCATAACCAGGTGTAAGTAGATCAAGGTGACCTATGACACCTTGACAACAGGTGAGAACAGGTGCATAATGCCTATAGTCTGTTTCTGCTATGTCAATTTGGACTTAGTTTTATTTTTGAATGTTGCAAGTGCCAACAAATTACCTCCTGTAAAGTACATTTTGTATTGTTCACTGAGATCAAACTAGCAAATCTAGACTAGTACTTTTCGAGTTGTTTTGTTATTTCGTATTTACAGCTACGTAACACTTTGTAGTCGATTTTGAAATTGAGAAAAACAGGTTTTTTTCATTTCCGTGAGTACTTTAGCACCCTCTTAATTACTACTTGAACTATAACATCATGGTTTTACCTTGACTTGGCTTGGCTTGGAGAGCCAGGGGCAGTAGGGGTGACTATTGAGGCATTTTTGGCTATTGCGATACTATTGCGATAGTTAAAACAACTATTGCAATAGTGGCCCTACTATTGCGATACTATTGCGATAGTTTTCACTTGCAATCATAGCAGGCTTTAGCAGCATATATTTCAGCATTTTGACTGACACCATCAAAATAATTATAACTTTCTGATACTATTTGTAAAGAAAACAAGAAATGAAAAGAAAACAAGTTCAAATTGACCTTTCAAAAACATGTTAATACAAAATTTCAGTTCATGTAACTGGTAAAGTCTTAGGTAACTGCAGTGTTTTAGCACCCATGTGAATGAATGTGATTGAATGACTAGTATTTGACAATACGAACTGTCAAACTCTTTAATTGTTTTTTAAGAAAGTAAATGTACCAAACAAATTAACAATCGAAACTATCGATAGTTAGACAAACTATCGCCAATAGTATCGATTGTTTCAAGTTGCAATCGATAGTGTACTATCGTGAGACAAGAAATCGCAATCAATCGATAGTTCGATGTATCGTTACACCACTAAGGGGCAGTGTTTGGAATAATTATAAAACCAGTCAGGCAGTCCTGTGACTCATAAACAAGACAGTTGCGCCGGTGACCCAGAAATGTTGCATGCCCATCTTCTAAGTCAGACATAAGAAATATTGAAAATTTGCGAAAACTAAGAGACAAATCACGGCTTGATTCCGTTGAAATAATGCAAACAATTACTTGATATCAGGGGCGGTCGGGTAGCCTAGTGGTGAAAGCGATAGCTCGTCACGCCGAAGACCCGGGTTCGATTCCAGACATGGGCACAATGTGTGAAGCCCATTTCTGGTGTCCCCCGCCGTGATATTGCTGGAATATTGCTAAAAGCGGCGTAAAACCATACTCACTCACTCACTTGATATCAATGGAAAGTAAAACAGAACATGTAGGAAGTCAAAGGACTATCAGCCAGAAAGTCGGGCAGGTGGAGGAAAATTTCAGACACTCCGACAGAAAAGTTTCTAGTCACGAGCAGGCGGGCAAGCAGTTATTTCGGACACTGTCCTTGGGACCCATGATAATATTTTTCCCTCATGAACATCGATTCACGCAATTGGGATACGATGACAGGCACCAACCAAGTCAGTGAGCCTGACCATGTGGGTTGCTGAAGACCTATTCTACCCGAGATCTTCAAGGGTCGGCAATCTTAGTGTTATCCACAAATGATTGTAACAGCTTCATCCCAAGAATCACATCCACTTAAAGATGCTGGCAACAAATAGACAATAAAACCCAAATTATCAGTGCATAACACTGACCCACTCTAAACATTCGCCCTCACAGTGGCAAAGCATCCCTAGGCTACAGTGGTAATGCCCTATACCCATGTTTATCTCTTTATTCCTAGCTGGAAGAGATCCTCTTTGGGTCAGAAGGTCATGACCTCTCACCTTATGGGCTGGTCAAGTATTAGGTTACAGCTGGCCTGCTCTGGTCAGATTCATGTGACCTCCACGATAGTGTTTACCTGACAACTACATTCCTCCTTGGGATGCATCCAGGGATGAGGGAGGCTAGCTTTGCTCCAAGGCTGTACTGGTTAGTTGTTTGGTTTTGTTGTTTAACGCCGCACTCAGCAATATCCATGCTATATGACGGCGGTCTGTAAATAATCCAGTCTGGACCAGACAATCCAGTGATTGATATCATGAGCATCGATCCACGCAATTGGTTGGTTGGTTGGTTCTTTGTTTTGTTGTTTAACGCCGCACTCAGCAATATTCCAGCTATATGGCGGCGGTCTGTAAATAATCCAGTCTGGACCAGACAATCCAGTGATTGATATCATGACCATCGATCCACGCAATTGGGATCGATGACATGCATCAACCAAGTCAGCGAGCCTGATCACCCGATCCTGTTAGTCGCCTTTTACGACAAGCATAGTCGCCTTTCATGGCAAGCATGGGTTGCTGAAGACCTGTTCTACCCCGGAATCTTCACAGGTCCAAGGCTGGACTGAATGATGGGTGTTTTTGTAATTCTATCCTCATAATAGGCAACACTGTACACTGTCAAAAGTCCATTTTGAAAAGGTCAATGGCAGGTCATAAAATTAGCAGTGTCATCAGTTTTTGGTGGGACAGGCTCACATGTGTAAACAAACTACGTTACCAAAAAAGGTTCAGGACCAACCAATTCTTTCATACTACCATACAGTAGACATGGTAGAGATACTCTGTCATGCCATTCTGCAGTATATATCTTAAAGTTTGAACCTTTAGCATTGAGTCCAAAATATATACACAACCTTGATGAATCAGTTCTAAATTATCAGAATGCACATCCTATGTCACTTAGGTTAGAATGTATCAGAACAGGATTGTATCAAGACTTGCTCAAAGACTGATATTCCAACCAAACTCTGCAACAAATGATAGCAAATCTTCCCATTTTGGTGGTTTTGTAGCTTATGTTACGGCTCTGCTGCTTGTATTTCCTGAAAACAGGACTAATAGGTAGAGGTTTTTATACTTAGTTTTACATTATCGCAGTAGATAGAAGTAGAAGTTAAACTGGTGATACTAAACGGTAATATTCTCAAAATCTGTCCAGAAATCGAAATTAACAGCTCTGTGTGTATGTATGTGTGGTGTGTGTGTGTGTGTGTGTGTGTGTGTGTGTGTGTGTGTGTGTGTGTGTGTGTGTGTTTGGTGTGTGTGTTTGGTGTGTGTGTTTGGTGTGTTTGTGGTGTGGTGTGAGTGTGTGTGGTGAGTATGTGTGGTGAGTGTGTGTGTGGTGTGTGTGCGGTGGGTGTGGGGTGTGTGTGTGGAGTGGGTGTCGGGGGGGGGGGGGGGGGGGGGGGGGGGGGAGGTGTGGGGGGTGCGTGTGAGTGTGTGTGGTGTGAATGTGTGGTGTGAGTGTGATTGTGGTCTGTATGTGTGGTGTGTATGTCTGTGGTGTAGTGTGTGTTGTGTGTTATCTGTGTGGTTTGTGTGTGTGTGTGGTGTGAGTGTGTGTTTGGTGTGTGTGTGTGTGTGTGTGTGGTGTGTGTGAGTGTGTGTGCTGTGGTATGGTGCATGGTGTGTGTTATGTGTGTGTGGTGTATGTGTGTGTGGTGTGGTGTGTGTGTCAAGTGGTGTGTGTGTGTGGTGTGTATGTGTGTGTGTGTATGTGGTGTGGTGTGTGATTGTGGTGTGTGTGTGGTGTGGTGTGGGTGTGTGTGTGTGTGGTGCATGGTGTGTGTGTGTTGTGTGAATGTGGTGTGTGTGGTGTGTATGTGTGTGGTGTGTGTGTGTGGTGTGTATGTGTGTGGTGTGTATGTGTGGTGTGTTGTGTGTGTCAAGTGGTGTGTGTGTGTGGTGTGTTATGTGTGTTGTGAGTGTGTGATGAGTGGTGTGTGTGTATGTGTGTGTGTTCTGTCTGTGTGGTGTGTGTGTGTGTGTGTGGTGTGTGTTTGATGTGTGTGTGTGTGTGTGTGTGTGTGTGTGTGTAGTGTGTGTGGTGTGGTGTGGTGTGGTGTGGTGTGGTGTGGTGTGGTGTGGTGTGGTGTGGTGTGGTGTGGTGTGTGTTGAGTGGTGCATGTGTGTGTATGGTGTGTGTGTGGTGTGTGTTTGGTGGGTGGTGTGGTGTGGTGTTTGGTGGGTGGTGTGGTGCATGTGTGTGGTGTGTGTGTGTGTGTTGTGTGTGGTGTGTGAGTGTGGTATGTATGTGTGTGGTGTCGTGTGTTTGTGGTGTGTGTGTGTGTATGTGTGGTGTGGTGTGTGAATGTGGTGTGGTGTGTGAGTGTGTTTGATGTGTGTGTGTGTGGTGTGGTGTGTGAGTGGTGTGTGAGTGGTGTGTGTGTGTGTGCATGTGGTGCATGTGTGTGTTGTGTGTGTGCGCTGGTCAGGACTGGTGCCAAAATATAATCCTAGCTGACTGAGATACCATGCCACAGTTTAACATGAACACCCCACTCAGACAAAGTATACTGACTCCAAACTGACCAGTCCTCGTTTTAGACCCTTAATGCCGAGCACCAGACAGGGTAACAACAAGTACCATCTTTTAACGTCTTTAGGTATGAAGCGGCCGGAGATCGAACCCCGAACCTTCCGCTCTCCGGCGGACGCTCTGCCACTAGACCACTGAGGCGGCCGCAAGGACTCTTGGACAAAGGACAATTTCTACACTGGCCTTCTTCTCAACACTAAAATGTCAGCCAGCAAAAATACATTGTTTCAAGATTTTTTTTTGGTAAAAAAAAATTTCAGGCTCTTAGTTCTAACACAGACCTTTTTCTCAACAGTATAGGTTTGAAATCGAGAATGTTTAGTGTTGACCTTGACTCCTGCATATCTGTAAACAACACAATACCACAACTATGGAGCAAAACATCTGACCATAAACTATTACACAGTCCTAAACAAAGTCATCAAGTGAACCAAGATATCTCCATCCCGGGATGACAAGCATATATGGCACATCAGCTAAAGAAACTTAATGCCAGAATGTAACCTGAAATTGATCATGTTAGTTCTGATAAAACACTGGAAAGTGATACCCATGAATTCCGGAGCCCTGGTGAACAGGTGCACAACTGAGCCTCTTCACTACCTTGTTAATCCGCCTGGCACTATTCTTCACACTGCTGTAATTTGTATGTGGGGCGACCTCTGACCTTGGCGGAGGTGGGCAAGAGAAGTCTATTACATGCGACAATGGATGGCAAGTTTGTCCTTGTATTGAGAAGCAGTGTTGGGGTTATTTAAGCTGGGGCCTTGCGATGTCGGTACTGCACCAGTACTTGCTAATACTAGAATAACAGGACATGCTCAGTACTTGGGCATTGCCAGGGTCCAGTAGAGGTTGAGAGATTTCAAACTATAAGTCAAGGATTGAAGGTGAGGTGAAATTGGGTTTAACGTCGCCTCCAAGATTATATAGCGATGTGCATGCACGGTGTTTGTGTGGCTGCTTGTACCAGTCCGGACTGATGCCGATTTATAGTGCTAGCCCACTGAGATACCATGCCGCAGTTTAACATGAATACCCCACTCAGACACAGTATACTGACTCCGAGCCGACCAGTCCTTGTTTTAGCCCCTTAATGCCAGACATGGTAACAAGTACCATCTTTTAACGTCTTTTGGTATGACGCGGCCAGGGGTCGAACCCTGGACCTTCCACTCTCCGGGCGGACGCTCTACCACTAGACCACAGAGGCGGTCTTCAAGGATTGAAGGTCAATTTATTGTTTGTGTTTTGTTTGTTTGTTGTTTAACGCCACAATCAGCAATATCACTATTCTCTCCGCAACTGAAGCTGGTTAGCTATGCTTGTTTCACACAAGACACAGGTTATTACTGTTTACAGACTGAAAATGTTGGAAAAATGATATTTGATGAGAAGAATCTTACACTTATGTCTATTGACATCTTGAAGCCTCAGAGAAAAAACAGTTATTGACTCATATAATATATTTGATTTCAAAATTCTCTATGGACCAACCAAGCCTCAAACAACATTGACTTTGTGGTCTCTTGTACCTCATGTTTGTAGCATAATGTTCAACCCTTGAAGATCCGGGTCAGATTAGGTGTTCAGCATCCGAAGCTTGCCAAAACAAGTGACTAAAGTGTATTGGTGGTCAGGCTTGCTGGATCTATATCCCCGAATCACCTGTACAAGCTTGTGCCAACATCCTTCATGTCATCGATCCCAATTGCGTAGATCAATGCTAGTGATGTCAATCACTGAATTGTCTGGTTCGGATTCGATTTTTTACAGACTGCCATCATATAGCATGAATACTTTTGAGTGCAGTATTAAACAGCAAACAAACAAACAAACAAAGTACAATGTCATCATACCCTCATCTTCCTGAGGCAAGGGAGTTAACTGACTATAAAAGTCCAGTTTCCACCCTTGCCGAACTAGGCTGGTATTATGGAGTTACGGTTTGGCTGGACTAACGAGTCTATGCATAGTCAAATCAAAATCGCGCACCGAAATCGAAATCACTGTCATGCAGATTTCGGTCGACTGCAGGATTTGCAAAGCATGTGCACCGCTAACTCGTTGTCAACAGAGATTTTCTAAATCTTTTCCTGTTTTTAATCAAGGTGCTCACGTGATTTGATGCACTTTGCAATATAAGACTCGTTTTATCACAACATAGATCTTGATTATCGATCAGATCGTCTTGACTGGGTGCCACCGTTTTGTTTGAAGCAAATGCAAGGGATATGAGAGGTTGAATCTGATTGGTCAATAGGAGAGGCATAGAAAGGACATAACTCGTAATAGCCACTGGTGGCGCTACGATCGAGCCCAGGAATTCCAGCGTAGTTCGGCAAGGGTGGAAACTGGACTTTTGAAGTCAGTTAACTCTCTTGCCTCGGGAAGATGTCATACCCTGAGTGGTGTGGATCGATGCTCATGCTGTCAAACACTGGTTTGCTTGGTCCATGCCTCGAAGGACACAGCTGGGATATCATAGTACAGACTACAGGATAAATAACCTTCACTCACGCAAAGTTAGATTTTTGTAGTATACACTGGTGCTTTCATTCACGACCGGTTGGTTTCCAGAGCTCCAGATAAGCTTTTGGTGTTGTGGGTATTTTACCCATGCATTTTAAAATCATTGGGTATCAGTAATTCTAACTGGGTATTCAAATTACCCACTGTTACCCACTGTTACCCATCTGTTACCCACTAGTTTTTACACATGTGGGTATTTAAGTTAAATATTTAAAAACACCATTCATCTAGTCCCAGTTCATCTAGTCCATGTGGGTTCGAGAGCTTTATAGGACTCAAAAATACCACGATACTTCCACAAGAAAGTGTGATGGCAAATGATCGTGATGTAACTGTCTTCGTGGAGTTTGACAAGGTTGACGGAATGCCCCTTTATAATTTCAAAATAAGTTGCTGATTTGCTGATCAAATACGCAGGGTTACTTCACAATATATTATTTTTGTAGCGTATCTGTAATGTCCGTTGCCTATTTGATACGCTTGGATTTTACTGCATATTGCGCGGATCGATGCTCATGATGTCAATCACTGGATTGTCTGGTCCAGACTCGATTAATAACAGACCGCCGTCATATAGCTTGAATATTGCTAAGTGCGGCATTAAACAACAAACCAAACAAAACTTGTTTCAACCATGGGTCAATCGTGAAAGTTTGACCGGTTCCCCCCCCCCCCCCGAGTTGTACATACATTGGTGAACAAGATGATATGCTTGATGCCGTGGTGACAGTGTTTCAGTCCCATCACCGGGTATCAGTTTAGTGTGATGTAGGCCGTGGCCTTCTACCACTTCCGTGAAATCCAAGACACCGGCACACTGCTGATAGATCAGGGATCATAACGAGGGCACCCCTGGAATGTATCCTGTGACTTGCAAGTACTGGTACACCCACGGCATGTGCTCCTGCATAGGGAGGGGACTGTATGTATGTAGCAGCACAAGTAGTAGTAGTGGTGGTGGTGGTAAGTAGTAGTAGCAGGGGTAGTGGTGGTGGTGGTAGCTGTAGCTATAGCAGCAATACTACAAATAGTAGTAGTAGTAGTAGTAGTAGTTGTAAAACCAGTGGCAGTAGTAGACATCGTAGTTGTGTAGAAGCCATAACAGTAATAGTCTAGTAGCTATAACAGTAAGTCTAGTAGCCATAACAGTAATAGTAGCATGGTAGCCACAGCAGTAGTCTAGTAGCCATGGCAGTGATTGCCTAGTAGCAATAACAGTAATAGTAGCATAGTAGCCATAACAGTAATAGTAGCCATAACAGTAATAGTAGCATAGTAGCCATAACAGCAATAGTCTAGTAGCCATGACAGCAATTGTCTAGTAGCCATGACAGCAATTGTCTAGTAGCTATAACAGTAATAGTAGCATAGTCGCCATAACAGTAATAGTTTAGTAGCCATACCTGTCCAAAAAGATATTATGAGACAATCTATATGGTTTGATAGTAGAATACAAATAGGAAATAGCCCAACCTTTTCTAAACATTGGTCAAGCAGAGGTGTTACATTTCATTGGGGATTTAGTGGATGAAAAAGGTTAATTTTATGCATTTGATGCTTTTGTGCATATGTATGGAATCGAAACAGATTATATAGAATATTATGGAGTTGCAGTCAAACAATTTTGTAACGTAAAGGATTACAATGTTTTCAATTCTATATCTCCTCGACCAACCATGCCACTCAATATATCACATCTTCTAAACAAAATATGGGTAGTAAAGAATTTTACAAGACTTTATCAGCACAGGAGTTTGTTAAATTCCATGGCATTGAACAATGGGAAAGTATACTAAATAAGACATTTTGAGGAACAAATTGGCAAGAACATTTATTGATGGCAAAAAGGTGCACTCAAAGTGAAGATATTAGATTTTTTTCAGTTTACGATTATTCGCTACATTCTTACAACTAACAAATATTTATATCAAATTGGACATGTTGACTCTCCTTTGTGTACTTTCTGTACAAATCACCCTGAAACTATAATCCATATGTTGTATGATTGTGAACATAAGAAATATTTGGGAGAAATTGTACATTTGGATAAGATCTGTTATGGAAGGAACCATTGATTTGAACAGAGTGAGTGAGTGAGTGAATTGGGTTTAACGCCGCTTTTAACAGTATTCCAGTTATATCGCGACGTGTCGGCTTAATGTGGGAGGAAAGCCCAAAGTGATGCAGGTCTCAGACGTTTACCACTTCTGTGAAAGCCACGAGCATGGGTATGGTGCTGACAAACCTAGAAACATAATCGGGGTGAACTGGGATTCGAACCCACAACCATAGGTTTCTGGCGTGCCCAAAGGACGCAACCCTGCACAGCGAATCGTGCGCCTTAGACGACTGGGCCACCCGTGTCCCCTGATTTGAACAGAGAAAATGTTTTGTTTGGATTTCAAGGCAAACATAACAACCCACTTTTTTAGTCTTCCTTCCACACTTTGTTTAACCTTTAGCCTGCTGAAATTGTTTTCACACTTCTAAGCCCTGCCTGCTGGATTAATTTTAGCATATGGCGCTGTAAAGAGGGTGGGTGATTTCAAACAGTCAGTGCATCATTATACAGGGTTATTGAAGGTGGTTTACGCTTCATGTTAGGAACCTTTTTAAATCGTTAAATTTGTGCAAGTTGATTTCAATAATCAGACCTCCGATATTTTAATTTTAACTGGGTATAAATTCGATGTTTTTTATGGTAAATAACAGCGCAATGGTAAAAATTCAAAATAAATGCAGATCACCACCAGCTTAGGATCTGAAACCTTTGATCATTTTGTGGGTTTCTGAATATACAGTCAGTATAGGTCCTTATGTTCTTTGTGTCTCAGCCTTCTGGGTGGAATGAAAAGAAATGTCTCTGTATACATGATTACCTTTGTCAGATGTATTTTGTCCTGTCAGCCACACCCCCTGACTTTATGTCACCTTATGTGGTTAATTTTCACATACATGTATTGCTGTCTTTCCCTTGTATGCAATCACAGTATCAAACTTCATCAGCTGGTGTGTCACAAGTTCCTCAGTTGGTGTGTATAAAAACGCCCTTGCCATCATGAAACAAGAAATGACAAAAACAAAAGTATTTGCAATAAAAAAACAAAACACATTTGTCCTTCCTTGAAAAATGTTAGATTTAGTGCTTGAAATTTTCCGTGTCATAAATTATTATTTTTTAAATTTCATAAGGATTTTTCTTTGATGGACAAACGCCAAACCATCTGACAAGTCAGATAGAATTATAACTTTAAAAAACCTCATTTCTGAGGTGTCTATATTTTTCAGATTTGTTTTTCTACTTTTAGGACAAAACATGAGCCTTCTACCTGAGCTTGGTAACAGAAACAAATACTTGTTTTAAAATGTGAAATGAATTGTTCTTTATCCCATTGTTCTACGAAATCCATTTGAAATGTGCTTTTTAAAATGTCTTGAGAGTTTGTACCCAAACAGGTATGTGCTTTTGTGCCCAGAATATTTTTGTATTACAGTCAAACTTACACACTGCTTTTTTTTAAAGTTAATTTATTATCACTTTTCTGTCCAAACACTAGATCTACAATTAACTAACGGTTTACCAATTTTCTGGCCTTCTCTCCAGTGACAAGAATTTATTACTTTCCTATCACCAGGGCTCCAGATAAGCTTTTGGTGTTGTGGGTATTTTACCCATGCATTTTAAAATCATTGGGTATCAGTAATTCTATCTGCGTATTCAAATTTCTGTTACCCACTAGTTTTTACACATGTGGGTATTTAAGTTAAATATTAAAGAAAACACTATGCATCTAGTCCCTGAAAACTGGTGTCGTGTGGGTTCGAGAGCTTTATAGGACTCAAAAATACCAGGATACTTCCACAAGAAAGTGTGATGGCAAATGATCATGATGTGACTGTCATTGCGTAGTTTGGCAAGGTTGACGGAATGCCCGTTTATAATTTCAAAATAAGTTGCTGATTTGCTAAATCGAATACGCAGGGTTACTTCACAATATGTTGATGATACGCACAAGTTTTATTTTTGTAGCGTATCTGTGTTGTTCATTGCGTATTTGATACGCTTGGATTATATTTTACTGCGTATTTCTGCATTTCTGATGCGTATTTCACGCAGATACGCAGCTTATCTGGAGCTCTGTATCACAATCAGTCAATTTGAGTTGTGCCAATGTGGACTTCACTCAAGGACCAGGTACATTTAGGTTAGTCATATTATAAGTGAGTGAGTGAGTGAGTGAGTGAGTAAGTATGGTTTTACGCCGCTTTTAGCAATATTCCAGCAATATCACGGCGGAGGACACCAGAAATGGGCTTCACACATTGTACCCATGTCGGGAATCGAACCCGGATCTTCGGCGTGACAAGCGAACACTTTAACCACCAGGCTACCCGACCGCCCCAGTCATATTATGAACTTGATGAAATGTTTGAACATAATGTTCAGCTCATTGTTTAGCAATAAACATGGAAAAATAAATATGATCATACAGATTTAGTTTAGTTTTCTTGGGTACAAAATCACCAAGTACTTTTGGTACAATTATGTTTTTAGGTACAAAATCACATAGGCCCTACATTCATCCAGTCGACGTGTGTACCTACTTCCATCCGTTCTGAAGATCGGGGAGGGGGAGTAAACGTTTTAAAAACGATCCTTAATATTCTAAATTGTCCTTCTGGCAATGACAGACCAATAACAATATTCTGTTGTTAATATTATGGCATATCAATATGTTGTATCGCTCTCCGATGCTGTCGTTTTCAGAAAATAATTTTCAAATCATCAAGCGTGGAATCCTTTACGGTTTCGGATTTAGATTTACAAATTTGATGTTACGCACCAGCGGCAATCACGAATAAATATAAAACAAACAGGAGTGAAGACTGCTATCCAGATCAATAAATAGTATACTTGTTTCAAAATGTGAAATGGAATTCCACTGATTAGAATTGTTCTTTATCCCATTGTTCTACAAAATCCATTTGAAATGTGCTTTATAAATTGTCTTGAGAGTTTGTACCCAAACAGGTATGTGCTTTTGTGCCCAGAAGATTTTTTTTGTATTACAGTCAAACGTACACATTGCTTTTTGTATGATAAAGTTAATTTATTATCACTTTTCTGTCCAAACACTAGATCTACAATTAACTTACGGTTTACCAATTTACTGACCTGCTCTCCAGTGACAAGAATTTATTACTTTCCTATCACAATCAGTCAATTTGAGTTGTGCCAATGTGGACTGACTTCACTCAAGGACCACGTACATTTAGGTTAGTCATATTATGAGTGAGTGAGTGAGTGAGTATGGTTTCACGCCGCTTTTAGCAATATTCCAGCAATATCACGGCGGGGGACACCAGAAATGGGCTTCACACATTGTACCCATGTCGGGAATCGAACCCGGATCTTCGGAGTGACGAGCGAACGCTTTAACCACCAGGCTACCTGACCGCCCCAGTCATATTATGAACTTGATGAAATGTTTTAACATAATGTTCAGCTCATTGTTTAGCAATAAACATGGAAAAATAAATATGATCATACAGATTTATTTTAGTTTTCTTGGGTACAAAATCACCAAGTACTTTTGGTACAATTATGTTTTTAGGTACAAAATCACATAGGCCCTACATTCATCCAGTCGACGTGTGTACCTACTTCCATCCGTTCTGAAGATCGGGGAGGGGGAGTAAACGTTTTAAAAACGATCCTTAATATTCTAAATTGTCCTTCTGGCAATGACAGACCAATAACAATATTCTGTTGTTAATATTATGGCATATCAATATGTTGTATCGCTCTCCGATGCCGTCGTTTTCAGAAAATAATTTTCAAATCATCGAGCGTGGAATCCTTTACGGTTTCGGATTTAGACTTACAAATTTGATGTTACGCACCAGCGGCAATCACAAATAAACATGAAACAAACAGGAGTGAAGACTGCTATCCAGATCAATAAATAGTAAACAGTTGTCGAAAAAAGAGTAAACTATGTATCTTCTTTTGAATTTGAATCTATTTCGAAATTTTTGGGATGATAGCTTACCAACTTTTGCATATTTTGCCTCCATGTGTCATGTGGTACGTGCTACCTGTTTCCGAAATGATAGCTAAAATTGCAAGTATTTCATTATTTTTCGTAAACTGCATTATTTTGCTATTGAATGGTTTACCTAGAATGTATATCAGTTCAGATTTTGCTTATCATCCAATATTTGTCATTATTTGCAGTGTTTGTTGACTTTGTTCAACTCAACAAATCGCGAGTTAGGCCACGCCCAAACGTATCACTGACGTTTGTTGGCTAGTCAATGTGTAGAAAAGTTTATCAAGCGAAATCATTTGCAAACTCTATAAAAATGACATTTTTTTTACACATATTCATACAAGCATGTCAATAATTCTAGAAAATTAAGTTAGATGTAACAAAATTATTGTAATAGTCTTTGTGGATCACTATGCATGTGGAGTTGTTTGTTTACCGCCGTTGCCATGATCGTACAAGTTCCATCCAATCGATGATGTTACGATTCAGATTGTTTTTGTTCATAATTGATTGCATTGAAATTTGCTAATTTTTTAGAAATTAAGGAAATTGAGTATTTTCCTTTAGTCAGCAAACAAAAAATTATGAATGAGAAAAATCATAACATCATAAAGAAAATATTGGAGTGCATGCCGCTCAACGTGAAGTGCCAAAAGTCAACAATGGCCGTTTCTGGTAGTTGTGTGCCGAGAAGTTTGGCCGAAACTTTTTAAACTCGTGATATTTTCTTTTTTAGGTAAATACACTACTGAAAGTTTTGATATTGAGCAAGCTGAGCATTTATGCCGGTCATACATAATTTAAATGAAAGGCAAAGCCTTTTTGGTAAATAGATATGGCGAGTTTTGTTTGTGGGTGTCCTTATGCTATTCGCCTGTCGAACTCGTTCGACAAGAGTAACACGGCTAGTGACACATTCTGTCGAACTGGTTCGACAGTAGCAACACGGCTAGTGATACATTCTGTCGAACTGGTTTGACAGTAGCAACAAGGCTAGTGACACATTCCGTCGAACTGGTTCGACAGTAGCAACACGGCTAGTGATACATTCTGTCGAACTGGTTTGACAGTAGCGACAAGGCTAGTGACACACTCTGTCGAACTGGTTCGACAGTAGCGTTGAGAGCTTTAAAAAACAATCTGTAATACACACTGATACAGTATGTTGACTTGATAGGCAAGAATTTATATGCATGAAAAGATGTACACTTCTTGAATACCATGTACCACAATCTATGGACATGACATGTATATATATGCTGTACCTGCTGAGATGAATAAATAAGGGGGAAAAAATAAATAAAAATAATAACTAAATAGTGTAGTAGTCTAGTCTTAAATAAATGTACTAAAAGCCATAATAGTAAAAATAGTCTGGTTGCAAAAACTGTAATAGTACTGCCGTAGCATCAGAAACAGTTGTAGTGACAGTAGCATCAGAAACAGTTGTAGTGACAGTAGCATCAGAAACAGCTGTAGTAACAGTAGCATCAGAAACAGTTGTAGTGACAGTAGCATCAGAAACAGCTGTAGTGACAGTAGCATCAGAAACAGTTGTAGTGACAGTAGCATCAGAAACAGCTGTAGTGACAGTAGCATCAGAAACAGCTGTAGTAACAGTAGCATCAGAAACAGTTGTAGTGACAGTAGCATCAGAAACAGCTGTAGTGACAGTAGCATCAGAAACAGCTGTAGTGACAGTAGCATCAGAAACAGCTGTAGTGACAGTAGCATCAGAAACAGCTGTAGTGACAGTAGCATCAGAAACAGCTGTAGTAACAGTAGCATCAGAAACAGTTGTAGTGACAGTAGCATCAGAAACAGCTGTAGTAACAGCAGCATCAGAAACACCCCAGCACACACACACACACCCAGTGGGAAGACGTTCATGTACTGTGAGGTCTTCCTCTCAACAGCACCAGGGCGTGATGTCTAACACTGTCACAGCCACCCAAGTGTGTAGAGTAGCGCAACTCCCCCACCCTAACAGGGCCTCGCAACAACATGGTGATCTAAGTCGTCTCTGCCCATGTGGGAGAAGCGTTACTTATACTCATTTCAATGATGTCTCGACAACGTGATGAATTTACTCCGCAAACATTTCAAACAAAACCCCAAATCTCTTCTCTCCCTTGAGCTCCACACTTCAGACCAGTGCAGGGAGCTCGATGAATACCCCAATGAAATGAGAAACCAGCCACTGAGCTTTGTCAAACAAAATCGGCTGTTCTCATAAGCAGACACTTCTTCAGTCGAGGACTGACCTGGGGAAATATATGGGGGACTAACGTGGACAAAATCATGACCGTCCCTCATATGATATGGAAGCGTGCTATAGAATAATGCGCCACCGCCGCGGCAATGAAAGGACTTATTGCTCGTATTCTTAAGGAAGGTGTCAAAAAGTACGTTGATGATCTGGGGTTATATTGACAAGGGGGTGAAGATTGGCGATTGATTCAGTTTTCAATGACAACCTCCGAGTCAATCAAGGACAACATAATGGTCACGCCACAACCCCTGTCATTGTTGGCTGTGCTTGCAGAGATCTTTAACCTGTTCCTCTCTAAAGATTCTTAGAAGGAAAGTGTGAAAAATATGAGAAGATGTAATGGTCCCTCCAGCCGACAGACTTTTATACATTGTGGTTACCTGTCAGCATACCAGTTGTGATGGAGTCATGCCACATGTTTGTTTTCATATGTCGTGAGTGAGTGAGTGAGTTTGGTTTTACGCCGCTTTGAGCAATATTACAGCAATATCACGGCGGGGGACACCAGAAATGGCCTTCACACATTGTACCCATGTCGGGAATCGAACCCTGGTCTTCGGCGTGACGAGCGAACGCTTTAACCACTTGGCTATCCGACCGGCCCTCATATGTCATGAACTGTGTAGAAAATGGCTAAAGCAGAGATTTATCTAGACTTGCTTACAGGCCCATATTCAGTGCAGGAATTTATCTGGACTTGCTTAGAGTTCAATATTCAGTGTAGAGATTTATCTAGACTTGCTTAGAACACGAAAAGTCGATATTCGGTGCATGGTTTTATCTTGACTTGCTTAGAAGTTGATATTCAGTGTAGGGATTTATCTAGACTTGATTAGATGTCGATATTCAGTGCATGATATTCGGACATTTAGAGGCCAATAATCTCTGTAGGGATATATCTAGACTTGCTTAGAGGCCAATATTCTCTGTAGGGATATATCTAGACTTGCTTAGAGGCCAATATTCTCTGTAGGGATATATCTAGACTTGCTTAGAGGCCAATATTCTGTGCAGGATTGATCTACACCTGCGTAGAGGTCAATATTTCATCTAGACTAGATCGGTGCAGGGATTTATTTTGATGTGCTTAGAGGCCAATATTCGGTGTAGGAAATTATCTAGACTTGCTTAGAGGTTGATATTCGAGGCAGGATTTATCTCGATATTTGATGCAGGCGTTTTTCTTGACCTGCGTATCCTAAAACGTTTTTCAACAAATTAACAAAACAAAAGGGCTTTTTTTATTACCAAGGCTATGAACAAATCTAACCTAATCAAATTATAGTCCTACACATCTTCAAAAGGTTTCAAGTCTTTTGGTTTCAGTAGCTTCATATAAGATATTTAAGATTTTCAAAGTTTAAAATGTTACCATTCTCAAAAAAGAGAGTAAAGTTTTCATTTTACCAGCACTAACAAATCTGAGTTTCCTTGTTATGCGTCATAATCTCAGAGCTTCCTACATGCCTATACTTTATAGTTTCTGAAAAGAAAATTCTCAAAATGTTTCACAAATAATTAAACTGTTGACTTTTTAACTCCACAAACAAATCTGTACATCACACTATGTGTCTAGACATCCTCCTGCCTGACAACAAACAAACAAGCCTTCACCCAGTTAATATTTTGTTTGTTTGTTTGTTTTTTAACGCCGCACTCAGCAGTATTCCAGCTATATGACAGTAGTCCGTAAATAATAGAGTCTGGACCAGACAATCCAGTGATTGACATCATGAGCATCAATCCACACAATTAGGATACAATGACGTGTGGAGCAAGTCTGCGAGTCTGACCACCCGGTCCCGTTAGTCGCCTCTTATGTCAAGCATTAAGTCGCAAGCATGGGTTGCTGAAGACCTATTCTACCCTGGATCTTCACGGGTCAAACTTTATTTCATCACAACGGTTTAAGTCAGACATTATCGATGACATAATTTTCATATCGGTGATCGATATTTCTTCACATCAACGATAACTTTCATTATCGATCGTTATAGCCAGCCCTACTAAAATACACAAACTAAATCACTATAATCCAACTAATGTTGAGACTCGCTTACTGACATGTACCCCTGTGAAGAGTTTAGGTGACATAGAGTGTCCGGAATAGCTACCTGCCTGCCTGACCGCCTGACCGCCTGCCCACCTGCCTGCCTGCCCACCTGTCTGACCGCCTGCCCACCTGTCTGACCGCCTGCCCACCTGTCTGACCGCCTGCCCACCCACCTGTCTGACCACCTGTCCACCTGTCTGACCGCCTGCCCACCTGTCTGACCGCCTGCCCACCCACCTGTCTGACCACCTGTCCACCTCTCTGACCGCCTGCCCACCCACCTGTCTGACTGCCTGCCTGCCCACCTGTCTGACCGCCTGCCCACCCACCTGCCTGCCCACCTGTCTGACCGCCTGCCCACCTGTCTGACCGCCTGCCCACCTGTCTGACCGCCTGCCCACCTGCCTGCCCACCCACCTGCCTGCCCACCTGTCTGACCGCCTGCCCACCTGTCTGACCGCCTGCCCACCTGTCTGACCGCCTGCCCACCCACCTGCCCTACTGTCTGACCACCTGTCTGACCACCTGTCTGACCGCCTGCCCGCCTGCCCACCTGTCTGACCGCCTGCCCACCTGTCTCACCGCCTGCCCCCGTCTGAGCGCCTGCCCCCCTGCCTGACCGCCTGCCCGCCTGCCCGCCTGCCTGCCTGCCCACCTGTCTGACTGCCTGCCCACCTGTCTGACCGCCTGCCCACCTGTCTGTCCGCCTGCCCACCTGTCTGCCCACCTGTCTGACCTCCTGCCCACCTGCCTGCCCACCTGCCTGCCCACCTGTCTGACCGCCTGCCCACCTACCTGCCCATTTGTCTGCCCGCCTGCCCACCTGCCTGCCCACCTGTCTGCCCGCCTGCCCAACTGCCTGGCAGATAGATTTAAGACTACTTGTGTGTTTAGTTTTATCATAACTTCTCGTAAATTTTCAAGCAATTGTTCGCATTATTTCAACCGAATCAAGATGTGATTTGTCTCTTATTTTTTGTGATTGTTTGATATTCATGTCTGAATGAGGGCTGGTAACTCTGAAGATTGGCAGCCAACACTTATGGGTCATCTTCCCAACTGTCTTGTTTAAAATTTAATTTTAAAACCCAACAAGACAGATGACACATGACACTGGAGGCAGCACGCGACTATATGCTAATTAGAAGATACCTGCACTACCCAGAAGTAGAATGTTTCTACAAATCAGTTTACAAAACACAAAAGACGGTAAAACAGGAGTATAAATATACATTAAATGCTCAAAGAAAACTATGAATACCCCAAATGAAGGATAACATGTGAGTAAATACTCGGCAACTCCAACAATTACCCAGAGCCCTGGTCCAGGACACAGTTTCCAGCTACCATATTTCCTCTATTAGACGCCCGGGCTTCTATTTATTTTGGACAAGCCTTTGACCCGGCGTCAATTAGAGGCCAGGCTTCTATTAATACCCCATTTCACCATGACCACGAATGTCCCGAATCATCACGAAATGGAGTGAGTGAGCGAGTATGGTTTTATGCCACTTTTAGCAATATTCCAGCAATATCAGGGCGGGGGACACCAGAAATGGGCTTCACACATTGTACCCATGTCGGGAATCGAACCCGGGTCTTCGTCGTGACAAGAAAACGCTTTACCCACTAGGCTACCCGACTGCCCTCACGAAATGGAAACATTTTGTGTCCTCATTATGTAATTTAGGTCCCTAAAGGTCCCCAGCTACCTGCCTGCCTGTCTACATGCCCGCCCGCCTGCCCGCCTGCCCGCCTGACCAACCGCCTGACCAACGGCCTGCCCCCCAGCCCGCCAGCCCGCCAGCCCGCCAGCCCGCCCGCCTGCCGACCTGACCACCTACCTGCCTGCCTGCCCATCCGCCTGCCCGCCTGCCCGCCTGCCCACCTGCCTAACCTCCTGACCACCTGCCTGACCAACTGCCCACCTGCCTGCCCGCCTGCCCACCTGCCTGCCCGCCTGCCCGCCTGCCCGCCTGCCTGCCCACCTGCCCGCCCGCCTGCCTGCCTGACTACCTGCCTGCCCGCCTGCCCGCCCGCCCACCTGCCTGCCCGCCTGCCCGACTGACCTCCTGCCTGCCAGCCTGCCCACCTGCCTGCCCGCCCGCCCGCCCACCTGCCTGCCCGCCCGCCCACCTGCCTGCCCGCCTGCCCACCTGCCTGCCCACCTGCCTGCCTGACTACCTGCCTGCCCGCCCGCCCACCTGCCTGCCCGCCCGCCCACCTGCCTGCCCGCCTGCCCACCTGCCTGCCCGCCTGCCCGCCCGCCTGCCTGCCTGCCTGCCTGCCTGCCCGCCCGCCCGCCCGCCCCACCTGCCTGCCCGCCTGCCCACCTGCCTGCCCACCTGCCTGCCTGACTACCTGCCTGCCTGACCGCCTGCCCACCGCCTGCCCGCCTGCCCACCTGCCCGCCCGCCTGCCTGCCTGACTACCTGCCTGCCCGCCTGCCCGCCCGCCCACCTGCCTGCCCGCCTGCCCGACTGACCACCTGCCTGCCCGCCTGCCCGACTGACCACCTGCCTGCCCGCCCGCCCACCTGCCTGCCCGCCTGCCCGACTGACCACCTGCCTGCCCGCCTGCCCGACTGACCACCTGCCTGCCCGCCCGCCTGCCACCTCCCCACCTATGATATTCATGTCTGAATGCGGGCTGGTAACTCTGAAGATTGGCAGCCAACACTTATGGGTCATCTTCCCAACTGTCTTGTTTAAAATTTAATTTTAAAACCCAACAAGACAGATGACACATGACACTGGAGGCAGCACGTGACTATATGCTAATTAGAAGATACCTGCACTACCCAGAAGTAGAATGTTTCTACAAATTGGTTTACAAAACACAAAAGACGGTAAAACAGGAGTATAAATATACATTAAATGCTCAAAGAAAACTATGAATACCCCAAATGAAGGATAACATGTGAGTAAATACTCGGCAACTCCAACAATTACCCAGAGCCCTGGTCCAGGACACAGTTTCCAGCTACCATATTTCCTCTATTAGACGCCCGGGCTTCTATTTATTTTGGACAAGCCTTTGACCCGGCGTCAATTAGAGGCCAGGCTTCTATTAATACCCCATTTCACCATGACCACGAATGTCCCGAATCATCACGAAATGGAGTGAGTGAGTGAGTATGGTTTTATGCCACTTTTAGCAATATTCCAGCAATATCAGGGCGGGGGACACCAAAAATGGGCTTCACACATTGTACCCATGTCGGGAATCGAACCCGGGTCTTCGGCGTGACAAGCGAACGCTTTACACACTAGGTTACCTGACTGCCCTCACGAAATGGAAATATTTTGTGTCCTCATTATGTAATTTAGGTCCCAAAAAGGAATCATTAGTTGTATCAATTGATCGACCCGGCATCTATTAGAGGCTGGCTTCTATTTTTTGCACTGAACAATTGACCCGGCTTCTATAAGAGGCCCGGCTTCTATTTTTTGCACTGAACAATTGACCCGGCTTCTATTAGAGGCCCAGAGTCTAATAGAGGAAATACGGTAAACCTCGGTGCCACTTCTGGACCCCGCGACCCATTGACCTATATACATGTATACATACACAGCTCTCAGACACTCCATGTAATAACTTCCTCCCAACATACGAATAGGAAGAGTGTAAAATAAACTTCTGCAGCTGGGTCCAAACATGACACTTAGCGGAATCGCTCCCGATGACACGGAATCCTCAGAAATCCCCAAACTGGCTATTGCAGGTTGGTCTGGTAAGCCGAGAGATTCCTTGCAACATATGTATAAAATATTTCAAATCGCCAAGGCGCACTGGCGCTTCTCCAACCTCTAGAGTTTCATTGTGTAAAGTTTTGGGCATCCAAGTTTATTTTGACATTGTGTAAAATGCAGTTCATGAGGAAATATGATTTCAGAAGAGCTTTCAGGGTAAAAAGTCGTGTGTTAGCTACAGAGCAGGAATGTTGAAGTGTGAATAGGGTTGAGCGCTGTCTCATTTCTCTAAAGCTTCAGATTCCTCACTATAGCTAAAATGTATTGCATGTACCACCAGAAATGACGTTGCCATGGGCAACCAGACCACTGGGAACATCCTTGCATGGATTAACATAGTTTCTTGTTTGTCCTGTCCACTCTAGAACTGATTCCGTCACAGATATATTTTCTATTTTTAAGCACTGTTATAAAGTACTTGGCTGTCAAAAAATTGATTGTTTTTTCGTTTTTGCAAAATGATTTTTATTTATCAGGACTATAAAAGAGAAAAAGGTTTTAAGTATTGAATGAAATTCTATAACAATTCGAACATGACAAAAAGTAAGCAGCGCTCCCCAACAACCCCAACCTCAACTCCAATATCAGCTAAAGAACAATTTTGATTTGCCTACGGTATTCGACGTAATAAACGCCCAGGGCGCTCTCAAAATAAGAAATAGGGGGCTCTTATTAGAATGGTATTTTGGTGGAAAAAAAACAGAGTTGAAAGATAAATTTTGTGGTTTATGTTGACAGCCTGAAATGTTTTTATATGACAGATATATTTTTCCAGAATTTAATTACCCATAATTGAGGGTGCATATAACACACGAGTGCGTATTATACACGAATAGATAAGTCTTGTGTACATTGCTCAATCGGAAGGATTGCTAATTGGGATTGTCCACTAGCCAATATATTAACAAATATCGCTGTGGGCGCTTATTAGAGTGGGGCGCTTATTACGTCGAATATGATATATTCTCTTCCTTATATAACCCCACCCTTTTAGATATTAGGTCATAATTATTATTCAATATCAAAAGACATGAGGGAGAAAGTTTCTGTTGGAAAGAAATCAAACAAGCAAACAAAATTTAAATAGACATTGGAAACGTATTGCTGATGAGGATGTAGAGGATTATATCTTAAAAAACCTGATATGACATTTAGCTCTCTGAACTTTTTGCAACTGTTTTTGTTTTTATTTGGTTGTCGATACTGACAAACATGTTATTATGACGAAGTCATCTTCCACAGTGATATTTTCCAGCGATATAAAAATAATATCATTATCTACATCATATCAATCACTGGATCCAAACTTGATCATCGACAGGCCACCTTTATTCAATGGGAATATTGCTGTTTGGGGCTAAACAGAAAAAACAAACATGGTCATAATTTACGAGGAGTATGATGGTGTAGAGTGGTGAGGGTCAATGGGGTGAGTGAGTGAATATGGTTTTACGTCGCTTTTAGCAATATTCCAGCAATATCACGGCGGGGGACACCAGAAATGGGCTTCACACATTGTATCCATGTTGGGAATCGAACCCGGGTCTTCGGCGTGACGAGCGAACGCTTTAACCACTAGGCTACCCGACCGCCCCGTGGGGGTCAATGGTATCTTCTTTTTTAAATGTAACTTTAGGTTGTTTGTTTGTTTGTTTGTTTGTTTGTTCTGTTATTTAACAAGGGACTCAGCAATATTCCAGCTATATGATGGCGGTCTGTAAATATTCAAGTCTGGACCAGACAATACAGTAACTGACATCATGAGCATCGATCCACAGAATTTGGACACGATGACATGCATCAACCAAGTCAGCGAGCCTGACCACCTGAACCCTCGACTTTCCATAGAACCAAATGTTAATCAATGCACGCCTGATAATCTGGAAATATTTCCTGACATTTACACGTGTAAGTCACCCACTAATTCTTTCAGTCAGCTTCCACAGCAACAATTGTGGGGCGGTCATGTCTCCTCTCACATTTCATCTGACATTACATCAAGACCAGTTTTTGTGTCAGGATCACTTTTCACCCTGGTGTTCAGCCTGGGCCTCTCTCGAAGCTTGACCACTATTGAGGCAAGGTGATTATTATCATAGTAATTGTCATTTCCCCTGCTCTCACATTTTATACTGCCATTGATGTTTGTACTACCACTCTATTGTGTACTGCCATTGTAAGTGCTGTGCAGTAATTTGTATTGATTTGCAAACCTAGTTAATTTTGTAATACAATTGTTGATTGTACACCATTTTTGGTTGTTTGGTTGTTTGGTTGTTTCACACTTACTTCTTTTACGCATAGATTTTCGGGTTAACATATTGTTTCAATTTGCAAATCGACTTGTAACATAAGTGATGGATTTAAATGAATTTTTATAACCATGCACCATGAAAATGAAGAATAGTTTCCATCCAAAATTTGGAATATAGGTTGGTTGTTGAGATATGCTGAGTGAGTGAGCGAGTGAGCGAGTGAGCGAGTGAGTGAGTGAGTGAGTGAGTGAGTGAGTGAGTGAGTGAGTGAGTGAGTGAGTGAGTGAGTGAGTTGGGTTTAACGCCGTTCTTAACAGTATTCCAGTTATATCACGGCGTGTCAGCTTAATGTGGGAGGAAAGCCCGAAGTGATGCAAGTCTCGGATGTTTACCACTTCGGTTGAAACCCATGAGCACGGGAATGGTGCTGACAAACCTAGAAACATAATCGGGGCGAACCGGGATTCGAACCCACTATAATAGGTTTCTGGCGTGCCCAAGGGACGTAGCTCTGCACAGCAAATCGCGGCGCCTTAGACGACTGGGCCACCCATGCCCTCAGTGAGTGAGTGAGTGAGTGAGTGACAGTGAGTGAGTGAGTGAGTGAGTGAGTGAGTGAGTTTAACACCTATCTGAACACTATTGCACTTATATCATGAGTGTCAGTGTCCTGACGTGATGCAGCGAATCGTGGCACCTTAGACGCCTGGGCCACCCGTGTACCCAATCAAAGTGAGGGAGCAGTCTGGCATTAGGTGACTGGTCCAAGTCATGTTGAATGTGTCTCAGGTTGACGATACAAAACCTCACAAAACCATCAAAACAAACACCGATCCAAAAGGAAACAAAAAAAACTATTACAAAATACACAGCCAGTACATATTTTTGAATTTTACCCAAAAAGCCTGATTCTGCAACAGTAAAGCTGTCGTTCATCAGCTTCAACCAATTACAACCCAATACACTGATTTCTTTGAGGTTTTGAATTTGCAAATATTGAATATTATCGTCTTTGCTAATTAATCTGAAATTCTGACTTTTCCTTTCATGTCTCATTTTTAAATATTGGTCAAAACATGTTCAACAAATACCAAAAATGGCAAGCATGAATTTCTTGTGAAACATGTCAGAAAATTTGTCAGACAAGCACCTGTATCAAACCTGCCACTCAAACATAAGAACCCCTCTTTTATGTCTTGCACTTCAAATTTGAAATTCCACCTCATCAAAACCTGAAATGAAATCGGATAGTACTCGCCCCACCTTTGCCCTAACCAAAAATATTTGAGAAGACATTACACTAACCTATGATGCCTTCTACACAAGCACAGACAACCAATCGGGGGTATTTATAGCCGGGCTGGTACCATCCGCTGAAAATAAACCTAGCTAGAGTATTTCCCCTTGACAGCTAGCTCTCCTGGGTTTCCACAGCCTCTGTAGCTGGAGGAGGGGAGAGAGATGGGAGATAGGGCCCAACAATGGTTGACTGTGCTTCTCATTCACGTGGTCTGTGCATCCAACAGATGCTAAAGCCATCGGCTACCTAGCTTTATACGAATGCCTTCTCCCCGTACTGGGGGTGGGGGAAAGACATATCAAGCTTGCTTTTTTTTCTTTTCGGGGTTCAGGTATCCTTGAGTTAATTCCCCACCCAAGTCAGCCGGCTTGTAAACAAACATGATCTGTTGGGTTGGTGTGGAGTGGCTCCCTCAAGACAAAGCATGTCATGTGAACTGTGTGGTTGTGTTGCTGGGGTATGATGGTGTTGGTTGGTGTGGAGTGGTGTGAAGTGGCCCCCCTCAAGACAAAGCATGTCATGTGCAGTGTTTGGCTATGTTGCTGGGGTATCATGGTGTGGAGTGGTGTGGGTTGGTGTGGGTTGGTGTGGAGTGGCTCCCCTCAAGACAAAGCATGTCATGTGAACTGTGTTTGGTCATGTTGCTGGGGTATCATGGTGTGGGTTGGTGTGGGTTGGAGTGAAGTGGCTCCCCTCAAGACAAAGCATGTCATGTGCAGTGTTTGGTAATGTTGCTGGGGTATCATGGTGTTGGTTGGTGTGGGTTGGAGTGAAGTGGCTCCCCTCAAGACAAAGCATGTCATGTGGAGTGTTTGGTTATGTTGCTGGGCTAACATGGTGTTGGTTGGTGTGGGTTGGTGTGGGTTGGTGTTGGTTGGTGTGGATTGGAGTGAAGTGGCTCCCCTCAAGACAAAGCATGTCATGTGGAGTGTGTGGTCATGTTGCTGGGGTATCATGGTGTGGGTTGGTGTGGGTTGGGGTGGGTTGGAGTGAGTGGCTCCCCTCAAGACAAAGCATGTCATGTGCAGTGTTTGGTTATGTTGCTGGGGTATCATGGTGTGGGTTGGTGTGGGTTGGTGTCGAGTAGCCCAGTACTTGCTATCATACTCCAGTAACCCAGTACTTGCTATCATACTCCAGTAACCCAGTACTTGCTATCACACCCCAGTAACCCAGTACTTGCTATCACAACCCAGTAACCCAGTACTTGCTATCACACCCCACTAACCCAGTACTTGCTATCACACCCCAGTAACCAAGTACTTGCTATCATACTCCAGTAACCCAGTACTTGCTATCATACTCCAGTAACCCAGTACTTGCTATCAGACTCCAGTTACCAAGTACTTGCTATCACACCCCAGTAACCCAGTACTTGCTATCACACCCCAGTAACCCAGTACTCGCTATCATACTCCAGTAACCCAGTACTTGCTATCACACCCCAGTAACCCAGTACTTGCTATCAAACTCCAGTAACCCAGTACTTGCTATCATACTCCAGTAACCCAGTACTTGCTATCACACCCCAGTAACCCAGTACTTGCTATCACACCCCAGTAACCCAGTACTCGCTATCATACTCCAGTAACCCAGTACTTGCTATCACACCCCAGTAACCCAGTACTTGCTATCAAACTCCAGTAACCCAGTACTTGCTATCACACCCCAGTAACCCAGTACTTCCTATCACATCCCAGTAACCCAGTACTTGATATCACACCCCAGTAACCCAGTACTTGCTATCACACCCCAGTAACCCAGTACTTGCTATCACAACCCAGTAACCCAGTACTTGCTATCACACCCCAGTAACCCAGTACTTGCTATTACACCCCAGTAACCCAGTATTTGCTATCACACTCCCGCAACCCAGTACTTGCTATCACACTCCAGTAACCCAGTACTTGCTATCATACCCCAGTAACCCAGTACTTGATATCACAACCCAGTAACCCAGTACTTGCTATCATACTCCAGTAACCCAGTACTTGCTATCATACTCCAGTAACCAAGTACTTGCTATCACACCCCAGTAACCCAGTACTTGCTATCACATCCCAGTAACCCAGTACTTGCTATCATACTCCAGTAACCCAGTACTTGCTATCATACTCCAGTAACCCAGTACTTGCTATCATACCCCAGTAACCCAGTACTTGCTATCACACCCCAGTAACCCAGTACTTGCTATCATACCCCAGTAACCCAGTACTTGCTATTTACACCCCAGTAACCCAGTACTTGCTATCACACCCCAGTAACCCAGTACTTGCTATCATACTCCAGTAACCAAGTACTTGCTATCACACCCCAGTAACCAAGTACTTGCTATCATACCCCAGTAACCCAGTACTTGCTATCATACTCCAGTAACCCAGTACTTGCTATCATACTCCAGTAACCCAGTACTTGCTATCATACTCCAGTAACCAAGTACTTGCTATCACACCCCAGTAACCCAGTACTTGCTATCACACCCCAGTAACCCAGTACTTGATATCACACCCCAGTAACCCAGTACTTGCTATCACACCCTAGTAACCCAGTACTTGATAGCACAACCCAGTAACCCAGTACAAATCCACATGTTACGTCCTTTTCTATACTGACCTTTTAAGCATGATTTTTCATTTCATCTAAAATAAGTTGACAGACTTAGAGAACAAACAAACAAACAAAAAACAAGGGATTGCTTCTCATTGGCACACTTATATTCCCAAAGACAAAATTAGACATCTCAGTGATGTCCTGTGGCATATTGTGTATCCTAGTTCTGCTCCATGACCGTGGAATATATTTATTTTATGAAAAAATAATAATCTAGAAATGCATACAAAAGCAAGAATAGCCAGCTCAAGCTAGCTCTATTCCACAGTCTCTGAAATCAGCATAGGGAATTTTTTTATTTTTAGAGTCAAGAAGGATATTGTGTAATATAAGATTTCAGAGACTAAATGTTAGTCTATGTGTATCCCTGCATGTGTTTAATAGGACAACGTGAGGCCTGGAGTCACCCTATGTCCACCTGCGCTATGCAACTACTGCCTGTTTCTCCTCCAGTCCACGGCGCCGTGATGTCAAGACCTTCTGACTAATGTCAGCAAAACGCTAAAATTCATAAAAAAAAATCTCCCACCAATTTTCTTTATGACATAACCAGGCACAGCCCTCTGTGAAGTCGATAATGTTCCCCCACGCTCATTAAATTAGCACTGAAGCCGAGGTTCGTAGGTATTCAGTTCATCCTTCATAAAGCCTGGTGCGTTGGAGTACAAACGATTAAAGCCATCACTGCGCAACATGTAAACAACACGACAGGAAGCCCCATGTTCATCCATGCTGATGAAAGAGTTTGTTGGAGTGAGTATGGTTTTACAAACGCTTTCAGCAATATTCCAGTGACATCACGGCAGGGGACACCAGAAATCAGGCCATCACACATTGTATCCATGTGGGGAATCAAACCCAGGTCTTCAGCTTGAAAAGTGAACGCTTTAACCACTGGGCTACCTCACTACCTTAGACGACTGGGCATGAAATACATAAAGCAGGGTTTAACGCCGCTTTTATACAGTATTCCAGTTATATCGCGGCGTGTCAGCTTAATGTGGGAGGAAAGCCCGAAGTGATGCAGGTCTCAGACGTTTACCACTTTGGTGAAACCCACGAGCACGGGTATGGTGCTGACAAACCTAGAAACATAATCAGGGCGAACCGGGATTCGAACCCACAATCATAGGTTTCTGGCGTGCCTAAGGGACGCAACTCTGCACAGCGAATCGCGGCGCCTTAGATGACTGGGCCACCCGTGGATCCTTTAACCCTTTAAGCTCCCCATCACTGTCCAGGAAAACCACAATTTGGCAAAACACTAAACAACCTTCAGCTGTGACTTCATTTCTTGTGTGACCTCATTCCAACTTTACATCACAATAAGATTCAAATGACATCAACAATGCAGTCTGCAGGGCTGACAGAAACAATGCAGTCTGCAGGGCTGACAGAAACAATGCAGTCTGCAGGGCTGACAGAAACAATGCAGTCTGCAGGGCTGACAGAAACAATGCAAGAAGTGATATTTCCACAAGTACACATACGATTTTTATGAACTCGGTTATTTCTAACACTCAAATAAAAAAATGTCCTGAAGGGTATTGGGTTTACATGGCTGATTATTGTTTTGAGCCGTTTTATCAATATTCGATCCATATCACAGAGGGGACACTAGAATTTGTTTGTTTGTTTGTTGTTTAACGCCGCACCCAGCAATATTCCAGCTATAGGATGACGGTCTGTAAAATAATCAAGTCTGGACCAGACAATCCAGTGACTGACATCATGAGCATCGATCCACGCAACTGGGATGGGGACACTAGAAAGTGGCCTCACCCATTTAGTTCAATCAATATAAGGTCTGAAACTTAAGTGATTTATTTTTGCTATACCACTAAGCTATATTCCTCATAACTCTTATCCAAAATGTAGAAAAAAGGGTCGATATGGGAAATAAATGTTTTGGACTGGAAAAGTCTTATTGTGCACTTCTAGATAAAATTCCACCAATATCATAATGGGGGACACCAGAAATGATGTTTTCAACACAATGTACCCACATGGGGAATCAAACCCAGGCCTTCTTTAACCACTAGGCTACCCCACCACCCCCTCAACGAAGAAACACATATGAGATATCATTATACAAAATACAGGCATATGTCATAGCGACTGATTTACATATATAAGCCTTGGTCCAGAGAGGGAAAGAAAAGGAGAGGAGGAGAAAAAAAGCCTAGCTAGGGTTGTTGTCTTGGTGCCCCGGAGCACCCAGTCTAACCCTAGCTAGGCTAAGGGTAAGACCTTTCTTTTTTCCCTACTCTCCTCTCTCAATCTCTCTGGACCAAGGCTTATATGGTCAATGTCACCTGACATTTAGTAAGTAATAAATATAAACAGTAACTCATCAGCAGGATGGCAGACAGTCGATGTACACAAAGATGGGGATTAACAAATAGGATTAGCATCTTATAAATGACAGCAATTAAGTGTTTCAAGGCATATAGATGTCATGGCTCCAGGGTAATGAGCCTTTGCATTTAAATGTTCTTCAGACAATGGGTGTTGTAAATCAGTCGCTATGACATATAAATGAATATGATGTCTTGTATTAAATTAAAAGCCTCATTGTTGGTATAGTTTGTTTCTTTCTTTGTGTGTTGTTTTATGCCATACTCCAGCAACATTCCAGATATATTAAGGCACATAAATAATGGCATCTGGACCAGATAATCCAGTGAATGATATCATGAGCATCAATCCACACAATTGGGATACAATGGCATGCATCAACCAAGTCAGCAAGTCTGACCACCCGATTCTGTTAGTCACCTTTTACGGCAAGCATGGACTGCTGAAGACCTATTTTACCCCGGATCTTCACGGGTCCACACAAGTGGGATACGATGACATGCATCAACCAAGTCAGCGAGTCTGACCACCCGACTCTGTTAGTTGCCTCTTACTACAAGCATAGCCTATTCTACCCTGGATCTTCATGGGTCGGAAAAAGCTTCATCAAACCCAGTGTGTGTGTGTGTGTGTGTGTGTGTGTGTGTGTGTGTGTGTGTGTGTGTGTGTGTGTGTGTGTGTGTGTGTGTGTGTGTGTGTGTGTGCGTGTGCGTGCATGTGCGTGCGTGTGTAATTAATCAGTAAATTCCATCAGAATAAATCTTTCCTCTTTATTTGCCAAATAGTGAATCAATAATCACATCTATAGGGTTTTGGTTATCTGTGTTGATGGTGTACATTATTATAGGGGTGTAGGTTATCTTTATTGATGGTGTACATTATTATAAGGATGTACGTTATCTGTGTTGATGGTGTACATTATTATAGGGATGTAGGTTATCTTTATTGATGGTGTACATTATTATAGGGATGTACGTTATCTGTGTTGATGGTGTACATTATTATAGGGTGTAGGTTATCTGTGTTGATGTTGTACTTGATTATAGAGGTGTAGGTTATCTGTGTTGATGGTGTACATTATTATAGGGATGTAGGTTATCTGTATTGATGGTGTACATTTTTATATACTCACTTGCAAAAGAAACGCAAGTCGAGTATGCAGTACACATGTTAATTTTTTTTTAACAGTAAAGACAAGAAATACTAATGGGGCAAGATTGACAAAAATTTGACTGACAACAGTTTAATAGTTTAAAAGGCAGATGACATAATTGTTTTTTTCAAATGTTAAGGGCTTACACAGTTTCGGGTCAATACCCAAAATGTCAGTCAATACCTGGTGTGACCACCATTAGCATTGATCACTGCCACACATCTCCTGTACATTGAGTGGGTCAGACAATTTGTGAAGGCCCTTGGGATCCTCCTGCACACATCCAGAGCAGCTGTCCGTACCTTTGAACATCATCCCACAAGTGTTCGATGGGGTTCAGATCAGGGCTGAGAACTGGCCACGATAGAACACGGATGTTGTGTTGTTGCAGAAAGGCCATGGTAGCTCTGGCAACATGGGGACGAGCGTTGTCCTGCTGGAAAATGTGTTGTTGATGTTTTGCAAAAAATGGAACAACGTGGGGTCTGATCACTAGGTCGATATACTGCTGAGCAATGACGCCGTGTCCCCGACCTTGACCAACATTCAGAAAGCACATGGGTCCAAGTCTTGCATTAAGTCCAATCCCTGCCCATATCATGACGCTAGGTGCACCCCATGGATCCCTTTCCACAACGTTTCTGTCAGCAAAAAGATCACCTCGACGCCGCCAAATTCTGACTCTTCCGACTGCATGGGAGACACAAAAGTGACTTTCATCAGAGAAGATGACACGCCTCCACTCACGATGACGCCAATTGTGATGACCCTGTGCCCACTGAAGCCGTGCTTGTCGATGCCGTGGTTGGAGAACAGAGACGTCGGATCACAGTGTCCCAGCTAATATGTCGATTATGTGTTCCTATGGTCTGTTTAGCACTTTAACTTGCAGTTAGGAAAGGATGTCGCTGGTGTTGACGGGTAATCTGCCGAACTTTTTGAGGTGTGGTGACCCTAGGACGACCAATCCGAGGAATGTCATCTGTGGTCTGTGTAGCATTGTATAGATGCAGGAGACGGTATGGTTTTGTTAACGTTGAAATGACGGGCAACATCTTGGACAGACTCTCCAGCTTCCTATCGTCCGATTGCCTGGTTTCTCTGAATTTGAGTTAGGCGTGGCATTGTTGACCAAGGAGTGGTAGGTTCAAGAATCGGCCACCGTTTTATACCCACTACAGTTCGTGACAATTCATGCATTTTCGATTTCGCGAGAAATGGGTGCATGATACCCACATATTTATTGAAATGGTGTGTTTTAGCGATTCATTTTTTATGTCGCGTTTTTACTCTGGGCTTCTAAAATGCAACCAAAAATATTGATAACACCATCAGGCTTCACTACATGCTAAAACTCATATCAATTAATGGTTCCGTGTTTGTTACCTATTTGCTTAAAAATAACTTGCGTTTCTTTTGCGTGTGAGTATAGATGTGTAAGTTATCTCTGTTGATGGAGTACATTATTATAGAGGTGCAGGTTATCTGTGTTGATGGTGTACATTATTAGAGGGGTGTAGGTTATCTGTGTTGATGGTGTACATTATTTTTGGGGTGTAGGTTATCTGTATTGATGGTGTACATTATTATAGGGGTGAAGGTTATCTGTGTTGATGGTGTACATTATTATAGGGGTGTAGGTTATCTCTGTTGATGGTGTACATTATTAGAGGGGTGTAGGTTATCTGTGTTGATGGTGTAAATTATTATAGGGGTGTAGGTTATCTGTATTGATGGTGTACATTATTATAGAGTTGTAAGTTATCTGTATTGATGGTGTATATGATTATAGAGGTGTAGGGTATCTGTATTGATGGTGTACATTATTATAGAGGTGTAGGGTATCTGTGTTGATGGTGTACATTATTATAGGGGTGTAGGTTATCTGTGTTGATGGTGTACATGATTATAGGGGTGTAGGTTATCTGTGTTGATGGTGTACATGATTATAGGGGTGTAGGTTATCTGTATTGATGGTGTATATGATTATAGAGGTGTAGGGTATCTGTATTGATGGTGTACATTATTATGGGAGTGTAGGTTATCTGTATTGATGGTGTACATTATTATAGGGGTGAAGGTTATCTGTGTTGATGGTGTACATGATTATAGGGGTGTAGGTTATCTGTGTTGATGGTGTACATTATTATAGAGGTGTAGGTTATCTGTGTTGATGGTGTACATGATCATAGAGGTGTAGGGTATCTGTATTGATGGTGTACATTATTAGAGGGGTGTAGGTTATCTGTGTTGATGGTGTACATTATTATAGGGGTGTAGGTTATCTGTGTTGATGGTGTACATTATTATAGGGGTGTAGGTTATCTGTATTGATGGTGTACATTATTATAGGGGTGTAGGTTATCTGTATTGATGGTGTACATTATTATAGAGGTGTAGGGTATCTGTATTGATGGTGTACATTATTATAGGGGTGTAGGTTATCTGTATTGATGGTGTACATTATTATAGAGGTGTAGGGTATCTGTATTGATGGTGTACATTATTATAGGGGTGTAGGTTATCTGTATTGATGGTGTACATTATTATAGAGGTGTAGGGTATCTGTATTGATGGTGTACATTATTATGGGAGTGTAGGTTATCTGTATTGATGGTGTACATTATTATAGGGTGTAGGTTATCTGTGTTGATGGTGTACATTATTATAGGGGTATAGGTTATCTGTATTGATGGTGTACATTATTATAGAGTTGTAAGTTATCTGTATTGATGGTGTATATGATTATAGAGGTGTAGGGTATCTGTATTGATGGTGTACATTATTATAGAGGTGTAGGGTATCTGTGTTGATGGTGTACATTATTATAGGGGTGAAGGTTATCTGTGTTGATGGTGTACATTATTAGAGGGGTGTAGGTTATCTGTATTGATGGTGTAAATTATTATAGGGGTGTAGGTTATCTGTATTGATGGTGTACATTATTATAGAGGTGTAGGGTATCTGTATTGATGGTGTACATTATTATAGGGGTGTAGGTTATCTGTGTTGATGGTGTATATTATTATAGGGGTGTAGGTTATCTGTATTGATGGTGTACATGATTATAAAGGTGTAAGTTATCTGTATTGATGGTGTATATGATTATAGAGGTGTAGGTTATCTATATTGATGGTGTACATGATTATAGAGGTGTAAGTTATCTGTATTGATGGTGTATATGATTATAGAGGTGTAGGTTATCTATATTCATGGTGTACATGATTATAGAGGTGTAAGTTATCTGTATTGATGGTGTACATGATTATAGGGGTGTAGGTTATCTGTGTAGATGGTGTACATTATTATAGGGTGTAGGTTATCTGTGTTGATGGTGTACATTATTATAGGGTGTAGGTTATCTCTATTCATGGTGTACACTATTATAGGGGTGTAGGGTATCTGTATTGATGGTGTACATGATTATAGGGGTGTAGGTTATCTGAATGATGGCGTACATGATTATAGAGGTGTAGGTTATCTGTATTGATGGTGTATATGATTATAGGGGTGTAGGTTATCTGTATTGATGGTGTATATGATTATAGAGGTGTAGGTTATCTGTGTTGATGGTGTACATTATTATAGGGGTGTAGGTTATCTGTATTGATGGTGTACATGATTATAGGGGTGTAGGTTATCTGTATTGATGGTGTATATGATTATAGGGGTGTAGGGTATCTGTATTGATGGTGTACATGATTATAGGGGTGTAGGGTATCTGTATTGATGGTGTACATTATTATAGAGTTGTAAGTTATCTGTATTGATGGTGTATATGATTATAGAGGTGTAGGGTATCTGTATTGATGGTGTACATTATTATAGAGGTGTAGGGTATCTGTGTTGATGGTGTACATTATTATAGGGGTGAAGGTTATCTGTGTTGATGGTGTACATTATTAGAGGGGTGTAGGTTATCTGTATTGATGGTGTAAATTATTATAGGGGTGTAGGTTATCTGTATTGATGGTGTACATTATTATAGAGGTGTAGGGTATCTGTATTGATGGTGTACATTATTATAGGGGTGTAGGTTATCTGTGTTGATGGTGTATATTATTATAGGGGTGTAGGTTATCTGTATTGATGGTGTACATGATTATAAAGGTGTAAGTTATCTGTATTGATGGTGTATATGATTATAGAGGTGTAGGTTATCTATATTGATGGTGTACATGATTATAGAGGTGTAAGTTATCTGTATTGATGGTGTATATGATTATAGAGGTGTAGGTTATCTATATTCATGGTGTACATGATTATAGAGGTGTAAGTTATCTGTATTGATGGTGTACATGATTATAGGGGTGTAGGTTATCTGTGTTGATGGTGTACATTATTATAGGGTGTAGGTTATCTGTGTTGATGGTGTACATTATTATAGGGTGTAGGTTATCTCTATTCATGGTGTACACTATTATAGGGGTGTAGGGTATCTGTATTGATGGTGTACATGATTATAGGGGTGTAGGTTATCTGAATGATGGCGTACATGATTATAGAGGTGTAGGTTATCTGTATTGATGGTGTATATGATTATAGGGGTGTAGGTTATCTGTATTGATGGTGTATATGATTATAGAGGTGTAGGTTATCTGTGTTGATGGTGTACATTATTATAGGGGTGTAGGTTATCTGTATTGATGGTGTACATGATTATAGGGGTGTAGGTTATCTGTATTGATGGTGTATATGATTATAGGGGTGTAGGGTATCTGTATTGATGGTGTACATGATTATAGGGGTGTAGGGTATCTGTATTGATGGTGTAGATGATTATAGAGGTGTAGGTTATCTGTGTTGATGGTGTATATGATTATAGGGGTGTAGGTTATCTGTATTGATGGTGTACATGATTATAGAGGTGTAGGTTATCTGTATTGATGGTGTATATGATTATAGAGGTGTAAGGTATCTGTATTGATGGTTTATATGATTATAGGGGTGTAGGGTATCTGTATTGATGGTGTACATTATTATAGAGGTGTAGGGTATCTGTATTGATGGTGTATATGATTATAGAGGTGTAGGGTATCTGTATTGATGGTGTACATGATTATAGAGGTATAGGTTATCTGTATTGATGGTTTACAAGATTATAGAGGTGTAGGGTATCTGTATTGATGGTGTATATGATTATAGAGGTGTAGGTTATCTATATTGATGGTGTACATGATTATAGAGATGTAGGGTATCTGTATTGATGGTGTACATTATTATAGAGGTGTAGGGTATCTGTATTGATGGTGTACATTATTATAGGGGTGAAGGTTATCTGTGTTGATGGTGTACATTATTAGAGGGGTGTAGGTTATCTCTGTTGATGGTGTAAATTATTATAGAGGTGTAGGTTATCTGTATTGATGGTGTACATTATTATAGAGTTGTAGGTTATCTGTATTGATGGTGTATATGATTATAGAGGTGTAGGTTATCTATATTGATGGTGTACATGATTATAAAGGTGTAAGTTATCTGTATTGATGGTGTATATGATTATAGAGGTGTAGGTTATCTATATTGATGGTGTACATGATTATAGAGGCGTAAGTTATTTGTAATGATGGTGTACATGATTATAGGGGTGTAGGTTATCTGTGTTGATGGTGTACATTATTATAGGGTGTAGGTTATCTGTGTTGATGGTGTACATTATTATAGAGGTGTAGGTTATCTGTATTGATGGTGTACATTATTATAGGGATGTACGTTATCTCTATTCATGGTGTACATTATTATAGAGGTGTAGGGTATCTGTATTGATGGTGTACATGATTATAGGGGTGTAGGTTATCTGTATTGATGGTGTACATTATTATAGGGATGTACGTTATCTCTATTCATGGTGTACATTATTATAGGGGTGTAGGTTATCTCTATTCATGGTGTACATTATCATAGGGGTGTAGGGTATCTGTATTGATGGTGTACATGATTATAGGGGTGTAGGTTATCTGAATGATGGTGTACATGATTGTAGAGGTGTAGGTTATCTGTATTGATGGTGTATATGATTATAGGGGTGTAGGTTATCTGTATTGATGGTGTATATGATTATAGAGGTGTAGGTTATCTGTGTTGATGGTGTACATTATTATAGGGGTGTAGGTTATCTGTATTGATGGTGTACATGATTATAGGGGTGTAGTTATCTGTATTGATGGTGTACATTATTATAGAGGTGTAGGTTATCTGTATTGATGGTGTACATGATCATAGGGGTGTAGGTTATCTGTATTGATGGTGTACATTATTATAGAGGTGTAGGGTATCTGTATTGATGGTGTACATGATTATAGAGGTTTAGGTTATCTGTATTGATGGTGTACATTATTATAGGGGTGTAGGTTATCTGTATTGATGGTGTATATGATTATAGAGGTTTAGGTTATCTGTATTGATGGTGTATATGATTATAGAGGTGTAGGGTATCTGTATTGATGGTTTATATGAGTATAGGGGTGTAGGGTATCTGTATTGATGGTGTACATTATTATAGAGGTTTAGGTTATCTGTATTGATGGTGTATATGATTATAGAGGTATAGGGTATCTGTATTGATGGTGTACATGATTATAGAGGTATAGGTTATCTGTATTGATGGTTTACAAGATTATAGAGGTGTAGGTTATCTGTATTGATGGTGTATATGATTATAGAGGTGTAGGTTATCTGTATTGATGGTGTACATTATTAGAGGGGTGTTTGTTATCTGTGTTGATGGTGTACATTATTAGAGGGGTGTAGGTTATGTGTGTTGATGGTGTACATTATTATAGGGGTGCAGGTTATCTGTGTTGATGGTGTACATGATTATAGGGGTGTAGGTTATCTGTATTGATGGTGTACATGATTATAGAGGTGTAGGCTATCTGTATTGATGGTGTACATGATTATAGAGGTGTAGGTTATCTGTATTGATGGTGTACATGATTATAGGGGTGTAGGGTATCTGTATTGATGGTGTACATTATTATAGGGGTGTAGGGTATCTGTATTGATGGTGTACATGATTATAGGGGTGTAGGGTATCTGTATTGATGGTGTACATGATTATAGAGGTGTAGGTTATCTGTATTGATGGTGTACATGATTATAGAGGTGTAGGGTATCTGTATTGATGGTGTACATGATTATAGGGGTGTAGGTTATCTGTATTGATGGTGTACATTATTAGAGGGGTGTAGGTTATCTGTGTTGACGGTGTACATTATTATAGGGTGTAGGTTATCTGTATTGATGGTGTACATGATTATAGGGGTGTAGGTTATCTGTATTGATGGTGTACATTATTATAGGGATGTACGTTATCTCTATTCATGGTGTACATTATTATAGAGGTGTAGGGTATCTGTATTGATGGTGTACATGATTATAGGGGTGTAGGTTATCTGTATTGATGGTGTACATTATTATAGGGATGTACGTTATCTCTATTCATGGTGTACATTATTATAGGCGTGTAGGTTATCTCTATTCATGGTGTACATTATTATAGGGATGTAGGGTATCTGTATTGATGGTGTACATGATTATAGGGGTGTAGGTTATCTGAATGATGGTGTACATGATTATAGTGGTGTAGGTTATCTGTATTGATGGTGTATATGATTATAGGGGTGTAGGTTATCTGTATTGATGGTGTATATGATTATAGAGGTGTAGGTTATCTGTGTTGATGGTGTACATTATTATAGGGGTGTAGGTTATCTGTATTGATGGTGTACATGAATATAGGGGTGTAGGTTATCTGTATTGATGGTGTACATTATTATAGAGGTGTAGGTTATCTGTATTGATGGTGTATATGATTATAGAGGTGTAGGGTATCTGTATTGATGGTTTATATGAGTATAGGGGTGTAGGGTATCTGTATTGATGGTGTACATTATTATAGAGGTTTAGGTTATCTGTATTGATGGTGTATATGATTATAGAGGTATAGGGTATCTGTATTGATGGTGTACATGATTATAGAGGTATAGGTTATCTGTATTGATGGTTTACAAGATTATAGAGGTGTAGGTTATCTGTATTGATGGTGTATATGATTATAGAGGTGTAGGTTATCTGTATTGATGGTGTACATTATTAGAGGGGTGTTTGTTATCTGTGTTGATGGTGTACATTATTAGAGGGGTGTAGGTTATGTGTGTTGATGGTGTACATTATTATAGGGGTGTAGGTTATCTGTGTTGATGGTGTACATTACTATAGGGGTGTAGGTTATCTGTGTTGATGGTGTACATTATTATAGGGGTGTAGGTTATCTGTATTGATGGTGTACATGATTATAGAGGTGTAGGCTATCTGTATTGATGGTGTACATGATTATAGAGGTGTAGGTTATCTGTATTGATGGTGTACATTATTATAGGGGTGTAGGGTATCTGTATTGATGGTGTACATGATTATAGGGGTGTAGGGTATCTGTATTGATGGTGTACATTATTATAGGGGTGTAGGGTATCTGTATTGATGGTGTACATTATCATAGGGGTGTAGGTTATCTGTATTGATGGTGTACATTATTATAGGGGTGTAGGTTATGTGTGTTGATGGTGTACGTTATTATAGAGGTGTAGGTTATCTGTGTCGATGGTGTACATTATTATAGGGGTGTAGGTTATCTGTGTTGATGGTGTACATTATTATAGGGGTGTAGGTTATCTGTATTGATGGTGTACATGATTATAGAGGTGTAGGCTATCTGTATTGATGGTGTACATGATTATAGAGGTGTAGGTTATCTGTATTGATGGTGTACATTATTATAGGGGTGTAGGGTATCTGTATTGATGGTGTACATGATTATAGGGGTGTAGGGTATCTGTATTGATGGTGTACATTATTATAGGGGTGTAGGGTATCTGTATTGATGGTGTACATGATTATAGGGGTGTAGGGTATCTGTATTGATGGTGTACATGATTATAGAGGTGTAGGTTATCTGTATTGATGGTGTACATGATTATAGAGGTGTAGGGTATCTGTATTGATGGTGTACATGATTATAGGGGTGTAGGTTATCTGTATTGATGGTGTACATTATAAGAGGGGTGCAGGTTATCTGTGTTGACGGTGTACATTATTATAGGGTGTAGGTTATCTTTATTGATGGTGTACATGATTATAGGGGTGTAGGTTATCTGTATTCATAGTGTACATTATTAGAGGGGTGTAGATTATCTGTGTTGATGGTTTACAAGATTATAGAGGTGTAGGGTATCTGTATTGATGGTGTACATTATTAGAGGGGTGTAGGTTATCTGTGTTGATGGTGTACATTAGCATAGGGGTGCAGGTAATCTGTGTTGATGGTGTGCATCCAGTGTTTTCCTTTAATACTTGGGGTTGTTTATGAAAATATTGGGAAAAACTGTCACAGATGATCGTTCTGACCAGTTTAGTCTTTATCATTGATCAACAGAAGTAGCCAAAGGTTCTGGGAAATAATGCAAACTGCAAATGTTGCTTTTCTGAGAGGCAAGTTTGTAGTGTTCTTAACAATGTAATGCATGCTTCCGTTAGTATTATAAGGGGCGGTCGGGTAGCCTAGTGGTTAAAGCATTCGCTCGTCACGCCGAAGACCCGGGTTCGATTCTTGACATGGGTACAATGTGTGAAGCCCATTTCAGGTGTCCCCTGCTGTGATGTTGCTGGAATATTGCTTAAAGTGGCGTAAAACCATACTCACTCACTCACTTCGTTAGTATTATAAGGGGCGGTCGGGTAGCCTAGTGGTTAAAGGTTGACGAGATATTGCTGGAATATTATAATATCTTACATAAACCATTGTCATGAAATAAGTTTATATCTACCAAAACAGAATTGTTATTATCAATAATGTCAATTGTCGGAGATGGATAGCAAACTTTTGTTATATCTCAAATGTCCAAAAAATAATCCATGCATAAATGTGTCATTGGTCAACAGTGGCATGAATTCTGTTGATTTCTTTCGAGACTTTCTTACATATTTGCTTGAAGTTCCATCTCCAATATTTATTGATAATTAATTGATATTTAGATGATCATCGATCTCCATGATCTATATCGTTAGCCAACTCTAGCCATTCCATACACATGTACTCCCTGACCTGTGTATAAAAACTCTTCCAGTGCTGCACACTGTATAAGAAATTGTGGGATTGTATTAAAGCCGCATTGTAACTGACCTCCAACGCCATGATATGCATTCAATTACAAGTACAGTAAACTACGGTTATAACAAACTCAAAGGGACCATTAATTATAGTTTGTTATTAACCGTATTCGACGTAATAAGTGCCCTGCTCTAATAAGCGCCCACGGCGATATTTGCTAATATATTTGCTAGTGAACAATCTCAATTAGCACCCCTTCCAACAGTACACAAGACTTATTTATTCGTGTATAATACACACTCGTATGTTATATGCACACTTAATTATGGGCAATTAAATCCTGGAAAAATATTTCTGTGGTCTATAAACATTTCAAGCTGTCAGCATAAACCATGAAATTTACGATCTTTCAACTCAAAATAATATTCTAATAAGAGCTCCCTATTCTAATTTTGAGAGCGCCCTGGGTGCTTATTACGTCGAATATGGTAACCGTAGTTCATGATGTACAGCAAATTGCCGGGACAAAAAAAATATTTGTTACATCCGTCAGTTCATTATAAACGTGTTTGTTATAAACATAATTTACTGTGTCTTGTTTAATCCAGCCTGCTGACTCGGTGATAGAAACTACTTGTTTTAGTCCACTCGTCCTTACAATGATATATATTAATCAGCATACAGCAAAACCCTTGAAACAAGCAAATTTCTACTAGTCCTTATGATACCTTAACTATTGGGCAGTTTGGTAACGACTACAGGACTGGTGCCAATTTGTAACGATGCTGACTACTTCAAAGTTAACCAAGGCAAAATTTGACGGTTTTTATCTGTAAACTTTGTGTACAAACTTTCTAATATCTCAATTTTTTTATTATGTAGTAATAATTGTACTTGCATTTTTTTTCAAACACACAAATTAAGCGTAGCTTAATTGTTATGAATCTCTTGAATTCCTAATACTTTTTTCATCTCAAGTAAATATTTTTTTATATTCCAAACAACTTGAAATGATAACATGGAATAATTAAATTAATAACATAACAAAAAGACACTGTGATTAAATTAAAAACATTATTGTTTTTCTAAATCAGATGAAACTAATATGATTCGGCAGTGCCATAGCCAGCCAGGGTGGCAGCAGTAGCCAGAATTCTTTTAAAGAATACAGTGTTATTTGAATCAAGTTGGGGACAAGTGATACTTTTACAAATATTTGCCCCCCTGTAAAAAAAAAGTTAACTATGGCCTCGTTCAGAGCGTGTATCAGCTGTTGAATATCCCTGCACGTGCATAACCGTGTCATATATTGACAACCAGTTGTTGTCGAAGCATTCATAAAATACAATGTTTTGCATTTAAATGGATCCTGAAATGAGAACATAATCAACGATTTTACACTGTATTAAAACACAGACGTGAAGATGACATCATGACAGTCCTCCACGCCCTAATACCTATGCTCGCAACGTCACGGGGACGAACTTACAAGCAGCGAAATAGACAAAAACATTGGGATGTTGTTGAAAAAGAACATCTTTTTTTAGTTTGACAGTGTCGGTTGAGATCTTCCGACCCATCAACCTCCTTGTTGTGATGTAAGTAAACACTCAAGAGGGTACAACGGGGTGTGACGGGTGGGAACCGATCCACCCCGACAGTGACGGCGTGAATTAGTCAAAAACTGACCCTAGCAACCTCCTGCCGCGTCTGAAACACGAAAGATGGGGAATAATGCGGAACCGTTTCCGCCATATTTGTTTCTTATTTACGTGTGGCGCTTGCGACCATCTCAGCACGCGCGGGTCAAAGCGACTTACAACTCGTTCTATCTAGAACTTTTCACTCAAAATAGTATTTAATACTTACTTGAATCGTACTATCCTTGCACGAGGCATGAAATTCGTCAGTAAATAATAATCCGTAAGCACAGGCTAGCGTAAGATAAGCCTTTATCTAACGGCTAGCCATTCATGTTTCACTGCAAGGTACACGCTGGTTTGGGGGTCAGGGTTCACACATATGCAAATGTTTGAGGGCCTCGCGAACTTAGAGCTTAGCGGTGAACCTCAGCTTTCTTGGGAGGAAAGCTGCTGATATTAATTTTAAATATTACAAAATTCAGGGGAATCTGTTCAGTTATTTTGCTAAAATAAAGGCTACCCTACTTCACCAGAGACTATGCTCTGCATGTTCAACCATTGATGATGAAAAACACTACTTACTTCACGGCACCAAACACTCAAGAAAGAAATATACTTTTTGGAAAATTATGCACACACAATGTAAATGTTCACAGTCATGAAAACAAGTTATTTCACTACATACTTTCAAATAATGATGTCATCAATATCAATTGCACTTGTTTCCATGTCTATCATTTCAAACAATAAATACCCCTTGATCTTAATCAACGATGACATTTTATGTATAATATCATCAAATATGTAATATTGATTGCCTTTTGTGTCGACATGAGTGAGTGAGTGAGTTGGGTTTAACGCCGCTTTTAACAGCATTCCAGTTACATCACGGCGTGTCAGCTTAGTGGGAGGAAAGCCCGAAGTGATGCAGGTCTCAGACGTTTACCACTTCGGTGAAACCCACGAGCACGGGTATGGTGCTGACAAACCTAGAAACATAATCGGGGCGAACCGGGATTCGAACCCACAATCATAGGTTTCTGGCGTGCCCAAGCGACGCAACTCTGCACAGCGAATTGCGGCGCATTAGACGACTGGGCCACCCGTGCCCGCTATGTTTACAGGAATGTATGTATGTCTGTATATATGTATATATGAATCATACTGTTTTGTCGTTTAAAAGTGCATCTGTTCCGTAATGGAATGTTTCTGCAATAAATATTATCATATCTTATCTTATAACGTAGATCGATGTGCTGGAATTAGATGACTTGCAGTAATTTACCATAACCTATTTTTATTGAATGCTATAAAAAAGCTAAGACTATCATATAAAGAATAAAGTGTTCAACTTGTAAACAAATGTTTTACGGACTTAGGGAAACGTGCGGGTGGTTAAGTGAGTGAGTGAGTATGGTTTTACGCCGCTTTTAGCAATATTCCAGCAATATCTCGGCGGGGGACACCAGAAATGGGCTTCAAACATTGTACCCATGTCGGGAATCGAACCCGGGTCTTCGGCGTGACGAGCGAACACTTTAACCACTAGGCTACCCGACCGCCCCTAGTGGTTAAGCGAGGCAATATCGTTTACATTCGGCAAATTAGAGGCTCCCCACACGTGTGTATACATACTTTTAACATGAACCGAAAGGGTTTTAATTTCATTGAAGGAAGTCCATCAAACGAATGGATAACATTTTCAAAGCACGCATTTTGGAAGGGATGAGATTGTTTAATAGGTTCACGAGTTAACCCCTGCTCAACTATAACTTACAGATCTTAGAGACGGCACACAATACTTAAGTTTGTTTGGCTTGTTTGTTGTTCAACGCCGCACTTAGCAATATTCCAGCTATATGACGGCGGTCTGTAGATAATTGAATCTGGACCAAACAATCCAGTGATTAACATCAAGAGCATTGATCTACGCAATTGGAATCGATGACATGCATCAAACCAAGTCGCCTGACCACCCGATCCCGTTAATCGCCTCTTACGGCAAGCATAGTCGCCTTTTATGGCAACCTTGGGTTGCTGAAGATCTATTTTACCCCGGATATTCACGGGTACATAATACTTAAGAAATTCAGAGATTGCTGTAGACTGTCACTGTGAGTCAGTGAGTGAGTGAGAATGGTTTTACGCCGCTTTTAGCAATATTCCAGCAATATCACGGCGGGGGACACCAGAAATGGGCTTCACACATTGTACCCATGTCGGGAATCGAACCCGGGTCTTCGGCGTGACGAGTGAACGCTTTAACCACTAGGCTACCCGACCGCCCTAGACTGTCACTGTAGTCTATAGACACAGATCGGGGCGATACTACGATTGTTTGGATGTGCTTTTCTTCGTTTTGTTCTCTAGGATCGGTTGTAGCAGGGATATCCTTGAACGGACACACAATCAAACTCTGTGACTTATCCCAATGTATGCTCAAACGCTGTTCAAGATTAAAGGGTCGAAATGATGAGAAACAACGTTTCTGTATTTAATCGTCCTAGGGAATTCCCAGGGGTTTCCCCAGGAATGTGGAAGTAGTCTCATGAAAAACGTGTGAACGTTAAAATGTGTCGTTCATACACTTATGAATTACAGTTTCGCGGTCATGTGACCGACCTCTCGTCCAATGAAAAAGCTATATATCGTGTAAAATACACGTTAAAAAAAATATTACATGACAATTCCATAATTTCGAATAGGCGAGGTGAAATGGGGTTTAACGTCGCGCCCAAGATCATTGCACTTATGTAGCGGCGTGCAGGCATGTGTGTGTGTGTGTGGCTGCTTGTACTAGTCCGGACTGGTGCCGATTTATAGTGCTAGCTCACTGAGATACCATGCCCCAGTTTAACATGAATACCCCACTCAGACACAGTATACTGACTCCGAGCCGACCAGTCCTTGTTTTAGCCCCTTAATGCCGAGCGCCAGACAGGGTAACAACAAGTACCATCATAATTTCGAATAGGCGAGGTGAAATGGGGTTTAACGTCGCGCCCAAGATCATTGCACTTATGTAGCGGCGTGCAGGCATGTGTGTGTGTGTGTGGCTGCTTGTACTAGTCCGGACTGGTGCCGATTTATAGTGCTAGCTCACTGAGATACCATGCCCCAGTTTAACATGAATACCCCACTCAGACACAGTATACTGACTCCGAGCCGACCAGTCCTTGTTTTAGCCCCTTAATGCCGAGCGCCAGACAGGGTAACAACAAGTACCATCTTTTAACGTCTTTTGGAATGACGCGGCCGGAGATCGAACCCCGGACTACCACTAGACCACGGAGGCGGTCATACTTTAGAATAACATCAGAACGATACACATATATACAGTTAGATGTTTCTGGCTGTCAGCACTATAGTGTTACAACATAGAAGTAATCTGCACATAGTACTGGAAATGTTATCAATTTCAGTTCTTGAGGCCGTCGTTCCAATTGAGGGGCGGTCGGGTAGCCTAGTGGTTAAAGCGTTCGCTCGTCACGCCGAAGACCCGGGTTCGATTCCCGACATGGGTACAATGTGTGAAGTCCATTTCTGGTGTCCCCCGCCCTGATATTGCAGGAATATTGTTAAAAGCGGCGTAAAACCACACTCACTCACTCATTCCAATTGAAATATCCTGGTTAAAACAGGACCCCATCACCCTTGTGTTCGCCCTACGAGGCGACCTATATAAATGGATACTTGTCAGGCTCCAGCGACCCCTGCGAAGGAGAACGGTGCTCATAATATCAATCACCGGCTTGTCGGTTGGTCTAGAAATGATTATTTTTAATACAGTCATCCGACGGATATTGCCGGCGCTAATCAACAAAGAAGACAAAAATACCCAATACACGCAATCTGCGGTGTATCGAAGTTAACATTGTTTATTACTTGCCCGTGAAGAGATCACCCGTTTAATAAACATACAGCTTTATTACACATTGTGTAATACCAAAATGCGTGCTTATGTTCTCTCGGAACACGTTTCACGAACAAATATTGAAAGCTCTCAACATCCCTTGGCGTATTCAACGACATTGTGTGTGGAGATGATAGATCACTGGGAGGAGCTTATGTACACTCGATGACCCCAGCAACCTTGTTGCTAGGCTGACGTCACATGGCATTGTTTCGCCGATGGATCTTGCAACAAAATTCAAGAAATTACGTCATCGGGTATTGTGACGTCATTGTAAACTTTGAGCTGCAAGGCCCCGTTCCACAAGGCGATCGTACTCTAGCGCAACGACAGTCGTTGGTCTAAGTTAAATTATGTGAGTTGTGATAGCCTTAGCACTACGATAATTTTGTGGGACGAACGCCTGAAATCTAAAGGTGGACCATTATATGATATTAAATTCATACGTTTCAACTTTTGACGTGTTTGAAGTATTATTCTGTTAAACTCAATTGGATTATGTCATGCATGGATCGTGTAGGTGTCAGCCTATTTACACTCAACAGTATAATTCTAAAAACATTATTAATGACAAGTAATAAATAAAATACTAAACTCGCTCTCGTGTAAAACCAATTTTATGAAACTCGTGAATAGTTGTGGTATCTGACTCGCTTTCGCTCGTCAGATACCAGAACTATTCACTCGTTTCATAAAATTGGTATTACACGGGAGCTCGTTTAGTATTCTATATTTATAAAACGTCAACAATGCTTTACTCTGACGTCATCTTATGTAATTACGTCATTCAACATTACGTCATCAATAGTATCGCCATTACCTCAACAATGCTTCAAAGTGCGTGAATTTGGCAATTTTGTAACATGATTGGGTACATTTGTCAAATATGTTGCGTTAGTTGTGTCGAGTGACTTGACAAAGCAGATATTTTCCCGAGTTGAAAATTACATGAAATGGGTGAAACCTAAGGGCAAACGCGCCATGAAATGTTTGGGTTTGGTTTGTTGTTTAACGCCGCACTCAACAATACTATAGCAATATGGCGGCGGTCTGTAAGTAATAAAGTCTGGAGAATGTTAGTGTGCACTCTTGGAGGCTATGAAGGTCTAGGACTTGGCCACTATCGTTGGTTGGTTGGTTTGCTGTTCAACGCCGCACTCTGCAATATTGCAGCTATATGACGACGGTCTGTTAATAATCGAGTCTGGACCAGACATTCCAGTGATTGAGCATCAATCCACGCATTTGGGATCGATGACATGTATCAACCAAGTCAGCGAACCTGACCACCCGATCCCGTTAGTCGCCTTTTACGACAAGCATAGTCACCTTTTACAGCATGGAAGTTTGGGTTGCTGGAGACCTATTCTACCCCGGAATCTTCACGGGTCTGGCCACTATCAATTTGTGATTATGCACAATATTTGAATGAAGGCGGTTTAATTTCGAGATATTCTTCAGCTATTCAGACCATGGAAAACAAATACCGTATTCAACGTAATAAGCACCCCGCTCTAATAAGCGCCCACGCCGAGATTTGCTAATATATTGGCTAGTGAACAATCTCACATTAGCACCCCTTCCGACCCCTATTCGCATATAATACGCATCGCTTCCTTCACCTATTCGCGTTTAATACGCACTTGTGTGTTATATGCACCCTATATATTATTGGCAATTAAATTCTGAAAACATATATCTGTCGTACATAAACATTTCAGGCTGTCAGCATAAACCACGAAATTTATCTTTCAACTCTGTTTTTTTCTCTCACCAAAATGATATTCCACCTAAGAGCCCCCTTCTAATTTTGAGAGCGCCCTGGGCGCTTATTACGTCGAATACGGTATGTCTTTTTTCAGTGTTTTGGTTTGGTTTGTTGTTTAACGCCGCACTCAACAACATTCCAGCAATATGACGGCGGTCTGTAAATAATGGAATCTTGACCAGACACTCTAGTGACTGACATCATGAGAATCGATCCACGCAATTGGGATCGATGACATGCATCAAACCAAGTCAGCGAGCTTGACCACCCGATCCCGTTAGTCACATCTTACGACAAGCATGGGTTGATGAAGACCAGTTTCAACCCAGAGAACAACAGCAGTATCATTAAAAACGATGGTCACCCCCAAAATATGTAACTGTTAGGGTTTGCACAAACCAGACACTCTTTGGGTTTGTTTTCCTTGAGTCCCTCTTTGTTTTTGTATTCAAAATGAACATCCTCATTAGAAAAAAATATATCTTTACGGGTTCCAAGTATAAACAAGACTATAGATGGAGCGACTAGGAGACAAGTTTACTCACTTTTTTATTAAGTATGTTTTCACATTCTTGGTGTTTCGATGCAAATAAATTAGACAAATGTTAGTGAAACTTTTGCCTTATTGCTGCTGTTGGTATTTCCCTTTTTTCTCACTGGTACTTGACTTGCATATTGAGGTGAACGGAATGATGCATTTGACGTGTACGAAACGACATTCACATATACACATATACTGCGAATATTATTTTAAAAATATTAGGTACATGTATACATGTAATAACAAATCATATCCTGCTGTCCCACATGATAAATTCAAAGACAAAAAACCTCGCAACGCAAAAACAGTGACAAAACGATTTTATTGAACTGGTGCTTCTAAAACAATGGCCGCTGCAGGTATTGTTTTAGTAAGTACTCATTGAAAATTCTCAACGTCACTCTTAAAATTCTGTGAGCTAGAAGATGTTTCATTTGTAGGAGCCTTTCACAGACTCTATGACCCAAGCAAAAATGTAGCATAGGGTATCTGTTGCAACCACGTTTATTAAAATTTTCGTCACCTTGTGACATGTGCAAACTTTGTGGCGTTAACACAAGGCAGTTTGTTTAGTACCGCTGGCACGCTCCTGCGCAGTGATGACTTCGGATTTCTGTTTGCCTCCCATGATGGATAAAAATGCATCAGCGAGGCAAGATTCAAGTTGGGTTTTGGTTCTTTTGAAATTCAGGCAGACATTGCTTTATTTCTTGCAGATTACCGACAGATGGTTTGACAGAAATTTAGTTGTCCGAAATTACTAATATAAACGTCCTGTAAAAACACCACATGATCCTAAATACAGTGTCTTAGCTGTATGTAAAAAACTCAGCAGAGTAAACTGGAAGCCTTAATGGCCAGCATATTTTAAAAAAAACCTGTAGGCCCAGTGGAAAAACAGTAGGCCCAGAGGAAAAATCTGTAGGTCCAAACATTTTAGCTGAAGCAGGGAGAGGGGGACACGGGTGGCCCAGTCGTCTAAGGCGCCGCGATTCGCTGTGCAGAGTCGCGTCCCTTGGGCACGCCAGAAACCTATGATTGTGGGTTCGAATCCCGGTTCGCCCCGATTATGTTTCTAGCTTTGTCAACACCATACCCGTGCTCGTGGGTTTCAGCGAAGTGGTAAACTTCTGAGACCTGCATCACTTCGGGCTTTCCTCCCACATTGAGCTGACGCGCCTCGATATAACTGGAATACTGTTAAAAGCGGCGTTTAACGCAACTCACTCACTCACTCGCTCACTCACTCACTGAAGCAAGGAGACATACTCTGGCAATATAAATTACAAAACACAACCTGTCACCCAGAAGCCTTTACTGCTATCACACCGATTTCACAGAGTTCCCATGTTCCCAGAGACTCCTTGGTAATAGAAAAAAACCTACGTTTATCAAGGACATTATCAGCTTGTAAAGCATCTTTGCTACTTCATGTCATTCGCCGTGTGATAGGTCAAACCCTACTGTTTATAAATATGACAGTTATGTTGGTCACATTATTTGAATAATGCATTTATGACTTAAGTTCGTTTTTTTTATAAAAGTTTAAGCTAACACATGCATAACGTCCAGATTAAGCACCAAGGAAGCGAAATTTATGGCAATTTTCGGCAATTTTAACATTTCCTAATAGATCCGTTAACTTTCTTTTTCATTTTCATTGTTAAATAGGGATGTGCGGTTTTATCGGTATACCGGTATATTGCAATTCAAATTCATCACGATACGTATCGCGATAGGTTTTTGGCGTATCGGTTTTTCCCTCATTATTCAAACTATGACTGACATGTATATGCCATGATGTATAGTCTTACCTTATTAAATCAAAACAAAGACAAAACAAATGCTTCATACTCTTTATTTGATTGTAGATAAAAATAATAGTACAATTTATTAAAATTGGTTCATAATTTTGACCAAATTGTTAACATTGCAGCTTTCATATTAATATTTGTCAAAGGGATATGAAAAAAAGCTTTTCTCTTCGTAGAAATTAATTCCCAGTATATTGCAATAATATTGTTTAGTATGTTTTTTAAATATTGCTATATATCGCAATACACTTTTTTGTCCAATTCCCAACCCTATTGTTAAAGTTATAAAAAAATGATGAAAAATGCCGCACTATCTATCAACAGATATTTCACCTTGATAATGGCTTTCCGCTCAGTGACATGAAGAAATACCGGTAAATACCTCAATTTTCGAAGCTTTGAATAAATAACACGTGCGCAGATTCGTTCGATGTTTGGTGTCGTTAGAAAGCTCTGAACATCAATAATATTACAATAACTCCCAGGAGTAGTTGTGTATTTAGATTTAGGTTTCAGATTCAGACGAACGTCTTTGTATAATTCGTGTTATTTTTTTTATTTCAGTAACCCCCAGGAGTAGTTTTGTACTTAGATTTAGATTTGAGATTCTGACGAACGTCTTTGGATAATTCGTGTTATTTTGAACTCTTTAAGCAGGAAAACACGCCAGGTTACGACCTGGGACAAAGATTTCTCATGCATATATTTTGGCATTAAACATCGTGTCCGAGCCGAATCATCGAGGCGACACAGGTTCGTGATTGGTCACATTTAAGCACGTAACCTCAGGCAGCCAATCCAATCGTGTATGATAAATTTCAGATTTTGATGAAAGATTTTTTGTTAAATTGTGTTATTCTGAACGTTTAAACAGGAAATCGCGATCTATATGAAAAGAATGGAGCTTCATGCTTATATTTCGAGGCGATGAAAGCCGAGATGTCATTTGACTTACATTACACGATCGCACGAAAAGATGAAAATAGAAACCTAGATGTAAGTTTGAGCATTTTTGGAAATATGTTTGTTGGTTTTATTTATTACTTTATTCAATTTATTTACGATTCGCTTGAAACATCTTTAGATTGCTCTTTGACATGTTTGAAATGGACCCGTTGTCGAAGTATGTGTCGCTGGAAATAGTTCATGATTTAAAGTGAGTGAGTATGGTTTTACGCCGCTTTTGGCACTATTCTCACGGCGGGGGACACAAGAAATGGGCTTCACACATTTTACCCATGTCGGGAATCGAACCCGGGTCTTCGGCGTGACGAGCAAACGCTTAACCACTAGGCTACCCGGCCGCCCCGTTATTCTTTAATTAGCGATAATATGACATGAACAGTTAGATTGTCGCTTTTTGGGATGCATTTTGTCCATTCGCATGTGGTACTAATTTTTGGTAATTTTTCGTCTGAAGTTTCCATTTTCCTGTTTGGTGGCCTAAACCCAAAATTTTACTTTCAGAGCCTGATCAATACTGGTGCTTCTCTGCAGTATGGTTTAGAGTTTCAACAAAATCTCCTGTTTTGTCGCAGTAATAACAATGCACAACATTGAGTACATAATATAGTATGTCATGGCAAGCTTCTGATGTATGACAAAACAGGACTTTAATTCGATTTAGGAGGAAACTACTAGTTATCGAGACCCCTAAAGATCCGGGTAGAAGTAAGGTCGTCAGCAACCCATGTTTGCCGTAAGAGGCGACTATGCTTGCCGAAAGAGGCGACTAACGGCGTCGGGTGGTCGCTGACTTGGTCATGTCATCTATCCCGATTGCGTAGTTCGATGCTCATGATGTCAATCACTTGATTGTCTGGCCCAGACTCGATTATTGACAGACCGCCGCCACATAACTGGAATACTGCAGAGTGCGGCGTCAAACAACAAACAAACTAGTTATCGAAAATTACATCTTCCCGAGGCAAGAGAGTTAACTGACTTCAAAAGTCCAGTTTCCACCCTTGCCGAACTAGGCTGGAATTCCTGGGCTCGATCGTAGCGCCACCAGTGGATATTACGAGTTATGTCCTTTCTATGCCTCTCCTATTGACCAATCAGATTCCACCTCTCGTATCACTTGCATTTGCTTCAAACAAAACGGTGGCGCCCAGTCAAGACGATCTGATCGATAATCAAGATCTATATTGTGATAAAACGAGTCTTACATCGCGAAGTGCACCAAATCACGTGAGCATCTTGATTAAAAACATGAAAAGATGTAGAAAATATCTGTTGACAACGAGTTTGCGGTGCACATGCTTTGCAAATCCTGCAGTCGACCGAAATCTGCATTACACTTTACGAACCGGATTTCGATTTCGGTGCGCGATTTTGATTTGACTATGCATAGACTCGTTAGTCCAGCCAAAATGTAACTCCATAATACCAGCCTAGTTCGGCAAGGCTGGAAACTGGACTTTTATAGTCAGTTAACTCACTTGCCTCGGGAAGATGCGAAAATTACTACTGAAATCAAAATACCTACTATCAGTACAGTTTAAAGCTTTCAATGTTGCAACTCTCAATACAGAAATACGACAGCTACCACACGCATGTACAGGTTAATGTATGTCGTAATTCATTCAATTTGGACTTTAATTAAAGGTGACTACATGCGGGTCGGATTTATTGAACATTCTTATTCTCAACTATATACTTACGTTATCACAAGATTCATGCGAAAATATATCTTAAGCACACAGAAACAAAGCGATAAAACGTTACCACTAAATCGTTGTAAATTTTAGTGTTCAATTAGCAGAAGTACGTGGAAAGAATACATGATTGTTACACTTTAATTAGTCAATACATGTAGAATGCTGAATGTAAAGTACATTAAATTGTATTGGTCAACAAAAAACTTACCCGAAGCAATCTGAACTGTACTCGGAGGAAACTTCCGGTTTGTTGTGTACAGGCGTGTACAGGAGTATACCCCCGCGGCCGGTGACCAATTTGTCGTTTTTGCACGTAGATGATGCTTTCGCTGCATGACATTCACCCGGTTACGACATGACACACACTTGTTTCTTGAAGATTGTTTAATTTTCATTAATAACCTATGTATACCAGGAAAGACACAACCAGTATACACAAGGAAAGATATAGGCTCTGACACCAGGAAAGACACAACCAGTATACACAAGGAAAGATATAGGCTCTGAGACCCGAAAAAAAATATCCTATATACACCAGAAAAGACATATCCTATATACACCAGGAAAGACATATCCTATATACACCAGGAAAGATATATCCTATATACACCAGGAAAGACATATCCTATATACACCAGGAAAGACATATCCTATATACACCAGGAAAGATATATCCTATATACACCAGGAAAGACATATCCTATATACACCAGGAATGACATATCCTATATACACCAAGAAAGACATATCCTATATACACCAGAAAAGACATATCCTATATACACCAGGAAAGATATATCCTATATACACCAGGAAAGACATACCCTATATACACCAGGAAAGACACATCCTTCATTACTTGCCCGTGAAGAGATCACCCGTTTAATAAACATACAGCGGTATTACACATTGTGTAATACCAAAACGCGTGCTTATGTACTCCCTTGGCTTATTCAACGACGTTGTGTGTGGAGATGATAGATCACTGAGAGGAGCTTAAGCACACGCGATGACCCCAGCAACCTTGTTGCTAGGCTGACGTCACATGGCATTGTTTCGCCGAAGGATCTTGCAACAAAATTCCACAAATTACGTCATCGGGTATTGTGACGTGATTGTAAACTTTGAGGTGCAAGGCCCCGTTCCACAAGGTGATCGTACGGTAGCGCAACGACAGTCGTTGGTCTAAGTTAAAGTATATGAGTTGCGATAACCTAAACGCTACAATAATTTTGTGAAACGGACGCCTGAATTCTAAAGGTGGACCGTTGGATGGTATTAAATTCATACGTTTCAACTTTTGACGTATTTGAAGTATTACTGTGTTATACTCAGTTGGATTATGCCGTGTATCGTGTAGGTGTCAGCCTATTCACACTCAACAGTATAATTCTAAAAACGTTATAAATGGCCAGTAATAAATAAAATACTAAACTCGCTCCCGTGTTAAACCAATTTTATGAAACTCGTGAATAGTTGTGGTATCTGACTCGCTTTCGCTCGTCAGATACCAGAACTATTCATTCGTTTCATAAACTTGGTATTACACGGGAGCTCGTTTAGTGTTCTATATATATACACCAGGAAAGACATATCCTATATACACCAGGAAAGGTATATCCTATATACAGGAAAGATATAACCTATATACACCAGGAAAGATATATGCTATATACACCAGGAAAGATATATCCTATATACACCAGGAAAGACATATACTATATACACCAGGAAAGACATATCCTATATACACCAGGAAAGACATATCCTATATACACCAAGAAAGACATATCCTATATACACCAGGAAAAACATATCCTATATACACCAGAAAAGATATATCCTATATACACCAGGAAAGGTATATCATATATACACCAGGAAAGATATAACCTATATACACCAGGAAAGACATATCCTATATACACCAGGAAAGACATATCCTATATACAACAGAAAAGATATATAGCCCATATACACCAGGAAAGGTATATCCTAAGTATACCAGGAAAGATATAGCCCGTATGCACGAGGAAATATATGGCATATGTACACCAGGAAAGTGAGTGAGTGAGTTTGGTTTAACGCCGCTTTTAACAGTATTCCAGTTATATCACGGCGTGTCAGCTTAATGTGTGAGGAAAGCTCGAAGTGATGCAGGTCTCAGACGTTTACCACTTCGGTGAAACCCACGAGCACGGGTATGGTGCTGACAAACCTAGAAACATAATCGGGGCGAACCGGGATTCGCAACCACAATCATAGGTTTCTGGCGTGCCCAAGGGACGCAACTCTGCACAGCGTATCGCAGCGCCTTAGACGACTGGGCCACCCGTGCCCCCGTGTTAGATAAGACATGTACGCCTTACTACACTATCACCAGCTGGAGATGCGATGACAGATTCTTAATAACTATTGACAACACTTTATAGTCGAAGTTGAAAATGTATAACTGTAAAAAAATGCATTTTATTTTAATACGACGATTTGAAAGGATGTCGAAACTTTCAGATTGGGGATTGTTTTTTTTTAATAAATGCTCTGCCACGTAAACAAATTCGGGGCTCTAAAAATGGACCGTTGTAGGATTGTTTCTGACACAGTTGCTGCATGTAGCTTCTAAATCAAACACATCAAAATACTGGAAACATTAACACATGATTACACTCGCTGCGCGTGACTACTCAAACTGAATTATTTGGCTTTGTCAGCGTCAGAAATGATCCGTGAAGATCCGGGGTAGAATAGGTCTTCAGGAACCCATGCTTGCCGTAATGGGCGACTATGTGTGTAGAAAGAGGCGAGTAACGGGATCGGGTGGTCAGGCTCATTGACTTGGTTGATGCATGTCATCGTATTCCAACTGCGTGGATCGATGCTCATGATGTCAATATACTGCTACATGATTGTCTGGTCCAGACTCGATTATTTACAAACCGCCGTCATATAGCTGGAATATTGCTGAGTGGGCGTTAAAGAACAAACAAACAAATTAACAGTGACAGAAAAAGTTAAAAAGGCGCCATGTATCTTATGTAGTGTGTGCAGTGTACGCACATTTCCAGCACGAAAATAAAGAAATAGACGCGGATACGTTGAATTTGAAGCGCTACTGACCTAGTTCGAGATGCACAAACTGCTACCTGTAATATCCCCATCACACCAAACCAGTTCCCAATACGTCCGTGAAGATGTTGTCCATTGGGCTCCAACTGTGTATGAACGTAGTGGGCGTAGTAGCAACTATTGACAGTCTTTTTACGAACTTCATGGACGGGCTCTGACAGGGAGGGTGCTCTAGAACTTTGAGTCTGCTCAAAATGTTTTCCCCGTCCATTTATTAATACGAACGGAATTGCCGTACTTCGAACCTACTAGGGACGTGTTACGACGCATCTTCGCGAGGCAAGAGAGTTAACTGACTTTAACTGACTTTAAAGCTGGTATATTCTACTGATACATGTGACCCGTGAAGATCCGGGGTAGAATAGGTCTTCAGCAACATATGCTTGCCGTAAAAGGCGACTATGCTGGTCGTAAGCGGTGACTAACGGGATCGGGTGGTCAGGCTCGCTGACTTGGTTGATTCTTGTCATCGTATTCCAACTGCCTGGATCGATGCCCATGACATCAATCACAGGATTGTCTGGTCCAGACTCGATTATTTAGAGACCGCCGTCATAGAGCTGGAGCGCCGCGTTAAACAACAAACAAACAAAACACTCTTAAACATCGGCATGGATGCGGAAGGTTATACTTTCCCTACTACTCGGAACATTCGGACTAGCAAAATACACCCCTATATCTACTGACCACATTCTTCACAGAGAAAGTCCAGCATAGCATGGCTTTCTGGAGTGAAAGGGCTCGTTTTCGTTAAATCGATGTTATCGTGATAATGTCCTGATTTTAGACCACAAGGACAAAACGATTGTCTGGGCACTTACATATGTCCAAGGGAATACGTGTCACCCTGGGATGGTGATTCAGGGTGATGACGGAAGACAAAACTCAGGGCTGAAGTTTAAGACAACAGCAGCCGTGTTTATTGCTGCATGGGTTGGAATAAGTCGAAAGGGTACAGGTTGATAATATCGTGACTGAACGCACACCGGGACCGAGTGCGGAGACCCGCTTCTGTCTATTCTCTGGGCCTTTCTTCCTGGCTGACCATCTGAGCAGATTTTTGTAGATACAGTAAACTACGGTTATAACGAACACGCTTATAACGAACTTACGGATATAACGAACTTACATTTTTGGTCCTGACTTTTTGTTGTAGTTATGCTGTATATATGCTTATAACGAACTTCGGTTATAACGAACTAAAATTAGTAGTTCCTTTGAGTTCGTTATAACCGTACTTTACTGTAGAGGTATTGCATAACGTGGGGCAAGGTCGTTGACCAACGTACATGTACATACGTAACACCCGGCGACGTGAGGTGGTGCTACTTGACATTTATTGATAGGGGCGGTCGGGTAGCCTAGTGGTTAAAGCGTTAGCTCGTCACGCCGAAGACCCGGGTTCGATTCCCGACATGGGTACAATGTGTGAAGCCCATTTGTGGTGTCCCCCGCCGTGATATTGCTGGGATATTGCTAAAAGCGGCGTAAAACCTCACTCACTCACTCACTCACTCATTTATTGATAGCGCTGGGGATTAAACGTCCCGTCTGGAGGGGGTTTATGATTAGAGGGGCTACACCAAATGTTTGCTCTTAACAAATGGGGTAGAATTCCGGTGCACTTTGGAAACATATTGAACAATTAGGCATTTTGGATGAACAGAGAAAAGTATTGAAATGGTTGGCACTGTAACACATATATGAGTGAGTGAGTGAGGTTTTACGCCGCTTTTAACAATATTCCAGCAATATCACGGCGGGGGACACGAGAAATGGGCTTCATCGTACATTGTACCCATGTCAGGAATTGAACCCGGATCTTCGGCGTGACGAGCTAAGCTTTAACCACTAGGCTACCCGACCGCCCCACATATATGAGTATTATGTATCAACGAGTTAAAAAAGATGGAATATTAACGAGGTTACACTTAATTAGCATACTAGTCCAGTTGGTGTTCCTAAACCTTTGTTCGTCACGCCGAAGACCCGGGTTCGATCCCCGACATGTGCACAATGTGTGAAGCCCATTTCTGGTGTTCCCCGCCGTGATATTGCTGGAATATTGCTAAAAGCGGCGTAAAACCATACTCACTCATTCACTCACTCACCTAAACCTTTGTTGGATCAGTGGTATATAGGTGAGTGAGTGAGTGGCATGAAAACCAAACGCGACTCTCTAAATATCACTGTTCTCAATGAAGACCCCTTACCACTGAGACCTGCATCACTTCGGGCTTTCCTCCCACATTGCGTTGACACGCCGTGATATAACTGGAATACTATTAAAAGCGGCGTTAAACCAAACTCACTCACTCACTGTAAGGCAATGATCCGTATCCGCTGTTCTCAAAGCCCGCACTCGTTAAAAGAGCAACTGTAATATTTATATCTACTTGTTAATTTTGTGTAACTATATAAAATGTACACCTTCATGTAGAAACAGATAGTTAGGAATTCCGTCTGCTTGTACGGATGACCGCGAGCAGGATGTTCCGCTCGAAGGAAACACCCGGATGTTGAGCTGGAAGTCCGCTCATCTCATGTATGTCTGGTCCGCCTCCTTGGTCCAGTGGTAGAGCGCCCGCCCGGAGAGCGGAAGGTCCGGGGTTCGATCCCCGGCCGCGTCATACCAAAAGACGTTAAAAGATGGTACTTGTTGTTACCCTGTCTGGCGTTCGGCATTAAGGGGCTAAAACAAGGACTGGTCGGCTCGGAGTCAGTATATTGTGTCTGAGTGGGGTATTTATGTTAAACTGCGGCATGGTATCTCAGTGAGCTAGCATTATAAATCGGCATCAGTCCGGACTAGTACAAGCAGCCGCACGCACACACACACACACACACACACACACACACACACACACGTGCATGCACGTCGCTATATAAGTGAAAAAATCTTGGACGCGACGTTAAACCCAATTTCACCTCACCTCATATATGTCAGCGTTGTTTGCGTGATGTCGAACAGGCCTGGTATTCCGATTGTGTATTTGCTTATTGTTTATATGTTGTGGGATATGTTCCGGAACAGCGATGCCGAGCTCGTTCTCCCTTCCCCCCAAGAGCCAATTCCCTTGAGACAGCAAGATGTCATTCTGTTGACGTTTCACATTTGACAAAGATAGTATCCATGAATACGGAAAAAACCTCCCCACTGCTTCTGTGCGCCACCGTGGCAGGGAGTCAAGGGATTTTACAACCGCTTCCCGGAATATACATCGCACGTCAGGAGTGAGTGAGTGAACGAGTGAGTGAATGAGTGAGTGAGTGAGTTAAAATTTAAAGTCACATCGGCAATATTTCAGCCATATCGTGACGAGAACATTAATAATACTCAGCTTTAGACGAATATAAACCTGTCATCGACGGACAGTAAATAACTATTAAAACACACCTGGGACGTCATTCTATCATTTTAACGCTCCATTATTTTTCAGGAATGGAGAGTTGTTTGTCAACTATACATTATCTTGAATCAACATTTGAATTTATTTCCACTTGGAATAGACGGAACTATTTTTTACATTTATTGTCAAGTGAATAATTTATCCCCCCCATCCCCACCCCCCGAAAACATGTGTCGTCAGCGGATTTCCAACCCGCATCGTTTGATTTGAGGACGTGTAATTGTCAACCTCAGCAACGACGGCACATGAAGGTGTGGTCTTAAATAACCATAAAATATTTTCATAATTTTGCATAATGCTTAAAAGCTAATATATATTCTGTGTTAGAGCAGGTTACCTACAACAATGTTTATATTTTTAGCAATAAGATAAACCTTTGACCAGAAAAAAAAATCAGGTAATATATATATCAGGGCTCTATATTTCCTATGATTCCCATCATCATATGTATTGACAATGTGCAAGCGATTTATAAATACCAGTTTAGGACCCAACAAAATTATGAAGAGACACGTACCATGCATTGTAAATGTCAGCTCGCCACGGAGCTTGGCGCACGTGCAACAGCGGCAGAGAACGTATTCCTCGTGCATCACCGCAAGGGCGACTCACGCAGTATAAATACAGGTTACAAAGAGTTCTGGTTTATTTTTCGAATACTTTCCACAACAGAATATTTTGTCAAAGTGTAAAAGTAGGGATGAGTTTTAAAGTAGTGGAATATCCTCGTTACTCTCCATTCCTTAAATATAATGGGCCTCGCCTGCGGGACCTCTGCTCCATTATTTTTAAGGAATGGAGAGTTACTCGGACATTCCTAGTTGAGAACAATTAAAAGAATAACCTATAATTTACGGTGGCCCATAAGGGACATGGAGTCTGTTTTTCAATATTTTGATGTTTCACTTACTTTTACCGTAACCTTTTGCAAATTAACATAATTTGTCATACAAACATGTGATAAATCATGTATAAAAACAACCGAAAACATGAAAAATGTACTTTCAAGTAGCTATTGAGTCGCGGAAATGTGAAGTGAAAATGTCAAAAACTAAAATGAAAATGTCAAAAACTAAAATGAAACCACAGAAAACTATTTCCACCGCGGTGATAATATTCCCACCGCGGTGGAAATAGTTTTCTGCATTTTCATTTTAGTTTTTGACATTTTCGCTTTTGTTTTTGACATTTTCATTTTGGTTTTTGACATTTTCATTTTAGTTTTTGACATTTTCGTTTCACTTTTCAGCGATTCAATATCTTCTTTACACATGATTTATCACATATTTGTAAGACAAATCGTGTTAATTTGCAAAAGGTTACCATAAAAGTAAGTGAAATATCAAAATATGGAAAATCAGACTCCATGTCCCTTATTGGCCACCGTAATGATTCAACAATATATTATAAAAATGGGATATAGATCGCCAGCAACCAAAGTTAGGCCACCACACCGCGGGGACTGCTACCTGCACGGTTCCCCAGCAGGATTTACACCATCGCTTCAGCCGCTGGCGATCGTAGTCAATTTTAGCCGCGAATACAAATTTACAAATATTGTACGATTAAAAATTACGGTAGGAATAACAAATTGAATGATTTGGTCTTATGATACCCTCTCATGAGGGCAATAATTTTACGCTACTTCAACCCCCTTCGAGGGCACAGTCACAAACAATCTAGGTTAATAATTATACACTACCATTTCGTAAAAAATAACTATGTACATCAAAATTAATCAATGAATTCTATTTCTTTTAAAACACTTATGATTAAATGAGAACTTAGATTAAAAAATCCTTTATGGATGCAACTTTGAAATATTGATCTCTTGTGATGGAGAAATCAACTCAGTCAAGCAGGACATCGGGCGTCAGGATATTTACACCGGAATGAAACATTAACACAAACATGTAGAAATCTTTGTACTGGAATAAAACATAGAAGGTATTTCGTGGTTGTATGTGTGAGTGTGAGGGCGAGTGTGTGTGTGTGAGTGTGTGTGAGAGTGTGTGTGTGTGTGAGAGAGTGTGAGTGTGAGGGCGAGTGCGAGTGCGAGGGCGAGGGTGAGGGTGAGTGTGAGGGTGAGTGTGAGTGTGAGGGCGAGTGTGAGTGTGAGTGTGAGGGCGAGTGTGAGTGTGAGTGTGAGGGCGAGTGTGAGTGTGAGGGCGAGTGCGAGTGCGAGGGCGAGGGCGAGGGTGAGGGTGAGTGTGAGTGTGGGGGTGAGTGTGAGTGTGAGGGCGAGTGTGAGTGTGAGTGTGAGGGCGAGTGTGAGTGTGAGTGTGAGTGTGAGGGCGAGTGTGAGTGTGAGGGCGAGTGCGAGTGCGAGGGCGAGGGTGAGTGTGAGGGTGAGGGTGAGTGTGAGTGTGAGTGTGAGGGCGAGTGTGAGTGCGAGTGCGAGTGCGAGGGTGAGGGCGAGTATGAGGGCGAGTGCGAGTGCGAGTGTGAGGGCGAGGGCGAGGGCGAGGGCGAGTGTTAGGGCGAGTGCGAGTGTGAGTGTGAGTGCGACTGCGAGTGTGCGAGTGCGAGGGTGGGGGTGGGGGTGGGGTGAGTGTGAGGGCGAGTGCGAGTGCGAGTGCGAAGGTGAGTGCGAGTGCGAGGGCGAGGGCGAGTGCGAGGGCGAGTGCGAGGGCGAGGGCGAGGGCGAGGGCGAGGACGAGTGCGATTGCGATTGCGATTGCGAGGGTGAGGGTGAGGGTGAGAGCGAGAGCGAGGGCCAGTGTGAGTGTGAGTGCGACTGCGAGTGTGCGAGGGCGATGGCGAGTGCGAGGGTGGGGGTGGGGGTGAGCGTGAGGGCGAGTGCGAGGGCGAGGGCGAGGGCGAGGGCGAGGGCGAGGGCGAGGGCGAGGTAGAGGGTGAGGGTGAGGATTTTGATATTTTTGACCCTCCCTTTTAAAAAATGCTAGGGACCGCCTCCGTGGTCTAGTGGTAGAGTGGAAGGTCCGGGGTTCGATTCCGGGCCGCTTCATACTAAAAGACGTAAAAAGATACTACTTGTTGTTATCGTGTCTGGCGCTCAGCATATAGGGGCTAAAACAAGGACTGGTCGGCTCGGAGTCAGTATATTGTGTCTGAGTGGGGTATTTATGTTAAACTGCGGCATGGTATCTCAGTGTGCTAGCACTACAAATCACACACACACACATACACGTGCATGCACGTCGCTATATAAGTGCAATAATCTTGGACGCGACGTTAAACCCCATTTCACCTCACCTCTTACAACGAGGCTGTCATGATTGAGGAAGTAAGACCTCGGCAGTTGGGTATCGGCAATATAGGACCGTGGAGCGAAGATTTTTATGTCCATAAAATGTACGTCCATCCAGAAATTAAAACTGACCATGTTTTTCTATATTTAGTACTGTCTTTTTCAACATGATGGCTTAAGCAAAATGTGACCACAGCTATTTTCAAGTTGGTGACATTTGGTGCAGATCTGGGGGTGGTGTGTTCAGCTTCCTGTATTGGGAAAAGGAGCTGGCTAAGCTAGTCATTTTTCTGTTTTTATTGCAGCTCTAAGGCCAAACTGTGCACACACGTACAGGTAATAGCTGTTGAATGCTTAATTATTCAAACAAAATATAACGTTACTATTGAAGTCTATGGGAAAACATTTGGTTGCGTTTAACCACAAGGGGAGACTTGAAATCTATACAGAGTTATTCCCCTTAGATCATGCTTTTGCTCTTCTTCTTATCGAGACTTTTGAATTTTACTATATTCAAGAATCATGTATTTATTTGTTCAAAACACCCTCATATGACAGGGTACAAACTGGTTACATGTGGGAGTAAATGTAATTGTAAATATACATTGTACATTATGCATTGGGGACAAGAGTCCTGAGGAACGACGTAAAATGCTGATCAGCTTAAGAGATGCTTGTTTTTAACTTCCGTATTAATCACAATGAACAAACACAATGTGTCCTGTGGGATAATCTAGGGGGTGGGGTCGGGGTGTGTGGGTGGGTTGGGGTGTTCTTGGGTGGGTGGGGCATGGAAGTCATTGCTTTTCTCCTTTTCTCTTCTGCTGTTTTCATAGAGGAGACTAGACTTGGTTCAGTTTCATCTAGACTTGCCTAGGCTTTTGGTTGTGTGTAACCCAGACTGCAGTCTTGACCCTCGAATGAAATTTATCATAACTGGTCAAAACAACTATGAAATGAGATGACTATCAAAATAGCAAAGGAGGTTCTAGGAGTACCAAAAAGTCGAGTAATATTGGATGCCCCAGTGAATTAGGTGAGTGAGTGAGTATGGTTTTACGCCGCTTTTAGCAATATTCCAGCAATATCACGGCGGGGGGACACCACAAATGGGCTTCACACATTGTACCCATGTCGGGAATCGAACCCGGGTCTTCGGCGTGACGAGCGAACGCTTTAACCACTAGGCTGCCCGACCGCACTTCAGTGAATTAGGAATGTACCCTCTTACTTTACAAATATATATGTCCATGTATAGATATTACCAGCGCCTGAGAGGCTTGGAATGTGACAGGCTCTTATTCGATGCGTACCAGGAGGATATTCTCTTGTCCTCACCAAAACTGTCCTGGACATCCTCTATCAAATAATATGATGGCACACCTACTTCCCAAATCCAACAGTGAAAATTCCCCTTGCTTAAAATTCTATGAAGCTCTTCAAACAAAATTTAGAAATATATTTCTCATTGAAAGTGACAAAGTAAACACTGATAGCTCCCACAAACTTAGGCATCTAGGGCTTATTAAAGATAAATTTGAACTTAAGAAATATGTTTCAGAAAAATGTAAAGATCATAGATTAGCTTTAACTAAATTAAGACTCAGTTGCCATAATCTGGAGATTGGAAGAGGCCGATACACTAACACGCCTGTCGACCAGAGAATATGCACAATAAGTAACTTAATCAAGATAAAAAATGACAACACTTCCTTTGTTAATGTACGAATTATCTTTACGAATGACAGTTACTTCTTCTAACACTAGATTTATTAATCTGCCGACCGCCTCCGTGGTCTAGTGGTAGAGCGTCCGCCCGGAGAACGGAAGGTCCGGGTTCGATCCCCGGCCGCGTCATACCAAAAGACGTTAAAAGATGGTACTTGTTGTTACCGTGTCTGACGCTCGGCATTAAGGGGCTAAAACAAGGACTGGTCGGCTCGGAGTCAGTATACTGTGTCTGAGTGGGGTATTCATGTTAAACCGCGGCATGGTATCTCAGTGTGGTAGCATTATAAATCGGCATCAGTCCGGACTAGTACAAGCAGCCACACGCACGCAACGCACGCACGCACGCACGCACGCGTCGCTATGTAAGTGCAATAATCTTGGACGCGACGTTAAACCCAATTTCACCTCACCTCACCTATTTAACTGCCAAAATGATCATAAAATCCTTGCAAGTGTCCTGAACCCCTGCCCTGAAAAAGCGAAATATGTTTCACAAATTATCACTGACATGTTTATTAAAAAACATTTACTTAAACAAAGTCTAGATATGACCTCAAATCTTTACTCCAACTATTGGGACTTATCAATACAGTATCATCTATGTAGAGTAATATGTATTCCATATGTAGATAGTTTGTACCCTGCTGTCTAAGGCGCCGCGATTCGCTGTGCAGAGTTGCGCCCCTTGGGCACGCCAGAAACCTATGATTGAGGGTTCGAATCTCGGTTCGCCCCGATTGTGTTTCTAGGTTTCTCAGCACCATACCCGTGCTCGTGTGTTTCATCGAAGTGGTAAACAAATTCTTCTTTTTGTTGACAAAGCTAAGTTATGTCGTCTAAACTTAAACATTCTCTCATCACCTGCCCTGGTGGCTCAGTGGGTTACAAAAACGTAACACGATATGTTAGGTTCTATTCCTGCCATCCATTATAAAATAGTTTTATTTCTTGTCTTCAATTTTAGTTCATTGGACGTTTGAAACGTTTTGTTTGTTTCTTTGTTGTTTAACGCCGCATTCAGCAATATTCCAGCTATATGACGGTGGCCTGTAAATAATTGAGTCTGGACCAGACAATCCAGTGATTGACATCACGATGACATGCATCAACCAAGTCAGCGAGCCTGGCCACCTGATCCCGTCAGTCGCATCTTACGACAAGCATTGTCGTCTTTTTTGGCAAGCATGGGTTGCTGAAGAACTATTCTACCCCGGATCTTCACGGGTCCAATTTTCTGTATGATATAAGAATAGTATGGCATCCGAACTGAGGGGAATTTCCGAAATAAAATAGAGAACCATAGGGATATTGGGTTTAAAGATTTCCAAAATCTTGGAACATTTTCATCACGGATTTATGTATTGCTAAGGGAACAAGATATAATATCTGATCTCTGTTCAGTGGAAAGTTAACTTGTGGATAAGATACACATTCAGAACCAGAACCTTACAATTAATTTTTTTAATAGTCCTTATTCACCTGACCGCCTACGTGGTCTAGTGGTAGAGCGTCCGCCCGGAGAGCGGAAGGTTCGGGTTTCGATCACCAGCCGCGTCATACCGAAAGACGTTAAAAGATGGTACTTGTTGTTACCCTGTCTGGCGCTCGGCCATTAAGGGGTTAAAACAAAGACTGGTCGGCTCGGAGTCAGTATACTGTGTCTGAGTGGGGGATTAGTGTTAAACTGCGGCATGGTATCTCTGTGAGCTATCACTATTAATCGGCATCAGTCTTGACTAGTACAAGCAGCCACACCCACACAAACGTTCACACCCACACACCTACACCCAGACGTGAATGCACGTCGCTTTAAAAGTGCAATAATCTTGGACGCGACGTTAAATCCCATTTCACCTGACCTCACCTCACCTTACCGCACCTCACCTCACCTCACCGCACCTCACCTCACCTCACCTTACCGCACCTCACCTCACCTCACCTCACCTCACCTCACCTCACCTTACCGCACCTCACTTTACCTCACTTTAGCTTATTCACCTAACGTTCAAATCCGTCTTTATTTTATTTACCCCAGTTCTGTTGTAAATACGGGGGGCACGGGTGGCCCAGTCGTCTAAGGCGCCACGATTCGCTGTGCAGAGTTGCGCCCCTTGGGCACGCCAGAAACCTATGATTGAGGGTTCGAATCTCGGTTCACCCCGATTATGTTTCTAGGTTTGTCAGCACCATACCCGTGCTCGTGGGTTTCATCGAAGTGGTAAACGTCTGAGACCTGCATCATTTGGGGCTTTCCTCCCACATTAAGCTGACACCCCGCGATATAACTGGAATACTGTTAAAAGCGGCGTTAAACCCCTCACTCACTCACTGGATATTTTTACATAAATTACATAAGTAACTTAAGTTTTAAGGAGTATTGGTGGCACCAGCTGTGGGAAGGTGTTTGACAGGTTGTGTCATTTCCAAACTATTTAAAGAATATTTTATGTCCGCCTCTGCCAATGAGCACATCCTTCCAACTGTTGCTGTCCAGAGGACATTCAAACTGGTCCAAGTCAATAAGGAAGTTTTATATCCAAATAAATATTGGCTGTAATATTCGAAGTATGTTTGAATGAATCATCCTTCAGATTTAAACAATGTATGTTCATAAAATTACTTTTTATGTTGCATCGTGTGTAGAATGTTTTGCCCAATGCATGGATACCTATGTACCATGATTTGTGAAAAAAACCAAACACTTATTACATAGATTTCCTATTCTTATTGTAAAAAATGCACCAGCAGTCCAGTGATTGACATCATGAACATCGATCTCCTGGGATACGCATCTGGGATACGATGACATGCATCAACACAGTCAGTGAGTCGGACCACCCGATCCCGTTTGATAACATGGGGGCGGTTTAATGATAATGCTATCCATTGTAGCTATATTACAGCATGTACACTCTATTTTGTCCATGTGAACAATCGACTTGCCTTTGCATGTGTTTGTGACAGGTGCCATCGATTGAGCAGGATATGCTCACCCTGGTATCATCACCAGGACCAGAAGCAGCCGGTAATGTTACCTCTGCATCTGAGGTTCAGAAGAGTCTCAGGTTTCAGCGGGACAGCTCCGATGGACCTGCATTAACGTCGTCAGTTTTTGGGTGGAAGGAAAGGGTATTGGGTGGCATCACAACTCATGGGATAGGATGGCAACTCGTCATTGTTAATGGCAGTTGGATGGCGTTTGCTCCCGGGACCACAGGTGCTCACAAACGTGTGAGCCTATCCTACGCAATCGTTGGCACCTGTCACAAACACATGCAAGGCAAGTCGATTGTTCACATTGACAAATCACGGGAACATATACAGTCGTGCCCCGCTTATACGGACTTCAGATATCCGGAAACCTCGGTTCTCGGACGATTTTCATTCAAAACGAAATAATTACTATATAAATTTACCAGTATATCCGGAATTCAGTTTGCGGAACCGGACGGTCATTTTCATACACAAAACACTGAAATGCACACAAAATTGTCTCACTTATCCGTAGTACCATCGAAATAAGGAACTGCACTGGATATCAGTTTTGTCACATTTGGAAATTCCCCATTCCTCAGTAAACTTCAGATGACATTTGTTTTCATTTTTGACAAATAGTTCTGACCTCGGACAATAGATATGTAACTTTACCTAAAAGTTGAAAGTACAAATGCATGGTTTCTGTAAGTTAACGTTCTAACCTTATTTGAGGAATTAATTTACGTTACTTACACCAAGTTCACCAAATGATTATATTTTGTCATACAGAGGTGTGAAATCTCCGGAAACGCGTTTTTTTAAAAACAGTAATCCTCGGAAAAAAATCATCTTCAACGTAAAAATATAATCAAAGATATTAACAAAATACTCCGAAAAGTATTATCGTGTTTCCGTACAACCGTCGCAGATTGTCCTGTTTTCAATCAGAGCTTTCAACATAATGTGAGACTTTGTCAGTGTCATAAATCACATACCTTCATGTATTACAGCTAGACTGGATGACAGATTGGTGGGACAGAATGTCTTTTTTCGAATTCTGTTTCCTTTCTTTTAGTGTTTGGGCTCTACCAATGCCAACACCACACACTGACTTAACCCATTAATTTCATTGTTTGCACATTTCAAAAACAAAATTTGTTTGTTTTTTTGTTTAACGCTCTCAGCAATATTCCAGCTATATGACGGCGGTCGGTAAATAATCGAGTCTGGACCAGACAATCCAGTGATCAATATCATGAGCATCGATCCACGCAATTGCGATCGATGACATGCATCAACCAAGTCAGCGAGCCTGACCACCCGATCCCGTTAATCACCTCTTGCGACAAGCATGGGTTGTTCCCCACATGGACAGTACGCCGAAAAATACGATCAAGCCATTTTTATTGTTTATATATCCAATTGTTTATATTCCCCACATGGACATTACGCCGTGCTTTATGTTTCATTGGATATAAAATCAATTTAATGACATGTATCATATTTTTTATTTACAATCCCCTACCTTGCTTGATGAACTAATCCTTGCCGTCAACAACCCCCTACCTTGCTTGATGAACTAATCCTTGCCGTCTACAACCCCCTACCTTGCTTGAGGAACTGATCCTCGTCGTCTACAACCCCCTACCTTGTTTGACTAACTAATCCTTGCCGTTTACAATCCCCTACCTTGCTTGATGAACTAATCCTTGCCGTCTACAACCCCCTACCTTGCTTGAGGAACTGATCCTTGTCGTCTACAACCCCCTACCTTGTTTGACTAACTAATCCTTGCCGTTTACAATCCCCTACCTTGCTTGATGAACTAATCCTTGCCGTCTACAACCCCCTACCTTGCTTGAGGAACTGATCCTTGTCGTCTACAACCCCCTACCTTGTTTGACTAACTAATCCTTGCCGTTTACAATCCCCTGCCTTGCTTGATGATCTAATCCTTGCCGTCTACAATACCCTACCTTGCTTGATTAACTAATACTTGCTTGATTAACTAATCAGTGCCGTCTACAACCCCCTACCTTGCATGATGAACTACTACTTGCTTGATGAACTAATCATTGCCGTCTACAACCCCCTACCTTGCTTGATGAACTACTCCTTGTCGTCTACAATCCCCCACCTTGCTTGATGAACTAATCCTTGTCGTCTACAATCCCCTAACCTTGCTTGATGAACTCATCCTTGTCGTCTACAACCCCCTTCCTTGCTTGATGAACTAATCCTTGTCGTCTACAATCTCCTACCTTGCTTGATGAACTAATCCTTGTCGTCTACAATCCCCTACCCTTATGAAATACTCCTCACCATCAGCATTACCCAGCTTGGCTTGATGAACCAAACCCAGCCATCTACAGTCCCTGGCCTTGCTTGAAGGACTCGTCTGCTCTGCCTACAGTCCACTACAAGTGTACACTACTAAAGTGAGTGAGTGAGTTGGGTTTAACGCCGCTTTTAACAGTATTCCAGTTACATCACTTCGTGTCAGCTTAATGTGGGAGGAAAGCCCGAAGTGATGCAGGTCTCGGACGTTTACCACTTCGGTGAAACCCACGAGCACGGGTATGGTGCTGACAAACCTAGAAACATAACCGGGATTCGAACCCACAATCATAGGTTTCTGGTGTGCCCAAGGGACGCAACTCTGCATAGCGAATCGCGGCTCCTTAGACGACTGGGCCACCCGTGCCCCGTACACTACTAAAGACAAATTGGAGGTTTTGAGGCATAGAGAGAGGGTGAATCGCAGGCCAGCGTCAGTCGATCATCTGGGATTCCTGCAGGAACCTTACATGGCTTAAAGAAGAAAAAACAAAACTTCATGACCTTGCATTTCAGACGCAGGAGATCGGGGTACTGCACAAGAAACGAAATAACGGGGTAGCTGACTCGACACTGGATGCAGCTATGTATGGTTCCCGCAAAGCAGAGACGAAGGCATACCACCATCAGGCGAGATTGTGAAAATGCAAGAACAGAAACTTTCCCGAGATATCCATGGATCCGACGACACCTTCAAGAACGACGCAGGCTGGTTATATAGATGTCAGAAACGACATGGTACCGAGTCGTTTACCGTGACAGTGAGCGGAGTGCAGCTGACGACGACGCTGCCGACGCTTTTCTCGCCATCCTAAGAGAGCTAATGGTATCAGACGTGTACGAAGAACAGATCTTTTCAGGTGATAAGGCTGGCCTGTGCAATAATCGACAATAAGACGACAAGCAGATTGGGTTCAAGTCCGCCAAGCAGCGAGTCGCAGTTTTGCTCACCTGCAACAAGCCAGGGACACACACGTTGAATCCTTTAGTGATCGCCAGCGCCCGGAATACCAGATGATTCCATCACGTCAACACAGCAACACTGCCTGCACACTTCAGCGCCTCAGCAAATGCGTGGATGAAAGCAAAGATTTTTGAAGATTGTTTTTGCCGATGTCCGCGACCATCTCCGATCACGAAACTTTGAGGAGCCGTCCTCCTATTGCACAACTGCCCCGCCGATCTCCGTGCAAGCTCTTGGCAGTCAGATGATGGACTTCAATCACTTGACCAAGGGATAATAAGGCGTACAAGGTTCATTATCGGGGATTTCTCATCAGTGTGTTTGTATAAAGAGGGCTAGACCCCTTCGCATTTCTAAAGTCGATGGCATAGACAGAGCCTGGATGAAAGTGACACCAGCCACTGTCAACAACTGCTCAACAACATGTCACCGATTCGGCCCGAAAGTTCAATGAGTATGCCAAGGAAAACACCATTGATCTATTCCCAGGGACAGTCATGGTTTGGAACGATGACGACATGTCAATCCTGAGCTTATCATCGACGATGAGTTGGTTGCTGCTCCAGCTGTGCCCGACGAAGAACACATCGATGATGAAGACGACAACAGTGATGATGATGCTATTCAGCTGGTGGCACCGTCCGTTCGTGGGTACAAGTAATGAGACTGAGTGTCTATTGCGCCACATAGAACAGAGTGCGAGATACGAGGATATTACGTGATTCAAGTTCGCAGTTTACAGTCGCAACTAATAGCAGAAAAACGGGACAATCAGTAACAGACGAAAATCAGTGACCATTTTCAGGAAATATATAAGTTGGCTAATGCGTGTATACATACATGTACATTCAGTTGGTTGTTTCCTCATAGTTGCCCGTATATAATTATTACTTGCAATAGAACAAAATATCTCTCTCAGCCACTCAGATCTGCATTTGTGTTTATTTCATTTGTGTAAAATGCCTGTATAACCACGTAGTTATGCACGTAGTGTACATGTATATAAGGTGCATACAAAGAGCCCGCTGTTTCCGGGTTTTTCATAGCTTTGAAACGTCATCACATATTAACCAATCACAGCCTTGGTCACCATCAATGAATATCTGTATAACGCTCTTTGCCAGAACGCCGGGTTGGGATCTTCGCCAACAATCGTAGCGGTATATCGAGGAATCACTGTATATATTTTGAGGATTTAAGGATAAAGCAAATATTTGACAGTATCTAATCGTTAATATTAGACAATACCCTCATGTGTCACCAATTGGACGTTTATTTCTCAACATTCGGAAGCATGATAATTGTTTTCAAGAACTTTGGGGAACAATTAATTATTTTTGACAAAATCCCAGCACCTGTCTTCATCGTTTTGACCCGTATAATGCATCGCTGATATATTTTGTATATTATCATGTTACAAATAGTACTTCCTTTTTCATGCACCTCAGGAACAAGAACTCGATACCACTTTGCATCATCTGTTTTCTCCTGCATCATCTGAATAGTATATAAAATGAAAATGAACCTTTTATGTTTTTAAGTGCCGCAGGAAAATAATGCATCATACTATAATTATTTAACATATCACAGAGAAGATCAATGATCCTTATTTCTGCGCTATTACTTTGCTTGAGAGACTTATTGAGAGAGTAGTTATGGACAGATACATTTCCTAGCTATCATAGTTGCAGTGTTCCTTCTTGGTGGTTATATCTACCATGCCTTGTGGAAGTACATGCTTCACAAATTACTTATTTACTTCTTGACTGACCAAATTAAGGATGCTGTCATCATTATTATTTACACTTGATGTATTAGCTCCTTTCTCTATCAGCAGGTCAAACACTTCTATTGATCCCACTTCTGCTGCAAACAACAGAAGTGTCCTCCCATTATCTGTATTATTGTTTATGTCCACACTGTTTTGTGCGAGGACATACTTCACTATCTCCACATCATATCCTTGACAGGAAAGATGAAGGATGTTCTCACCATTATCATTTACACTTGATGTATCAGCTATGCGCTGTACAGTATGTCAAACACTTCACTTGATTCTCCTTTCACTGCAAACAACACTGGTGTCATCCCATGATGTGTATTACTGTTTAGGTCGACAAGTAAGGACAAACTTCACTATATCAATATCTCCTCCACAAAGGCTAAATGAAGGATGTTGCTACCAGCTTTTTCTACCACAGATAGATCAGCTTCTTTTTCCATTACACACTCAAATATTGCTCTATTGCCCCAAACCACTGCATTCAACACTGGCGTCATCCACAATGTTTTGTGTGAGAACATATTTTACAATCTCCACGTTTCCTCCTGAACTTGAAAGATGAAGGATAGTTTCATTATTATCATCTACCTTTGTCATATCAGCTCCTTTAGACACAAGTAATTTAAAAACTTCGCTATACCCCAAGGATGCAACCAGCATCAATGGTGTGGTCTGATCCCAAAACTAAGTGTTGATGTCCTCAGTGGTTAGATTGTCCCCTAACAACGCTGCTAGCAAGACTGGTGTTTTACCATCATTCGCTTTAGTGTTTATGTCCACAACGTTCTGCGTAAGGACATAATTCACTGTATCTACATTTCCTCCTCTGCAGGCCCATTGAAGGATAGTTTCCTGCTTATGATCCACTGCTGATGGATCAGCTCCTCTCTTTATTAGTAAGTCAATCATGTCTCTGTTTCCCGAACGTGTTGCCAGCCACACTGGCGTCATCCCCTCCTGCTCCTTACTGTTCATCTCCAAAACGTTTTGTTTGAGGACATACTTCACTATATGAACGTTTCCTCCTTGACAGGAAAGTTGAAGGATATTAAGACCATCCTTATCCACTTTTGATATATTAGCTCCAACGTCCATAAGAAAAAAAAGACTTCCATCTTTCCAGACTCTGCTGCAAACATCACCGGCTTTTCCTCGAAATATCCTCTACTTTCAATGTCAATGATGTTCTGTGAGTGGATATACTTCACTATCTCCACGTTGTCCTCTTTACAGGCCACATGTAAGATACTGTTGTCATCATCTTCCAAAAAAGACAGACCAGCACCTTTCTTCACAAGTAATTCAAGTATTTCCCAATGTCCTTTCTCTGCAGCTATCATCGCCGGTGTACCATTCTTCCCTCTTTTATTGATGTCCACAGTGTCTGTACACAGACAAAATGTACTTGACTTGAAGCAGGTCTCCAGTTGTGCAGGCATCAATGAGCTTGGTGTTGTCAAGGGTCTGGTTTGGTCTTGGTTATCTCTACGTGAAGGACAACATGCAGACATGACAAAATGTTCAGTTTAAGACTTTTTACATGTTTCTATTTAACTGTAACAATAAATGTCGGTAAGTACCTTTGACACAGGCAGCCTTTCCAACACGAGTATCCAGGCAAGTGTTGAATGCACAGACGCCAGCTCGGACCTAAAGACAGACACTAAGGGCTCATTAGCTCACTTTCACTTTGCAATTTGTTTTTATCATCATCTGACATAGAGTCAGCGAATGAACTGGGCTTAACATTGCTTAGAACAGTATTTCAGTCATATGACGCCGTATCGAGCAAGGAAAGCCCGAAAAGATGCAGGCTTTTTAGGTTTAGGACTCGTGAAACCCATTTGCTGACAAACCTGGAAACCCAATGAGGGCAAAACCCACATTTGCTGAAACCATTGACGTTGATATTAAGTTGAAGTTGTAAGTAAAATATTCGTCAGATAGTAGTATGTTCAGGTTGTGAATGGCATGTGTAAAGCCGTATCAGCTGAGCAACCCATGGAACATGACATATATGCAAATAAAATGTTTACTGGAACAACTTCACTTCACTACTACTTTCCTAGTCATTCTTAATTATGACTAAATTCTAAGTGCATGCGTGTCACCCGGTCGTAAATCCAAGCACGTCACGGCCTAGTGATCATAGCGCCTTCCCACGTTTCACGAATAACTGTGAAAAACTATTCTGGGTTATCAGCTTAGGTCAAGTACCATTTTATTGTTAGACGTGAAGAACTTGTGTTGGTCAAGTACCTGTATATATTCTGGAAGTCAAGTATTTCCTTGTTTCGTCCAAGTGACATTAGTCTATAAGGCTAACTAGACTAGACGTATTCGTCCAACTTTAGTGTCCAAGAGACTTATTTTAGGGAAAAGCCCTCAGTGTCCATTTCCCCTTATCTAGGTAATTAGGTTGTCTGTGTGCCTTGTCGATTGTCTTGTCAGAGTGTGGTTTTAGTCATCTTTGTAATAGTTGGTACACAGTTGTTTAGTTGACGAGCTTGTATATTCGTTCCCTGTATATTCATTTCATCTGTGATCTCTGTATGTGACAAATAGGACCCTGACTCTTTGGCTGATACTACTACTACTACTACTACTACTACTACTACTACTGCTACTACTACTATTAAATGTGTGTCAACCAAGTGAAGTGCCATATCAAGTCGGCCAGTATTTACGGAGAGGCTATCTGAACAACCACTGCATCGAGTTTATGTGCAGTGTGTTGAGATCAACAATATTACAGAGTCTTTCGCTTTGATGGAGTCGTCTGGCCTGAAAAGTGAAACAGATGGTTTTCTGTTTGCTGCTCCGGACCACTCGCTTCTTACTCGAAACCGTCAATGTTTGATTTTGCAGCAAAATGTAAATATGAAATGTTGATTATGTAATGAATATATTGAGACTGTCCAACACATTGTTAGTGGATGCCGCGCTTTGGCACAAACACAGTATCTTAAACGACATGATGGTGTAACTCAACCTTTTTATTACCGTCTTCGCCATGCATGTAGTTTTGACACAGAGGTCCATCCATGGTACGACCCGGAATATGTAGAGGACGTCATGGAATAGGCCCATTTACAGCCTCAGACGTATCTAGGCCAACCAAACTAATTTTGTCCTTTTTAATAAATCCGATGAAATCATTTTTATCATTGAATATTTTGTCCCTTTTGACACTATTGTGATTGACAAGATTGAGGAAAAACATGGCGGACCTCACTTTCAAAATGTCACGCTTGCATCCCAAGTTGTCCGACTCCCCATTGTTCTCGGTGCCTTAGGTTTGGTACCTACTACTACTACTACTACTACTACTACTACTACTACTAAAAACTGTAAACTTTATCACTTTGTCTATTATTCGTGCATTTTCTTTTATTAACATCAAGCACAGTTTGCTTGATTGTGTATATTTTGCAGTCATCAGACAACACTTTTATGATAATGTTCATTCATTATCTGAACTTTTAAACACAGTTTCTAATCACATGATTTTAGCATATTTAAAAGAAATCAGTCTGCATGATAGAATATAGATTTTAAACTAAAAAATCAGTTTTTACCCTTGAATGTGATATTGACTGAGGTTTTAGTGATTTTCAGCATCACTTTTATCATGTTTGATTCCATATGGTCAGATTAGACATTTTCTCGCCTCGAATAGCTGCAAGATTTCTGATGCGGCGTTCAACAAAAAATACTCACTCACTCAGTCTATTATTAAAACCTCACTAGTACGACAAAGCGAGATACACAACTGGAACTTCAGGCCCAGTTTGATAAGGTAAGACGACCACCACTTGTGTCGACATGGTAAAGAAGGACGACGTTGCCCTTCACCTACCTTTATGTAGTACATTGGATCCAGAACAGTATCTTCACGATTACCCGATAATAGTTCCATATTCACAGCAGAAGCACACGCAATTTTAACAGCACTAACATATATCAAGAACAAATCCAAATATAAAGAGTTCATTATTGTTTTTGATTCACTTTCGTGCCTTCAGGCTATTAACAATATGTCTTGTAAACATCCCTTTTTAATTGAAATTCTTAAGTTATTTAATGATCTTGCGACTGGCCAATATGACATCGTCTTTTGTTAGTTACCAAGCCATTTTGGTATTACTGGTAACACAATGGCTGATGCTGCTGCAAAAGCAGCACTCAACAAATCTATGGTTTGTAAAAGAAATGAAACATATTCATTAATGTTGATGTAGTTACTGTATTGTTTTAAAAATTGGTAATGCTAATTAATAACTTAGATTGTTAGTGGCTGTACCCTCGAGGGGATTTGAAGTAGCGTAAAATTATTGTCCCCCTGAGAGGGTATGTAAGTCCCATATCATTCGAAGTATTTTTTTGCATGCCAGGCTTTTAAACGTAGAATATTCGCCATTTTAATCTTTGGCTTAACTGGTACACTGTCGTCAGTAACTGAAGGGATGATATAAATCCTGCCGGGGTCCTTGCAGGAAGCAAAGGTCCCCAGTATGGTGATCTTCCTTTAGTTACTGACGATCTCTAGCCCATTTTAATATTGTGTTGTTCATTAATTCTTCTGACTATTATATATTCTCAACTAATTTTAAATAGACTAGTTATTGTACTGTCCATCGTTGACAGCTTTTTATATTGTATAAATATATGTATTATTAAAGTACTTCTCGTCACAATATGGCTGAAATACTGCCGATGTGACGTATTTCTGATAAAATCTGGAATAAGTCTTGATAAAATAAAATGAACCGAATTTTAATCACAGTATGGGGATGCAGATATCATTATTAGTGGGAACGTTAATGCTCGAACTGGCAATTTCTCCACGGAATCCATGCATTAAGCGGCAGATCTCGGGGTGACTCTGATGGTGATTTTACATGTTTTGTAAACAGAGGCGCTAGTCTTGTTGACTACATGGTGTGTTCAACTGATTTATTTAATTCTTTATTCAATTTAGGCGTTGAAACCAGGGTAGAATCATTTCCCGATTGCATGTCAACTAAAACGCTATGAGAAAGATGTAACTGTGTCTGAGTCTTATGGCATTCTTTCTGTCAGGAAACTGACGTCAAGCAAAAGCAGAGACATTTAAACAGGTTTTAGAAAGTGAGTTAAATACGCTTGATCTGGAGGAGTGTGATAACTTCTCATCAAATAGTACATAGCTTGTGGCCCATACTCTTGTTGACAGTATATAGCTGTGGTATGATACCGAGTGTAAATAACAATACGTTCTCCAAGAATGTTGCACAGTTTAATAAAGACTGCAGTAAGTTGAAAAGTGACAAATATAAATTAGTAGACTCACATGTGACTTTGGACATTTGAGACAGTTTAATCAGTTCTGAAATAAATTCAGAGGGATGTGTGGTCATCGTAAAGATATCACGAATGATATTTTATTACCCTGTAATAGTTATAATACAAAGGCATTTTGATAATAACTTTATTTATCATTTAACTAAAGCATTTATCCATGACATAAGCTTATGACATAAAAACATGTATGCCATACCCCAATGACATAAGTATGCAGATTAGATATGCAAATTAGATAGCCGGAAGTGGGACTTTTTTCGCCGGTGCACGTGAGTAGGTGTTTACAAACAACATGGATACCTTTGATGTTGGAGACAATGTTTTAATAGATCAAAGGGGAAGTGCTACAGTGATATCCGTGTTGACAAATGGATATTACAGGTTACAGGTTGATGGTACTGAATTTGAATTTGACTGTGATGAAGGCAGATTATCAAAACTTCCCTGTGGCCAAAGTTTCATCATCGAAACGCCATCGTCGAGCACGGCGAAGCAGACGACGAACACAAAGCCGAAAGATGCCCAAGGAAGATTTGTGGCTGTTGAGGACGGCATGATCGATGGTGTGATCCTAGACAATCAAAACAAAAACACAGCCAAGAAAACTTTGTACGACTTGAAACTGTTCGATAACTTTCTAAAAGTACAAAATGAATTTCGCCAAATGCACGAAATCCCCCCAAACGAACTAGACACACTTCTCTGCAAGTTTTTCATTAGTGTTCGAAAAACAAATGGGGAAAATTATGAACCAAACAGTCTCACGGGTTTTCAGAGCAGCATCGAGAGATCACTAAAACGAAGGGGGTATGGCTATTCACTCACGTCATCTTTAGAATTTTCACTATCACGGGAAGTATTAAAGGGGAGAAAAATTGAACTAAAGAAAGAAGGGCGTGGCAACTTACCAAGGAGAGCCGACCCGATTGGTGATGAAGAGATCGAGTCCCTGTGGCAGTCCGGATCCATTGGAATCAGTAATCCAATGAGCATAATAAACTGTCTATGGCTCTACAACACAATCCATTTCGGGTTAAGAGGTGTCAGTGATCACTACAACATGTGTTGGGGGGACATCACATTGCATGTTGATGGAGACGATCACGAATATCTTGAACTGTCCATGAGACAAGAAAAGAATAGGTCCGGTGAGAATCCTCGTGATTGTCGCGACGTTAGGCCCAAAATGTGGGCTAATGTTGCTGATCCCTCTCGGTGCCCTGTGCATGTGTATAAGTTGTATGCCTCCACGCGTCCACTCGACTTCTGTCGAGATGACGATCCCTTTTACATCGGCACACACACTTTAGGTATGCCTAAACCTGGCGATCAGTGGTTTATCCGCTATCGTATTGGGAAAAACAAACTTTCCTCTCTCATGAAAAACATGTGTGATGCCGCCAGTCTCCAAACATCGAAACGACTCACAAATCACTCTGCGCGCAAACACCTTGTGCAAAAGTTGAATGACAATAATGTTCCGCCAAATCAAATAATGCAGATAACTGGCCACAAAAACATCCATTCTGTGAACAATTACTGTCATATCAATCCTGACCAGCACAAGCAAATATCCAACATCATTTCACGAAACACTCCATCCCACACTATGACATCCCAGCTTGTTGGTGAAACTCCCGTCATGCAGAGCGGCCCCTCGCGTAATGTCCAAATCGACAGTAGAAAACACAGTCAGCGGTCTCAAATAATACATGTTTCTGGTGGTGTCAACACTATGTTTGCTGGCAACATTACTGGTGGAAACATAACGATTAATCTCGTTAAACCTCCAAGCCCGGTCCCAGTCAAAAGACGCCGGATTGTCATCGAAAGTGATAGTGACACCGACTAATGCATCTAACTCTGACCTCTCAGCCGCGAGACATTCTTCAAGTGAGAGAGCGGTTTGATTTGAAACTATATATTATAAGTGAAGTTACACCAGAGATATAATCAGATTACACAGAATCGTTGTTGTTACCGTTATTAAAGTTTCAATTATTCTGCAAAAGTCTGTTCAAGTATTTTGTTTAAAATAATCCGAGGAACTTTTTTTCTCGGCGAAGGAATATGCCATAAAGGAGTTAAGAGGTTGTTTATTTTGGTTTACACGGCTATGGAAAACATGTATCACTACGCACGATCTATACGTAAGATTTCGACAAGTTGCTGATGTTAATGTTTAATGCAATTATTCCTTAATTGGGAAGCAAAAATGTGAAAATGATAAATAGAATTCTTCACTCGTGTTTTTTAATATGGGAAATATCAACCTCGTCCCGTTAATCGGTATTTGCCTCGCCAAAGGCTCGGCAAATACCGATTAACTAAGACTCGGTTGATATTTCCCATATTAAAAAACACTCGTGATGAATCCTCTATATATACCGCGCCCTCCATTGATCTTACGTCATCGGTAATTTTATTCTGTTTTAAACATTCAAGATGATGTCCTTGATGACAATTAGGTTACTTTCTTGAATGACTATATTTGTTCTCATGATGATATATCAGACAGCTCTGATGTTTATAAGGATGATGCCTGTAAACACTTCAGTATGGAAGAGATTGAAAATCTATAAGTGATCTTAAACTTAAAAAAAGGTTCTGGTCATGAAATGTTGGCCGCAAGAAATGTTCGACTATAACAGTGATGCTCTTTCATCTTAGTTACTTGTATTAGTCAACAAAAAAATATTTTTTAAGTCAGTTAATTTCGCAGATAAGTGGTCAAAAAGAATAAATCATTCATTACACAAAAAGGGTTAAAAACATTATGTTAATAATTATCTTGGAATATGCCCAATGGATGTTTGTGGGAAGATATTCACAGCTGTGACTTTGTTAAATGATTTTGTTGAGCTTATGAATACGTATCCTGAGTGCCAAGGTGATTTCCGTAAAGGGTATTCTACCATAGACTATATGTTAACTTCACAAAGCATCGTACACAAGTGCTTATCTAAATGCAAGTGTTGCGTGTATTGCTTTTAAATTCTATAAGGCTTTTAAAAGATTAGGTTAACAGGGACCTTGTATATTTTGTTTTGTGATCTTGTAACATTCATAAGGAAGAGAATTTATGGATGTTAACTTCTTTATTATGAGGAACATCTGTCAACAAACTAGACCTGAAATAGGCTATTTCGGAACACATCCTCAAGTGTTGGTTTCCATTTCCAATTGCCAATCACCTATCGGCGCCAATTATGTGGTGGCTTCCCTTGTTACGTTCCCACCTTTTGTTACCTTATTACCTTTGTTGTACATAGATATGCTATCTGCCTCATTGTATTCATTCACCTGATGAAGGAGTAAGCATGTACTACGAAACGTTGTTCTCCTCATAATAAAAGAAGTTGACATTCATAAATTCCCTTCCGGCTCGTCTGCAGCCTAAAAAGCAGCTGTTCAGTCATACTCAGTCACATCCTTGTTCATTCGTATGTAAATCAATATAGCAACAAAAACGATGACCAGCACACAGATGAGAAAGATAATGATATCTCTCACATCTGACCTTTATGTAGAATCTTTAGTGACAGCATCTTAGGCTGGAACCCAGCTCAACCGTGATTACCACCCCCAGGTGAGATAGCTCTCCTTTCACATTTAGCTGGTGTGTTATCACACTATGTAAATGAAATAATGATGTAAATATATGGTGAGGATAATTTTAAATATGCAAGCGTGTGCGGCCACATTCAGCTGATGTACACAATTTGTAGCCAGTTACAACCCATGTCTCTCCTCAAGCCACAACATCACTTGACTATGGAAAGGTTTTTGTCGCCTTTATCATTTTTGCCAGTGTCTGTGATCAACTAAGGGATTGATGAAAAATGTTATTGATTTAATCTGTACGAAAATATGATTTATAGCTGTACCATGGTCCTCAAAAAGTCATTCATAGAGAAGTGTCAAATATCTTGTTTTCTTTGTAGTTACATTTCTCCATTACATTGTTCTGATAGGATGTGTGATTAAACTTACCGAATAGGTCTTCAACAACACATGCTTGCCGTAAGAGGTGACGATGCTTGTCGTAAGAGGCGACTAACGGGATCGGGTGGTCAGGCTCGCTGATTTGGTTGATGCATGTCATTGTATGCCAATTGCGTCGATCGATGCTCATGGTGTCAATCACTGGAGTGTCTGGTCCAGACTCGATTATTTACGATTATGTCACAACAGACATATGTGTACATATCTCCTTGTCAAATTTAGAGGAATAATCCTCTTTGGGGGAGTGTTCACACAAGCTCTAAGGGTAAGATCATTGAAGAGTTCATTTCCAACAACGATTTGTGTATCTACAATGATGGTTCTAACACTAATCTACATCCTGGTACAGGAACATACTCCTCTTTAAATCTATCACTGACAGACCCAGACTTACTTAAGAATTTGAATGGTCGGTCCATGATGACCTTTGTGGAAGTAATCATTTTCCGACTACATTAAAACCTATTACCCCCTGTGATATCCCTCCTTCCACAAGATGGAACTTCACTAAGGCCAACTGGCACTTATTTGAAATACTTGCGTCTGAAAATAATCCTGATCCTGTACAATCTTTTTCTGATGAACTTCACAAAATTGCTGATGTATGTTTTCCAAAGACCTCTGCAAATTCACACATCCAAAAGCCATAGTTTAACGATAACTGCAAACAAGCTAGAAAGGCAAGGAAAAAAGCAGAACGATATATCTGTCGCAATCCTATTGTGCATAATTTGAATAAATTAAAGATTTGAAATGCTAAAGCAGGGCGCACGTTTAAACAAAATAAACGCCAATCGTGGCAAAACTATGTCTCAAAATTAAATGCACGAACTCCAATGTCCAAGGTTTGGAACATGATTCAGAAAATAAAAGGAAAATACTCCAAATCCAGCATCCACCATCCCAGTCGTCTAAGGCGCCGCGATTCGCCGTGCAGAGTTGCGTCCCTTAGGCACGCCAGAAACCTATGATTATGGGTTCGAATCCCGGTTCGCCCCGATTATGTTTCTAGGTTTGTCAGCACCATACCCGTGCTCGTGGGTTTCACCGAAGTGGTAAACGTCTGAGACCTGCATCACTTCGGGCTTTCCTCCCACATTAAGCTGACACGCCTCGATATAACTGTAATAATGTTAAAAGCGGTGTTAAACCCAACTCACTCACTACAAATGGGGATGAACTATTAACATATACTAAAGATATTGTAAATAAACATGGTAAAAAACACTCCCTGCACATTTTACTCATCGAACTATGTCCCAATATTTCAAAAACAGCAAGAAAAGAAAACTCTTAATTTTCAGATAATGGAGAAGATTACAATGAATTTGTTTCCATACTTGAACTCCAAACTGCCCTTGGGCCAGCTCATGATACTGCTTCAGGTGGTGATAACATCCACCATCACCTCCTGAAACACCTGCCAGAACCATGTTTGGAAACCCTACATCTGATTGTGATGAGGTAAGGACATCCGGCAAATTCTTCGTGACGTGATGCCATAGTTGTTCCAATACCGAACCCTGGATGGGATCATACTGATGCCTCAAATTATCGACCTACCTCATTGACCAGTTGTGTTTGCAAAACCGTGGAGCGCATGGTCAATAATGATTTATATGGTACATGGAAACAAATAATTTGATAACAAATATGAGATGTGTTTTCCGTGAAAACAGGAGTACCATTGATCATCTAGTTCGTTTAGAATCATTTGTAAAAAATGCCTTCATTAACAAACAATATGATGTGTCTATCTTTTTGGATCTCGAAAAAGTATACGACATAACGTGGAAATACGGTATTTAAACAGAATTACATGATTTCGGATTGTTAGGCCGTTTGTCTCAATTTGTATCCCGTTTTTCATCAGACAGACAATTTCAAGTTCGTGTGGGATCTACCCTGTCTGACCATTATACTCAGGATCAGAGTGTCCAACAAGGCAGTATTTTGTCTGTCACGCTGTTTAGTATAAAAACAAATATCCTGTCTAAGGTTTTAAACGATTCCATTGATTGATCTCTATTCATGGATGATTTTAACATTTCCTGTCGTGGTATCAGCAAGAATATAATCAATTAAGAAGATCATACAATACTTACAAGTCCCTCTTAACCGATGGTCCCAAGGATGGTGACGCAGTTGCTTGCCCTACAGTCATTGGATCCAGAACCATATCATCCAGATTACCCAATGAAAGTTCAATTTTTACAGCCGAATCACAGGCAATATTAACAATTCTCAAATATATCAAGCCATGAAGAATATTTCATATGAACATCTACTTTTACACGAAATTATTGAATTACATAACGATCTTGCTACTGTCCAATATGAGATCATCTTTTGTTGGTTACCAAGCCATATTGGTATCATTGGTAACACAATGGCCGATGCTGCTGCAAAAGCAGCACTCAACAAATCTGTGACAGTACTTCTTATCCCATGGCCATACACTGAATATAAACCTGTAATAAGATCTTACATCCGTGATACTATGCAAAAGAGATGGGACACCCACGTAGGTATCAATAAATTACATGAAATTAAACCAAATATCGGTTCCACCTACTTGGGCTGTCAGTCCATAAGGTCACTATACGCTGTCGTATTGGTCATTCGAGATAACCACTTGAGTGTTTGTTAAAAGGTGAGGATCCTCCGTTTTGTATCCCTTGTGATGAAAGAATCATGGTCAAGCATGTCCTGCTTGCCTGTAATGATTTTTCCATAACAAGGGATAAATATTTCAGGGTAAAAACAGTCAAGGATCTTTTAGTAAAGTTAATTCTCATTTAATTCTATGTTTTGATGAACTTACTGTATTGTTTTAAAAATTGGCAGTGCTAATTAATAACTTAGATTGTTAGTGGCGGTACTCTCGAGGGATGTTGGTGGGGTGAAGCAGCGTAAAATAATTGTCCCCTTAGGAGGGTATGTAAGTTCCATATCATTCGAAGTATTTTTATGCATGCCAGGTTTTTAAACGTAGTACATTCGTCATTTCAACCAGAGGCTTAACTCTTAAACTATCGCCAGTGACTGCAGGGTGATATAAATCCTGCCGGGGTCCATGCAGGAAGCAAAGGTACCATGGTCCTAGTATGGTGTTCACCCTTCAGTGATTGTCGATCTCTAGCCCATTTTATATTGTGTTGTTAACTAATACTTTTTGCTTTTTCATATTATCAACTCGTTTTAAATCGCATCTGTCATATTCTAGTTATTGTACTGTCCATCGTTGACAGCTTTTTATTTTGTCTAAGCATATGTAATATTAATGTACTTCTCGTCACCATATGGCTGAAATGCTGCCGTTAAATCTTAACTCACTCAGTCACTCAAGAATGAGTTGCTGAAGACCGTGAATCTAACCATGATCGTCACATATGCCTGATATGTGACCTCGTAACACCCATGATGTGTTTGCCTGAGGGGAGAGTGAGTGAGTTAAGATTTAACGTCACATCGGCAATATTTCAGCCATATCGTGACGAGAAGTTATTATATATTAGCAACTGATTAAAACCTGCCATCAATGGACAGTAAACTAACTAGAATATCACAGATAAATCGTTAAAAGTAGCATGTAATCACAAAAAGATATCACAAAATGTCACGATACAATATAAAAATGAACTATAGATCACCAGCAACCAAAATTAGGCCACAATTCTTGGGACCATGGGGACTTACGGTATTTCTGCTACCTGCATGGTTCCCCAGCAGGATTTACACCATCCCCCTGAGGGGAGAGAGAGGTGGTACATGTGTGCCACTTCCTTGCGTCGAGATCGACAGGCGCACACCCCAAATGACATATTGTATAACGCACCTGATATAATGTACCATGTACGCGATATACTGTATAGTGAATGTAATACATGAGTATATGAATAAACAAACGACCCACACAAGTTTAGAAATGACAAGGTGCTGTAGCATATTATGCAGTAGTTCACGTCACTGAGTGGTAGTCTCTCTAAGCAAAATATGTCACTTGATGGGTCATACGATATTTGATAAGCGAGACACTGAATCCCTTGCTTTGATGTGTTATTGGGGCGGTCGGGTAGCCTAGTGGTTAAAGCGTTCGCTCGTCACGCCGAAGACCAGGGTTCTATTCCCGACATGGGTACAATGTGTGAAGGCCATTTCTTGTGTCCCCCGCCGTGATATTGGTGGAATATTGCTGAAAGCAGCGTTAAACCATACTCACTCACTTGATGTGTTATTTTATTAATTTGTTGATATCATAATATGTATCGTGAAAATGTGCCCGCTACAGTCATTCCACCATATCAATTACAATCTAAGCAACCGTGTGCGCGCCGCGTGACGCAGGAAATTATTGTCATAGACCAGAATGCGTGTGTTCGCCCACACCGGGGCAAACCGTCCCCACCATTTGTGTCGTACTTCAGTGATCACTTGTTCCTTATCATTGTGATACCTTATGAAATACAACTTTTTACCAGACATGGCAAACAGATTTGTACGATCACTATTCCATTTCATGGTTACGGGTTTCTCCAGTCCTTGTACAGCCTTCATCTTATCCATTGTAACTTTACCTCCAACATCTTGAATGAGGAACTTATTTGTTACTGAACTGCCGGTAGAACGGACAAATATAGCCATTCCGACGTCCCCAATGCAGGCAAAAATAAATCGAGCCATCGGGCTAATATCTCTGTAAAAAAACGAAATATATTTATATATATAATTAGTCATTTCCAAACTTTGTAAGATTTTTTGTTATATGTATCTCATTAATTATGTTATTCTAAAAATGTGTTTCAATCTTAATTGGTATCTTATATAGTCTGCACAAATTACGATTTACAAAATAGCTATAAATTATAGTTAAGCTCCAAAAAATTACTTTGAAGGGTAAAATTTTGCCCATTTTGGCTTGTCACAAGCCTGATGGCCCAACTTCATCATATTCAATTTTAAACCAAATACATGAGTATATGTTAGTTTTTGTCAGACATTTTTGCATATATCCATAAAGATGATCTTAGATTAAGTATAACAAATTATTTAAACATTTTTGAATGAAAAATATTTGATTCATTTCATTTTTTATGCTTGTCACAAGGTTACATGTCACTACTGTTATCAGAATTAAATAGTTCGAATAAATGGCATCTCCCTAGCTCACTGCTTAAACTACTTCCTGTTCCAAAGCTTTGCTTTTTGGATGTCAACAATGCTGCACCTGTTTTTTTGAGACTGCAGAAATAAAAACAAAAAACAACACATAAGGTGAGTCGTTTTTCATATCTCATGTTTTGTTATGTCACTACTGTTACTGGGCTTGAAAGAAAACCTATGTCATATAATTTGTGTGCATATGTGTACTGATTTTCCATTTTGTGTATAGTTTGGGAAGCATGTGCCATTTGATCCTAAGGGACCAATCATTATTTTAGAAATGAAAGTTAAGTGATTTGTCACTAATGCTATGGTCACTACTGTAACAGTGTCATGTGTGTTATAATGTAACATTTGGGACAGACATTTTACAGTGAGGACATATCGTCAGTTGAACTAGTATTCTGTAGGAAAATTGCAAGAATAATTCATGGCTGTTTGTACAGATAATAATCATTATGAACACAACGATTTAGCTTGAAAGTTCTAAATCATGCACACATGCATGGCCAGAAAACAGATAATACGGCAAGTATATGTAACAGTAGTGACGAAGGATGGTAACAGTTGTGACTGAAATGGATCTCAATACAGATTCTGCTTTACTCACATAACCACTGAAACTAATATATGTTGTTTCATTTAAGTTTCATGAATTTATTTTCAAAATTACCAAATTTGCATCTGTGATTGTAACAGTAATGAGTATTTTAAATACTTGTAACAGTAGGGACACTTACTTGTAACAGTAGTGACAGAGATTTAGCGATTGTAACAAATTTTGTCGAAAGTCCATTGATAAAAGTGTCAGCTTATTTTCATTGCCGTTTTGAAACAAAAATATATTTAAGCTTGACATTGCTTGACAGATTTGTTTGAACTGATTGACATAATTGTTCTAATCTCATACGTTTTAGTTGCTTTGTAACAGTGGGGACACAAAATATAACAGTAGTGACAACTGATTTAATGTTGTAAGAAAATGGTTTTGGAGATTAAGTTTTACAATTGAAGAGAATTACTTTCAAAGAGCATTTCTCATTAAGAACTGTTTCACAAAAACTGAAACCGATTTAATTGAATTACCAATAGTTTTACTCGAAGTGCATATGTTGTAACAGTGATGACACTTAATTGTAACAGTAGTGAATTGGGATTTTACAATTTGAAAGAATATGTTAGTGTTTCTTATTTTTAATATGTGTTTAAAACATCTCATTTTACGAAACTGACTTGAACTTAAATATTGGTAGACATATTTTCTCCAATATTATGAATTAAGCGGTTCTGTCACAGTAGTGACAGAGGGTTATAAGGGTTTTGACTAACTGGTTACAAATAGGTTTATGTTTTCAATAGTGACAGAGTACTGTAAGATTAGTGATAATGTATCTTGAAACCCAATTTGACGTCTTTGACTATAGTTTATGTTTGCCTTGCAATATTTCAGAAGACTCTGATGGCTTTGATGTAATTGTCAACATAGTTTCTCCATTCAGTTAACACATGTTTTTGCAACTGTAGTGACTAGGGTTGTGAAATGATGTCAATCATATATTTGGCTTTTTCAGTGCAAAGAATCAAAGATGGGTATGAATGCGGTGTGAACGCCAAAAGCGCCACAGGCAAAAGAAGAGATGGCACTCCAGAAGCATATTCATCTCTGAACAGTTTTTCACCTATGACACCAGTGATTAGAGACAGTTTGGAAACACCTATGACACCAGTGAATCCCAACAAATCAATGATGCAGGATGTTAAAGACATCTTTACCCCTGGACAGTTTGGAAGCACGTATGACAATAGTGAATCCCGGTCAGTCCGTGATGCAGGATGTTCAAGAGATATGTTCAGCTCTGGATGAAGGGGATGATGGAAAATCCCATGTCAATAATGTTTATGTTTTTTTGTGAGTTACCCATTTTTCTACAACAGCTTTTGTTTTGAAAATGTTTTTCGTCGTAAAACCAACATGTTAGACAGGTGGTTTTCATTCAAATTAAAGCTTATTCACTTTATATGATGTGTTTATATGAAATCTGCCAGAACAAACAATGTTTTAGTACAAGAAGACTTATGTCATAGCTTAAAATTTTATCAAAATGTAAATGATAAACCAAAACTTACCATATTTTTTATATTTTCTTTAATTTTGTTTCTTTTGAGTTTTCTGTGTGCAACTTTTCACAGAAAATGATATTAACACTAAAAAGCCCAGTTGTAATAACAATTTTAAAAACTCCTTACTTTACAACAAGTAAAAGTAGTGACTTGTAATTTGCATTTTTCGTTTTTAAAAGTCCACAAAAGCAATATTAGGATTAATTAAGGTTGCAAACTCTCTACCTTAACTCGAAAACATGTTGTTTTTGTATTATTGAACCAAAATCAAGCAAAAGAAATATTTGCTTTTTGAAATTCAGAGGCACAAAATATCTTACACATTTTGAAAATGATAGGTTTTCCTTTCTTGCTGCACAGCAAGTGGACATTTACCTATAAAAACATATATATATATATTACATACTAGTTTTTGCAAACGAATCTTGCAAATACAAGTTGCAAGTTTGTTTGTACAGTAAATCTACATTTGAACATAAAGGTGTAACTTTATCAATGATCACCATGTTCAGTGACAAATGTCTTCAGTTAACATATTGGCCTTATGTGGATTTGTTTCCTAACCTGTCAACTACTCTGAGATCTCTGATCAAACAATTATGGCATATAATGGATGTGTTATTCGTGGCCTTACCTGTGGAACAACTGCACAACTTTAATTTAGAGCAACCAGGATTACAGCTGGCTAGTGCAAAATGGGTTTGTTTCAATTGTGTTTTCAGTTTCTGAAGTAGACCAATGCCAACATCAAGGCTTTAAACACTTTAGATGTAATGGCCATGGTAATAGGTGTTTGTTAAGCACTCATGTCATTGTAATGTCCATTTAAACTTTCCCCATTAACTTTAAATGCGATGTCTACTGCATTTGTGGACCCTACAGATGTAATGGTCATTGCTGCTACTTTCTCGAATTGTTTATTGATATGTATTTATATTCAATGCAATCGTCATCTGTTTGTGCAAGGTGACTTTTTTCTCTCAGACTGACAGTGGATTTGGTTGGGTCAAGGATTCGCTCATTCACACGTTATTTTATTCGTTTGAGCCCATTGTGTAAGTCTTAATCTTGGGGAGATGAGCAATTTTGTACAAGACATAATGTAATTTGTCCCTAACAAGTTTCATGTAGCTACATATTCTCCAAGGGCACACATTAGAATTAGTGAACAATTACATTATAGAGTTAAACTTGAGTCAGGATGTGCTATTTCCAGTAGTGCTATCTGTGTATCGACAACTAAAATAAGCAAGAATGCAGTTATACGTACTTTGTTATTGTCACATTCCTTTCCAACTCAAGAAGATGTGAAATCTTGACTTCCCGGTAAGAATGCAAATATACCTCAAAAGTGGACAAACTCGGTCGCTTTCCAAATACATGTATGCAGGACATAGCATCATTTGTCCAACACATTCCTGTGTCAATAGTGACCCATTTAACCTTGTATTTACCAAGAAAGATGTTAGCCCATTTAGCCTGTTTCATCAGTGAATTTCCTTTCAGCCTGAAAAGTTCAATGAAGCTTTTTGTCCTATTTTGACTCAGACTGTAGAAATCATTAGCAAATGAAGGGCTCCAAGTCAACGATTTTAATTCGTAGTTAGGTCCTCGTTGAAATTTTTTTGTGATCCAATTGTCTTTCAAATCTGTAATGTAATATGTTTTATGTTGTCAAAACCTATAGGAACATGCAGTAACATCAGAGTCAGGTTTAGGTTAAATTGGGTGCTCGGTGGGTGGTGTTAGTAGTAGAGGTAGAGAAGTCGGTGATCACGTTTGGGGATGGGATTGTCATCTTAGGTGCTGCAATTAGCTATCCAGCGTATCAACCCCTGAGATTTGCCAGGTACGAACGTGACATTCACCCGGATTAGTTTTCTAGGTCTGCAGGCTTTGTCAGTACCGAACCAGTGCTCGTTGGTAGACGCCTAAGACCTGCACCACGCCGTGATAAAAATGGAAATTCGAAATACAATAGTGAGTGAGTGAGTGAGTTAGGTTTTACGCCGCTTTAACAGTATTACAGTCATATCACGGCGTGTCTGCTTAATGTGGGAGGAAAGCCCGAAGTGATGCAAGTCTCAGACGTTTACCACTTCGGTGAAACCCACGAGCACGGGTATGGTGCTGACAAACCTAGAAACATAATCGGGGCGAACCGGGATTCGCAACCACAATCATAGGTTTCTGGCGTGCCCAAGGGACGCAACTCTGCACGGCGAATCGCGGCGCCTTAGACGACTGGGCCACCCGTGCCCCCTCGAAATACAATAGTATTTAATAAAACAATAATTTGAATTCCTGTAACAAACAGTATTCAAAAGCACATACATATGCTATGTATCTTCACATTGCAGGTTATGATTATTGGTTGAAATTCAAAAAGCAAACTAACTGTTACCCATTCTACCATGACGAAATAATAGAGAATATACATATATGTTTTCTTATAAAATAAAAATGTTTCACGATATGTTACTTAAATATGTCCCTACTGCCAAACCAAACGTATTCGATCGATAAAAGCGATTTTTATTCTTAGATTGTGAAATAAACTTGAATTTGCCAGAAATGAGGTTTGGTGATGTAACATGAAATGCACATGGAAACTGTCTGTATGAAACGGCTAACTCGACTCATTACGAACACAGTTACAAAAGGCACACAACATAATGCCCCGTTTAACAAGCAAATTAGAGAGAGAGGGCGATCTGAATGTCTCAACAACGCGCCTCCAACGCCGACATTGCCAGAAGACTCCGCTGTTCTGTGTTACCATCAGCAATTTAATGCAACGTTTATGACAGACTGGTCGGACATTGGACAGGCTACGAAGCGGTCGACCACCCGTGACAATGACAATGACTAAGACCGCCACATCTAGGCAACTCATTTACGAAACCACAGCGATGTCAATGGCAGCGACAGCACTTGGACATCGAGTCAGCCTACAGACTGTATACGGACGATTCAGGAAATATGGAATTCGAGCTCGTCGACCATACTGCGCAATGCCAACGCATCAAAATCGACATAACCGGTTGATATGGGCCTAGCAAGTTCGAGTTTGGCAAGTGTTTGACTGGAGTCGACTGATGCTTTCTGATGAAAGCAGATTTTGTCTGTACAAAATAGCGTTATGATCTGGGCTGGCATGTGCGGTGATCTGACAACGAGGCTGGTTGTTACTCGGGGAAACCTGACTGCCCAGCAATATAGGGATGAAGTTCTGCAACCACTAGTGCAGCCATTTATTCATCAACAGCCATATGGTGTTCTTTTTCAGGATGTTAATTCTACGCCGCATACTGCAAGGATTACATAGAACTTTCTGAATAACGTCAACACTCATGTCTGCAGGCCAGCACGTTCCCCAGACGTGAATCCGATTGAACACATATGGGACCATCTCGACTGACAGTTGAGAAAACTAACAATGGAGTTGGAACAATGTCTCATTGACGAATAGCTGGAGTATTGCGGAGTGCGGCGTAAAACTATAAACCAACCAACCAAACCAAATTTCCACTCATCATCTTCAGACATTTGTGACACTCAAACTCGAAATATGTATAAAATAGTTCAGTATTTTCACTTGATTTTCTTGGGGTTTAAGCTCAACAAATTACCTTCTGGTGTTATGTTGAATACTTGAGTATGTCGTCGTGTCGACATTCTGCCTTTCCTTTGTAATTTGCCTTGTAGGTCTGGAAAGAAAATATAAGTACTGGTAAACGAAACACCGAAGAACAGAACAATACTTATCATTATAACATTACGTTTCAGTAGCATGTACGTTTCTTTCAGATTAAATGGTGTGTTTTTATCTGAGGCAAACTACATGCAAGGGACATTTACATTTGTTGTTTAACGCCGCATTGAGCCATATTCCAGATATATGACGACAGCCTGAGAATTATTAAGACTGGATCAGACAACCCAGTGATTGATACTGTGATTGATTGATTGATTGATTGTTGTTTAACGCCTCACTCAGCAATATCCAAGCTATGTGACGGCGCTCAGTAAATAATCGAGTCATGACTAGACAATCCAGTAATTGACATCACGAACATCGATCCACTCAATCGGGATCGATGACACGCAATCAACCAAGTCATCGAGTTTGACCACTCGAAACGCGATGTTTTCTCCCAAAACTTTCATAGGTTACTGCTGACATTTAATTCTAACCCGGAATCCTGACAAGGTGACGTGGAAGTAATTGTAAATAAATATAAAAAATCAGTACTTTTTCCTATAACAATATATAGTGACAAACCCCATTCCATGAGCATTAAAAATCTAGTAAAATGTTCTCCACATGTGCACAATAAAACATTTTGGAAGCTTTACTGAGGACTTAGGTTACTGTTGTAACCCCAATGAAACAACGTATTGAGTAAGAGTTGTATGACGCTCTTTGAGTTGTTCACCTGAAAATCATGGGAACATAGGTTACAAGTCTAAATAGGGAATTGCATCAGACATCATTCATGTCACTGATGCGTCAAATTTGGAAATGTCGTCCCAATTCTACCATAAAACTTTTGGACACTTTACTGGGGCCTTGATTGTTGTAACCTTAATAAAACAGCAAAGGCAAGAGATGTGTGACGCTCTCGGTAATCTTGGTAGAAAGAACTTGAGCTGCTGAAATATTGACATGAAGGGAAAGCTATTCATATGATCTTGGTGAAAGACTTTTAGAATAAACAAGTATGTAATATGTTTGCTAAAGAATCACATAATCCATTTTTTTCCTAGCATATTATGTTTACGATACGGAAAAATACAGGGTTAATACGCTCTAAATATGGGAAGTCATCGATTTATCTGTACCATATCAATTAGTGACATAACGTCTGATTTAATAACCAGCCAGAACATATCAAGGCTTGGCACGCTGTACCTTTTGTAAAACATTTACGCGAAGCATATGTAGACGAACGTTTTGTGCACAGAAATTCATATTTAGCACGCACCATTCTGAACACACTTTGTTTCACCACCTCTAGACTGCACACATCTGCAACGTTGCTGACGCTCGGTACAGGGAACCTGTGAAATGGCAGAATGGGTTAACGTCCGCTTGGAGCAACATTTATATTATATGTGTATCAACTGTCAGATGCATGTGGAAGGAATGCTCAAAGTGCTGCAGGCCGGAGACTTTACCTACATTTGTGTTTGTTTAGTTGTTTAACGTCGCACTTAGCAATCTTCCAGCCGTAGGACGGAGGTCTGAAATTAAATCTTAGCCAGACAATCCAGTGATTGACATCATGAGCATCGATCTATGCAATTGCTTTACAATACGATGCATTAACCAAGGCACCGAGCCCGACAACTCGATCCTGTTAGTCGCTGCACATATTATGATAAACATAGGACCTATTCTAACCTGGATCTCCACGGGTATCTAACCCGGATCCCCACGGGTATAGTGAAACCCACGAGCTCGGATGTGGTGCAGAAAGACATAAGGATCAAGTTCGGTCAAACTTGTCCCTGACGCGAAACGCAATTATAAGGTGAGTTGTGATACGTTAACCAGTGACCAGTGACCACTGACCCTATGTCCATGTCTATGACACAAACACCCGAGCCCTATGCATTAATGTAAGCGTGTACTGTTGGGCAGCTGAAGTTATCAAGCTTGTTTAGTCTTGTGAATGTTTGTTTGTCACTGTGGATAAGTTGTGTTTTCAACAGACTGTTGTTTACTTCGTGCACCAAATGCATACTTCTTTCAACAATTAAGATTATTTACTTGCATCAAAATTTCACGGAAACTGCACTAGCAAACATATTTGAAGGTATTTTCATATAATAACTCTTCGTATTCCCAAATAGGTACATTGTGTAAAGCCGTTTTCCCGAGTCTGCCATCGTAACAGTGCTGGCATGTCACTAAAACCGACATAAAACTGAACATAAAGACATTGAACAAACAAGCATGAGACCGATGCTCAAAAACGGTAGAAACACATTCAGGGGGATTCCAACTGGCGGTCAGTGGTGTCTGGCACGCCTAAGGGACACATCTCTGCACTTCAAATATCAGCACCTAGACTAGGCCCAATGTACACAGGTAAAGTAGGGTACCATCGATCATCCCAATCAATTATATCTATCAATGAAAACGTCTCTCTATGTTCAGATTACAATACCATACGTGTACTTACTGAACTTGTTTTCTTCCAACAAATCAAGTCTTCGTCACTCTGTGAATCCTTTGGTTTACCATCCGGCACATTCTTTGATTTTCTGCCGAGCCTGCAATTCAGCGCCTTGGAGTTAAATCTCACATGACTGCAACTAGCAAGCTGCAAGCATTTAGTGAAACACTGCAAACTTCCGCATGGCTCGAATTCAGCAAGAGTGGTGTCGTGAGGACATTGCTGTTCTTGGGCATATTTTCTGGAAACAGTCATGTCCTTGATCTCCTCTATCATGTACACTGAAACCCACGCCATGCTAAAACAAAACCAATACACTCGAGGTGTCATTGTTGAAGAACAAGGTGTAAGAAGCTTGAAATCTTTGATACCAACACTGCAGGGAATGTAAATAGTTCTTCCTGCGTAATCTTCTCCAAGCTGCTGCTCTGTCTGTAGCATGTACAATGTCGTGGCACGGGGCTGTCTTCTTTATCGTCCGCGCAGCCGATTACAATAACAGGGGCGGCAAGTTTGCAGGTCGGCCAGTTATGTGAACAACTACAGTCCATGTGTCGCTCTTAACAGTTAACTCACCATTATCGTTAAAACATCATCATCATTATTGCTATTGACGAATGCACGATAGCGTGGACTTCATATGCACTGCTCCACACTCCTCCACAGTTGCCTGTTCAGTGGAAATGGATTCTTCCACTGATAGCAGCAGCGATGTTTGGCGCTTATTGAGAGATTAAGTGAGAAGTAGGCATCAATATTTCACACTGATTCCAACATTAAATTGAGAGTGATTGTGTTCCAGGTTTTCTACGTTTTGTTTTCTATTAAGAGATTAGATTACGTTCTCCACTCACTGTGATAATGATCGTGAGTGATATCAGTTAATATCTATCGTATGACTATGACGTCAAGTAGCACCCGTTTTTTTCTATTTATGCTATCTGTAGCACATAACGTTTACCTTAATAGTCAATATAATGATTAATCGCATCAGCAAAACTAAACTTGACAGACTATTAACCATAAATTAGCTATTTCAGATGTAGTATGAATGTATTTAAAGACATTAGATAGTAAAACTGAATTATGAATGCCTTTAAGTCCTCAGGAACTTCAATTTATATCAATATGTGAAATATCATTTATGTTCGTCCCGTGTTATCAAACATGTAAGATCACGATTACAGTGCATAATGTATGTCATGAAAGTAGCATATGTGTCTAGCCAATAAATTAGCCAAAGATCTGGCGTTAAACGATACTTTAGCAACAAGATAATCACACGATGTTTGTTATTTAAACTTTAAACAGAAGTATTGCTTCAAAAATGAAAATATTGATTTGACATTTTTCTTTCATGTTTGACATACTTCAAAATCATAATTAATATATTGCACCTCAAACATTAAGACTAAAGACTAACTTTTAAGATATAGAGATATATCTGAGTGAGTGAGTGTGTTAAAATTCAACGTCACATCAATATTTCAGCCATATCGTCAGCTGTGACTTTGTTAAATGATTTTGTTGAGCTTATGAATACGTATCCTGAGTGCCAAGGTGATTTCCGTAAAGGGTTTTCTACCATAGACTATATGTTAACTTCACAAAGCATCGTACACAAGTGCTTATCTAAATGCAAGTGTTGCGTGTATTGCTTTTAAATTCTATAAGGCTTTTAAAAGATTAGGTTAACAGAGACCTTGTATATTTTGTTTAGTGATCTTGTAACATTCATAAGGAAGAGAATTTATGGATGTTAACTTCTTTATTATGAGGAACATCTGTCAACAAACTAGACCTGAAATGGGCTATTTCGGAACACATCCTCAAGTGTTGGTTTCCATTTCCAATTGCCAATCACCTATCGGCGCCAATTATGTGGTGGCTTCCCTTGTTACGTTCCCACCTTTTGTTACCTTATTACCTTTGTTGTACATAGATATGCTATCTGCCTCATTGTATTCATTCACCTGATGAAGGAGTAAGCATGTACTACGAAACGTTGTTCTCCTCATAATAAAAGAAGTTGACATTCATAAATTCCCTTCCGGCTCGTCTGCAGCCTAAAAAGCGGCTGTTCAGTCATACTCAGTCACATCCTTGTTCATTCGTATGTAAATCAATATAGCAACAAAATATAGATGGAAACGGTGAGACGCTTATGATACAACTTAGAAGCATGGCTGGTTGGTTTGTTGTTTAACGCCGCACTCAGCAATATTCCAGCTATATGATGGCGGTCTTTAAATAATTGAGTCTGGACCACACAATCCAGTGATTGATATCCAAGTTGCGAGGATCGATGACATGCATCGACCAAGTCAGAAAGCCTGACCACCCGATCCCGCTAGTCACATCTTATGAGAAGCGGAATATTGCTGAGCGCGGCGTTAAACAACAAACAAAAAGCAAAAGTAAAAATATAAAACTAAGAACATACATATAACGTTATAATCATATTTTAAGGAAGCAAATGACTTTTTAACATGACAGCTACAAAGAAGTGTTTGGTCTTCTCCATAATCATTTCTCATAAATATGCTTGACGACGATTCATAGCACTGTGTAACACGACTTCATTGTATATGGTCAAGTAATCTAATTAAAGTATGGTAAGTAATGTATTTGCTATGGTAAAATCTTGGTATCAACTCTGGAGGAAATAAAGAAATTCATTCAGTCATTTATTCGTTGTCATATGGACACTCAGAATACCAAGCAAACATTTAAGAGGTTAGGGTCTTGACTACACACTTTTCATCATCTTGCTGATCTATATATGAGAGATATCCAGGTCCAGTTGAATAAGGTACAGTGGGGGACCACGATGACCAGCACACAGATGAGAAAGATAATGATATCTCTCACATCTGACCTTTATGTAGAATCTTTAGTGACAGGATCTTAGGCTGGAACCCAGCTTAACCGTGATTACCACCCCCAGGTGAGATAGCTCTCCTTTCACATTTAGCTGGTGTGTTATCACACTATGTAAATGAAATAATGATGTAAATATATGGTGAGGATAATTTTAAGTATGCAAGCGTGTGTGGCCACATTCAGCTGATGTACACAATTTGTAGCCAGTTACAACCCATGTCTCTCCTCAAGCCACAACATCACTTGACTATGGAAAGGTTTTTGTCGCCTTTATTATTTTTGCCAGTGTCTGTGATCAACTAAGGGATTGATGAAAAATGTTATTGATTTAATCTGTACGAAAATATGATTTATAGCTGTACCATGGTCCTCAAAAAGTCATTCATAGAGAAGTGTCAAATATCTTGTTTTCTTTGTAGTTACATTTCTCCATTACATTGTTCTGATAGGATGTGTGATTAAACTTACCGAATAGGTCTTCAACAACACATGCTTGCCGTAAGAGGTGACGATGCTTGTCGTAAGAGGCGACTAACGGGTTCGGGTGGTCAGGCTCGCTGATTTGGTTGATGCATGTCATTGTATGCCAATTGCGTCGATCGATGCTCATGGTGTCAATCACTGGAGTGTCTGGTCCAGACTCGATTATTTACGATTATGTCACAACAGACATATGTGTACATATCTCCTTGTCAAATTTAGAGGAATAATCCTCTTTGGGGGAGTGTTCACACAAGCTCTAAGGGTAAGATCATTGAAGAGTTCATTTCCAACAACGATTTGTGAATCTACAATGATGGTTCTAACACTAATCTACATCCTGGTACAGGAACATACTCTTCTTTAGATCTATCACTGACAGACCCAGACGTACTTAATGAATTTGAATGGTCGGTCCATGATGACCTTTGTGGAAGTAATCATTTTCCGACTACATTAAAACCTATTACCCCCTGTGATATCCCTCCTTCCACAAGATGGAACTTCACTAAGGCCAACTGGCACTTATTTGAAATACTTGCGTCTGAAAATATTCCTGATCCTGTACAATCTTTTTCTGATGAACTTCACAAAATTGCTGATGAATGTATTCCAAAGACCTCTGCAAATTCACACATCCAAAAGCCATAGTTTAACGATAACTGCAAACAAGCTAGAAAGGCAAGGAAAAAAGGAGAACGATATATCCGTCGCAATCCTATGGTGCATAATTTGAATAAATTAAAGATTTTAAATGCTAAAGCAAGGCGCACGTTTAAACAAAATAAACGCCAATCGTGGCAAAACTATGTCTCAAAATTAAATGCACGAACGCCAATGTCCAAGGTTTGGAACATGATTCAGAAAATAAAAGGAAAATGCTCCAAATCCAACATCCACCATCTTACAAATGGGGATGAACTATTAACAGATACTAAAGATATTGTAAATAAACATGGTGAAAAACACTCCCTGCACATTTCACTCATCGAACTATGTCCCAATATTTCAAAAACAGCAAGAAAAGAAAACTCTTAATTTTCAGATAATGGAAAAGATTACAATGAATTTGTTTCCATACATGAACTCCAAACTGCCCTTGGGCCAGCTCATGATACTGCTTCAGGTGGTGATAACATCCACCATCACCTCCTGAAACACCTGCCAGAACCATGTTTGGAAACCCTACTTCTGATTGTGATGAGGTAAGGACATCCGGCAAATTCTTCGTGACGTGATGCCATAGTTGTTCCAATACCGAACCCTGGATGGGATCACACTGATCCCTCAAATTATCGACCTACCTCCTTGACCAGTTGCGTTTGCAAATCCGTGGAGCGCATGATCAATAATGATTTATATGGTTCGTGGAAACAAATAAATTGATAACAAATATGAGATGTGTTTTCCGTGAAAACAGGAGTACCATTGATCATCTAGTTCGTTTAGAATCATTTGTAAAAAAATGCCTTCATTAACAAACAATATGATGTGTCTATCTTTTTGGATCTCGAAAAAGTATACAACATAACGTGGAAATACGGTATTTAAACAGAATTACATGATTTCGGATTGTTAGGCCGTTTGCCTCAATTTGTATCCCGTTTTTCATCAGACAGACAATTTCAAGTTCGTGTGGGATCTACCCTGTCTGACCATTATACTCAGGATCAGAGTGTCCAACAAGGCAGTATTTTGTCTGTCACGCTGTTTAGTATAAAAACAAATATCCTGTCTAAGGTTTTAAACGATTCCATTGATTGATCTCTATTCATGGATGATTTTAACATTTCCTGTCGTGGTATCAGCAAGAATATAATCAATTAAGAAGATCATACAATACTTACAAGTCCCTCTTAACCGATGGTCCCAAGGATGGTGACGCAGTTGCTTGCCCTACAGTCATTGGATCCAGAACCATATCATCCAGATTACCCAATGAAAGTTCAATTTTTACAGCCGAATCACAGGCAATATTAACAATTCTCAAATATATCAAGCCATGAAGAATATTTCATATGAACATCTACTTTTACACGAAATTATTGAATTACATAACGATCTTGCTACTGTCCAATATGAGATCATCTTTTGTTGGTTACCAAGCCATATTGGTATCATTGGTAACACAATGGCCGATGCTGCTGCAAAAGCAGCACTCAACAAATCTGTGACAGTACTTCTTATCCCATGGACATACACTGAATATAAACCTGTAATAAGATCTTACATCCGTGATACTATGCAAAAGAGATGGGACACCCAAGTAGGTATCAATAAATTACATGAAATTAAACCAAATATCGGTTCCACCTACTTGGGCTGTCAGTCCATAAGGTCACTATACGATGTCGTATTGGTCATTCGAGATAACCACTTGAGTGTTTGTTAAAAGGTGAGGATCCTCCGTTTTGTATCCCTTGTGATGAAAGAATCATGGTCAAGCATGTGCTGCTTGCCTGTAATGATTTTTCCATCACAAGGGATAAATATTTCAGGGTAAAAACAGTCAAGGATCTTTTAGTAAAGTTAATTCTCATTTAATTCTATGTTTTGATGAACTTGCTGTATTGTTTTAAAAATTGGCAGTGCTAATTAATAACTTAGATTGTTAGTGGCGGTACTCTCGAGGGATGTTGGTGGGGTGAAGCAGCGTGAAATAATTGGGTATGTAAGTTCCACATCATTCGAAGTATTTTTATGCATGCCAGGTTTTTAAACGTAGTACATTCGTCATTTCAACCAGAGGCTTAACTCTTAAACTATCGCCAGTGACTGCAGGGTGATATCAATCCTGCCGGGGTCCATGCAGGAAGCAAAGGTACCATGGTCCTAGTATGGTGATCACCCTTCAGTGATTGTCGATCTCTAGCCCATTTTATATTGTGTTGTTAACTAATACTTTTTGCTTTTTCATATTATCAACTCGTTTTAAATCGCATCTGTCATATTCTAGTTATTGTACTGTCCATCGTTGACAGCTTTTTATTTTGTCTAAGCATATGTAATATTAATGTACTTCTCGTCACCATATGGCTGAAATACTGCCGTTAAATCTTAACTCACTCAGTCACTCAAGAATGAGTTGCTGAAGACCGTGAATCTAACCATGATCGTCACATATGCTTGATATGTGACCTCGTAACACCCATGATGTGTTTGCCTGAGGGGAGAGTGAGTGAGTTAAGATTTAACGTCACATCGGCAATATTTCAGCCATATCGTGACGAGAAGTTATTATATATTAGCAACTGATTAAAACCTGCCATCAATGGACAGTAAACTAACTAGAATATCACAGATAAATCGTTAAAAGTAGCATGTAATCACAAAAAGATATCACAAAATGTCACGATTCAATATAAAAATGAACTATAGATCTCCAGCAACCAAAATTAGGCCACCATACTTGGGACCATGGGGACTTACGGTATTTCTGCTACCTGCATGGTTCCCCAGCAGGATTTACACCATCCCCCTGAGGGGAGAGAGAGGTGGTACATGTGTGCCACTTCCTTGCGTCGAGATCGACAGGCGCACACCCCAAATGACATATTGTATAACGCACCTGATATAATGTACCATGTACGCGATATACTGTATAGTGAATGTAATACATGAGTATATGAATAAACAAACGACCCACACAAGTTTAGAAATGACAAGGTGCTGTAGCATATTATGCAGTAGTTCACGTCACTGAGTGGTAGTCTCTATAAGCAAAATATGTCACTTGATGGGTCATACGATATTTGATAAGCGAGACACTGAATCCCTTGCTTTGATGTGTTATTGGGGCGGTCGGGTAGCCTAGTGGTTAAAGCGTTCGCTCGTCACGCCGAAGACCAGGGTTCTATTCCCGACATGGGTACAATGTGTGAAGCCCATTTCTTGTGTCCCCCGCCGTGATATTGGTGGAATATTGCTGAAAGCAGCGTTAAACCATACTCACTCACTTGATGTGTTATTTTAATAATTTGTTGATATCATAATATGTATCGTGAAAATGTGCCCGCTACAGTCATTCCACCATATCAATTACAATCTAAGCAACCGTGTGCGCGCCGCGTGACGCAGGAAATTATTGTCATAGACCAGAATGCGTGTGTTCGCCCACACCGGGGCAAACCGTCCCCACCATTTGTGTCGTACTTCAGTGATCACTTGTTCCTCATCATTGTGATACCTTATGAAATACAACTTTTTACCAGACATGGCAAACAGATAAGTACGATCACTATTCCATTTCATGTTTACGGGTTTCTCCAGTCCTTGTACAGCCTTCATCTTATCCATTGTGACTTTACCTCCAACATCTTGAATGAGGAACTTATTTGTTACTGAACTGCTGGTAGAACGGACAAATATAGCCATTCCGACGTCCCCAATGCAGGCAAAAATACATCGAACCATCGGGCTAATATCTCTGTAAAAAAACGAAATATATTTATATATATAATTAGTCATTTCCAAACTTTGTAAGATTTTTTGTTATATGTATCTCATTAATTATGTTATTCTAAAAATGTGTTTCAATCTTAATTGGTATCTTATATAGTCTGCACAAATTACGATTTACAAAATAGCTATAAATTATAGTTAAGCTCCAAAAAATTACTTTGAAGGGTAAAATTTTGCCCATTTTGGCTTGTCACAAGCCTGATGGCCCAACTTCATCATATTCAATTTTAAACCAAATACATGAGTATATGTTAGTTTTTGTCAGACATTTTTGCATATATCCATAAAGATGATCTTAGATTAAGTATAACAACTTATTTAAACATTTTTGAATGAAAAATATTTGATTCATTTCATTTTTTATGCTTGTCACAAGGTTACATGTCACTACTGTTATCAGAATTAAATAGTTCGAATAAATGGCATCTCCCTAGCTCACTGCTTAAACTACTTCCTGTTCCAAAGCTTTGCTTTTTGGATGTCAACAATGCTGCACCTGTTTTTTTGAGACTGCAGAAATAAAAACAAAAAACAACACATAAGGTGAGTCGTTTTTCATATCTCATGTTTTGTTATGTCACTACTGTTACTGGGCTTGAAAGAAAACCTATGTCATATAATTTGTGTGCATATGTGTACTGATTTTCCATTTTGTGTATAGTTTGGGAAGCATGTGCCATTTGATCCTAAGGGACCAATCATTATTTTAGAAATGAAAGTTAAGTGATTTGTCACTAATGCTATGGTCACTACTGTAACAGTGTCATGTGTGTTATAATGTAACATTTGGGACAGACATTTTACAGTGAGGACATATCGTCAGTTGAACTAGTATTCTGTAGGAAAATTGCAAGAATAATTCATGGCTGTTTGTACAGATAATAATCATTATGAACACAACGATTTAGCTTGAAAGTTCTAAATCATGCACACATGCATGGCCAGAAAACAGATAATACGGCAAGTATATGTAACAGTAGTGACGAAGGATGGTAACAGTTGTGACTGAAATGGATCTCAATACAGATTCTGCTTTACTCACATAACCACTGAAACTAATATATGTTGTTTCATTTAAGTTTCATGAATTTATTTTCAAAATTACCAAATTTGCATCTGTGATTGTAACAGTAATGAGTATTTTAAATACTTGTAACAGTAGGGACACTTACTTGTAACAGTAGTGACAGAGATTTAGCGATTGTAACAAATTTTGTCGAAAGTCCATTGATAAAAGTGTCAGCTTATTTTCATTGCCGTTTTGAAACAAAAATATATTTAAGCTTGACATTGCTTGACAGATTTGTTTGAACTGATTGACATAATTGTTCTAATCTCATACGTTTTAGTTGCTTTGTAACAGTGGGGACACAAAATATAACAGTAGTGACAACTGATTTAATGTTGTAAGAAAATGGTTTTGGAGATTAAGTTTTACAATTGAAGAGAATTACTTTCAAAGAGCATTTCTCATTAAGAACTGTTTCACAAAAACTGAAACCGATTTAATTGAATTACCAATAGTTTTACTCGAAGTGCATATGTTGTAACAGTGATGACACTTAATTGTAACAGTAGTGAATTGGGATTTTACAATTTGAAAGAATATGTTAGTGTTTCTTATTTTTAATATGTGTTTAAAACATCTCATTTTACGAAACTGACTTGAACTTAAATATTGGTAGACATATTTTCTCCAATATTATGAATTAAGCGGTTCTGTCACAGTAGTGACAGAGGGTTATAAGGGTTTTGACTAACTGGTTACAAATAGGTTTATGTTTTCAATAGTGACAGAGTACTGTAAGATTAGTGATAATGTATCTTGAAACCCAATTTATTCCGTTTGACGTCTTTGACTATAGTTTATGTTTTCCTTGCAATATTTCAGAAGACTCTGATGGCTTTGATGTAATTGTCAACATAGTTTCTCCATTCAGTTAACACATGTTTTTGCAACTGTAGTGACAAGGGTTGTGAAATGATGTCAATCATATATTTGGCTTTTTCAGTGCAAAGAATCAAAGATGGGTATGAATGCAGTGTGAACGCCAAAAGCGCCACAGGCAAAAGAAGAGATGGCACTCCAGAAGCATATTCATCTCTGAACAGTTTTTCACCTATGACACCAGTGATTAGAGACAGTTTGGAAACACCTATGACACCAGTGAATCCCAACAAATCAATGATGCAGGATGTTAAAGACATCTTTACCCCTGGACAGTTTGGAAGCACGTATGACAATAGTGAATCCCGGTCAGTCCGTGATGCAGGATGTTCAAGAGATATGTTCAGCTCTGGATGAAGGGGATGATGGAAAATCCCATGTCAATAATGTTTATGTTTTTTTGTGAGTTACCCATTTTTCTACAACAGCGTTTGTTTTGAAAATGTTTTTCGTCGTAAAACCAACATGTTAGACAGGTGGTTTTCATTCAAATTAAAGCTTATTCACTTTATATGATGTGTTTATATGAAATCTGCCAGAACAAACAATGTTTTAGTACAAGAAGACTTATGTCATAGCTTAAAATTTTATCAAAATGTAAATGATAAACCAAAACTTACCATATTTTTTATATTTTCTTCAATTTTGTTTCTTTTGAGTTTTCTGTGTGCAACTTTTCACAGAAAATGATATTAACACTAAAAAGCCCAGTTGTAATAACAATTTTAAAAACTCCTTACTTTACAACAAGTAAAAGTAGTGACTTGTAATTTGCATTTTTCGTTTTTAAAAGTCCACAAAAGCAATATTAGGATTAATTAAGGTTGCAAACTCTCTACCTTAACTCGAAAACATGTTGTTTTTGTATTATTGAACCAAAATCAAGCAAAAGAAATATTTGCTTTTTGAAATTCAGAGGCACAAAATATCTTACACATTTTGAAAATGATAGGTTTTCCTTTCTTGCTGCACAGCAAGTGGACATTTACCTATAAAAACATATATATATATATATTACATACTAGTTTTTGCAAACGAATCTTGCAAATACAAGTTGCAAGTTTGTTTGTACAGTAAATCTACATTTGAACATAAAGGTGTAACTTTATCAATGATCACCATGTTCAGTGACAAATGTCTTCAGTTAACATATTGGCCTTATGTGGATTTGTTTCCTAACCTGTCAACTACTCTGAGATCTCTGATCAAACAATTATGGCATATAATGGATGTGTTATTCGTGGCCTTACCTGTGGAACAACTGCACAACTTTAATTTAGAGCAACCAGGATTACAGCTGGCTAGTGCAAAATGGGTTTGTTTCAATTGTGTTTTCAGTTTCTGAAGTAGACCAATGCCAACATCAAGGCTTTAAACACTTTAGATGTAATGGCCATGGTAATAGGTGTTTGTTAAGCACTCATGTCATTGTAATGTCCATTTAAACTTTCCCCATTAACTTTAAATGCGATGTCTACTGCATTTGTGGACCCTACAGATGTAATGGTCATTGCTGCTACTTTCTCGAATTGTTTATTGATATGTATTTATATTCAATGCAATCGTCATCTGTTTGTGCAGGGTGACTTTTTTCTCTCAGACTGACAGTGGATTTGGTTGGGTCAAGGATTCGCTCATTCACACGTTATTTTATTCGTTTGAGCCCATTGTGTAAGTCTTAATCTTGGGGAGATGAGCAATTTTGTACAAGACATAATGTAATTTGTCCCTAACAAGTTTCATGTAGCTACATATTCTCCAAGGGCACACATTAGAATTAGTGAACAATTACATTATAGAGTTAAACTTGAGTCAGGATGTGCTATTTCCAGTAGTGCTATCTGTGTATCGACAACTAAAATAAGCAAGAATGCAGTTATACGTACTTTGTTATTGTCACATTCCTTTCCAACTCAAGAAGATGTGAAATCTTGACTTCCCGGTAAGAATGCAAATATACCTCAAAAGTGGACAAACTCGGTCGCTTTCCAAATACATGTATGCAGGACATAGCATCATTTGTCCAACACATTCCTGTGTCAATAGTGACCCATTTAACCTTGTATTTACCAAGAAAGATGTTAGCCCATTGATCCTGTTTCATCAGTGAATTTCCTTTCAGCCTGAAAAGTTCAATGAAGCTTTTTGTCCTATTTTGACTCAGACTGTAGAAATCATTAGCAAATGAAGGGCTCCAAGTCAACGATTTTATTTCGTAGTTAGGTCCTCGTTGAAATTTGTTTGTCATCCAATTGTCTTTCAAATCTGTAATGTAATATGTTTTATGTTGTCAAAACCTATAGGAACATGCAGTAACATCAGAGTCAGGTTTAGGTTAAATTGGGTGCTCGGTGGGTGGTGTTAGTAGTAGAGGTAGAGAAGTCGGTGATCACGTTTGGGGATGGGATCGTCATCTTAGGTGCTGCAATTAGCTATCCAGCGTATCAACCCCTGAGATTTGCCAGGTACGAACGTGACATTCACCCGGATTAGTTTTCTAGGTCTGCTGTCTTTGTCAGTACCGAACCAGTGCTCGTTGGTAGACGCCTAAGACCTGCACCACGCCGTGATAAAAATGGAAATTCGAAATACAATAGTGAGTGAGTGAGTGAGTTAGGTTTTACGCCGCTTTTAACAGTATTACAGTCATATCACGGCGTGTCAGCTTAATGTGGGAGGAAAGCCCGAAGTGATGCAGGTCTCAGACGTTTACCACTTCGGTGAAACCCACGAGCACGGGTATGGTGCTGACAAACCTAGAAACATAATCGGGGTGAACCGGGATTCGAACCCACAATCATAGGTTTCTGGCGTGCCCAAAGGACGCAACTCTGCACGGCGAATCGCGGCGCCTTAGACGACTGGGCCACCCGTGCCCCCTCGAAATACAATAGTATCTAATAAAACAATAATTTGAATTCCTGTAACAAACAGTATTTCAGAAGCACATACATATGCTATGTATCTTCACATTGCAGGTCTGATTATTGGTTGAAATTCAAAAAGCAAACTAACTGTTACCCATTCTACCATGACGAAATAATAGAGAATATACATATATGTTTTCTAATGAAATAAAAATGTTTCACGATATGTTACTTAAATATGTCCCTACTGCCAAACCAAACGTATTCGATCGATAAAAGCGATTTTTATTCTTAATTTGTGAAATAAACGTGAATTTGCCAGAAATGAGGTTTGGTGATGTAACAAGAAATGCACATGGAAACTGTCTGTATGAAACGGCTAACGCGACTCGATACGAACACAGTTACAAAAGGCACACAACATAATGCCCCGTAAACAAGCAAATTAGAGAGAGAGGGCGATCTGAATGTCTCAACAACGCGCCTCCAACGCCGACATTGCCAGAAGACTCCGCTGTTCCGTGTTACCAGCAGCAATTTAATGCAACGTTTACGACAGACTGGTCGGACATTGGACAGGCCACGAAGCGGTCGACCACCCGTGACTATGACAATGACTAAGACCGCCACATCTAGGCAACTCATTTAAGAAACCACAGCGATGTCAATGGCAGCGACAGCACTTGGACATCGAGTCAGCCTACAGACTGTTTACCGACGATTCAGGAAATATGGAATTCGAGCTCGTCGACCATACTGCGCAATGCCAAAGCATCAAAATCGACATAACCGGTTGATATGGGCCTAGCAAGTTCGAGTTTGGCAAGTGTGTGACTGGAGTCGACTGATGTTTTCTGATGAAAGCAGATTTTGTCTGTACAAAATAGCGTTATGATCTGGGCTGGCATGTGCGGTGATCTGACAACGAGGCTGGTTGTTACTCGGGGAAACCTGACTGCCCAGCAATATAGGGACGAAGTTCTGCAACCACTAGTGTAGCCATTTATTCATCAACAGCCATATGGTATTCTTTTTTCAGGATGTTAATTCTACGCCGCATACTGCAAGGATTACATAGAACTTTCTGAATAACGTCAACACTCATGTCTGCAGGCCTGCACGTTCCCCAGACATGAATCCGATTGAACACATATGGGACCATCTCGACTGACAGTTGAGAAAACTAACAATGGAGTTGAAACAATGTCTCATTGACGAATAGCTGGAGTATTGCGGAGTGCGGCGTAAAACTACAAACCAACCAACCAAACCAACTTTCCACTCATCATCTTCGGACATTTGTGACATTCAAACTCGAAACATGTATAAAATAGTTCAGTATTTTCACTTGATTTTCTTAGGGTTTAAGCTCAACAAATTACCTTCTGGTGTTATGTTGAATACTTGAGTATGTCGTCGTGTCGTCATTCTGCCTTTCCTTTGTAATTTGCCTTGTAGGTCTGGAAAGAAAATATAAGTACTGGTAAACGAAACACAGAAGAACAGAACAATATTTATCGTTGTAACATTACGTTTCGGTAGCATGTACGTTTCTTTCAGATTAAATAGTGTGTTTTTATCTGAGGCAAACTACATGCAAGGGACATTTACATTTGTTGTTTAACGCCGCATTGAGCCATATTCCAGATATATGACGACAGCCTGAGAATTATTAAGACTGGATCAGACAACCCAGTGATTGATACTGTGATTGATTGATTGATTGATTGTTGTTTAGCGCCTCACTCAGCAATATCCAAGCTATGTGACGGCGCTCTGTAAATAATCGAGTCATGACCAGACAATCCAGTAATTGACATCACGAACATCGATCCACTCAATTGGGATCGATGACACGCAATCAACCAAGTCATAGAGTTTGACCACTCGAAACGCAATGTTTTCTCCCAAAACTTTCATAGGTTACTGCTGACATTTAATTCTAACCCGGAATCCTGACAAAGTGACGTGGAAGTAATTGTAAATAAATATAAAATCAGTACTTTTTCCTATAACAATATATAGTGACAAACCCCATTCCATGAGCATTAAAAATCTAGTAAAATGTTCTCCACATGTGCACAATAAAACATTTTGAAAGCTTTACTGAGGACTTAGGTTACTGTTGTAACCCCAATGAAACAACGTATTGAGTAAGAGTTGTATGATGCTCTTTGAGTTGTTCACCTGAAAATCACGGGAACATACGGTACAAGTCTAAATAGGGAATTGCATCAGACATCATTCATGTCACTGATGCGTCAAATTTGGAAATGTCGTCCCAATTCTACCATAAAACTTTTGGACACTTTACTGGGGCCTTGATTGTTGTAACCTTAATAAAACAGCAAAGGCAAGAGATGTGTGACGCTCTCGGTAATCTTGGTAGAAAGAACTTGAACTGCTGATATATTGACATGAAGGGAAAGCTATGCATATGGTCTTGGTGAAAGACTTTTAGAATAAACAAGTATGTAATATGTTTGCTAAAGAATCACATAATTCATTTTTTTCCTAGCATATTATGTTTACGATACGGAAAAATACAGGGTTAATACGCTCTAAATATGTGAAGTCATCGATTTATCTGTACCATATCAATTAGTGACATAACGTCTGATTTAATAACCAGCCAGAACAAGGCTTGGCGTTTTACCTTTTGTAAAACATTTACGCGAAGCATATGTAGACGAACGTTTTGTGCACAGAAATTCATATTTAGCACGCACCATTCTGAACACACTTTGTTTCACCACCTCGAGACTGCACACATCTGCAACGTTGCTGACGCTCGGTACAAGGAACCTGTGAAATGGCAGAATGGGTTAACGTCCGCTTGGAGCAACATTTATATTATATGTGTATCAACTGTCAGATGCATGTGGAAGGAATGCTGCAGGTCGGAGACTTTACCTACATTTGTGTTTGTTTAGTTGTTTAATGTCGCACTCAGCAATCTTCCAGCCGTAAGACGGAGGTCTGAAATTAAATCTTAGCCAGACAATCAAGTGATTGACATCATAAGCAGCGATCTATGCAATTGCTTTACGATACGATGCATTAATCAAGGCACCGAGCCCGACAACTCGATCCTGTTAGTCCCTGCACATAATATGATAAACATAGGACCTATTCTAACCTGGATCTCCACGGGTATCTAACCCGGATCCCCGCGGGTATAGTGAAACCCACGAGCTCGGATGTGGTGCAGACAGACATAAGGATCAAGTTCGGTCAAACTTGTCCCTGACGTGAAACGCAATTATAAAGTGAGTTGTGATACGTTAACCAGTGACCAGTTACCACTGACCCTATGTCCATGTCTATGACACAAACACCCGAGCCCTATGCATTAATGTAAGCGTGTACTGTTGGGCAGCTGAAGTTATCAAGCTTGTTTAGTCTTGTGAATGTTTGTTTGTCACTGTGGATAAGTTGTGTTTTCAACAGACTGTTGTTTACTTCGTGCACCAAATGCATACTTCTTTCAACAATTAAGATTATTTACTTGCATCAAAATATCACGGAAACTGCACTAGCAAACATATTTGAAGGTATTTTCTTATAATAACTCTTCGTATTACCAAAAAGGTACGTTGTGTAAAGCCGTTTTCCCGAGTCTGCCATCGTAACAATGCTAGGATTTCACTAAAACCGACATAAAACTGAACATAAAGACATTGAACAAACAAGCATGAGACTGATGCTCAAAAACGGTAGAAACACACTCAGGGGGATTCCAACTGGCGGTCAGTGGTGTCTGGCACGCCTAAGGGACGTATCTCTGCACTTCAAATATCAGATGTCCGATGTATAAATGCCATAAAGTCTTCATGAACTTACATTTTATATTATTATATTCATATGTGAAATATCATTTATGTTCGTCCCGTGTTATTAAACAAATTAGATCACGATTACAATGCATAATTTGTATTATGTGAGTAACTTGGTGTTCCATCATATGTGTCTTACTAATTAATTAGCCAATCTGGCAATAAACGATACTTTAGCAATAAGATTTTCACGCAACGTTTGTTATCTAAACTTTTAACATGAAAATATTGAATTGAATTTCTTTCTTGTTTTTGACGTGCTTCCTCGAATAATAATTAATATATTTCACCTCAAACAATTAGACAAAAGATTAACATTTGAGATAAAGTGATATATCTGGGATAGATTGAGTGACTGAGTTAACATTTAACGTCTTATGGGCAATATTTCAGCCATATCGTGACGAGAACATTAACAATACTCAAATTTAGACGAATAAAAACCTGGACGGACAGTATGATACCTAAACAATCACAGTGGAGAAGAATTAAAAGAATAACCTATCATTCAACAATTCATTATAAAAAACTACAGATCGCTAAAGATTGCCAGCAACCAAAGTCAGGCCACCTTACTAGGTACCATTGGGACTTACGGTACTTCTGCTACGGAGATAGATTGAACATGTAAAACGAAACATTAATAATAGAGACATGGTGACATGTGTCAGTGAACATTTAAGTCTCAACAATACCAATACATACTCTTCCTCGGTGTACTAATACGTTCCAATCAATAGAAGCAACAGTTCTAGTGGATGTGTAGCTTTGAGGTTTGGAACTACAATGTTTTTCTTAAGAATGCATTCCAACATTGTGTCGCGAAATAGTGTCACGATATATGAAGGTACAAAGAAAGTACTGGGAGAAAGACACATACACGGCGCAATATCTAGAGTTTGTGGCACAAACAAATTGACAGGATATTGGCGCAAACTTGGCACGATTCTGAAGCGGAACTGACGTGAATATGGTGTGTTTGTGCCGCAACGGCTATTGTTGCGATTTGGGCACTCAACAGTTTCAAAATAGTACTCATACCTTAAAGCAGATCTGTATCAAGCTGTTGGGTACCATGGACCTGTTATATAACTACGGATATGTGGTGTGTCCCAACGGAGTTAATCCGAAGCAGATCTGTATCAAGCTGTAGGGTACGATGGACTAGGCTCAACTGTGTCCCCACGGAGTTAATCCGAAGCAGATCTGTATCAAGCTGTAGGGAACGATGGACTAGGATCAACTGTGTCCCCACGGAGTTAATCCGAAGCAGATCTGTATCAAGCTGTAGGGTACGATGGACTAGGCTCAACTGTGTCCCCACGTAGTTAATCCGTAGCAGATCTGTATCAAGCTGTAGGGTATGAGGGACTACGCTCACCTGTGTCCCCACGGAGTTAATCTGTAGCAGATCTGTATCAAGCTGTAGGGTATGATGGACTAGGTTCAACTGTGTCCCCACGGAGTTAATCCGTAGCAGATCTGTATCAAGCTGTAGGGTACGAGGGACTATGTTCACCTGTGTCCCCACGGAGTTAATCCGTAGCAGATCTGTATCAAGCTGTAGGGTACTAGGGACTACGCTCACCTGTGTCTGGACGGAATTAATCCGAAGCAGATCGGTATCAAGCTGTAGGGTACGATGGACTACGCTCACCTGTGTCCCCACGGAGTTAATCCGTAGCAGATCTGCATCAAGCTGTAGGGTACGAGGGACTACGCTCACCTATGTCCCAACAGAGTCGGTATGCAAGCAGATCGGTATCAAGCTGTAGGGTACGAGGGACTATGGTCACCTGTGTCCCAACAGACTCGGTATGCAAGCAGATCTGTATCAAGCTGTAGGGTACGAGGGACTAGGATCGACTGTGTCTCCATGGAGTTAATCCGTAGCAGATCTGTATCAAGCTATAGGGTACTAGGGACTACGCTCATCTGTGTCCCCACGGAGTTAATCCGTAGCAGATCTGTATCAAGCTGTAGGGTACGAGGGACTACGCTCATCTGTGTCCCCACGGAGTTAATCTGTAGCAGATCTGTGTCAAGCTGTTGGGTACGATAGACTAGGCTCAACTGTGTCCCGACGGAGCTGATCAATAGCAGATCTGTTACAAGTTATTGAGTACTTTCACAAAAGTCCTAAACCACCCCTTAAATATTTATGCCATTTCACAAAGACATCCTAACTTTACACCCCATCGTAAACAACCTCTTAACCTTCGATAGGTTAGGGGAAATTGTAACTAGCTTACGACATCCTAAGTCAGCGTCTGATATGGCGACACTATTGAGAATAAAATAAATTTTGTACAGGAGAAACATTGGGTGAGAGTGAATATTCAGGGATAGGGCTCAAGTGTTGGATACTTTTACAGACACAGAACTGATTGCTAGGTATCGCTTTCATCGGCATCCCATTATACAGGTGGTTGATCTGGTCAGCTCGAAGATCTCTCGGCCGACCGAATGTTCGTGTGCCTTACCTATCAATGTTCAAGTGTTAGTAACGCTTAGCTACTATTCAAAAGGGCTATTCCTAAGCGAATTAGGAGATATACATGGTATTGCGAAATCAAGTGTTTTATCGCGTGTTGGAAAAGACGACAGATGCAATTGTAAAGGCGTATGACTTGATCCTGTTTCCAACACACTAGACTAGTGGATGATTTCTTCCACATCTTTGGTTTACCAAAAGTTGTTGGCTGCATAGATTGTACTTTGAAACCTATTCAACGGCCAGCATTAGATGAAGCAGTATATGTGTCGAAAGGATTCCACGCCATGAATGTGTAAGTTGTGTGCGATGCCCAGCTACGGTAAATATCCTTGACGTCCTTGACCTTGATCAAGGAATCTAGACTGGTACTTTCAGATAATAAACGTCATTGTGTCATAATTGATTTGTCAATCACTCATGTAGGCTTATTTATGTGTCCACAGCACCCCATTGCTTGTCGTAATAGGCGACCAAGTTGGGCAACCTGTTTGCCGTGGGTTGCGCCCCTGTATCGGTGGAGGAAGGGATTCTGGTGGTTGAGGACATTGGAGTCAGGAACAGGTGTTCCTTTTGCCCACCACACCACTTCTACCCTTACTTCACCTGGACGGGTGGTCGAATTGGCCCGTTTCTATAAATCCGCTGGTTCAAACTTAACCTTTTCACTTTTGCTCTCATAACGCTTCAGAAGTACATAAAAGCAGGTTACTTTAACATCGGAATAGAGATCTATGTTCCAAATACACTCCGATGTTACAAGTGTCAAAGATTTGGTCATGGTGCCAAAACTTGCACTAACAAGGCAAGCTGCTTCCGTTGCAGTGAAACGCATGAGAATTCAGACTGCAAAAATGAGATCCAGTGTGCCAACTGCAACGGGGAGCACTTGTCCTCTTCAAAAGCATGTCCTGCTTTTAGTCTTGAAACCAAAATATTGTAGCTCAAGCAAATTAATAACATTTCATACACTGAAGCTAAATATTTATCAATTCCTCCACAAACACCTTCTTCTAAAAGCTATTCAGCTGCCATCTCTTCTTCTCCGGTTCCATGTACCAAAGTAACTACAGTCTCCATACAATGCCAGACTTCTATCTCTTGGCTGAAGGATGACCAAATTACCATCAATGACACTATTGAGGCATATCAAAGCTATCCAACGATATCAATATCTGTCATCCAAACTGAAAACATTCAATCACCACCTTCCGATCAAATTCACCACTCAGATGTAGAACCAGGCCTTATAAACGAAATAGAAACATTTCAGGGCGAAGCACATTTATCTAAATCAGCTAAGAAGCAAACGAGGAGAACAGCCAGAACACTCCAACACTTGAACTACCTTCTCCTGTTACAACTTCTGTTGAGGTTAATAATCTGTTTGAGTTTCTGGAAATGGACGTCACTCCCTCATAGCCAGTCCATAGGAGTGGAAGTTTTTACCGCTCAAGATCTCCAGTGCAGCCGCCATGAGCAGCTCAAGTCAACTCATTCAATGGAATTGCAGAGCTAATTATAATGATCTCCAACTCTTATTACAAGATTTTAAACCATCAGCTTTATGTCTTCAAGAAACCTACTTGAAGAATACCGACCAACTCGACATCAGGCAGTATAATTCCTATTATTTACTTTCACTCCCAGGGGTTTAGGCCACTGGAGGTTCTTCAGTTTTAGTGAGGCAAGGTATCATCCACATTCCTGTACCTCTCGCTACACCCCTCCAAGCTGTTGCTGTCCGCATAACATTACACATTGATTTTACTTTGTGTTCTCTTTATAGTCCTCCATCTTCCTCTATTCAGCAAAATGATCCACAAGCACAATATGACCAGCTTTCCAAGCCATGTCTGATAATGGGTGATTTGAATGGACATAATCCACTATGGGGTTGTGATTATACCAGCTCTCAGGGGAAGAGTCTAGTAGATTTTATTTCCAACAATGCTTTATGCCTTTTTAATGATACCTCCAAAACATATTTACATCCCGGTGCATACTCTCTCTCTTCCCTGGATTTGCCCATTACAGACTCTGATCTGTTGGATGAATTTAAGTGGTCAGTCCACGATGACCTCTGTGGAGGTGACCATTTTCCAACCATTCTGAAAACGGTTACCCCATCTGATGTTCAGCCATCATCACGATGGAACTTTATGAAAGCAAACTGGCCTTTGTTTGAATTACTGTCCTCCGCCAAATTAACTTCTGATTTGTTTATCAACGCAACTGATCCTTTCCAAATCTTCTCTGATGAACTTCACAAAATTGCTGATGAATGTATTCCGAAGTCCTCTGCAAATCCTCAAATCGGTAAAACATGGTTTATCAATGACTGCAAGTAAGCAAGAAAGGCATGGAAAAAGGTTGAAAACTATTTTCGTCGCCAACTGATGGTACATAATTTGAACAAATTTATAATGTTAAATGCTAAAGCACGACATACTTTTAACCAAAATAAGCGCCATTCGTGGCAAACATATGTCTCAAAAATCAATTCACGAACGCCCATGTCTCAAGTTTGGAACATGATTAAGACAAGAGTCATCAGAAAGATGACATATCCCCCCGGCAGCTGTCTGTGAAGTAACCACTAGTAAATGTGCAATTCTGTATGTAATGAGTCAACAGTTGAATGTTCTTTAAGAAGCATACATTGTTTACCCACAGAATGGTTTTCGAATTCTGCCCCGGAAACGAACCCCATCCCATATTGAGTCTATGTCCAACTTCATTCCATAAAAATTTAAAAAAATAAAAATGAGAAAAATCCCAAAATATCAAAAGGCACCACTTCAGTATGTGCCTGATAGCTTTGTCAATTTTCGATCAAATACACAGAATGGTTTTCGAATTCTCCCCCGAAACGAAACCCATCCCCTATTGAGTCTACGTCCATCTTCATTCCATAAAAAAAATAAAAAAAATCTTTTTTAGAAAAATCTCAAAATATCAAAAGGCACTACTTCAGTATGTGTCTGATAGATTTGCGAAGTTTCGATCAAATACACTGAGTGGTTATCGAATTCTGCCCCGGAAACGAGCCCCATCCCCAATTGAGTCTATGGCCAACTTCATTCCATAAAAGTTTAAAAAAATAAAAATGAGAAAAATCCCAAAATATCAAAAGGCACCACTTCCGTCTGTGCCTGATAGATTTGCCAAGTTTCGATCAAATACACTGAATAGTTTTTGAATTCTGCCCCGGAAACGAACCCCATCCCCAATTGAGTCTATGTCCAACTTCATTCCATCAAAATTTAAAAACATAAAATTAGAAAGATCCCAAAATGTCAAAAGGCACCACTTCAGTATGTGCCTGATAGATTTGCCAAGTTTCGATCAAATACACAGAATGGTATTTGAATTCTGCCCCGGAAAAGGAAATGATTACAGACGGACAGACGGACGGACTGACGGACAGACAGACTAGCTGATCGCTATATAAAAATGAATGGTAAGGGTTCCAAATCCAGCATCAACCATCTCCAAAATGGGTTTGTACTAAAAACTGATAAATCTGAAATTGCAAACAAACTTGGTGAAACTTTGGCCTAACATTCTTCCTCAACTAACTCTAAGTTCCCCCAAAATCAAATACAGCAAGAAAAGAAAGCTATTAATTTTAAATCAGATAACGGGGAAAATTACGATGAACTGTTCTCTATTCATGAACTCCATACAGTCCTTGAACAAGCTCACGATACTGCTACAGGAGCTGATAACATTCATTATCAACTCCTGAAACACTTACCAGAAGCATCCTCAATAACATCATTGTCCATTTTTTTTTCAAATTTTGACTTTCTGGGAAGTTTCCTCCTTCACGCCGTGATGCTGTAGTTATCCCAATACCCAAACCAGGGCGAGATCATACAGACCCTTTATTTATCGACCAATATCATTGACAAGCTGCGTTTGCAAAACCATGGAACGCATGATTAATAATCGACTAGTTTGTTCCTTAGACACCAACAATCTCATTACTAACATACAATGCGGTTTCAGGAAAAACAGAAGTACCACCGATCATTTGGTTCGCTTAGAATCATTTGTTAAAAAAGCAATAATAAATATACAACAAACAGTGTCTATCTTTTTCAGTCTCGAAAAAGCATATGAAACTGCATGGAAACATGATATTTTAAAAGATTTACATGATTTTGGATTATGAGGCCGTTTGCCTCAATTCATATCCGAATTTTTAATCCTCATTATCATCAGGATCAGGGTGTCCCACAAGGCAATATTTTGTCTGTCACTTTATTTAGTATAAAAATAAATAGTATTTCAAAGGTTTTAAGTGATTCGATTGATGGATCACTGATTGTGGATGATTTTAGTATTTCCTGTGAAGCGTGAATACTGTTTAAATAAAATTCATAAATGGTCTTCAGAAAATGGATTTAAGTTCTCAAAATCTAAAACAAACTGTATTCATTTTTGTAGAAAGTATAAACCTCACAAAGACCCAGAACTAATATTGGATAATACTTTTTTTTAAAGTTGTACTAGAAGGCATAATATTTGATCATCATTTGACCTTTCTGCCCCACATTAAATACTTAAAGAATAAATGTCTGAAGGCCCTAGATTTGTTAAAAGTTGTCTCTAATTCTAAGTGGGGAGGTGATCAGAAAACCCTCCTTCAACTATACAGAGTTCTTATTCGTTCTAACTTGATTACAGCTCCATCATATATGGTGGGACGTGTAGGAGCAATTTAAATGTTTTATATTCCGTTCATCACCAAGGCCTTAGTCTTTGTCTTGGAGACTTCCAAACTTCACCTATTCACAGTTTATATGTGGAGGCTGATGAGCCATTCCTTCAACATCATCAAATGATCTTTGCAGTATATCACTAAATTACGTTCTACTAAATCCAATCCAGCATATGACTGTATCCTCTTTACAAAAATCTCTACAATAAAAAGACATCTCTTATTCCACCACTTGGAATAAAAATACAACCTGATGGTTCTGCTGCTCAAATCAATCTTGAAGACATAGCCCCAACTCGGCTTTTCACTTCTCCACCATGGCAGTTGGTGAACCAGAAGTGGACCTAACATTAACAAAACTCAATGAATCCGACACAAACCAACTAATTTATATACAGCAAAATAATGAATTACGAAGTACGTATGACATTTACAAATCTATATTTACCGCTGTTGCCAGCGCCACCGTGATTGGATCCAGAACTATCTCAACCAAATTACCAGATAGGTGTTCTATTTTCACAGCAGAAGCAAATGCTATTTTAACAGCATTAAAGTATACCTTCAGCCCCCCAAAATACACATAAAGAGTTCATCAATTTTTCAGATTCTTTTTCTTGCCTTCAGGCCATTAAAAACATGTCTTCCACACATCCACTTTTAATCGAAATTATTGAATTGTTTAATGATCTTGCTACTGGCCAATACGATATCGTTTTCTGTAGGTTACCCAGCCATGTCGGAATCACTGGGAACACAATTGCTGATGCTGATGAAAAAAGCAGCACTCAACAAATCTGTGACACCACTTTTTTATCCCATACAGCGATATCAAACTTGTAATTAGATATTACATCCGAGATTTGATGTAAAAGAAGTGGGACACCCACGTAGGTATCAGTATATTACACGAAATTAAACCAACTATTGGCTGCACCTTCTTGGGTTGTCAGTCCAGATTTGAAGAGGTCATTATGCGACAATGTGGTATTGGCTATTCGAGATATACACATGAGTATTTGTTAATAGGTGAGGATCCTCCTTTTTGTATCCCCTGTGATGCAAGAATAAAGGTCAGGCATGTCCTGCTTGACTGTATTGATTTTTCCATAACAAGGGATAAATATTTCAGTGTTAAAGCAGTCAAGGACCTTTTAATGACGTTTTTTATCATTTAATATTATGCTTTTTAAAATTTATTTTATAAATTGGTAGTGCTAATTTATAACTTAGATTGTTAGTGGCTGTACCCTCGAGGGGGTTGGGGTAGCTTAAAATTATTGTCCCCCCAAAGAGGGTATGTAAGTTCCACATCATTCGAAGTATTTTTTATGCATGCAAAACTTTTAAACGTGGCATTTTCGTCATTTAAGGCTTTACCTGGTAAACTGTAGCCAGTGACTGCAGGGTGATATAAATCCTACCGGGGTCCATGCAGGAAGCAAAGGGACTGTGAGTCCCCATGGTCCCTAGTATGGTGATCACCCTTCAGTGACTGATCATCTCTAGCACATTTTTATATTGTGTTGTCAACTAGTACTTTCTGCTTTTATATATTCTCAACAATTTGTATCCAGTTACAACCCATGTCTCTCCTCAAGCCACAACATCACTTGACTGTGGAAAGGTTTTCGTCACCTTTATTATTTTTGCCAGTGTCTGTGATAAACTAAAGGATTGATGTAAATGTTATTGCTTTTATCTGTATGAAAATATAATTGCTGCACCATTGTCGTCAAAAAGTCATGGAGAAGTGTCAAATATCTTGTTTCCTTTTTAGTTACATTCCTCCATTACATTGTTCTGATAGGACGTGTGATTAAACTTCCCGAATGGGTCTTCAGCAACCCTATTCTATCCCAGGATCTCCACGCCCGTTTGCTGATCCAGACTTTCAATTTTAATGGATAGTTTGAACATGAAAGTATTGGTATGGTATGTCAAAGACACTCCTTAGGCAACTTGCATATAATGTCAACAATCTGGATGCAAATTGTATGACATGACAGGGCCGTTAGCTGCAGGGGCTTTGACAACTTTGACTGGACGTTAATTCACAACAACAGGTATTATGGTTATTTTCTCGAATGTGTTATCCATGTGAGTGCTGAATTGTAGACCCGTGAAAATCTGGGGTAGAATAGGTCTTCAGCAACTCATGCGTGCCGTAACAGGCGACTAACGGGAGCGGGTGTTCAGGGTTGATGCATGTCTTCGATCCAAATTGCAGGGATCGATGCTCATGATATTAATCACTGGATTGTCTGGTCCAGACTCTAGTATTTACAGGCCGCCGTCATATAGCTAGAATATTGCTGAGTGCGGTGTTAAGCAACAAAACTTTTATTGTATGATTTGCTGGTCCCCATGCATGGCACAAAAATGCCAGCTGAAGAGCTCTCTTGTTTCTGTAAAGAAATCTCGAGCAGTTAAGTCTCCCTCTGAACAAACCCTAAGGTAATAAGTCGTTTTGTACAAAAAGGCAATAATAGATTTTAATGTTTTTTTGTTGGTTGTTTAACGCCGCACTCAGCAATATTCCAGCTACATGACGGCGGTCTGTAAAATAATCGAGTCTGGAACAGACAATCCAGTGATTGACATCATGAGCCTCGATCTACGCAATTGGGATCGATGGCATGTATCAACGAATTCAGTGAGCCTGACCACCCGATCCCGTTAGTAGCCTCTTACAAAAAGCTCTGTTGAACATGTGACTGATTCAGATAGACTGTTGAAATACACCTGGACATGTATTTAAACAGTTCGATATTGTTCGACTTAGCTGCTTTGACAAAAAGGATGCAAGACTGTGTTGCTGAGCAAACCAACTGCAGTTTTGCAATTTTGAGCATACTTAAAAACGCATCTATTCTTTCTATTTCGATGTGTTAAAATGCATGTACAGACAACATTTCTCTGTTTTACTAATACAGTCTGTTTGTTTGTAAAGATGAGAGATCTACCGGGAGAGACTTTGCTCGATGCATATTTATTTATGAAACAAAATATTCATCTATCGATACATAGACGTTATCATGCGAGTGTGTTTGTGGATGGTAAATATCCTGTATTAGGAATACACATTGTATTAAGCGAGCCTTGGCGATCTAATACCAGGATTTTTAGCATCCCCAAACACACCAGCGTGATAACCTCGTTATCATATGATGTCATCCTTCAATATTGTGCTCGAAAATCTCTTTCTTTCTCTCACAAACATTACCTAAACATTGCATTTGTTCCTGGAATGCGCGCATTTTTATATATTATACGTCAGATGGTAAGTGATGTGTCAGTCAGACATTGACAGTAGCCAATATAGTTCCAACAGAAACCTGTTTCTTATACAGTGGCGTAACTATATATAGGGAAAAAACAATTCCCTAAACAAATTTATTTTTTGCCTTTCTCGGCAACCCATTGGTCTGGGCCTAGATTTTCGAAACGATCGTAGCCCTTAAATTATCGTAAAGTTATCGTAAGGAAATCGTATGCTATCGTAGCCTATTTTCGAAAGTATCATAGCCCTGAGATATCCTAAGTTTGTCATTAATCGAAGATAGCCCAATACTTGTCGTAAGTATATTTTATCTTCATCTAATATGGCGGCATATTTCGCCATCGATAATTTTAGTCTGCTTTACATTCAAACATTGACATTTCATTTTGTTAAACTGTGTGATTCAAATTGACACTTCGAAAAACGAAGAACGCATCAATGATTTCACGTCAGAAATGTTCTTAATCGCGAAAGCGATCCACTTTACTATGGAGTCGATAGCTTAAAATATATTTCTATCCAAGTCCATGCTGAAGAAGTGTGAAAACAACGTACCCTTTCGATAATTTGGGAAGGATAAAAATGGAAGGTGTTGGCAGGCTATAGGAATGACCGTGACCTTATTGATAACTCAGGGCAGCTAATCTTAGTTCATACTCCAGTTGAGAGTGTTTTCCGTTTGTATTCGCCCGGTGAGAGTTTGTTCAATCTAACAGTTTTCATGAAGCGCAGAGTTCCCCTGGTATATTTTCTAGATCGCATTTGTGTCAATGCTTTAGTCTTTATTTTCGCATTTTATAAAATTAAATCAATCTATATATGTAGAAAACCCATAAAGGTTTCACACTAATTTTTACATCTAAAATCGTGCGGGACGAGCGGTTTTACCAGTTGAATTTTTACTATACAGTGTAGTATTTATTGACTTATTTATTGACAACTGCATTCTTTATAAACAGGTGATTAACGACATATAGATATATTCCATTAAATATAACAATTTATTTACAATTTTGAAGGCAAAATGTTAAGCACAGATTTTCGTATCGAAAAAATAAATAAAAAATGGGTTCCTATGCTTGTTGGGGTTTAAAGTGTTGGAAAAAAAATAGAATAGTTTGCACATCATCCAAAATTCACTTTCCAATATATGTTCGCAGAAAACGTTTTAATGAATGACGTTTAATGATCAATACAATATAAAATAGACATTTACAACACAATAATCTTTGAATTTTGCATTCAATAAACCAATTTTAAAATGATAATTGATTTTGGTCTTTTTAATATTTAAGTGTACATCTACCCGTTTTATCATTGAAAAGGATAGGGTCACCGGACAAATACTATGAAATGACCCTCAGCAATGCTGCCAAACGTCATGGAACTACGTTCGGGAATAGATTTCACACATTTACAGCGTAGATATTTGGCTCATCAGCCAGATTTAAATCAAATAAAAAAATCTGTTCATTAGCTCTACATAATTTAAAAGGATAGAAAAGGACTACATTATATGTATGTTAACGTTAACTTGTGGCATTGTTTATGCCAATTACAAATGCCAACAATTTGGTCACTGCGCAAAGACATGTTTTTAAAGTTATTTCAGTCTCAACGCAGTGCCAGACAGTTCTCTCTTTGGTGAATGATCAAAAACATGAGTGATGAGTCCATCCAAGCTTCTCATACTGAAAAATCTCTATCAACCTTTACTTCACAGATCACCTCTTTAACACCAAAACAAACTCAATTATTAGAACCGAAACCAGCAGTTCAGGGCGATGCCCATCTAACAAAAAAGTTAAAAAAGGAAATGAAGAAAAGAGCTAAGGCACTCCAACACTTGGAGTTGTCAACCATTGTAGAAGTTCATAATTCTTATGAACCTCTGGCGGTGGATGTCGCTTCTACATGGCCAGTCCATGGGAGTGGAACTTCCTCTCGCTCAAGATCTCCAGTTGAGCCACCATGAGCGGCTCAATCTGACAGTGGAATTGCAGAGGACTGCGCAATAATTTTGATGACTTACAATTACTTATACAAGATTTTATACCATCAGCATTATGTATTCAGGAGACTTACGTCAAACAAACACATATGATTAACATAAGACAATATGATTCATATCGGATCGGGTGGTCAGGCTCGCTGACTTCGTTGATGCATGTCATTGTATCCCAATTACGTGGATCGATGCTCACAACGTCAATCACTGGATTGTCTGGTCCAGACTCGATTATTTAGACCACCGTATATATTGCTGAGTGTATCGTTAAACAACAAACAAACAAACATATCACTACTTTTTTTTATCTTAGTGAGGCAGGGCGTTATCCACAGCCCCATTCCTCTAGAAGCCCAATTTCAAGCTGTTTGCTGTCCGTGTGACGATGCAAGTTGTTTTCACTTTGAGCTCTCTGTACCTTCCCCAATCATCGACTCTCAAACAAACTGAATTTTCAGGCACTTTATGACCAACTCCTGAAGCTCTGTACTATCATGAGAGATATAAATGGACATAATCTTCTTTAGGGGAGTGTTCACACAAACTCTAAGGGTAAGGTCATTGTTCATTTCCAACAACGATTTGTGTATCTACAATGATGGTTCTAACACTAAAATACATCCTGTAACAGGAATGGAACTTTACTAAGGCCAATTAGCACTTATTTGAAATACTTGCCTCTAAATATTTAAAACCTGAGCTGTTTGACATTCCTGATCCTACACAATATTTTTCTGATGAATTTCACAAAATTGCTGATAAATGTATTCCAAAGTCCTCTGCAAATTCACTCATCCAAAAGCCGTGGTTTAATGAAGACTGCAAACAAGCTTGGAAGGCACGGAAAACGCCAAAACGATATTACTGTCACCATCCTATGCTACGTAATTTGAATAAATTAAAGATTTTAAATGCTAAAGCAAGGCGCACGTTTAAACAAAATAAACGCCAATCGTTGCAAACTTATGTCTCAAAATCAAATTCACAAACACCAATGTCCAAGGTTTGGAACATGATTCAGAAAAAAAGGAAAAGGCATTTTGCATCTACCTTCTAAAAAGTTCGTTTAGGATCATTTGTATAAAACAAACAACATGCTGTGTCTATCTTTTTCGATCTCGAAAAAAGCATACGACACAACGTGGAAATACGGTATTTAAAAAGATTTACATGCTTTTGGATTGAGAGGCCGTTTACTTCAATTTATATGTCCCATAAGGCAGTATGTTGTCTGTCACGCTGTTTAGTATAAAAACATAAAGCCTGTCTAAGGCTTTAAACGATTCCATTGATTGATCTCTCACTGCAAACACAAAAATGTCGGGGTTTTTCCGTATATGGTCATTGGACGGAAAGACGACTAAAAATTCATTAAAATTGATTCATGTGTGAGCGTCCAGAAAGTGTCCCTAAAAGCGTGGAGTTTTTCAATCGTAAAGTGTACGGAAAAACGATGCTTTTGCTCCGCCTTGTACAACTGTTAACAGCCAATCAGATGGCGCTGTTCCCCGGCGCACGGAAGCTCTAGGTTTCGTATTTCTGGCATGCCTTGCTCTGGTATCTGTCGCGCGCAGTGCAGTGCCAAGAAGTCAAACCAAACGATGTTACCAAGTTTATTGTTTATATTTTATTTGGTTATAACAGTAACTAATTTTGTAATGTGAAACACGGCTTTTCGAAAGGTCGAGAGGTCAGTCACATGACGTTTCTCACGTGACTGTTTTCTTGAAATGATGTAAACACTGACTACTTCCACATTCCCTAGGGAAACCCTGGGAACTCCCTTGCACGAATTCATACAAAAGCGTTGTTTCTCATACTTTAGACTCTATTATTTTGAACACAGAGAGAGTTTGATGGCATGCCCATTCATAGATACCCTCGCAACAACCCTTCCTAGAGAAGAAAGCAACGACCCTCCCCCCCCCCAAATCAAAACCATCATTGTGACAATCTACAGCTATCTATAAATTTACCTCAGTATCTATTTGACACATCTTTACAATCACCTTTCAATGATCGGCCAACTGATCAGTGATGAGAAATGCTTGAAATAGCCACAGGTTAAATAACAACTTCGGAAATATCTCCCGTCACGTTTATAGTGTCGGCCATTTTGACGTCTTGCACTTGAAGCGCATTTTTACACTTTATCTTTTAAATAGCATGTTAGACATCTATTTCATAACTCAGTTTTTTTTGCACGGATCACTTTGGAATCTTGGTAAGGACATTGTCGCGTTGTCGTATTGTCGCATTGACGCCCTTACAGAAACACGCAAAACTTGTCAAAATTAACCGAAGCGCGACAAGTCAACAACGTGACATTTTGGCCATTTATGTCATTGTCTCGTTGTCGCGACACTTTCAAGGTCAAAATATGTCTCGTTGTCACATTTTTGCCCCATCACAAATGTGTATAAGAGGTGTAAAGTTCAGTTAATGTTACAGTTTGGAAGCAGTAACCATATTATATCTGTCGTAGAAGTTCAACATATACGTCTTTAATTGAAAACGTTTTGTGAGCTCTTCTATATCAGTGCTTAGTGTTCAACTCCCAGTTCCAAACACGTAATACCTCATCAACAATCCACATACCTCCAGCGCAGGTAGGTCGTCCGGAAGATCTCACTCTTGACTGTATAAGACAACTGTGCACGCCTAACCTGTGGCCTCTTTATACCCCTGTGAGGTGTTTGCCGAAGGGAGAGGGGTAGGAAATGTGTGCAGTATATTGCAGTTGATATACTGTATAGTGCATGTGATACATATTTGCGGAACTGGTCTTGTTATTGTGTGGTATGAGCTGTGACGCAGGCCCAAGAGATTAAAGTATAAAATGAGACCAACTCAAGTCTACAATGATTCGGACAGTCTAGATTTCCGCATCTAGCCTGAAATTAAGAATTGTTCTGTGCTCAACCAGGAAAGAAATTGATGGAATTTTAATATCACATGTTACCACTGATCCAGTTAAATTCATCACACAATAATATATTAGTATTTGATATTATGAAGTGCATGACCATGTACATGTTCACTGTGGTAATGAACATACTAGTCAAGTAGATTATAATTTTTATTATAGTGTAGCGCGGCATCAAGGATAACTATATGATATCCTCACTTGTCATTGATGTATTGACATCGAACAATGGACGACAATACGACATTCTTATTCGGGCTTTTGATAGCTTTAGTAGGGACAGTACTGGTGTCAGTACAATTTTCGTACTTACAAATATGTATCTACAAAATATAATCTAAAGGAGCTAAGAACGATATTGTTTTATTAATGCTTACTTTCATGGATAGAATTGAGGCAATCTTGGCTTGCCAAATCGTTCTCGACTCGAGCTGGATTCCCTTTAAATTTATTCTCTATGGTCTCTGAAACGTACAAGGGCGGCGTCAGGATCTCATGGAGAACTGACGGTTGGGAGAATCCCGCTATGGCCGGCCTGGGTCAGTGTAATCGGATATGTTGTGGAGTTTCGGGTTTGGGCTGTTTGCTGAATAGCACAAGTTCTCACGAACAAGGGCACAATGTAGCGATTAAAGCATTAACACCTCACACAAGTCTGTTATATCAGATATGTTATTGTGATTTGAAATCTCCTTTTGAATAATTACGAGTTTTTGAATACTCTGTATTCTTTTGTCATGGTAGAATATATATTTTCTATGTTGCTTTTTTAAGTATCCACAGATAATGAGAACTTCAATGTTATCATCTATCTGGAATAAACTGAAATATGATAGTACAATTTTTTTATTTTAATCTATTCGTGTGAGTAGGTAACCAGAGATCGAAGCAACTCACTAACGTAACCATTTGTGAAAAATCAAATATTTAAAGTTTAGGGGTTTGAACATGTGCATTGAATGACAGGCATGAAAGCAACGCAATGATTAAATAATGAATCCAATTATTTTATAAATAAATTTAAATATATAGAAAATTAAAGTTTAATTTCTCATTGTTTGAAGGTCTTTAATAATAGTTTTTGTTTGATTGTTTGTTGTTAAAAGCCGTACTCAGCAATATACCAGCTATATGACTGTTGTTTGTAAATAATCCAGTCTGGGCCAGACAATCCAGTAATTGACATCAAGAGCACCGATCTACGCAATTGGGATACGATGACATGCATCAACCAAGTTAGCGAGTCTGGGTTGATGAAGGCCCATTGTAGTGACTGGTATCTGATGGGGGCAAACAGGTGTCGAGTCGCTGTCTCAGATGGCTCAAATTTCGTAGCTCTAAAGATCACGACGGCGATACAGACCGTGAAGTAGTTTGTCTCTCAGTCCCTGAACCATATTATTTTCCCTTCCGCCCAGGCCTTACTGAAATGCTGTAGCCCCAAATGAAACAAGCCTAGATATTCATCAGGTTCAGACTGAAATTTCCATGGCACTGGGACTCCTTTGAAATTTAAATATAGTTTCTCGTTTTAATAAAAATAATTTATTTTCAGAGACTAAGCGTTAGTCTAACCGTGAAGTACAACTATGGAAAGCTCCCATGTATGTCTATATATCTTCCGACGGACTCTCCATGATCCTGTCGATATGTGTCAAAAGACAAATGAATGAAATATTACAGCACTGGTGAATAGATTGTATGCGCATGTCAGTGTCGATCCTACAATATCCGTTTGCGCAAAATACATATATACTGATGAATTAACATAGTAATACAACGCAAATATATGTCCAGATGTTTTCATCAATTTCATCTCGTGATTTTTATTCTTGCTTTAAACTCTTGTTATATAGGAGATTATGGGGCGTTACATCACACCAGAAAGCCAGATCCAAATTCAAGTAATAATTTCATAGTCCGTCTTGTATGTTGGAAACCAATATCGCAATATTGCTAAACGTGGTATTAACCCGATTACTCACATAATTATTCTGTTTTCTTCATGCACGTTCTACAATCATCTACGATCACATCTATAAGGAGATATGTCTATATTCATCCAAGTGGCTATACATATATGACCACATATATATTTATAATGCAAGTCCGTCACTCTTCCTTAAAAGATAAATGCAAAACATGTCTTCTGTATGTATATATATATGTGTAAATATCAATTTAATGTCCAAGCTGATGCAGTGAACGTACCGCAGACCTGATGCTAGAATAACATCTAATCTCTGAAATGAACATATTTTACAGAAAAAAACTATTTGTTAAACAATAGTTATAAAATATAATAAAAAGGAAACGTTCTTCATTTTGGGCTGTATTGCACATATTTGTTTCAGGGTCTGTATGACAGTCAAACCTAATGCTTTTATGTATACAGATAAGTAAGTATAGCTGTTGTATATATTCAAATGTGTTTGTGATTAACCCAACCTTGAAAAATATTGAAGATGAGTGGTAGCTATTTATGTCATTATTTCAAATTAGGATGATAGCAAAGCTGGAAAGCATGGCACTTTAATATACGTATCTTGTTAACCCGATAGGTTTATTTAAGTAAGAGCAACATGTATATCGAGAGTAAAGTTTGGTGCGTGACTTATCACACATTACTTTCAGAAAGTGTGCATATTCTGTTTATCGGCAATAAATGACATAAGACGATTCATACGGGTAACTACGATTTACTTCAGAACTAGTATAGATTACTTTAGGTTAGGGGAAAATGTATGTAATTAACATAACTTAGGATTTAGGCAAGCATCGTGCTCAGGGGTTTGTTTGGGCGGGTTTGAAGGATTCGGGTCCTGGATTGGACTTTGTGTTGGACGTGTAGACGGCATTTTCGGTTTGACGTATCAATGACCAAAATGAAATCTGAAGCAATTCTCTATTTTGACTTGTTCCGTGTGTTCCCGTGCCTTCTCGGATGAACAATTGGCTTGCCTTTTCATGTGTTTGTGGCGGGTGCCACTAGTGTATCGGGATGAGCTCGCCTTTTTGCGAGCACCCAGTGTCATCATTTTTTATGGTGAATCATGACACATGCTCCTGGTGTTGTCGGAATCGTGCAGTTGGCTCTACTTTTGGCAAGGGTTTCTTATGATAATGGAAAGGCTTATGTCACTTTTGTTAACTGATAAACATGAGATATAATGTCAGTGTATATGGTCATGTAATTAAGAAACAAACGGCGAGTGGGATTTGTTTATTGTACGATAAACAACGACCACGACTCGTTGATTTCTTATATGAGATATAAACATTACGTACAGCCTCTTTAAGGGTGTTAAATTAGGAAAAACTACAGCTTTAAAAATATTTACCCGTACTTAAATAATGATGACTCCGTGAAGAGAATCCGTCCGTGGCAATGCCAGATAAATCCATTTTATGAACATGAGGGTTTGAATTTGGTCTTTACGGCATATTCGCACAATTTTCTCGTCGATTATCTGTACCTTTTCTCCCAATACCGATTGTCATATCGCTCTCAATTTCGGATGCCATTGTTCGGGCATTGCATTTATCTACCTTGCCCAGGTACATCAAATTGGGAACAACTCACTAGACACTTCCCTCACAACAATAACGTCAAATTTATGACGTCCTCAAGTTGCAAGTGCATGTTCGAATCTCCATAAGTGACGTCATGATAGAACAATGTTAAAATTCCTTCTTCTTTGTTCTTTGCGATTTATCGGGTATCTTATATCATCAAGTGTCAATTTCTTATTGCTTTATCATGACGTATCCGTGTCATATCCAATCATGTAACAATAGCATACACAACACGTTGACTTCGACGTAGAATAGTGTCATGATATATGATTATCCTTTGGTGTGCAAAATTTGTGGTTGATAAATCTATCATATGCTTACTTTTAAGAATAGCGACCATACATTTTTACATCACTTTTCCAGGTCTCTGTAACATTTGCAAAATAATACAAATTTAATAATACAACTGAGCCTAAATGTAGGTATGTTGTAATATCCTTAAGTTACTGAGTGCAGCATTAGACAACAAACAAAACATAATATCTTATTATGTTAACAATGCCGACGCTAAATCTCTAAAATATCATACCTCTTTCTCTATGTTTAATATGAAAACATAATAACTCCTTTTTAAAATCTGAGGGAATAATATTGACAATAATATCATAATATCATCATTATTTATGTTACTTTGCCTCAACCAAAGTAGTCCTCAACACTATAAGCTCAGTGAAGAAACCCATGAACATATTAACCATGTAGCATATATTAATGGAAATTAGATGAACAGTTGGAGTTGTCAAATGATATTATTCGGTTGAACGTCTATTAGCCAATACTTCATTATTGAATTGTGAATCTACAGTGATTTTTGCAAGGCTACTCTCATAAATGTTATGACGCATTTAAGGCCAGGGTTCTATACTCGCATTAATGAGCTGACTTAATAATTCATTAAGTTCATGATTAACAGTATTCATGAGAGTGGGGGAATAGATGATGGATTTAACAACAAGTAAGGTCAACTGGAGCGGGACGGTTTTTGAAGATGGATAAGCATATGAACTATAATTATATTTAGGTAGAAAATAAAGATCCACGATGTTCGACCTGGTAGAAGTATGTCATGAAACCTCATTGTATTGGTCTTTGATTGACTGTGGCGTCAAAACAAACTCATTCATGTACTTGAACTGAATGTTCGTCTTAATTGTTATGGATAGTCACGGAGCCGATCCACAGAACAGGGTGTCATTAGATAAAAATGAGGTAGTAGTAGTAAAATGTTTATTAAAGTGTCACACACACAACATGTACAATATAAAATCGATGCACATAAGATAAAAGGTGAATGGAGTGCGTCCAGCCAGACATTGGCTTATGAGACACTATATACAATATAAACAAAATATATACATAATATATTTAATGTGAGTGGTGGGAAATTTAGTTACGAAATCAGGAGCCTCATAGGAAACAATAACAAACTCCTCGATTCAACAACGAAAGAAAAAGAAAAGATAGGTAGAGAGAGAGGGGTAATTCAATAACCATGGTGACGACTGTCGTCTCTTAAACATTTTAAAAAGCGTTGCGGCAAGCAGTTTTTGTTAAACGTTTGAATTCATTAAGTAAATAAATTTCTCTTCCTCATATGTCACATTGATATTTCGGTTGTTTTCTTCAGCTGCACAATATAAATCATACAGTGAATCTTTATAAAAACTGCTTTGTAGTAAAAAATGACATTCATCTTCTACCAAATAACAATTGCAATATTTGCATAACCTCTCTGATAGTGGAATAGGTGGCTTTGAATATCTGCCTGTCTCAACACACAAAGGTAAAATTCCACATCTGAACTTGGCTAAAATACGGCTGTTGTCTCCATACAAAATATATTTAACAAAGTAATCAACAGAAGGTGTACATTTATATTTTCTGGAGGTACGAAACTTAATTCCATTCACATTACCCTTATCATTCCAAAGCGAGGTGTGTCAATTAACTGTGTCATCTTGAAATAAAACGTTTTTGATATACCTAACACAGCGTTTAACACCCCATCTGATTTCCAGTAAGTGAGTACAATTATACTAGTTCAAAAGGTTCATTATTTTACTATCCCAAGATGTGGTAAAACATCCAGACCATCGGTGAATAATATTAGGCAGGCGCTCTTGCTGCATTGTCAAGCATGTCCTTCTTGACTGTGTTGATTTTTCCATCACAAGGGATACTTATTTCAAATCATCATCTATTAAGGATCTTTTCAATTAATAAGTTCTCATATAATTATTGCTTTCTTAAAAGAAATTGAACTCATTGATAAATTTTGAGATGTGTAGATAGTTATATTTTATAATATTGGTAGTGTGTAATTTGTAACTAAAATGGTTATTGGCTGTATCCTCAAAGGGGTTTGAAGTAGCGTAAAATTATTGTCCCCCTAAGAGGCTATGTACGACCACATACTTTTAAGTACCTTTATTCATGTCACAGTTTTAATCGTAGAATCTTTGTTATTTTAATTGATTGCTAAAATCCGTATAATCACCAGCAGCTAAAGGTGCAGGTAGCAGAAGTAACGTAAGTCCCCAAGGTCCCTAGTAAGGTGGCCTAACTTTGGTTGCTGGTGATCTTATAGCCCATTTTTAAATTGTATTGTTGAATGATAATGTATTTTTTTTAAATATTCTAAACTAGTTTTATAATCGTTATTGTGATACTCTAGTTATTATACAGTCCATCGTTGACAGCTTTTTATACATCTAAGTTTAAATTGTATTAATGTTCTCGTCACTATATGGCTGAAATATTGCTGATGTGACGTAAAATTTTAACTTACTCACTCCCTCACACTCGCTGCATAGATTTTTTTTAGTAACAAAAACTGAGCACCAGCCCCTATCCCCTCTACTTGCAAGAACAGGAGCATATTTATTTATGTAGCTAAGGCATTTTACAAGTTTGGGCAACTTTGGAGACACAAATTGCGAAACAATTTTGCGAGGGCACTAGTCCTAGCCAAGCGGGATCAGTAGCCATATCTGTGCTTGTAAACCTCTGCGGCTTGGAACCTTTTCCACAAATTAAAGTAGTTGTGTTTGGCCGAAATATGTTTGAATTGTTACCTTGTTTCGTTTTGTCGCTGTGTGTACATCTGTCTGCACTTCGTAACGTTATGACAGGACAGGCCGACTGTCACCAACGTCTGAACGTGGCCGTGACGTCTCATAGACTAGGGTAGAGTAGTTTCCTTTCGACAAAGGGCAGTTACTCTAGCGGACAGACCGATGGATTGCTGCGAGAGGCAAGTAAAACAGTTGTTGTTTTGCGTATATGTTGCTTCGTCACTGTATTCAGATTTCAGTTGGAACTATATTGGCCACTGTCCGACCAGACCCATCACTTACCTGTGATGTAATAAATATTAATGTGCGCATTCCAGGAAAACTTGCAATGTTTGGGTAATGTTTGTGATAAGGGGAAAGCGATTTTCAAGCACAGAATTAAAGAATGACATCAAATGATAAAGAGGCTATCACGCTTGTGTGTTTGGGGATGGTAAATATCCTGTATTAGGAATAAACATTATGTATTTAGCTCGCAAAGGCTAGCTAAATACAATGTTTATTACTAATGCAGGATATTTACCATCCCCAAACACACTCACGTCATAACCTCTCTTTATCGTTACTGAAACAAATGAGTGTAAGTCTTTAGTATTAACATTAAAATACGTGATATCTGTAATATCGATATTGTCTACGTTCCACCGGTGAGTAAGTTGCTAGAAATTGTATTTCTGAAGACGTCACGATACAGTTTTTACGATGCATCACGTCTGCACTAGCGCTTGATAACAGCCTTGTGTTTTGGTGTTTCAGTAGTTTAAATTGCTGCTCTTGATATTGTTGATTAAACTTTGATACTATGAACAATTTAAGATTATATAAGAGTATCACTTTAGAACGGTATCATGCGTTAATGTATATCTGATATATATAAAGGATGACATTAATAAAACAATGAGTAGTACGTCCAGATTAGGGTTTAGGCAACATTTAATAATTAAATTCAGCAACCCTCCTTTTAAGTCTTTTTTCCTGACTTAAAAGTAAATGCAAGAACACAATCGTCCGGAATACAATGTATAATTCTGGTGCACTTCCATGTGATTATATAGCATACAATAAGCTTTCGGGTCCTGTTTGGATCGGTTTGGGTGGCAGCTTAGATATCCATGGAATAGGTTCATCTCGCAATCTTCAATATAACTGGGACTCCTCTTCAATTTAAATGGAGTTACTTGTTTCTTACAGTTTTAGAGGCTAAGCATTAGTCTGAATAGACATCACAAGTTTGGAATTTGAAACTAATTTGTTCACAGTAACAGGACACTGCTTAAGTCCGGTCAGTTAGGCGGACGAACCTTAAAGCTATTAATAAACATTAAAATGAGCAATGACGGAAAAATGAATATGCATGTAATATCTTGCAATAAACACCAAGATCACCTTTACAAAAATAAGTTTTAAAAGCCGGTTGATATTCGTTTGCGTATTTGATGATTATATATCTTTGAAAGTATAAATCCTTTTCCTATACTCTGACTTTGCTGAGCCTTGCGCTTTCCTTATTATTTTGACTAAAATTATTACCGTTGTCATTGTATTAGTTAATGGGAAATGCGTGCCGCTCAAGTACGTGCCATAAATTAAAGTGACATTGTAGGATTCCAAACTTATCACGAGACCGTGTTTATGAATCATTGTCAAATAGTGGTGACATTAAATCTAGGAAACAATACGCGAGATCGCGCATGCACAGAACGGAAAATTTGTACAAGGCATTGAGCAATCCGCATGCGCAGAACGATTGATTTCAGTACTTCCGCTAAAAACGCTTCGAGTACAGCGTCAAACTCGGGTCTGTAACCTAACACGCGAGAACTGACCAATGAAATGAAATCTGAGAAGTAGGAATACTGGTAGACGCTGTTGCTTGATTGACAATATCATTCAAGAAAGGGAGGAGCTTGATGATATCGTTCTCTCCCAGTAAATTCCTATGTCAAATACAGCGTTATTTGGACGGAAAAACGATGGTTTGAAAGCGTCCAAATAACGTTGTTTTTCCGTCCAATGACCATATATGGAAAGAAACGACGTTGCAGTGTCTATTCGTGGATGATTTTAACATTTCCTGTCGTGGTAAGAATATGAATGCTATTGAAAGGCAGCTACAGTTAAGCCTAAATATATTCCATATGTGGTCATTAAAAAATGGCTTTAGATTTTCAAAATCCATCTTTTAACGTCTTTTGGTATGACGCGGTCCATTAACGGCACTAAAGAAATCAGACACTAATCAACTAATGTATCAGCAAGAATACAATCAATTAAGAAGCACATACAATACTTACAAGTCTATATTTACCGATGGCACCAAGGATGGTGACGCAGTTGCTTGCGCCACTGTCATTGGATCTAGAACCATATCATCCAGATTACCATTTTTTTACAGCAGAATCACAGGCAATATTAACAACTCTCAAATATATAAATACTCAGTACAAACATAATCAATTGATCATACATTCTGATTCCCTTTCTTGTCATCAAGCCATGAAGAATAATTCATATGAACATCCATTTTTACACGAAATTATGGAATTACATAACGATCTTGCTTCTGGCCAATATGAGATCTTCTTTTTTGGGGTACCAAGCCATGTTGGTGTCAATGGTAACACAATGGCCGATACTGCTGCCAAAGCAGCACTCAACAAATCTGTGATACCACTTCTTATCCCATACAGTGATTATAAACCTGTAATCAGGGCCCGGGATCATGAAACTAACTTAAGACCATATTTGTCTTAACTCTTAAGATTTAGACTTAAGACCAAATTTTGTCTTAAATCGGCGATCACGAAGCACAATCTATGAGAATATCTTAAGCCTAAGACAAAATTTGATCTCAAGTCCTAAAACTGCCCCTGAGTAGACTAAAGACAAAATTTGTAGCAAGAAAGATGGCGGAGGTTGTTCGCCTCATGCGTCGCCTAGGGGCTAAAAAGGACAAAATAGCGAATCATCGGACATTTCGAGACCGATTCAACCCTCTTGATCTGTACAACGACGAAGAGCTATTTGTGAGATATAGATTTCGTCGTCCTACCATTTTTTTCATCGTTGGTCTAACCGGTGATGAACTGGCATAGATTCTACCCCACTCAGCGTTCCCACAGTCTCCCACCTATTATTCAAGTTTTGTATTCCTTCAGTTTTTAGCTACTGGGGCTTTTCACCTACAGTTGCTCAGTCGCTTTGTGTCAGCCATATTGGATAGTGTTTACAAAATCACGTTAATGAGACGCAAATACTATCACGTATATTTCAAAATCAGCTGCGATACCTACATCCTTGAATTCTTTATACATTTTAGAATCAAATGCCAAATGTCTTTGTCACCGATACAAATTGTCTAGATGTAATGAAGCAAAATAAATTAGTCGTGAAAACGAACGCTGAAAAAAGTGCACTTGTTGGAAATGTAAACAAAGCCATTCGTCTATTCGTTGAGTACATTGCCTCAGCATTTTCAGAATAAACACGGGAAGAGAATCGTAAGGAGAATTAGGGAATATATACATTGCAATGATTTGATATTTTCAACAGAACTTGTTGAAGTTCCTGTCCAGTGTGACGCCATGAGTGACGCAAAATCACGCACAACGACAACGGTATTTATCAGTATTTATCGGAATTTCCGTTGCTTTCAATGAAAAATATAATAACAAATAACAATACACAGATTGTCAGAATCACATTTATGTATATACGAACCCTGAATCAACGAAAGTCCCCTTGTAAAATCCCGCGTACTGTTGACAGTCAACACACCATTTTGCTAAAGTCGGTCACCGAATGAAAGTACACACGATCATTGTGTCCTAGCAGGCTATTCACAGTTTCAATTATGATGTAGATCGTGCATGTCTTGTGTACATTTTTTCACACATTTAATTTCACTTTGGATATTAATCAATGTTCAATATGATATCATAAGTAGATATCAGCCACAACATGTATAAACCTTTAATAATATCCTGTTTGTTTGAACAATGTTTACATACGAAATTGATAAGTTTATAGTGTCGTATATATATACGATATTTCTTTATTTTGGACAAGTGATACTTGATGAAATGTAAATGCAACTGCAACATGTATGTATTTCTAGGGAGTGTAATAGTCAATATTATAAGTTCATATAAACAGTGTCCACGAATAGCTGTATAACTAAACTGAAGATATAACTTAAAGAAAATTGATATTATTTTTCGTTAAAATATATGCACACATTTCTAGAAGAATTGTCCTTGTCTTGGATTTTTTTTTATGCCGTTTGATATACAGACCAGTGATATCAAACGATTCGCCAGGTGCGCGTTAGTCACAAACCACTTATGAATTATTTATCTAGTTTTGCATTATATAATCAATGGGTTCATCCTTTATCAAATATTGTGACTACAAGATATTAAACTGTTTACTATATTTCTACAAGAATTGTAAAATAGTTTTAAAATATAACCCGTGCCATGTACCCCGTTGGTGGACGATTATCCTTATACAATTATCCTGTTAATTCTATACCAAGAGACGTTTCTTCGCATCTTTTATGGTATAATTTTGAGACAAGATGATGAGAAATAATTACATAATAATGAACAAATACATGTACAATATTGAAAATAATTTTGTTCGGTTTGAAATAATTTTTTGAGTACTTGATTACGTAAAATTGATGCCAAACAGGTGCGTGACTTGTCCAATTAAGATACACTGTACATTATCGAATTGTTTATCTATTGAAGACATTATTTACATGGTAAACGCAGTCTTTTTATGTTGTGTCGAAAAAGCGTCAAATTCCGTTTTAAACACATGGACTTTTTCCATATCATGAACGAAAATTAGGGGAGATTTATATCAATCAAAATACCAGTGTCGTCTTTCCCCGACGTTATCAAAGACAAACAAGCAGCCATGACGTCAAATAGAATTGTCTCATTTTCTTCGTATTCAATAACATTTGATGATACTGCAAGTGATCCAATTAGATAGGTGCAACATTAGTCAAATTACATTTGCACAACCAGGAGAATGTTGGAATCTAAGGACTAATTTTTGTTTTACATAGGGCCATCCATTTTGCTATCACTCATTTTTTATGAAGTATAATTTCATCATTTCTGATGGGTTTTTTTATGCCGAAACGTATACAATTTCAATATCGATATTTGTGTTGGAATAGTTTGGTTCCTCGTGAACAAAACACCACGAAAATACACTGTCCTTCCCCACAGCTAATTTTCACCAAGTGACCCTAGTTACAATAAACTAGTGCCAAGCATAGCGGAGTTATGCCCCCTTTCCTTTGAACGTGCGTAACCTCTCTGTCGCCTTTTGACGTCATAGCGGTAAATCAGTTTTTGTCATTTACGGCAGGCTATTTTTTGCATTGAATTTATGTCGTTATACATACTCATATAACCCCATTTGATATATATGTCTTTCAAATATTAGGCAGTATTTTGTTTGCTCACAGTTTCGGTAAAGCTGCTAAATAATTTTTTTTGTCGCACAGTACTTTTATTGGTGTACGCTAAGAAGCGGAGAAATTTCCTGTTTCTCGACGTAGAATTAATTCTCGGACAAAACTTAGCAGCGTCTTTTTTTCAAACCGGTTTAATATTTACAGTTAAATTTACACCATCAGATAGGAAATTTAATAGTCTACATCACTGCGTAATTTTATAGCCAGAGGTAGATCCAGTGCCGAGTGAGCGCAATTCTCGCACAACCTTCTCTTTTCCGATCTTAGGAAAATGTGCATCAGTAAAATAACCTCGGCATCCAATGATTACAGTAGTGCGATATTACTTGCGCGTGTTCCTATGACGACGGTCTTAGACTTAGACTTAGCAAAATTTGAGCTAAGACCACTTTCATGATCCCGGGGCCAGATCTTACATCCGTGATACTATGAAAAGGAAGTGGGACACCCAAGTCGGTATCAATAAATTACATGAAATTTAACCAAATATCGGTAACACCTACTTGGGCTGTCAGTCCTGATTTGAAGAGGTCATTATGCGACGATGTCGTATTGGCCATTCGAGATATACACATGAGTATTTGTTAAAAGGTGAGGAGCCTCCGTTTTGTATCCCTTGTGATGAAATAATCACGGTCAAGCATGTCCTGCTTGACTGTATTGATTTTTCCATCACAAGGGATAAATATTGCAGTGAAAAAACAGTCAGGGACCTTTTTAGTAAAGTTAAGTCTCATTTAATTCTATTTCTTTTTTTAAAGATAGAACTTTTTCATAAATTTGATGTACTTTCTGTATTGTTTTAAAAGATGGTAGTGCTAATTAATAACTTAGATTGTTAGTGGCGGTACTCTCGAGGGGGTTTGAAGTAGCGTAAAGTATTTTTTATGCATGCCAGGTTTTTAAACGTAGTATTCATGTATTCGTCATTTTAACCAGAGGCTTAACTGGTAAACTATCGCCAGTGACTGTAGGGTGATATAAATCCTGCCGGGGTCCATGCAGGAAGCAAAGGTACCATGATCCCTTGTATGGTGATCACCCTTCAGTGACTGACGATCTGTAGCCCATTTTTATATTGTGTTTTTAACTAATACTTTCTGCTTTTACATATTATCAACTAGTTTTAAATCGCATCTGTGATATTCTAGTTAGTGTACTGTCCATCGTTGACAGCTTTTCCATTTGTCTAAATATATGTAATATTAATGTACTTCTCGTAACGATATGGCTGAAATACAGCCGATGTGACGTTAAATCTTAACGCGCTCACTCACTCAAGAATGAGTTGCTGAAGATCAGATCGTCACAAGGGTGCTTGATATGTGACCTCGTAACATCCATGATGTGTTTGCATGAGGGAAGAGGGAGGTGGTACGACAGGCGCACACCCCAAGTGACGTATTGTATAACGCACCTGATATATTGTACAATGTACGTGATATACTGTACAGTGAGTGTAATACATGAGTATATGAATAAACAAACGACACATAAAAGTTTAGAAATGACAAGGTGCTGTAGCATATTATGCAGTAGTTCACGTCATTGAGTGGTAGTCTCTATAAGCAAAATACGTCAATTGATGGGTCATCAACGATTTCATAAATGCGACACAGCCTCCCTTGATTTGATGTGTTATTAATTGGTTGATATCATAATATGTATCGTGAAAATGGGCCGGCTACAGTCATTCCACCATATCAATTACAATCTAAGCAACCGTGTGCACGCTGCTTCATGCAGGTAATTACTGTCATAGACCAGAATGCATGTGTCCACCCACACAGGGACAAACCATCCGTTCCATTTGTGTTGTACTTCAGTGATCACTTGTTCCTCATCATTGTAATACCTTATGAAATACAACTTTTGAAAGGATATGGCAAAGAGAAATGTACCATCACTATTCGATTTAACGGATATAGGTTTCTCCAGTCCTTGTACAGCCTTCTTCTCACCCATTGTAACTTTACCTTCAACATCTTGAATGAGGAGCTTATGTGTTACTGAACTGATGGTAGAACGGATAAATATAGCCATCCCAACGTCCCCAATGCAGGCAAAAAGACATGAAGAAATGAAGGGAATATTTCTGTAAAAAAAAACGAAATATATTTTTGTATATATTCATATATACATGTGACATACTAGTTTTTGCAAACGAATCTTGCAAATAGAAGTTGCAAGTTTGTTAATACAGTAAATACACAATTGAACATAGAGATGTAATTATATCAATGATCACCATGTTCAGCGGCAAATGTCTTTAGTTAACAGATTGGCCTTATGTGGGCTTGTTTCCTAAGCTATCAACTATTCTGAGATCTCTGACCAAACAGGTATTACATATAATGGATGTGTTATTCGTGGCTTTACCTGTGGAACAACTCCACAACTTTGATTTAGAGCAGCCAGACGTTCGACTACAGCTGGTTGGTGCAAAATGGGTTTGTTTCAATTGTGTTTTCAGTTTCAGAAGCCGACCAATGCCAAGAACGAGGCTTTAAACATTTTAAATGTAATGGCAATGGCTGTTACTTAAGCACTCATGTCAATGTAATGTCCATTTAAACTGTTCCCATTAACTTTAAATGTGATGTTAGTGAAGGGTGACTTTTTCTCTCCAACTGACAGTGGATTTGGACAACAATAAGATGATAGTGAACCTTGTGCTGTCAATGCACGGCGCGCCACTTTCACTTTACCAGAGGTAAATGGGAGTTGGTTGGGTCACGGATTCGTTCATTCACATGTTATTTAATTCGTTTGAGCCCATTATGAAAGTCTTAATCTTGAGGAGATGAGCAATTTTGAAGAAGACATAATGGCTTTATCCATAACAAATTTCATGTACGTACATATTTTTCCAGGACATACATTAGAATTAGTGAACAATTACATTTTAGAGTTAAACTTGAGTCAGGATATGTTATTTCCAGTAGTGCTATCAGTGTATCGACAAATAAAATAAGCAAGAATGGAGTTATACATACTTTCTTATTTCCACTTTCCTTTCCAACTCAAGAAGATGTGAAATCTTGACTTCCCGGTAAGAACGCAAATGTACCTCGAAAATAAGAAAATTCTGTTGCCTTCCGAATACATGTATGCAAGACATATCATTTGTCCAACACATCCCTGTGTCAATGTTGAGCCAGTCAACCTTTCTTTTATTAATTATCATCTCATCCCATTTATCCTGTTTCTTCAGTGAATTTCCTATCAGCATGTAAAGTTCAATGATGTATTTTCGCCCTTTTTTACTCAGACAGTAGAAATCATTAGCAAATGAAGGGCTCCAAGTCAACGATAAAATTCGGGCAGGTGGTCGTTGAAAGTCTTTTGTGATCCAATTGTCTTTCAAATCTGTAATGTAAAATATGTAACGTTGTCAAAAGCTATTGGAACATGCAGTAACACTGTCAAATTGATTTTTTAACAGAGGTAAGATCAGAGTCAGGTTTAGGTTTGATTTTGGTGGGCGGTGGGTGGTGTTAGTGGTAGAGGTAGAGGTGTGGGTGTGGGTGTGGGTGTCAGTGTCGGTGGTCGCGTTTGAGAATGGAATTGTCATCTTAGGTGTCGCAATTAGCTATCAAGAATAACAACCCCTGAAATGTTTCAGGTACAAACGTGACATTCACCCGGATTAGTTTTCTAGGTCTGCTGTCTTTGTCAGTACCGAACCAGCGCTCGTTGGTAGACGCCTAAGACCTGCACCACGCCATGATAAAAATGGAAATTCGAAATGCAATATTTTTCCAACTTTAAAGAGACATTTAATGAAATAATAATTCGAATTCCGTGTAACAAACAGTATTTCAGAAGCACATACATATGCTATGTATCTTCACATTGTAGCTCTGATTACTGGTTGCAAATTCAAAAAGCAAGCTTACTGTTACCCATTCTACCATGACGAAATAATAGAGAATATACAATTAGGAGATAAAGCTACTGTGTTTTAATGTTGTCTCACTTATGGTTAGATATCTCTTTTTTTCCAAATCTATAAATAAGAAGTATCTACGCCACCTTGGAACTACATCACATTTCAAAACTTTAAATTATCTCAAATCTAAATTAATGTCTTGTTATAAAATAAAATTTACTTAAACATATCCCTACTGCCAAAGCAATCGTATTCGGTCGATAAGAAGCGATTTTTGTTCTTAGTTTATGAAATAAGCGTGAATTTGCCAGAAATGAGGTTTGGTGATGTAACAGGAAATGCACGTGCAAACTGTCTGTCTCAACAACGCGCCTCTAACGCCGACTCCGCTGTTCCCGTGTTACCGTCAGCATTTTTACGACAGACTGGTTGGACATTGGACAGGCCACGAAGAGGTCGACCACCCGTGACTATGACTATGACTAAGACCGCCACATCCACCCATTTCAGAAACCACAGCGATGTCAAAGGCAGCAACAGCACTGGGACATCGAGTCAGTCTGCAGACTGTATACCGACGATTCAGGAAATATGGAATTCGAGCTCGTCGACCGTACCACGGCGCAATGCTAACGCATCAAAATCGACATGTCTGGTTGATATGGACCGAGCAAGTTGGACGCTGGCAAGTGCGTGAATGGAGTCGACTGATGTTTTCTGATGAAAGCAGATTTTGTCTGAACAAAAACGATGGTAGGGCTCGCATATACAGACTACAGGGTGAATGTTTAACGAAAACTTGTGTCCAACATGTTCGAACATTTCGAGGCGGTAGCGTTATGATCTGGGCTGTCATCTGCGGTGATATGACAACGAGGCTGGTTGTTACTCGGGGGAACCTAAGGTGACTGGCAAGCGATATAGGGACGAACTTCTGCAACCACCAGTGCAGCCATTTATTCCTCAACAACCATATGGTGTTCTTTTTCAGCATGTTAATTCTACGCAGCATACTGCAAGGATTACAACCAACTTGCTAAATAACGTCAACAATCATGTCTTACCCTGGCCTGCACGTTCCCAAGACATGAATCCGATTGAACACACGTGGGACAATCTTGACCGACAGTTGAAAAAACTAACCGTGGCCTGACCCACCGTTCAGGAGTTGGAACATTATCTCATTGACGAAAGGCAGATAATCCCACCTAACTTCATCCGACGTCTACATTCCAAAATCATTTTCTACAGGTCAAATTCTTCCTATACAAAAAGGCCATGGTAAACCAAAATATGACCTTGACAATTATTGAGGAATAACAATGACGCCTGTATTAAGCAAACTCTTTGAAAGACTTCTTCTCAACAGAATGACGCCTGTATTAAGCAAACTCTTTGAAAGACTTCTTCTCAACAGAATAGAGTCGTGGGTAGATAATTACATAGACTTTCCCCATCATTTGCAATTTGGATTTAGACGTCACTGTGGTGCTAAAACGGCTGTACTTACGTGAACAGAAAATATTGCATATTACAATGAAAGGATGTCGCCTGTATTCTGTGCGTCCTTAGATAACGAAAAAGATCTGGGGGAAAGATGATGATGTTATTCTTTCGTTTTTACTTGGTGGATGCCCACGAGAATGAATTTTGGAACTAGAAAATGATGTGTGGGCCGAACATGTATGGGACCATCTTAACCGACAGTTGAGAAAATCAATCATGACCTGAACCACCGTTCAGCAGTTGAAACATTGTTTCATTGACACATTATTAATTTAGGAGATAAATATTTCGTTTTGTAAGATTTGTGTGATGTTATGCTGAATGGATGTACGGAAATTTCATTTGAACACGACGCCGTAAGGCGGAGTGTTCAAATGAAAAATTTCCGAACATCCATTCAGCATAACATCACGCAAATCTTACAAAACGAAATATTTATCGACATTGTAACATGAACGTTAATTAAATCGATATTTAGGAGGAACTAATTTACAGAGCGCATGACACAACAAGACTGTCGTTAGTAATACGTCTCCTTGTGCTCACCTTCGAAAAGATGCATGATATGGGGTGCCGCGAAACCGATCAATGGTTTCGAGGTACTCCAATAATGATGGTCCATTTTACGAAAGGGGTGGTCACATGTTCAAGCCCATTTCTCAGAAAATAAACAAACAACAGGAAATATCACAAATTCAATTCTTTATCACAGTTCCTCATCTTACTTGTAATTTGTAATTATGCGTATCTATTAAATACAAATAATCAAAATTAGAAAAGGCGTACATACTGTTTGGCACCTATACAAGAAAGTGTCAACTCGCTGAGGTAGTGACAAGAGAGGTCAAACATGTGCGAGATTTTAGATATGCAGCTTAGCTGGGATGGAAAAAGTTGTTTACTGTCACAGTGGAATTACATATGTGAAAGAGACCATGGGAATTAGCAGAAGAATTAACGTGGAAGTTATTCACGGGAGCAGTGGACAGTGGCAGGATATTTGTATCTTGGACAGGTACCAAATTACGTTCGTTAGCGAGCTGCTGCTGTCCCTGAAGAATGTTCGAATAATGTCGTTTTTGAGCCGAGCTCGAGTCAATGGAATACGACTTCAATGATTCATCGGTTTTGTGGCCGGTAATTTTGCAAATCTCGCGATTTTCGATGCCTGCGTTTGACAGCAAAGTAACAGCAGTTGCCCGAAGACAATGGTTTGTATACACTTTGAGACCAGCGTTGGTAGAAATTTCTTTCATCATGTTGCCAATGACATTTACAGCAACTGGCCTCGTGGTGTACCATTCGGTGTCGTCGACGTGGACTCGCCTCTTGGGAGCCTGGTAAAAAAGCACCATTGTTGGGATTGAGGAGAGACATGTATTTTTTTAATGAAAGTACAGGACAGAATTGGTCCGATGTTGCATAAATGCATTTGTTGGGCCCATTTGAGTCTTTGAGGTCCCCCCTGTGATTTTTTGTGACTTCGGAGTGTGTCATTTCAATGAACTCAAACCCCTGTTCATCGGTGGATACACGAAAGGAAAATGCAGTTAATTCACTTTGGTTTTCTTTACCACGATGAGCGAATAGCAGCATGATAGCAGCATGATGTGTTGTCTGGTCAAGGCCATCGCGCTTGAGTTTTTTTATCATGGACAGAAAAACATTGTTTGCAGTGTGAAATTCCCGGTCTTGGATAATGTTTATGCTGCGCTCAAATGGCGGTCCCCTGATGTGCCTGTGTATGGCAGCACGCAACCAAACAAAACTCGATTTTGAGTAAAGATCTCCCTCAGCATTTCTGACTTCGGCATAAAAGAACCTCACTCTCTCATTCAGTTGAGAAGCAGGAAGCTCTTCGAACTTGGGTTCAAAACCTCGGAAACCAAGCCATTCTGGAAGTGAAAAAGATTGCCTTGTTCAGGGTACAAATGTGACAGTAAGTGGGAGTAATTTGTTATTAGTCCTATTACGGCGTCGTGTTTAAATGAAATTTCCGTATATCCATTTAGCATAACATATCTCAAATCTTACAAAACGAAATATTTAATTTACGTTAAGATTTTGGTTAATCTCGTTATATCATTGCCAATTTTTGCGATGACACATTGGTCACGCTTTACATTGCTATCATGGCAATGGTGAACTCTCGCTGATGTTGATCGAATCTGCGTAGGAATTTTAGGTATGTGTATTTGTATTCTTTTATGTTTCAATGGCTTACGTCGAAATATTTTAACTCCCCAGGAGGTATTACGCCCAGTAGATTTGGAGAGGTTCCCATCCGCGATGTCCTGTACTGCATTTGCATCAAGGGACGCGAAGCGGTCACTGGACGCTTGAACTTTTGGCTCTACGGAAACGCTGGCTGTATTTCCTAGTTCAGGGGCCATCTCAGAAAGGTTTTCAGCTTCAACAGCTGTTGTGAGTAATAATAATAACAAAATTAGGTGGGTGTATGAAAGTCATAACTATTATAGAGTTGCTATAAATGTTTTTACTCTGTTAAAAAATGATTTTCTTTTCTTTTCCCTTTGGCCAAGCCCAAGAAAACTACATCATTTATGATTATGATTAGGTAATTATTGAAAATAGGTAAATTTCATTTACCTTCAAATTCTTGAACTATCTCAGCAAATGTCTCGTCGTCCCAATCACTCAATATTTCATCGAAATCTCCGATGTGGAAGTCAGGGTAAATTTCCATCTGTTCCTCCATGTTGATGATTTCAAAAATAGTTCCATTGATTAATGTATACATACACGGTGATGAGACCCCAAAAATTCAGCGATGTTATGCTCATTCGACAACACTTTTTAACCAATCAGATCAGAGAACATACCTACTTTTATGTTACAATAGACATTAGACACTCTTATACCCCTTTTTTAAGCATTTTCTCACAACTGTCGTAATGTGAATTTTGTAATTTTTGACCCAACATGTCCTTGTGTCTGAGTCAGATCACGAGTTTATCATTGAATGAAATGAAGCTTTCCGAACCTGATGGTCAACGATTATTCTAATGAGTTATATACATCTCGATTGTCTACATGCGTTCGTTGTTAGTAACTCTTCCAACATGGTGTACACTTTCTTTTGGGCATTATTTTACTATGACAACAGTGATTTGAAAACAGCGGTCACTTGCAATGCTGACCTACACAGGATACAAAGGTCCGCTATACTAAAACATTCCAAAAAGGGGTCATGGGTTGTTATAAATGTAATAATTATCATTGAAGTGCAAATTAGCTGGACTATTGCTGAGTGCGGCGTAAAACAACAAACCAACCAAACAAACCAACTTTCCACTTTTTATCCTTGGACATTTGCGACATTCAAACTTGTAACAGGTATCAAATTTATATGTTCTAAATCAGTTCAGTATTTTCACTTGATTTTCTTGGGTTTTAAGCCGCAAAAAATTACCTCCTGCTGTTATGTTGAATACGTGAGTTTTTCGTCGTGTCGACATTCCGCCTGTTCTTTGTAATTTGCCTTGTAGGTCTGGAAAGAAAATATAAGTACTGGTAAACGAAACAATGATGTACAGAACAATATTCATCATTGTAACATTAAGTATCAGTAGCATGTACGTTTCTTTCGGATCAAAGAGTGTGTTTTTATCATAGACAAACTACATGCAAGTGACATGTACAATTGTTGTGTTACGCGGTATTGAGCCATACTCCAGATATATGACGACAGCCTGTGAATAATCAAGACTGGATCAGACAACCGAGTGATTAATACTGTGATTGATTGATTAATTGTTGTTAAACGAGGCACTTAGCAATATCCAAACTATTTGACGGCGCTCTGTAAATAATCGAGTCATGACCAGACAAACCAGTAATTGACATCACGAACATCGATCCACGCAATTGATGACATGCAATTAACCAAGTCACCGAGTTTGACCACTCGAACCGCGATGTTGTCTCCCAAAACCCCTGAATCCAGACAAGATGACGTGGAAGTAATTGTAAATAAATATAAGAAATCAGTACTTGTTCCTATTACAATGTAGAGTGGCAAAACTCATTCCATAAGCAAAACAAATCTAGTAAAATTGTTCACCTACCATAAACACGGGAGGATAGGGTACAAATCAAAATTTCAAATTTGAAAATGTTCTCCCCATGTGAACCATGAAACATTTTCGAAGCTTTACTGAGGACTTAGTGAGTGAGTGAGTTAAATTTTAAGTCACATCGGCAATATTTCAGCCATATCATGACTATCAATAGTTAAACATTGTACATATATTGAAAGTGATTTAAAAACCTGTCAACAAAGGACAGTAAAATCACTAGATTAATAACAGAAAAAAGATATAAAACTAGTAAGGAATTATAAAAGAGCATAGCACAGTACATGACGATACAATATAAAAATTGGCTACAGATCGTCAGCAGTTGAAGGTAGATCACCATGCTAGGGTCCATGGGGACTTACAGTACTTTTGCTACCTGCATGGACCCCAGCCGGATTTACATTATCCTTTCAGCTGTTTGCGATTATTGACAAGTTTAGCCAAAGTTAAACGAACATAAATACTACGAATAAAAACGTGGCTGAAATAAATATACTTTGAAAGACGTGGTCTTACATACTGAGGACTTACTGTTGTAACCCAGATGAAACAACGATTTGAGCAAGAGTTAAATAACGCTCTTTGAATTGTTCACCTGAAAATCATGGGAACATATGGTACAAGTCATAATAGGGAATTGCATCATGTCGCTGATGCGTCAAATTTGGAAATGTCATCCCCATTCTACCAGATAACATTTTGGACTCTTTACTGAATGTTGTAATCGTAATACAACTTTAAGACTTTGAGAATAAACAAATATGTAATATGTTTCCCAAAGGCTCATATCATACATTGTTTTATTCCTAGCATATTTTGTTTACGATACGGAGAAATACACGGTTAATACTCTCTCTATATGTGAAGTCATCGCTTTATCTGTACCATATCAATTTGTGATGTAACGTCTGATTCAATAACCAGACAGGACCATCAAGCCTTGGCACGCTGTACCTTTTGTAACACATTTCCCCGAAGCATATGTAGACAAACGTTTTTTGCCCAGAAATTCATATTTAGCACATACCATTCTGAACACACTTTGTTTCACCAACTCGAGACTGCAAACATCTGCAACGTTGCTGACGCTCGGTACAGGGAACCTGTGAAATAACAGAATGTGTTAACGTCCGCTTGGAGCAACATTTATATTATATGTGTCAGATGCATGTGGAAGGAATGCTGAAGTGCTGCAGGTCGGTGACGTTACCTACATTTGTGTTTGTTTAGTTGTTTAACGCCGCACTCAGCAATCTTCCAGCCGTAGGACAGAGGTCTGAAATTTAATCTTAGCCAGACAATCCAGTGATTGACATCATGAGCATCGATCTATGCAATTGCTTTACGATACGATGCATTAACCAAGGCACCGATCCTGTTAGTCGCTGCACAAATTATGATAAGCATAGGACCTATTCTAACCTGGATCTCCACGGGTAACCTATGTTAGTAAAACCCATGAGCTCAGATGTGGTGCAGACGGACATAAGGATCAAGTTCGGTCAAACTTGTCCCTGACGCGAAACGCAATTATAAAGTGAGCTGTGACACGATGACCAGTGACCACTGACCACTGACCCTGTGTCCATGTCTATGACACAAACACCCGAGCCCAGTGCAATAATGTAAAAGTGTACTGCTGGACAGCTGAAGTTATCACTTGTTTAGTCTTGTGAATTTTTGTTTGTCACTGTGGATAAGTTGTGTTTTCAAGACACCGTTGTTTACTTCGTGCACCAAATGCATACTTCCTTCAACATTTAGATTATTTACTTGCATCAAAATTTCACTGAAACTGCACTAGCAAAGATATTTGAAGGTATTTTCTTTATAATAATTCTTCGTATTCCCAAATAGGTACATTGTGTAAAGCCCTTTTCCAAAATCTACCATCGTTACAGTGCTGGCATGTCACTAGAACCGACATAAAACTGAAATTCAACAAACAAGCATGAGACTGATGCAGAAAAACTGGAACACCTAAGGGACGCATCTCCGCACTGCAAATATCAGCACCTAGAGTAGGCCCAATCTTCACAGGTAAAGTAGGGTACCATTGATCATCCCAATCAATTATATCTATCAATGAAAGCGTCTCTCTCTGGGTTCAGATTACAATACCGTACGTGTACTTACTGAACTTGTTTTCTTCCAACAAATCCAGTCTTCGTCACTCTGTGAATCCTTTGGTTTACCATCCGGCACATTCTTTGATATACTGCCTAACCTGCAAGTCAGCGTCTTGGAGTTAAATCTCACATGACTGCAACTAGCAAGCTGCAAGCATTTAGTGAGACACTGCAAACACCCGAATGGCTCGAATTCAGCAAGAGTGGTGTCGTGAGGACACTGCTTTTCTTGGGCATATTTTCTAAAAACAGTCATGTCCTTGATCTCCTCTATCATATACACTGAGACCCACGCCATGCTAAACCAAAACCAATACACTCGAGGTGTCATTGTTGAACAACAAGGTGTAAGAAGCTTGAAATCTTTGATACCAACACTGCAGGGAATGTAAAATGTTCTTCCTGTGTAATCGTCTCAAAGCTACTGCTCCGTCTGTAGCATGTACAATGACGTGGCACGGGGTTATCTTTTTTATCGTCCGCTCAGCCAATTACAATAACTGGGGCGGCAAGTTTGCAGGTTGGCCAGTCATGTGAACAACTACAGTCCATGTGTCGCTCTTAACAGTTGACTCACCATTATCGTTAAAACATCATCATCATTATTGCTATTGACGAATGCACGATAGCGTGGACTTCATGTGCACTGCTCCAACTCCTCCACAGTTTCCTGTACAGATGAAATGGATTCTTCCACTGATCGCACCAGCGATGTTAAACGCTTATGGAGAGATTTATGGAGATCATCAATATTTCACACTGATTCCAACATTAAATTGAGAGTTATTATGTTCAAGGCTTTCTATATATTGTTTTCTATTAAGAGATAAGCTTGCGTTCTCCACTCACTGTGACAGTGATCGATGACTATGACGTCTTTAGCACATATCGTTTACCTTTATAGTCAATATAATGAATAATCTCATCAGCAAAACTAAACTTGACAGACTATTATCACTTAATTAGCTATTTAAATGACGTGTGAATGTATCATAAGACATTAGATAGTTAAACCGAAGTGTTAATGCCATAAAGTCTTCATGAACTTACAACATATATTGATATATTAATATGTGAAATATCATTTATGTTCGTCCCGTGTTATTAAACATAATAAACCATATACTAATACATAATACTTAAATTTAGACGAATAAAAACCTGTCATCGACGGACAGTATGATAATTAGACTATCACAGTTTAGAAGTAAAACTAGTGGATAAGAATTAAAAAAATAACCTATGATTCAACAATACATTATAAATAAACGGGCTATAGATTGCCAGCAACCAAAGTTAGGCCACCGCCAACATTGAAGTCTCAACAATACCAATACATACTCTTCCTTGGTGTATTAATACGTTCCAATCGATATAAGCGGGAGTTTTTGTGCATGTGCAGCTTGGTGGTTTGGAACTACAATGTTTTTCTTAAGAATGTTTTCCAACATTTGTCCCTGTATATTTCATCATATACGTCGTTTGTATCGTGAAATACCTTCCTTGAGACAAAAAGGGCACAATCGCATTAAGTATTCAATATTATTATGACGTCCCGTTTCTATTGCAATTACCACATCTAAATCTTGACATGGCTGTGCTGATAGATAAAGGTAGAGTAATGACTTAAACTGACTATAATAATATGTCTTTGAAGAACTACCTAGTTCTGTAACCCATTTTTGATGGAGATTATCAAACAATCTCTGCTTGAATGTTGAAATAAATGTATCAATATGACCCACATCCTGTGCAACTCAAACAAATCCAAATCCAAATTGAAACAGAATATGTTTTATATGTGTGACCCAATTTACTTTTTCATTCTCATCCTGTGATAACATCATGCTATAACATTGAAATGGTAATATATTGTCATTGAAATTAATAAGTTTAGTCTAATATTTAACGGCTCTTGTCATATAAATATACTGGAGAGGAATTCTTAAACATTCCCCTAGAACCATATCATTTGTAGCACTTCTACCAACTGTAAGTATCCATTTACATAACTTTATCTGTACACTTTCAAATCTCCTACAGTAATTCACACCCCATGTCTCTGCACCATAACAAAGAATGGGTACAACTGTAGCATCAACTATTTTAAACAAATCTTTACATGATAAATTACCAAATTTCCTGGAATATGTATAAATAGCCAATAAAGCCTTTTGTGCTTGGGTGGTAAGTGAAAGATGTGCCTTACTCGAAACAAGTTAGGGCGTAAAAACCAGATCCAGATATCTATATGACGATACAACATCAATCTGTTTTCCCATAAAATACCACTTCTCATATGCACACGAAGGGCCTCCATTACGAAAAAACATTATCTTTGTTTTATTCAAATTAACTTTCATACTCGTTACATCACAAAAGTGTTCCAAGGCATATATCTTTTTTTGTAACTGTAAACACTTATCTGCCATAGATGACACATCGTCAGCAAACATCAAAACAAACATCTCTTTAAGGAAGGTGAAACATAGACACCCCTGCCACCGGTTTCTTGCATGAAGTACATTAACTTGTTTATAAAAATAATAAAAAACTGCAGGCTAAAGGTACATCCCTGCCTCGTACCAATTTTACACCTAAAATAATTTGATAAACCACCAGAGAGTCTTACACAAGCACTTAAATGTGAATACATTGAAACTATTATCTTAAAGAAATTGCCTCTAACTCCTACTTCATTTAAGCTTTTTAACAAAACGTCATGTTTAGTTGAATCAAAAGCCTTTGAAAAGTCTATAAATAAACAATAAATCTTCCATTTTTCTATGGGCATATTTTTGGGCAATATATTGCCAACAGAAAATACTATCAATAGTGGAGCGATTAGCTCTGAAGCCAAACCGTGCTTCATTAATGACATTATGTTTTAATGCTGCAGGCTGGAGTTAAAGAGTAGAGCAAAAAACTTTACAAATAATATCTATCAAGGAGATTCCACGATAATTGTCAATACAGTGTTTATCTCCTGCCTAAAATAATATTATACTTATCCCCCATTCTTTAGGGAATTCACTATTATCAAATATGTTGTTAAACAATAAGACCAACACATGAAGAATGTAATCTGATGATGCTTTCAAAAATTCAGCAGCAAGGCCATCAGGACCAGGGGATTTATTTAATCCCAACTTATCAATATGAAACAAAACTTCTATCATGGTAATAGGGCCATTTAAGTTAAATATAGATGCCTCTTCTACCTCCATATTACACATGTTATCATCAAAACTCTCAGTGGATATGTTATCTACACACAGAAGGTTACTAAAATGCTGTATCCTATCATAGCTACTTATTTGTTGTGACATGCTTTCACCATAAGCACCCTGTTTTAGCCTTCTCCAAAATAATTTAGCATTGTTTCTACAGTCAATTAAATTTTGTCTCATATCAACCTGGTAAACATATCTCTTCAATCTAAATTTAGATTTAAACAAGTTTTGCAACTTTCTAAATTCACTAAAGCCATAACCCTGGTCTCTATGGGCCCGTAGAGCATGATACTTTCTATTGTTTTTAAATCTTCTAAATCACTTTCCCACCTTTGAGTATGCACAGGTCAAATTCTGGGTTGCAGAATTTAAGAGGGGTCGGGTGAACCTGGAAGATGAGCCACGCCCTGGCAGGCCTGTAGAGGTGACCAATGACCAATCCAGTGAAGCTGTGAGACAACTGGTTGTGAAAGACAGGCGAATGAAGGTGTCAGAAATGGCCAAGGCCTTGGACATTTCATAGGGAAGTGTCCATACCATTTTGCATGATCGTCTGGGTATGAGGAAGCTGTCTGCCCGATGGGTCCCGAAATGTCTGAGTGATGATCAGAAGGCTGTATGTGCGTCAATGTGTCAGGCACTTTTGACACAATGCAGTCGGGATGCAGACAACTTTATGGAGAGAATTGTTACTGGTGAAGAAACCTGGGTACACCACTATGACCCAGAAACCAAAGAATAGAGTGAGCAGTGGACTGGCTTTGCTTCACCCCTTCCCAAAAAGTTTAAGACTCAACTATCGGCTGGCAAAATCATGGCAACCATCTTTTGGGATACCAAAGGGGTCTTGCTCATTGACTACTTGCCACGTGGCCAGACTATTACTGGAGAGTACTACTCCGATCTCCTGGACCGTTTGTGGACTGCTATTCTTGCCAAACGTCATGGAAAGATCACAAAAGGTGTGTTTCTCCAAAATGATAATGCCAGAGTGCACACCTGTTGACTTGCGGTTGCCGCAGTGAAGCGGAACGGGTTCAAAGTATTGCCTCATCCACCTTACTCACCAGACCTGGCACCAAGCGACTACTTTCTCGTCCCAAACTTGCAGAAAGACGTCATTTCCGGTCCGATAATGAACTCACGACAGCAGTGGAGGGTTGGTTACAGGAACAACCCCATGGTTTCTATCACAACGGGCTTTTAGCACATCACTGGACAAAGTGCATAGACCTCAATGGTGATTATGTGGAAAAAGAAGTGAGGAGCAGTAGCAAATAGGTTAGGCTGGTTATATATTGAATGGCCCTCGTATATCTTAACCACTCTCTGCCAACATTAGGACCCTTATCAGTATCAGAAAAAATCCTTACTTACACAACCTTCATGTTCATTATTAATATCATCCAAGGAAATTCTTAACGAGCAGTACCAAATAGCTATACCAAAATCGGATATAGAAAAGATAGTTGTTGATGACATCATGAAGTCAACAACACTATGGCCATTATGTGTAAAACATGTGAAATTACCACATTTGTCATTAAACAATCTGCCATTAAATAGATGTATACCAAATGTACAACATGTTGCGACCAATGTTTTACCATAGTTATTATGAGAAGTATCTTTATTAGATCTAGGCATACAAAAATCGTCAGCTGGGTATCCATCAATGCTATCACCATTACTAGATAAATTAATATTATCATCTGGAATGTAGTCCTGAAAATCCTTTGTTCTGGCATTAAAATCGCCAGCGATATATATTTCTTTATCACTATGGTCACTTACAATAGTTTCCAAATACCGTTCAAACACAACCATGCCATTATCTTTGTTGTGATATATAGGGGAATTTTCCGGAGAAATGTATAGGAATATCATAACCGTATCAGAGTTCCACGAAAGTTAAGTGTTTTTCAAAAAGGAAAACGACCATGTCATGAAAACCATCATAAATTCTAGATATATAGTTATGTAAAATCCAGTATTCCTTTATAAGAACAGTCACTCCACCACTAGGTCGGCCACGACGTTTAGTTTTCTGGCGTACACTGTTAAAAGATCAAAACGGGACATGAAGGTTGTGAAATCGTCAGGACTTGTAGCAAAAGATTCACAGAGTGCTATTATGTCTTAGTCGTGACAGAAGAGTTTGACCTGTGAATATTCATTATCGTGTCTCCTTATTCCTTCAATGTTCCATGACAGAATACGAAAGTCAAAAGGGCCATGGCCAATTCTTCATTTTCTTTGAGTATTGTCCCGTGGAGTTACCTCCCTTGAGCGACGGATTGATAACCGGACCAATCCTCACATGCAGCAGCCTCATTATCAGTGATATCACTTGCAATATCATTAAACTTGAGAACGTTTTTCTTCTCTCTATCAAACATGAACACATCATTGTCCACAGTTAGCTTGTTCACAAGCATTTTCGGCTTTTCCCCATCACTTAAAGCATGACCAAAAAATGCAAATAAAGCTCTCCTGTTCTCCCTGATTTTCTGAGGAAAGTCCTCGGATACTCTTTTGTCTGAATCCTTGGGAGGTGTTCCACGGCTACGTTTATAAATGTCACTTTTCTTTTTCGGAAACAAAAACTTTGCAACAATAGGGGACGATTCTCTTCTAAGGTTTAAACACTGGTGTCATCCCATGATGTGTATTACTGTTTATGTCGACAAGTAAGGACAAACTTCACTATATCAATATCTCCTCCACGAAAGGCTAAATGAAGGATGTTGCTACCAGCTTTATCTACGACAGATAGATCAGCTTCTTTTTCCAAAATACACTCAAATACTGCTCTATTGCCCCAAACCACTGCATTCAACACTGGCGTCATCCCTTCAAACTGTTTACTGTTTACGTCCACAATGTTTTGTGTGAGAACATATTTTACAATCTCCACGTTTCCTCCTGAACTTGAAAGATGAAGGATAGTTTCATTATCATCATCTACCTTTGTCATATCAGGTCCTTTAGTCACAAGTAATTTAAATACTTTGCTATACCCCACTGATGCAACCAGCATCAATGGTATGGTCTGATCCCAAAACTAAGTGTTGATGTCCGCAATGGTTAGATTGTCCCCTAACAACGCTGCTAGCAAGACTGGTGTTTTACCATCATTCGCTTTACTGTTTATGTCCACAATGTTTTGTGTTTGGACATAATTCACTGTATCTACATTTCCTCCTCTGTAGTCCCAATCAAGGATAGTTTCTGCTTTTGATCAACTGCTGATGGATCAGCTCCTCTCTTTATTAGTAAGTCAATCATGTCTGTTTCCTCAACATGCTGCCAGCTACACTGGCGTAATCTCTTTGTGCTCCTTTCTATTTATGTCCAAAATGTTTTGTTTGAGGACATACTTCACTATATGTACGTTTCCTCCTCGACAGGAAAGTTGAAGGATATTATCACCGTCCATATCTACTTTTGATATACTGGCTCCTACTTCTATAAGAAAAGAAAAGACTTCCATCTTTCCAGACTCTACTGCAAACATCACTGGCGTTTCCTCGAAATATCCGCTTCTTTCAATGTCATTGATGTTCTGTGAGTGGATATATTTCACTATCTCCACGTTTCCCTCTTTACAGGCCACATGTAAGATATTGTTTTCATCATCATCCAATAGACCATGTAGGTAGCAGAAGTACCGTAAGTCCCCATGGTCCCTAGTATGGTGGCCGAACTTTGGTTGCTGGCGATCTACAGCCCGTTTTTATAATGTGTCGTCTGATATAATTTGATCTTTTTATTGCTCTAAAAATAGTTTTTAAATTATAATCTGTGATATATTGCTAATTGTTTTACTGTTTTACAGGTTTTTATATATAATATAAATGTTTAACTTGTTCAAGTCACGATATGGCTGAAATAGTGCCGATGTGACTTTAAATATTAACTAACTCACTCACTCACTCATCATCCAATAGACACAGATCAGCACCTTTCTTCACAAGTAATTCAAGTATTTCCCTGTGTCCTTTCTCTGCAGCTATCATCGCCGGTGTACCATTCTTCCCTCTTGTATTGATGCCCACAGTATCTTGAGACAAAATCACCTTGACTTGAGGCAGATCTCCAATTGTGCAGGCATCAATGAGATTGGTGTTGTCAAAGGTCTGGTTTTGGTCTTGGTTATCTCCACCTGAAGGCCAACATGCAGACATGACACAATGTTCAGTTTTAGACGTTTACATGTTTCTAATGAACTTTTAACAATATATGTCAGTAAGTACCTTTGACACAGGCAGCCTTTCCAACACGAGTCTCCAGGCACCTGCTCCCTTGGCAAGTGCTAATTGCACAGACGGCAGCTCGGACCTAAAGACAGACACTAAGGGCTCATTAGCTCACTTTCACTTAATTTCGTAATTTTTTTCATCATCATTTGACATAGAGTCAGCAAATGAACTGGGCTTAACACTGCTTAGAACAGTATTTCAGTCATATGACGTCGTATCGAACAAGGAAAGATGCAGTCTTTTTAGGTTTAGGACTCGTGAAACCCATTAGTAGTGAAGAACTTGTTGGTGTTGGTCAAGTACTTGTATATTTTGGAAGTCAAGTATTTCCTTGTTTCGTCCAAGTGACATTAGTCTATAAGGCTAACTAGGCGTATTCGTCTAACTTTAGTGTCCCAGAGACCTATTTTGGGGAAAGGCCTTCAGTGCCCATTTCTCCTCATCTAGCTAAGTCGGTTGTCTGTGCACCTTGTCGATTGTCTTGTCAGAGTGTGGTTTTAGTCATCTTTGTAATAGCTGGTATAAAATTGTTTAGTTGACGAGCTTGTACATTCGTTGTCTGTATATTCATTCATCTGTGATCGATGTATGTGACAAATAGGACCGACTCTTTAGATAATGATAATAAAAATAATAATAATAATAATAATAATAATAATAATAATAATAATAAAAGAAGAAAAAGAAGAAATGAGTGTCAACCAAGCAAAGTGCCATATCACGACGATCCGTATTTACGGAGAGGCTATCTGAACGACCACAGCATCGAGTTTATGTGCAGTGTGTTGAGAAGATCAACAATACTGCAGAGTCTTTCGCTGTGAAAGAACTTGTTTTACTGGCCTGAAAAGTGACACAGATGGTTTTCTGTTTGTTGCTCAGGACCAGTCACTTCCCACTCGAAACCGTCAATGTTTGATTTTGCAGCAACACATTGTCACTGGATGCCCAGCTTTGACACAAACACAGTATCTTAAACGACATGATGGTATAACTCAATCTTTTTATTACCGTCTTCGCCATGCTTGTAGTTTTGACACCTAGGTCCATCCTCCATGGACTTCATGGAAAATGATAAATACGATTTCTTTTGGAATAGGCCCATTTACAGCCTCAGACGTATCTAGGCCAACCAAGCTACTTTTGTCCTTTCTGATAAATCCGATGAAATCATTTATATCATTGATTTTTTTCCCCACTATTGTGATTGAAAAGATTGAGGGAAAACATGGCGGACATCACTTTCAAAATGTCACGCTTGAAACCCAAGTTTTCCGACTCCCCATGGTTCTTGGTGCCTTAGGTTTGGTACCTACTACTACTACTAATAATAATAATAAAAACTGTAAACTTTATCACTTTGTCTATTATTCGTACATTTTGCTTCATTGTGTTTATTTTGCACTCATCAGACACATAATGTTCATTCCTTATCTGAACTTTTAAACACAGTTTCTAATCACATGATTTTAGCATATTAAAAAGAAATCAGTCTGCATGAGAGAATATAGATTTTTATCTAAAAAATCCCTTTTTACCCTTGAATGTAATATTGATATGTAAGGTTTTAGTGATTTTCAGCATCACTTTTATTTGTTTGATTTGATATGGTTAGATTAGACATTTTCTCGCCACGAATAGCTGCAAGATTTCTTTTGCGGCGTTAAGCAAAAAATACTCACTCAGTCACTCTTTATTTAAAACCTTAGTAGTATGACAAAGCGAGATACACAACTGAAAACTGAATGTAAGTCGACCATGGGTCGACACGGCTAAGAAGGACGATGCTGCCTCTCACACCTGACCTTTATGCAGTGCATTGGATCCAGAACAGTATCTTCACGATTACCCGATAATAGTTCCATATTCACAGCAGAAGCACACGCAATTTTAACAGCACTAACATATATCAAGAACAAATCCAAATAGAAAGAATTCATTATTGTTTTTGATTCACTTTCGTGCCTTGTAAACATCCATTTTTAATTGATATTTTCGAGTTTTTTAATGATCTTGCGACATGAAATCATCTTTTGTTGGTTACCAAGCCATTTTGATATCGCTGGTAATACAATGGCTGATGCTGCTGCACTCAACAAATCTATGTTTTTTTAAAAGAAATATAACTTCTTCATAACTTTTGATGTAGTAACTGTATTGTTTTACAAATTGGTAAAGCTAATTATTAACTTAGATTGTTAATTGCTGTACCCTCGAGGGGATTTGGAGTAGCGTAAAACTATTGTCCCCCTTGAGAGGGTATGTAAGTCCCATATCATTCGAAGTATTTTTCTGCATGCAAGGCTTTTAAACGTAGAATATTCGTCATTTTAATCTTTGGCTTAATTGGTACACTGTCGCCAGTGACTGAAGGGATGATATAAATCCTGCCGGGGTCCATGCAGGAAGCAAAGGCACTGTAAGTCCCCATGGTTCCTAGTCTGGTGATCTCCCTTTAGTTACTGACGATCACTAATATTGTGTTGTTCACTAATTCTTCTGACTATTATATATTCTCAACTAATTTTAATAGACTCTGTGATATTCTTGTTATTGTACTGTCCATCGTTGACAGCTTTTTATTTTGTATAAATATATGTATTATTAATGTACTTCTCGTCACGATATGGCTGAAATACTGCCGATGTGACGTTAAATCTTAACTCATTCACTTACTTAATGTGGTTTCTTTAGTTCTTTGGTTGGAACCCAGATGAACAATGATTACCACCCCAGGTTTGATAGCTCTCTCACCTCACAAATTCAGCTCCTATGTCATAAATGGTACTCAAATGAATTACTGATGTCAAAATGTGGTGACGATAATTCTAAGTAGGTAAGGTGACGTACATTCCAGCCAAGACGAAGTTATGGTACTGTGAATATACTGGAATATACTGAAAGATGTAACTGTGTCTGAGTCTTATGTCTGAGACATTTAAACAGGTTTTAGAAAGTGAGTTAAATACGCTTGATCTGGAGGAGTGTGATAACGTCTCATCAAATAAGTACATCGCTTGTGGCCCATACTCTTATTGACAGTATAAAACTGTGGTATGATACCGAGTGTAAATAACAATACATTCTCAAAGAATATTGCACAGTTTAATAAAGACTGCAGTAAGTTGAAAAGAGACAAATATAAATCAGTAAAATCACATGTGACTTTGGACATTTGAGACAGTTTAATAAGTTCTGATATAAATTCAGAGGGATGTGTGGTCATCGTTAAGATATCACAAATTATATTTTATTACCCTGTAATAGTTCGAATACAAAGGCATTTTGGACTTGTGATCCTAAACTTAGAAAAGGTTCTGGACACGAAATGTTCGACTATAACAGTGATGCTCTGTTTGTGGGAAGATATTCACAGCCGTGACTTTGTTAAATGGTTTTGTTGAGCTTATGAAAACGTATCCTGAGTGCCCAAGTGATTTCCGTAAAGGGTATTCTACCATAGACTATATGTTTACTTCACAAAGCATCGTACACAAGTGCTTATCTAAATGCAAGTGTTGTTCTGTAAGGCTTTTAAAAGATTAGGTTAACAGGGACCTTGTATATTTTGTTTTGTGATCTGGTAACATTCATAAGGAAGAAAATTTATGGATTTTAGCTTCTTTATTATGAGGAACATCTGTCAACAAACTAGACCTGAAATTCGCTATTTCGGAACACATCCTCAAGTGATGGTTTTTACATTTCCAAATGCTAATCACCTATCGGCGCCAATTATGTGGTGGCTTCCCTTGTTACGCTTCAACCTTTTGTTACCTTATTACCTTTGTTGTACATAGATATGCTATCTGCCTCATTGTATTCATTCACCTCATGAAGCAGTAAGCATGTACTACGAAACGTTGTTCTCCTCATAATAAAGAAGTTGACATTCATAAATTCCCTTCTGGCTCGTCTGCAGCCTAAAAAGCGGCTGCTCAGTCATGCTCAGTCACATCCGTGTTGATGCGTTTGTAAATACAATATAGCAACAAAATATAGATGGAAACGGTGAGACGCTTATGATACAACTCAGAAGCATGGTCTGTAAATAATTCACTCTGGCAGTCACAATCCAGTGATTATTATCATGAGCATCGATCCTCGCAACTTGGATCGATGACATGCATCGACCAAGTCAGAGAGCCTGACCACCCGATACCGCTGGTCACCTCTTACGAGAAGCGTGGATCGATGTTCATGATGTCAATCACTGTATTGTCTGGTACAGATTATTAACAGACCGCCGTCATATAGTTGGAATATTGCTTAGCGCGGCGTTAAACAACAAACAAAAAGCAAAAGTAAATATATAAAACTAAGAACTCACATATAACGTTATAATCATATTTTAAGCCAGCAAATGGTTGTAGGCATTGTGAACATAACTTTTGAACATGACAGCTACAGAGAAGTATTTGGTCTTCTCGATAATCATTCCTAAAAAATATGCTTGACGACGATTCATAGCACTGTGTAACACGAGTTCATTGTATATGGTCAAGTAATCTAATTGATGTATTGTAAAAAATGTATTTGCTATTGTAAAATCTTGGCATCAACTCTGGAGGAAATAAAGAAATTCATTCAGTCATTTATTCGTTGGCATATGGACACTCAGAATACCAAGCAACCATTTAAGAGGTTAGGGTCTTGACTACACAATTTCCATCAGCTTGCTAACCTATATATGATAGATATCCAGGTCCAGTTCAATAAGGTACAGTTGGGGACCACGATGACCAGCACCAGCGCCGTCCCAGATGAGAATGATAATGATATCTCTCACACCTGACCTTTATGTAGAATCTTTAGTGACAGCATTTTAGGCTGGAACCCATCTTAACCATGATTACCACCCCAGGTGATATAGCTCTCCTTTCACATTTAGCTGGTGTGTTATCACACTATGTAAATGAATTAATGATGTAATAATTTTAAGTATACAAGCGTGTGTGGCCACATTCAGATGATGTACACAATATGTAGCCAGTAACAACCCATGTCTCTCCTCAAGCCACAATATATCTACGGAAAGGTTTTTGTCGCCTTTATTATTTTTGCCAGTGTTTGTGATAAACTAAAGGATTGATAAAAAATGTTATTGATTTAATCTGTATGAAAATATGATTTATAGCTGTACCATTGCCATTGTCTTCAGCAACCCATGCTTGCCGTAAGAGGTGACGATGCTTGTCGTAAGAGGCGACTAACGGGATCGGGTGGTCAGGCTCGTTGATTTGGTTGATGCATGTCATTGTATGCCGATTGCGTCGATCGAAGCTCATGGTGTCAATCACTGGACTGTCTGGTCCAGACTCGATTATTTACGATTATGTCACAACAGACATATGTGAACATATCTCCTTGTCAAATTTATAGGAATAATCCTCTTTGGGGTAGTGTTCACACAAGCTCTAAGGGTAAGATTATTGAAGAGTTCATTTCCAACAACGATTTGTGTATCTCCAATGATAGTTCTAACACTAAAATACATCCTGGAAAAGGAACATGCTCCTCTTTAGATGTAACACTGACAGACACAGACTTACTTAATGAATGTGAATGGTCGGTCCATGAAGATCTTTGTGGAAGTGGTCATTTTCCAACTACATTAAAACATATTACCCCCTGTGATATCCCTCCTTCCACAAGATGGAACTTTACTCAGGCCAACTGGCACTTATTTGAAATACTTGCGTCTGAAAATATTCCTGATCCTATACAATCTTTTTCTGATGAAGTTCACAAAAATTGCGGATGAATGTATTCCAAAGTCCTCTGCAAATTCACACATCCAAAAGCCGTAGTAACGAAAACTGCAAACAAGCTAGGAAGTCAAGGAAAAATGCAGAACAATATATCCGTCGCAATCCTATGGTACATAATTTGAATAAATTAAGATTTTAAATGCTAAAGAAGGCGCACGTTTAAACAAAATATACGCCAATCGTGGCAAAACTATGTCTGAAAATTAAATGCACGAACTCCAATATCCAAGGTTTGGAACATGATTCAGAAAATAAAATAAAAATTCTCCAAATCCAGCATTCACCATCTTAAAAATGGGGATGAACTATTAACACATACTAAAGATATTGTAAATAAACATGGTGAAACACTCGCTGCACATTTTACCCATCGAACTATGTCCATAAATTTCAAAAACAGCAAGAAAAGAAAACTCTTAATTTTCAGTCAGATAATGGAGAAGATTACAATGAATTGCTTTCCATACATTAACTCCATACTGCCCTTGGGCCAGCTTATGATACTGCTTCAGGTGGTGATTACATCCACCATCACCTCCTGAAACACCTGCCAGGACCATGTTTGGAAACCCTACTTCTGATTTTTGTTGAGATAAGGACATCCAGCAAAATCTTCGTGGCGTGATGCCACAGTTGTTCCAATACCGAAACCTGGATGGGATCATACTGATCCCTCAAATTATCGACCTTTACCAGTTGCGTTTGCAAAACCGTGGAATGCATGATCAATAATTGATTTATATGGTGCGTGGGAATCTAATAATTTAATAACAAATATAAGACGTGTTTTCCGTGAAAACAGGAGTACCACTGATCATCTAGTTCGTTGAGAATAATTTGTAAAAACATTCATTAACAAACAATATGATGTGTCTATCTTTTTCGATCTCGAAAAAGTATAGGACATAACGTGGAAATATCCTGTCTAAGATTTTAAACGATTCCATTGATTGATCTCTGTTCATGGATGATTTTAACATTTCCTGTCGTGGTATCAGTAAGAATATAATCAATTAAGAAGATCATACAATACTTACAAGTCTTTCTTAACCGATGGCTCCAAGGATGGTGACGCAGTTGCTTGCCCTACAGTCATTGGATCCAGAACCATATCATCCAGATTACCGAATAAAAGTTCAACTTTTACAGCAGACTCACAGGCAATACTAATAACTCTCAATTATATCAAGACTATTTCATATGAACATCCACTTTTACACGAAATTATCGAATTATATAACGATCTTGCTTCTGGCCAATATGAGATCGTCTTTTGTTGGTTACCAAGCCATATTGGTATCATTGGTAACACAATTGCCGATGCTGCTGGAAAAGTAGCACTCAACAAATCTGTGACAGCACTTCTTATCCCATACAAGACCTCGTAGACCTCGTAATACCCATGATGTATTTGCCTGAGGGGAGAGTGAGTGAGTTAAGATTTAACGTCACATCGGCAATATTTCAGCCATATCGAAGTTATTATATATTATCAATTGATTAAAACCTGTCATCAATGGACAGTAAAATAACTACAATATCAGAGATAAATCGTTCCCCAGCAGGATTTACACCATCCCCCTGAGGGGAGAGAGAGATGGTACATGTGAGCCACTTCTTTACGTTGAGATCGACAGGCGCACAGCCCAAATGACATATTGTATAACGCACCTGATATAATGTACCATGTACGCGATATACTGTATAGTGAATGTAATACTATGTTTAGAAATGACAATGTGCAGTAGCATATTATGCAGTAATTCACTGAGTGGTAGTCTCTATAAGCAAAATATGTCACTTGATGGGTCCTAAAATATTTGAAAAGTGAGACACTGAATCCCTTGCTTTGATGTGTTATTGGGGCGGTCGGGTAACCTAGTGGTTAAAGCTTTCGCTCGTCACGCCGAAGACCCGGGCTCGATTGCCGACATGGGTACAATGTGTGAAGCCCATTTCTGGTGTCCTCCAACGTGATAATACTGGAATGTTGTTGAAAGCGGCGTAAAACCATACCCACTCACTCGATGTGTTATTTTATTAATTTGTTGATATCATGTTTGTTTTGTTTTGTTTTTAATTTTTTCAATCATTTTACATTTATTTGATAAAATGTGACATTCCAGTACGTAGTTGATGAATCATCTAAATAGATGATGGCAAGTTGACCAAAATTTATAGAATAGGCCAATGTCACATTCAATAATCACTGAACATTTAGTAAGGTTGTAGTAGTTTCTTATTTGGTTCTGAAAGATTTGAAATGACGGAAGACTCTGATTTAACTTACTTTTAAATATAAGGTCTTTTGTTATCAAAAAGGTGATATTTAGAGGGTCGTTGTGCTTTTCTGGAAAACCAATCATCATTTTTCTTTGGAATTTCGATTTGGATGTTAGCCTTTTGAAGTAGCCAAACTTCAGGACCAAAAAAGGTGGATTGGTGTCTCGATATCAACTGAACAACAACTGCAATTTCGACTTTCAACGTAATCTAAATTACACAAGAAAACGTTAGTCGGAAGTATATGATGAAGTATTTTGTATTGGAGCCATTGCAGTTTAGTGTCTCTCGTACATCGAAAAGGCATTCTATTGTATTGGGACCAGTTATCAATTGAGTCATCCTTTAGAGTATTCTTTTCCCATTTCGTACAGTGTAATTTTTTGTAGTGATATCTGAAATTGGTAAGTTGTAGAAGCATTTCGATCCATTTGCAAATTTAAGAACATTTTCGATACTTGGGGGTATAATTGGATTTTGCAACTTGTTCAGTTCTTCTAGTTGAACATTACTTATCTCGAAAGATTTTGAAAAGTTGTTAAATGACAGAAATTTTCCATCTTTGTCAAGGAGGTCATTTATGAAACGTACCCCCTTTTGATTCAAGGTGCTATAAAAGACGGGCTTACGCCCAATACATATATTTCTGTTAAACCTATTATTATCGGCCAGTAAATGATTTGCGTTATGTTCCAGTTGAGCGTTTAAATTCCACCAGGCAGTCAGAATATATTTGTAGTAATTGTTAGGGGTAAGTGGTAGTAGTTTATTTCTTAAGTAGTTACAGTTATGTTCTAGTATATTGCCTGCACCTACCGGTAACTTGGGAAGATTAAGATTAAATAGATAACTCCACTTGGATTTCCAAATAAGAAAGCGTCTTATCAATGATATTATTTTTAGCCTGGATTGTTGCTTTAATGTTAGGGACATTGAACCCTCCATCCTTTTTTTTCACAAATGATTTGGTTTCTCATTATTTTGTTAGGCTTATTCTTCCAGATAAACTTAAAACAATTTGTTTGAAACGCATTTACAACATCAAGGTTTGTATTTGGTAGTGAACTGAATAAGTGATGTAGCTTAGGAATAATTAACGATCTTAAAATCGTGTTTCTGCCAAGGGGTGTTGATATTTGTTGATATCATAATATGTATCGTGAAAATGAGCCCGCTACAGTCATTCCACCATATCAATTAGAATCTAAGCAAACATGTGCGCGCCGTTGTCATCAGGAAATTATTGTCATAGACCAGAATGCATGTGTTCCCCCACACAGGGGCAAACCATCCCCTCCATTTGTGCTGTACTTCCGTGATAACTTGTTCCTCATCATTGTAATACCTTACGAAATATAACTTTCGAAGGGACATGGCAAAGAGAAATGTACCATCACTATTCCATTTCATGTACTCAGGTTTCTCCAGTCCTTGTACAGCCTTCTTCTCACCGATTGTAACTTTACCTTCAACATCTTGAAGGAGGAACTTATATGTTACTGAGCTGTCGGTAAAACGGACAAATATAGCCATTCCGACGTCCCCAATGCAGGCAAAAAAACATGTAGAAGTCGAGCACAGATGTCTGTAAAAAAACGAAACATATTTATATGTATATACACAGTAAAGTTCCAACTCTCAGGTACAATATAGTAATAATTAAATAAGTGGAGTAAGATTGAACACAGTTTTAATAGGCTAGCCCTTTCAACTTACCACATAAGAGTCTCATCAGGCCATAACTGAATAACAGACATGAAATTTGGGAAACATATTTATATGTATATACACAGAAAAGTTCCAACTCTCAGGCACAATATAGTAATAATTAAATAAGTGGAGTAAGATTGAACACAGTTTTAATAGGCTAGCCCTTTCAACTCGTACCACGTACGAGTCTCATCAGGCCATAACTGAATAACGGACACGAAGTTTGGGAAGCATGTGCCATTTGATCCTAAGGGACCAATCATTATTTTAGAAATGAAAGTTAAGTGATTTGTCACTAATGCTATGGTTCACTACTGTAACAGTGTCATGTGTGTTATGATGTAACATTTGGGACAGAAATTTTACAGTGAGGACATATCGTCAGTTGAACTAGTATTCTGTAGGAAAATTGCAAGAATAATTCATGGCTGTTTGTACGCATAATAATTATAATGAACTCAATGAATTTGCTTGAAAGTTTTAAAAAATGCACATGCATGGCCAGAAAACAGACAATACGGCAAGTATATGTTACAGTTGTGACGTAGGATGGTAACAGTTGTAACTGAAATGGATCTCAATACAGATTCTGCGTTACTCACATCACCACTGAAACTAATAAATGTTGTTTCAATTACGTTTCATGAATTTATTTTCAAAATTACCAAACTTACATGTGTGATTGCAACAGTAATGAGTATTTTAAATACTGGTAACAGTTGGGACACTTAATTGTAACAGTAGTGACGAGAGATTTAGCGATTGTAACAAATTTTGTCCATTGATAAAAATGTTAGCTTATTCCATAGCTGTTTTGAAACAATATTATATGTAAGCTTGACATTGCTTGACAGATTTGTTTGAACTGATTGACATTATTGTTCTAATCTTAGTTGCTTTGTAACAGTGGGGACACAAAATGTAAGAGAAGGGACAACTGATTTAAAGTTGTAAGAAAATGGTTTTGGAGATGAAGTTTTACATTTGCAGAGAATTACTTTCAAGGTGCATTTCTCATTAAGAACTGTTTCACAAAAACTGAAACCGATTTCTTTGAATTACCAATAGCTTTACTCGAAGTGCATATGTTGTAACAGTGATGACACTGAATTGTTAGAGTAGTGACTTGGGATTTTACAGTATGTTAGTGTTTTTTATTTTTAATATGTGTTTAAAACATATCTATTTTACGAAACTGACTTGAACTAAAATATTGTTAGACATATTTTCTCCAATATAATGAATTAAGTGGTTCTGTAACAGTGGTGACAGAGGGATATAAGGGTTTTGACTAACTGGTTACAAATAGGTTTATGTTTTCAATAGTGACAGAGTACTGTAAGGTTAGTGATAATGTATGTACAAACCCAATTTATTCCGTTTGACGTCTTTGACTATTGATTATGTTTTCCTTGCAATTTTTTTTGATATTATTGTTAACATAATTTCTCCATTCAGTTAACACATGTTTTTGCAACTATAGTGACTAGGGTTGTGAAATATTTTCAATCATATATTTGGCTTTTTCAGTGCAAAGAATCAAAGATAGATTTGAATGCGGTGTGAACGCCAAAGGCGCTACAGGCAAAAGAAGAGATGGCACTCCAGAAGCATATTCATCTCTGAATAGTTTTGCACCTATGACACAAGTGGTTAGAGTCAATTTGGAAACACCTATGACACCAGTGAATCTTGGTCAGTCCATGATGTAGGATATTCAAAAGACATCTTTACCTCTGGACAGTTTGGAAGCACCTGCATATATCAACAGTGAATCCTAGTCAATCCATGATGCAGGATGATCAAAAGAAATTTTTACCTCTGGACAGTTTGGAAGCACCTATGACAACAGTGAATCCTAATCAGTCCATGATGCAGGATGATCAAAAGACATCTTTACCTCTGGACAGTTTGGAAGCACCTACGAGAACATTGAATCCCTGTCGATAAGTGATGCAGGATGGTCAAAAGACATCTTCACCTCTGAACAGTTTGGAAGCACCCATGACAACAGTGAATCTTGGTCAGTCTATGATGATGGATGTTCAAAAGACATCTTTACCTCTGGACAGTTTGAAGCACCTATGACAACAGTGAATTCTAACAAATCCATGATGTGGGATGTTGAAGAGACATCTTTACCTCCGGAAAGTTTGGAACCACCTATGACACCAGTGAATCCCGGTCAATCCGTGATGCAGGATGTTCAAAAAACATCTTCACCTCTGGACAGTTTGAAGACACCAGTGAATCCCGGTCAATCCATGATGCAGGATGTTCAAAAGACAGCTTCACCTCTGGACAGTTTGGAAGCGCCTATGACAACAGTGAATCCCAGTCAATCCATGATGCAGGATGTTCAAGAGACATCTTCACCTCTGGACAGTTTTGAGGCACCCATGTCATCAGTGAATCTCAGTCAATCCATGATGCAGGGTGTTCCAAAGACATCTTCTCCTCTGGACAGTTTGGAGGCATCTATGACAACAGTGAATCCCAGTCAATCCGTGATGCAGGATGTTCAAAAGACATCTTCACCTCTGGACAGTTTGGAAGAACCTGCGTATGACAACAGTGAATCCCGGTCAATCCATGATGCAGGATGTCCAAAAGACATCTTCCCCTATGGACAGTTTGGAAGAACCTACGTATGACAACAGTGAATCCCAGTCAATCTGTGATGCAGGATGTTCAAAAGACATCTTCACCTCTGGAGAGTTTGGAGGCATCTATGACAACAGTGAATCCCGGTCAATCCATGATGCAGGATGTCCAAAAGACATCTTCCCCAATGGACAGTTTGGAAGAACCTACGTATGACAACAGTGAATCCCAGTCAATCTGTGATGCAGGATGTTCAAAAGACATCTTCACCTCTGGACAGTTTGGAAGTACCTACAACAACAGTGAATCTTGGTCAATCCATGATGCAGGATGTTCAAGAAATATCTTCAGCTCTGGATGAAGGGGGAGATGGAAAATCACATGTCAATGATGTTTATGTTGTTTTGTGAGTTACCCATGTCTCAGTATTTTTCTACAACAGTGTTTTGAAAGTGTTTTTCGTTGTAAAACCAACATGTTAGACAGGCTGTTTTCATTCAAATTAAAGCTTATTCACTTTATATGATGTGTTTGTGTTTGATAACATCATTTGTTGCGTTGAAAAAAGGAATGTTGAAGTCATATCAAATTTCATGTTTCATCCAAAAGTCACCACTGTTATGCTTGTCACAACCATTACAAGTAATGTCAATACTATTATCGGCCTAAATTATAGTAAATATTAATTATCTTCCTTTTGTTTTATGTTTTATCTGTTATTGTCTAATAAATAAGCATGTAATTGTATGTTTTGACAGAAATCCGCCAGAACAAACAATGTTTTAGTACAAGAAGACTTGTGTCATAGCTTAAAATTTTATCAAAATGTAAATGATAAACCAAAACTTACCATGATTTTTTTTATATTTTCTTCAATTTTGTTTCTTTTGAGTTTTCTGTGTATAACTTTTCACAGAAAATGATATTAACACTAAAAAGCCCAGTTCAAATAACAATTTAAAAAAATCCTTCCTTTACAAGTAAAAGTAGTGACTTGTAATTTGCATTTTTCGTTTTCAAAAGTCCACAAAAGCAATATTAGGATTCATTAAGGTTGCAAACTCTCTACCTTAACTCGAAAACATGTTGTTTTTGTATTATTGAACCAAAATCAAGGAAAAGAAATATTTGCTTTTTGAAATTCAGAGGCACAAAATATCTCACACATTGTGAAAATGATAGGTTGTCCTTTCTTGCTGGACACCAAGTGGACATTTTCAAGTTGAACGTTTGTTAATACAGTAAAAACACATTTGAACATAGAGATGTAATTATATCAATGATCACCACGTTCAGTGCCATATATCTTTCAGTTTCTGAAGTAGTCCAATTCCAAGATCAAGGCTTTAAACATATTAGATGTAATGGCCATGGCTATAGGTGTTTCTTAAGCACTCATGTCATTGTAATGTCCATTTTAACTGTTCCCATTAACTTTACATGCGGATTTAAAAGTGGATTTGGACTAGAATAAAAGATAAGATGATAGTGAATCTTGTGCTGTCAATGCTTGGCGCTCCACTTTGACTTTACCAGAGGACTAAATATATATATGCCATACCTTCACCTGAGCTGTCATTCCACACTACATGGGAGCTGGTTTGGTCAAGGATTCGCTCATTCACACGTTATTTTATTCGTTTGAGCCCATTGAGTAAGTCTTAATCTTGAGCGTATGAGTAATTTTGTACAAGACATAATGTAATTTGTCCTTAACAAGTTTCATGTAGCTACATATTCTCCAAGGGCATTCATTAGAATTAGTGAACAATTACGTTATAGAGTTAAACTGGATGTGCTTTTTCCAGTGCTGTCTGTGTATCGACAATTAAAATAAGCAAGACTGCAATTATACATACGTTCTTATTTCCACTTTCCTTTCCAATTCAAGATGATGTGAAATCTTGTCTTCCCGGTAAGAATGCAAATATACCACAAATGTCAACACATCCGGTGGCTTTCCAAATACATGTATGCAGGACATATCATCATTTGTCCAGCACATCCCTGTGTCAATAGTGCCCCAATTAACCCTTTTTTGACCAATAAAGATGTTAGCCCATTTAGCCTGTTTCATCAAGGAATTTCCTTTCAGCCTGAAAAGTTCAATGACGCTTTTTGTCCCAGTTTGACTCAGACTGTAGAAATCATGAGCAAATGAAGGGCTCCAAGTCAACGATAGAATATCGTAGTCAGGTCGTCGTTGAAATTCTTTTGTGATCCAATTGTCTTTCAAATCTGTAATGTAATATGTTTAATGTTGTCAAAACCTATAGGAACACGCAGTAACACTGTCAAATTGTTTTTCTAACAGGGGTAAGATCAGAGTCAGGTTTAAGCTGGGTTGGGTGGGTGGAGGTAAATATGTCGGTGGTCACGTTTGGGGAGGGTGGTCACAATTGTCATCTTGGGTCGCACAATTAGCTATCCAGTGTATCAATCCCTGAGATTTGCCAGGTACTAACGTGACATTAAGGCCGATTAGTTTTCTAGGTCTGCTGGCTTTGTCAGTACCGAACCAGTGCTCGTTGGTAGTCGCCTAAGACCTGATCCACGCCGTGATGAAAATAGAAATTCGAAATACAATAGTTTTCCAAATTTAAAGAGACATTTAATGAAATAATAATTCGAATTCCTGTAAAACACGGTATTTAAGAAGCACACACATATGCTATGTATCCTCCTTTGTAGCTCTGATTATTGGTTGATAATTCAAAGCAAACTTACTGCTACCCATTCTACCATGACGAAATAATAGAGAATATACATATATATTTTCTTATAAAATATAAATGTTTCACGACATTTTACTTAAACATGTCCTTACTGCCAAACCAAACGTATTCGATCGATAAAAGCGAATTTTATTCTTAATTTGTGAAATATACGTGAATTTGCCAGAAATGAGGTTTGGTGATGTAACATGAAATGCACATGCAAACTGTCTGTATGAAACGGCTTAGGCGACTCGTTACGAATACAGTTACAAAAAGCACACATCATTATGCCCCGTTTAACAAGCAAATTAGAGAGAGAGGGCGATGTGAATGTCTCAACAACGCGCCTCCAACGCCAACTTTGCCAGAAGACGCCGCCGGTCTGTGTTACCATCAGCAATTGAATGCAACGTTTACGACAGTCTGGTCGGACATTGGACAGGCCACGAAGAGGTCAACCACCCGTGACTACATGTATGACAATGACTAAGACCCCCACATCTAGGCAACTCATTTAGGAAACCACAGCGATGTCAATGGCAGCGACAGCACTTGGACATTGAGTCAGCCTACAGACTGTATACCAACGATTTAGGAAATATGGAATTCGAGCTTGTCGACCATACTGCACATTGCCAACGCATCAAAATCGACATTACCGGTTGATATGGACCCAGCAAGTTCGAGTTTGGCAAGTGTGTGACTGGAGTCGACTGATGTTTTCTGATGAAAGCCGATTTTGTCTGTACAAAAATGATGGTAGGGCTCGTATATGCAGACGACAGGGTGAACGTTTAGCGAAAATATGTGTCCAACATGTTCGAGCATATGGAGGCGGTAGCGTTGTGATCTGGGCTGGCATGTGCGGTGATCTGACAACGATGGTGGTTGTTACTCGGGGAAACCTGACTGCCAAGCAATAAAGGGACGAACCTGTACAACCACTTGTGCAGCCATTTATTCATCAACAGCCATGTGGTGTTCTTTTTCAGGATGTTAATTCTTCGCCACATACTGAAAGGATTACATCCAACTTTCTGAATATCGTCAACACTCATGTCTTACCCAGGCCTGCACATTCCCCAGACATGAACCCAATTGAACACATATGGGACCATCTCGACCGACAGTTGAGAAAACTAACCATTGCCTGAACCACCGTTCAGGAGTTGGAACAATGTCTCATTGACGCATAGCTGGAGTGCGGCGTAAAACTACAAACCAATCAACTAAACCAACTTTCCACTCATCATCTTCGGAAATTTGTGATATTCAAACTCGTAACATGCATCAAAATAGTTCAGTTTTTTCACTTGATTTTCTTTGGGTTCAAGCTGCAACAAATTACCTTCTGATGTTATGTTGAGTACTTGAGTATAGCGTTGTGTCGACATTCTGTCTTTCCTTTGTAATTTGCCTTGTAGGTCTGAAAAATATATATATATATGTACTGGTAAACGTAACACCGAAGAACAGAACAATATTCATCATTGTAACATTACATTTCAGTAGCATGTACGTTTCTTTCAGATTAAATGGTGTATTTTTATCATAGGCAAACTACATGCAAGGGAATGTACATTTGTTGTTTAACCCAGATATATGACAACAGCCTGTGACTGATTAAGACTGGATCAGACAACCAAGTGATTAATACTATAATTGATTGATTGATTGATTAACACCGCAGTTAGCAATATCCAAGCTATATGACGGCGCTCTGTAAATTATCGAGTCTGGACCAGACAATCCAGTAATTGACATCATGAACATCGATCCACTCATTTGGAATTGATGACACGATGTCAACCAAGTCACAGAGTTTGACCACTCGAAACGCGATGTTGTCTCCCAAAACTAGCATAGGTTACTGCTGACATTTAATTCAAATCGGAATCCTCACAAGGTGACGTGGAAGTATTTGTAAATAAATATAAAAAAATCTGTACTTTTTCCTATTACAATATATAGTGACGAACCCCATTCCATGAGCATTAAATGTCTAGTAAAATTGTTCACCTACCATAAAACACGGGAGGGTAGGGTACACGTAAAAAATTGTCACATTTGAAAATGTTCTCCTCATGTGCACAATAAAACATTTTGTAAGCTTTACTGAGGACTAAGGTAACTGTTGTAAACCCGATGGAACAACGTATGGAGTAAGAGTTGTAGTGTTGAATTGTTCAACTGAAAATCACGGGAACATATGGTACAAGTCTAAATAGGGAATTGCATCAGACATCATTCATGTCACTGATGCGTCAAATTTGGAAATGTCGTCGCCATTCTACGATACAACTTTGTGGACACTTTACTGAGGCCTTGATTGTTGTAACCTTAATAAAACAGCAAAGGCAAGAGGTGTGTGACGCTCTCGGTAATCTTGGTAGAACGAACTTGAACTGCTCAAATATTGACATGAAGGGAAAGCTATGCATGTTGTCTTGGTGAAAGACTTTTAGATTAAACAAATATGTAATATGTTTGCCAAAAAATCACGATTCATTTTTTTCCTAGCATATTTTCTTTACGATACGCAAAAATACAAGGTTAATACCCTCTAAATATCTGAAGTCATCGATTTATCTGTACCATATCAATTAGTGACATAACGTCTACTTAAATAACGAGCCAGAATATACCTTTTGTAAAACATTCACGCGAAGCATATATAAACAAACGTTTTGTGCCCAGAAATTCATATTTAGCACACACCATTCTGAACACACTTTGTTTCACCACCTCGAGACTGCAAACATCTGCAACGTTGCTGACGCTCGGTACAGGGAACCTGTGAAATGAGAGAACAGGTTAACGTCCACTTGGAGCAACATTTATATTATATGTGTATCAACTGTCAGATGCATATGGAAGGAATGCTCAAAGTGCTGCAGGTCGGAGACGTTACCTACATTTGTGTTTGTTTAGTTGTTTAACGCCGCACTCAGTAATCTTCCAGCCGTAAGACGGAGTTCTGAAATTAAATCTTAGCCAGACAATCCCGTGACTGACATCTATGCAATTGCTTTACGATACGATGCATTAACCAAGGCACCGAGCCCGACAACTCGATCCTGTTAGTCGCTTCACATATTATGATAAGCATAGGACCTATTCTAACCTGGATCTTCACGGGTAACCTACGAGCTCGGATCTGGTGCAGACAGACATAAGGATCAAGTTCGGTCAAACTTGTCCCTGACGCAAAACGCAATTATATAGTGAGTTGTGACACGTTAACCAGTGACCAGTGACCACTGACCCTATGTCCATGTCTGTGACACAACCACCAGAACCCTATGCATTAATGTAAAAATGTACTGTTGGGCAGCAGAAGTTATCACTCTTCTTTAGTCTTGTGAATATTTGTTTGTCACTGTGGATAAGTTCTTTACTTCGTGCACCAAATGCATACTTCTTTCAACAATTAAGATTATTTACTTGCATCACACTTAACTGAAGCTGCACTCTAAACATATTTGAAGGTATTTTCTTAATAATAACTCTTCGTTATCCCCAATGGGTACATTGTGTAAAGCCCTTTTCCAGAGTCTACCATCGTAACAGTGCTGGCATGTCACTAAAACCAACATAAAACTGAACATAAGACATTGAACAAACAAGCATGAGACTGATGCTCAAAAACGGTAGAAACACAATCAGGGGGATCCCAACTGGTGGTCAGTGGCTTCTGGCACGCCTAATGGGCGCATCTCAGCGTTTCAGATATCATCGCCTAGACTAGGCCTAATCTTCACAGGTAAAGTAGGGTACCATTGATCATCCCAATCAATTATATCTATCAATGAAAGCGTCTCTCTATGTTCAGATTACAATACCATACGTGTACTTACTGAACTTGTTTTCTTCCAACAAATCCAGTCTTCGTCACTCTGTGAATCCTTTGGTTTACCATCCGGCACATTCTTTGATATTCTGCCAAGCCTGCAAGTCAGCGTCTTGGAGTTAAATCTCACATGACTACAACTAGCAAGCTGTAAGCATTTAGTGAAACACTGCAAACTTCCGTACGGCTCGAATTCAGCAAGAGTGGTGTCGTGAGGACACTGCTTTTCTTGGGCATATTTTCTAAAAACAGTCATATCCTTGATCTCCTCTATCATGTACACTGAGATCCACAGCATGCTAAAACAGAACCAATACACTCGAGGTATCATTGTTGAACAAAATGGTGTAAGCGGCTTGGAATCTTTGATACCAGACTTGCAGGGAATGTAAAACGTTCTTACTGCGTAATCGTCTCAAAGCTACTGCTCCGTCTGTAGCATGTACATTGTCGTGGCATGGGGCTATCTTCTTTATCGTCCGCACAGGCGACTACAATAACAGGGGCGGCAAGTTTGCAGGTCGGACAGTTATGTGAACAAATACAGTCCATGTGTCGCTCTCAACAGTTAACGCACCATTATCGTTAACACATCATCATCATTATTGCTATTGACGAATGCACGATAGCGTGGACGTGTGCACTTCTATTGACGAATGCACGATAGCGTGGACATGTGCACTGCTCCACACTCCTCAACAGTTTCCTGTTCAGTTGAAATGGATTCTTCCACTGATCGCACCAGCGATGTTAAATGGTTATGGAGACATTTATGGAGAAGTAGGCATCAACATTTCCCACTGATTCCATTATTAATTTGAGAGTTATTCTGTTCCGGGCTTTCTATATATTGTTTTCTATCAAGAGATTAGATTGCTTTCTCCACTCACTGTGAAATTGATCGATGACTATGACGTTTGTAGCACATATCGTTCACCTTAATAGTCAATAAAATTGATTAATCAAAACAGCAAAACAAAACTTAACAGACTAGTAACACTTAATTAGCTATTTAAATGACGTGTGCATCTATTAAAAGGCATTAGATAGTTAAACCGACGTATTAATGTCATAAAGTATTCATGCACTTACAATATATATTGATATATCTTATATATTCATATTTATTAATCAAATTAGATCCCGATTACAATGCATAATTTGTATTATGTGAGTAACTTGGTGTTCCATCATGTGTGTCTTACTAATTAATAAGCCAACGATCTGGCAATAAACGATACTTTAGCAATAAGATTATCACGCAACGTTTGTTATCTAAACTTTTAACATGAATATATTGAATTGAGTTTCTTTCTTGTTTTCGACGTGCTTCCTCGAATAATAATTAATATATTGCACCTCAAACATTAAGACACAAGATTAACATTTGAGATATAGTGATATATCTGGGACAGATTGAGTGACCTCGTAACACCCATGATGTATTTGCCTGAGGGGAGAGTGAGTGAGTTAACATTTCACATCTTATCGGCAATATTTCAGCCATATCGTGACGAGAATATTTATGATACTTAAATCTAGACGAATGAAAACCTGTCATGGACGGACAGTATGATACCTAAACAATCACAGTTTAGAAGTAAAACAAGTGGAGAAGAATTAAAAGAATAACCTATGATTCAACAATACATTATAAAAAAACGGGCTGCAGATCGTCTGCAACCAAAGTTGGGCCACCGTACTAGGGACCATGGGGACTTACAGTAATTCTCCTACAGAGATAGATTGAACATGTAAAACGACACGTTAATAATAGAGACATGGTGACTTGTGTCAGTGAACATTTAAGTCTCAACAAAAAATACTCTTCCTCGGTGTACTAATACGCTCCAATCGATAGAAACAGTTCTAGTGGATGTGCAGCTTTGAGGTTTGGAACTGCAATGTTTTTCTAAAGAATGCATTCCAACATTTGTCGCAGTATATTTCATCATTGTATCGCGAAATAGTGTCACGATATACGAAGGTACAAGGAAAGTACTGGGAGAACGACACATAGAACATGGCACTAGAGTTTTTGGCACAAATAAATTGACAGGATAGTGGCGCAAACTTGGCACGATTCTGAAGCAGAACTGACGCGAATATGGTGCGCTCAGCTAATGTTGCGATTTGGGCACTCAACATTTTCAAAATAGTACTCATATCTTAAAGCAGATCTGTATCAAGATGTTGGGTACCATGGACCTGTTATATAACTACGGATATAGGGACTACGCTCACCTGTGTCCCCACGGAGTTAATCCTTAGATGTGTATCAAGTCGTAGGGTACAACGGACTGTGTAGGGTACTGTGTCCCAACGGAGTCGGTATGCAAGCAGATCTGTATCAGGCTATTGGGTACTGAGGGCCTACACTCACCCTTGTCCCCACTGAGTTAATCAGTATCAGATCTGTAACAAGCTATTGGGTACTAGGGACTACGTTTACCTGTTTCCCCACGGAGTTAATCTGTAGCAGATCTGTGTCAAGCTGTAGGGTACGATGGACTAGGCTCAACTGTTTCCCTCCGGAGTTGGTATGCAAGCAGATCTGTACCAAGCTGTAGGGTACGAGGGACTAGGCTCAACTGTGTTCCCACGGAGCTGATCAGTAGCAGATCTGTTTCTAGTTATTGGGTACTTTCACGAAAGTCCTTTTCCACCCCTTAAATATTTGTGCTATTTCACAAAGACACCCTAACTTTACACCCCATCGTAAACAACCTCCTAACCTTCGATAGGTTAGGGGCAATTGTAACTAGCTTACGACATCCTAAGTCAGCGTCTGATATGGCAACACTATTGAGAATAAAATAAATATTGTACAGGAGAAACATTTGGTGAGAACGTATATTCAGGGATAGGGCTCAAGTGTTGGATACTTTGACAGACACAGAACTGATTGCCAGGTATCGCGTTCAGCGGCAGCCCATCAATCAGATGGTTGATCTGGTCAGCTCGAAGATCTCTCGGCCGACCCAACGTTCGTGTGCCTTTTCTATCAATGTTCAAGTGTTAGTAATGCTTAGCTACTATTCAAAAGGTCTGTTCCTAAGCGAATTAGGAGATATACATGGTATTGCGAAATCAAGGCGATATACAAATGTGGGCCCATATGACCATATATGACGGGAACAATATATAAGTACAATTTCGCGATGAATAAATGTGGTCCCTTCTGTTGCAATCAATTTGACGGAAGAACGTCTGCACTCATTTAGGAACTGATTATCAGAACCAATGAAACAAACTAACGCAGCTAGGTGAATTACAAATGTGGGCCCACTTATTTCGATCACCATAGATGACGGGAAAAATGTGGGCCCACATTTTAGAAAATGGTTATCAGCACTAAACCAATCCTAGAAGATGTACGGATGCATTCAAACATTTAATTAAGAATACGTTTTACCTTAGAGATAAGCTGGGCATTTAATAGCTGGACAAACAACGTACGGCGTTGGTGACGCCATTTCTTGCAAATACGAAAACAACGGAGATAGCTCCCATTTGAAATTAGAGTGACCTCCCTTCCCCAATATGAACCACTGATAATGCGGTTTCGCCAAAGACATTGTGTCATAATTGATTTGTCAATCACTCATGTGTCCACAGCACCCAATTGCTTGTCGTAAAAGGCGATCAAGTTGGGCAACCTGTTTGCCGTGAGTTGTGCCCCTGTGTCGGTGGAGGATGGGATTCTGGTGGTTGAGGACATTGGAGCCAGGAACAGGTGTTCCTTTTGCTCACGACACCACTTCTACCCTTACTTTACCTGGACGGGTGCTAGAATTTGCCTGTTTCTATAAATCGGCTGGTCCAAACTTACCTTTTCACTTTTGCTCTCATAACGCTTCAGAAGTACATAAGAGCATGTTAGATCTATGTTTCAAATCCACTCCGATGTTACAAGTGTTAAAGATTTGGTGATGGTGCCAAAACTTGAACTAAGAAGGCAAGGTGCTTCCGTTGCAGTGAAACTCATGAGAATTCAGACTGTACAAGTGAGATCCGGTGTGCCAACTGCAACGGGAGGCACTTGTACTCATCAGAATACCGACCAACTCGACATCAGGCAGTATAATTCCTATAATTTCCTTTCACTCCCAGGGGTTAAGGCCACTGGAGGTTCTTCAGTTTAAGTGAGGCAAGGTATCATCTACATTTCTGTATCTCTCGCTACACCCCTCCAAGCTGTTGCTGTCCACATAACATTTCACATTGATTTTACTTTGTGTTTTCTTTATATTCCTCCATCTTCATCTATTCAGCAAAATGATCTAGAAGCACAATATGACGCGCTTTCTAAGCCATGTCTGATAATTGGTGATTTGAATGGACATAATCAACTATGGGGTTGTGATTATACCATCCCTAAGGGGAAGAGTCGCGATCGAGAAGATTTTATTTCCAACAATGCTTTATGCCTTTTTAATGATACCTCCAAAACATATTTACAGCCCGGTACATACTTTGTAAATTACAGGCTCTGATCTGTTCAATGAATTTAAGAAAATTAAAGGTAAGGGTTCCAAATCCAGCATCCAACATCTCCAAAATGGTATGTACTAATAACTGATAAAGCTGAAATTGCAAAAAGACTTTGTGAAACTTTGGCCAAACATTCTTCCTCTACTAACTCTGACCCTAAGATCCCCCCAAAATCAAATACAGCAAGAAAAGAAAGCTATTAATTTTTAATCAGACAACGGGGAAAATTACAATGAACTTTTCTCTATTCATGAACTCCATACAGCCCTTGAACAAGCTCACGATACTGCTACATTAGCTGATAACATTCATTATCAACTCCTGAAACACTTACCAGAAGCATCCTCAATAACATCATTGACCACTTTTTTTTCAAATTTTGACTTTCTGGGAAGTTTTCTCCTTCACGCCGTGATGCTGTAGTTATTCCATACCCAAACCTGGGCGAGATCATACAGACCCTCTAAATTATCGACCAATATCATTGACAAGCTGCGTTTGCAAAACAATGGAACGCATGATTAATAATCGACTAATTTGTTACTTAGAGAGCAGCAATCTCATTACTGACATACCATGCGGTTTCAGGAAAAACAGAAGTACCATCGATTATTTGGTTCGCTTAGAATCATTTGTTAAAAATGCAATAATAAATAAACAACAAACAGTGTCTATGTTTTTCAATCTCGAAAAAGCATATGGCACTGCATGGTGATATTTTAAAAGATTTACATGATTTTGGATTGCGAGGCCGTTTTCTTCAATTCATATCCGAGTTTTTAATCCTCATTAACATCAGGATCAGGGTGTCCGACAAGGCAGTTTTTGTCTGTCACTTTATTTAGTATAAAAATAAATAGTATATCAATGGTTTTAAGTGATTCGATTGATGGACCACTGTTTGTGGATGATTTTAGCATTTCTTGTTGGCCCTAGCCCCTGGAGGGAAAAAGTAATGATATGTTTGTTTGCTTGTTGTTTAACGACACACTCAGCAATATTCCAGCTATATGACGGCGGTCTAAATAATTGAGTCTGGACCAGACAATCCCGTGATTGACGTTGTGAGCATCGATCCACGTAATTGGGATAAAATGACATGCATCAACGAAGTCAGCGAGCCTGACCACACTGTTTTCCATCTCGAATAACAGATTTCCCTGCTGTTACCTTAAAAATTAAGTTAAGGTCACCAAAATCGACTGGTGTCTGCGGAATAGGAAGTACCAAATAGGAAGACAATCCAGAGATTAGTTCTTGAGATATCGCGGCAACACCGTTTTCCAACTCCAAAAGCAGATTTGCCTGCTGTGACCTTGAAAATGGGGTCAAGGTTACCAAAACCGACTGGTGTCTGCAGTGTTTGTATATACACCTTAGTTCCAAATATGAAGACAATCCAGAGATTAGTTCTTGAGATATCGCGGCAACACCGTTTTCCAACTCCAAAAGCAGATTTGCCTGCTGTAACCTAGGAAATGGTGTCAAGGTCACCAAAACCGACTGGTGTCTGCGGATTCTGTATATACACCATAGTTCCAAATATGGTGACAAACCAGTGTTTAGTTCTTGAGATATCGCGGCAACAAACAGGTGGGACGTACGGACGGATGTACGGACGTACGGACGGTCGTGAATACTATGTCCCCCGCTCCGCGCTTTCGCGCGGCGGGGGACAACGATCTGTATGCGAATTGTACGACATGACAGGGCCGTTAGCAGCAAGGGCTTTGACAATATTGACGGGACGTCAATCCACAACGGGTATTATGGTTATTTTCTGGAATGTGATATGAATGTGAGTGCTGAATTGTTGACCCGTGAAAATCCGGGGTAATATAGGTCTTCAGCACTCAGTCTGCTTTACGTTCAAACAATGACATTTCAGTGTGTTAAACTGCGTGATTCAAATTGACACTTCGAAAAACGAGGAAGGCATCAATGATTTCACGTCAGAAATGTTCTTAATTGCGAAAGCGATCCACTTTACTATAGAGTCGATAGCTTTAAATATATTTCTATCCAAGTCCATGCTGAAGAAGTACCGTGAAACAACGTACCCTTTCGATAATTTGGGAAGGATAATAATGGAAGGTGTCGGCAGGCTCTAGTTATGACCGTAACCTTATTGATAACTCAGGGCAGCTAATCTTAGATCATACTCCAGTTGAGAGTGTTTTCCGTTTGTATACCCCCGGTGAGAGTTTGTTCTATCTAACAGAATTTGATGAAGCGCAGAGTTCCCATGGTATATTTTCTAGATCGCATTTGTGTCAATGCTTTAGTCTTTATTTTCGCATTTTATAAAATTATATCAATCTTTATATGTAAAAAACCCATAAAGGTTTCGCACTAATTTTTACATCTAAAATCGTGTGGGACGAGCGGTTTTACCAGTTGGATTTTTACTATACAGTGTAGTATTTTTTTACTTATTTATTGACAATTGCATTCTTCATAAACAGGTGATTAACGACATATAGATGTATTCCATTAAATATAACAATTTATTTACAATTTTGACAGCAAAAGTTAAGCACAGATATTCGTATCGAAACATAAAATACAAAATGGGTTCCTATGCTTGTTGGGGTTTAAAGTGTCGTATAAAAATAGAATAGTTTGCACATCATCCAAAATTCACTTTCCAGTATATGTTCGCAGATAACGTTTTAATGAATGAAATTTAATTATCAATACAATATAGAATAGACGTTTACAACACAATAATCTTTGAATTTTGCATTCAATAAACCAATTTTAAAATGATAATTGATTTTGGTCTTTTTAATATTAAAGTGTACATCTACCCGTTTTATCACTGAAAAGGATAGGGTCACCGGACAAAAACTATGAGCCAAGCGTCATCGAACTACGGATACCTTCTGGAATGTAGACATTTCGCTCTTCACCCAGATTTACTTTGAAATGACCCTCACCAATACTGCCAAACGTCATCAAACTACGTTCGGGAATAGATTTCACACATTTACAGCGTAGATATTTGGCTTATCAGCCAGATTTAAATCAAATAAAAAAATCTGTTCATTAGCTCTACATAATTTAAAAGGATAGAAAAGGACTACATAATATGTATGTTAACGTTAACTTTTGGCATTGTTTATGCCATATACAAATGCCAACAATTTGGTCATTGTGCAAAGACATGTCTTTTTTATAGTTATTACAGTCTCAATGCAGTGCCAGACAGTTCTCTCTTGATCAAAACATGTCCATCCGAGCTTCTCATACTGAAAACTCTCTATCAACCGCTACTTCACAGACCACTTCTTTAACACCAAAACAAATTATTAGAACCAGCAGTTCAGGGCGATGCCCATCTAAAAAAGTTAAAAAAGGAAATGAAGAAAAGAGCCAAGGCACTCCAACACTTGGAGTTATCAACCATTGTAGAAGTGCATAATTCTTATGAACCTCTGGCGGTCGCTTCTACATGGCCAGTCCATGGGAGTGGAACGTCCTCTCGCTCAAGATCTCCAGTTGAGCCACCATGGGCGGCTCAATCTGACAGTGGAATTGCAGAGGACTGCGCAATAATTTTGATGACTTACAATTACTTATACAAGATTTTATACCATCAGCATTATGTATTCAGGAGACTTACGTCAAACAAACACATATGATTAACATAAGACAATATGAATCATATCGGATCGGGTGGTCAGGCTCGCTGACTTCGTTGATGCATGTCATTTTATCCCAATTACGTGGATCGATGCTCACAACGTCAATCACGGGATTGTCTGGTCCAGACTCAATTATTTAGACCGCCGTCATATAGCTGGAATATTGCTGAGTGTGTCGTTAAACAACAAGCAAACAAACATATCATTACTTTTTCCCTCCAGGGGCTAGGGCCACTGGGGGTTCTTTGATCTTAGTGAGGGAGGGCGTTATCCACAGCCCTGTTCCTCTAGAAGCCCTATTTCAAGCTGTTTGCTGTACGTGTGACGATGCAAATTGTTTTCACTTTGTGCTCTCTGTACCTTCCCCAATCATCGACTCTCAATCAAACTGAATTTTCAGGCACTTTATGACCAACTCCCGAAGCCCTGTATTATCATGAAAGATCTAAATGGACATAATCCTCTTTATGGGAGTGCTCACACAAACTCTAAGGGTAAGATCATTGAAGAGTTCATTTCCAACAACGATTTGTGTATCTACAATGATGGTTCTAACACTAATCTACATCCTGTAACAGGAACACACTCCTCTTCAGATCTATCACTGACAAACCCAGACTTACTTTATGAATTTAAAGGGTCGGTCCATGATGACCTTTGAGGAAGTGATCCTTTTCCGACTACATGAAAACCTATTACCCCCTGTGATATCCTCCTTCCACAAGATGGAACTTTACGAAGTCCAACTGGCACTTATTTGAAATACTTGCCTCTAAATATTTAAAACCTGAGCTGTTTATTGACATTCCTGATCCTATACCATCTTGTTCTGATGAACTTCACAAAATTGCTGATGAATGTATTCCAAAGTCCTCTGCATATTCACACATCAGAAAGCCTTGGTTTAGTGATAACTGCAAATAATGAGTGAGTATGGTTTTACGCCGCTTTTAGCAATATTCCAGCAATATCACGACGGGGGACACCAGAAATGGGCTTCACACATTGTACCCATGTCGGGAATCGAACCCGGGTCTTCGGCGTGACTAGCGAACGCTTAAATCACTAGGCTACCCGACCGCCCCGATAACTGCAAATAAGCTGGGAAGGAAAAAGGCAGAACGTTATTTCCGTTGCCATACCATGGTACATATTGCATATATATATATATATTTATACCGAATATCTCACATCACCAAAAAAACAAACCCCGCATCAGTCACCAGGGATGAGTGTGGTTACCTCAGTCTTAGTAAATTTAATATATACCCGGCATAATAATCAGATGTACAATAACTTTGACCAGGTGACCCATGATGATTCTGAAATTGCATGTGCAACCCGGTCAATGCACGCATAACATCCCATGAGAACAAAATCATCACCCATTCATGTGAGTGAGTGAGTGAGTTAATATTTACGTCACATCTGCAATATTTCAGCCATACCTTGACGAGAAGTTATACATTAAATATGCATATATTTATACTTAGATTTAAATATAGTTTAAATAACAAACCTCGCATGATAATCTTGAGGCTAAAGTATCGTTTAATGACAGATCTATGGCTAATTAATCAGTAAGACACTTATGTTCGAACACCAAGTTACTTATATAATACAAATTATGCATTTTAATCGTGATCTAATTTGTTTAATAACACGGGACGAACAAAAATGATATTTCACATATTCATATATTAATATATATTGTAAGTTCATGAAGACTTTATGGCATTAATACTTCGGTTTAACTATCTAATGTCTTTTAATACATGCACACGTCATTTAAATAGCTAATTTAGCGTTAATAGTCTGTCAAGTTAAGTTGTGCTGATGTGATTAATCATTATATTGACTATTAAGGTAGACGAAATGTGCTACAGATAGCAAAAATAGAAAATAAAACGGGTGCTACTTGACGTCATAGTCATCGATCAATTTCACAGTTAGTGGAGAACGCAATCTTATCTCTTAATAGAAAACAATATATAGAAATTCTGGAACACAATAACTCTCAATTTAATGTTGGAATCAGTGTGAAATATTAATGCCTACTTCTCAATTAATCTCTCCATAAGCGGCAAACATCGCTGGTGGGATCAGTGGAAGAATCCATTTCAACTGAACAGGAAACTGTGGAGGAGTGTGGAGCAGTACACATGAAGTCCACCCTATCGTGCATTCGTCAATAGCAATGACGATGATGATGTTTTAACAATAATGGTGAGTTAACTGTTTAGAGCGACACATGGACTGTATTTGTTCACATAACTGGCCGACCTGCAAACTTGTCGCCCCTGTTATTGTAATCGCCTGCGCGGACGATAAAGAAAATAACCCCGTGCCACGTCATTGTACATGCTACAGACAGAGCAGCAGCTTGGAGAAGATTACGCAGGAAGAACTATTTACATTCCTAGCAGTGTTGGTATCAAAGATTTCAAGCTGCTTACACCTGGTTGTTCAACAATGACACCTCGAGTGTATTGGTTTTGATTTAGCTTGCCGTTGGTCTCAGTGTACATGATAGGGGAGATCAAGGACATGACTGTTTTCAGAAAATATGCCCAAGAACAGCAATGTCATCACGACACCACTCTTGCTGAATTGGAGCCATACGGAAGTTTGCAGTGTTTCACTAAATGCTTACAGCTTGCAAGTTGTAGTCATGTGAGATTTAACTCCAAGGCGCTGAATTGCATGCTCGGCAGAATATCAAAGAATGGGAATTGGTTGGGTCAAGGATTCACTCATTCACACGTTATTTTATTTGTTTGAGCCCATTATGAAAGTCTTAATCTTGAGGAGATGAGCAATTTTGAAGAAGACATAATGTCTTTTATCCATAACAAGTTTCATGTAGCTACATATCCCCCAGGACATACATTAGAATAAGTGAACAATTACATTTTAGGGTTTAACTTGAGTCAGGATGTGTTATTTCCAGTAGTGCTATCAGTGTATCGACAAATGAAATAAGCAAGAATGCAGATATACATACTTTGTTTTTATCACACGCCTTTCCAACTCATGAAGATGTGAAATCTTGTCTTCCCGGTAAGAACGCAAATATACCATTAAAAAAAGAAGACTCTGTCGCTTTCCGAACACATGAATGCAGGACATATCATCATTTGTCCAACACATCCCTGTGTCAATAGTGACCCAAGTAATCTTTCTTCTATTAAGAAAGATGTTATCCCATTTAACCTGTTTCATCAGTATGTAAAGTTCAATGATGCTTTTCTTCCCAATTTTACTCAGACTGTAGACGTCATTAGCAAAAGAAGGGCTCCAAGTCAACGATACAATTATGGCAAGTCGTCGTTGAAATTCTTTTTGTGATCCAATTGTCTTTCAAATCTGTAATGTAATATATTTAACGTTATCAAAAGCTATAGGAACATGCAGTAACGCTGTCAAATTGTTTTTTTTAACAGGGGTAAGATCAGAGTCAGGTTTAGGTTGGATTTGGGTGGGCGGTGAGTGGTGTTAGAAGTAGAGATACACATGTGGGTGTGGGTGTGGGTGTGGGTGTCGGTGGTCGCGTTTGGGGATGGGATTGTCATCTTGGGTGCGCAGTTAGCTCTCCAGCGTATCAACACCTGAGATTTGCCAGGTACGAACGTGACATTCACCCGGATTAGTTTTCTAGGTCTGCTGTCTTTGTCTGTACCGAACCAGTGCTCGTTGGTAAACGCTTAAGACCTGCACCACGCCGTGATAAAAATGGAAATTCGAAATGCAATATCTTTCCAAATTTAAAGAGACATTTATAGAAATAATAATTCGAATTCCTGTAACAAACAGTATTTCAGAAGCACATACATATGCTATGTATCTTCACATTGTAGCTCTGATTATTGGTTGATAATTCAAAAAGCAAACCAACTGTTACCCTTTCTACCATGACGAAATAATAGAGAATATACAATTAGGATATAAAGCTAGTGTGTTTCAATGAAACATAGACACCCCTGCCACCGGTTTCTTGCATGAAGTACATTAACTTGTTTATAAAAATAATAAAAAACTGCAGGCTAAAGGTACATCCCTGCCTCGTACCAATTTTACACCTAAAATAATTTGATAAACCACCAGAGAGTCTTACACAAGCACTTAAATGTGAATACATTGAAACTATTATCTTAAAGAAATTGCCTCTAACTCCTACTTCATTTAAGCTTTTTAACAAAACGTCATGTTTAGTTGAATCAAAAGCCTTTGAAAAGTCTATAAATAAACAATAAATCTTCCATTTTTCTATGGGCATATTTTTGGGCAATATATTGCCAACAGAAAATACTATCAATAGTGGAGCGATTAGCTCTGAAGCCAAACCGTGCTTCATTAATGACATAATGTTTTAATGCTGCAGGCTGGAGTTAAAGAGTAGAGCAAAAAACTTTACAAATAATATCTATCAAGGAGATTCCACGATAATTGTCAATACAGTGTTTATCTCCTGCCTAAAATAATATTATACTTTTCCCCCATTCTTTAGGGAATTCACTATTATCAAATATGTTGTTAAACAATAAGACCAACACATGAAGAATGTAATCTGATGATGCTTTCAAAAATTCAGCAGCAAGGCCATCAGTACCAGGGGATTTATTTAATCCCAACTTATCAATATGAAACAAAACTTCTATCATGGTAATAGGGCCATTTAAGTTAAATATAGATGCCTCTTCTACCTCCATATTACACATGTTATCATCAAAACTCTCAGTGGATATGTTATCTACACACAGAAGGTTACTAAAATGCTGTATCCTATCATAGCTACTTATTTGTTGTGACATGCTTTCACCATAAGCACCCTGTTTTAGCCTTCTCCAAAATAATTTAGCATTGTTTCTACAGTCAATTAAATTTTGTCTCATATCAACCTGGTAAACATATCTCTTCAATCTAAATTTAGATTTAAACAAGTTTTGCAACTTTCTAAATTCACTAAAGCCATAACCCTGGTCTCTATGGGCCCGTAGAGCATGATACTTTCTATTGTTTTTAAATCTTCTAAATCACTTTCCCACCTTTGAGTATGCACAGGTCAAATTCTGGGTTGCAGAATTTAAGAGGGGTCGGGTGAACCTGGAAGATGAGCCACGCCCTGGCAGGCCTGTAGAGGTGACCAATGACCAATCCAGTGAAGCTGTGAGACAACTGGTTGTGAAAGACAGGCGAATGAAGGTGTCAGAAATGGCCAAGGCCTTGGACATTTCATAGGGAAGTGTCCATACCATTTTGCATGATCGTCTGGGTATTAGGAAGCTGTCTGCCCGATGGGTCCCGAAATGTCTGAGTGATGATCAGAAGGCTGTATGTGCGTCAATGTGTCAGGCACTTTTGACACAATGCAGTCGGGATGCAGACAACTTTATGGAGAGAATTGTTACTGGTGAAGAAACCTGGGTACACCACTATGACCCAGAAACCAAAGAATAGAGTGAGCAGTGGACTGGCTTTGCTTCACCCCTTCCCAAAAAGTTTAAGACTCAACTATCGGCTGGCAAAATCATGGCAACCATCTTTTGGGATACCAAAGGGGTCTTGCTCATTGACTACTTGCCACGTGGCCAGACTATTACTGGAGAGTACTACTCCGATCTCCTGGACCGTTTGTGGACTGCTATTCTTGCCAAACGTCATGGAAAGATCACAAAAGGTGTGTTTCTCCAAAATGATAATGCCAGAGTGCACACCTGTTGACTTGCGGTTGCCGCAGTGAAGCGGAACAGGTTCAAAGTATTGCCTCATCCACCTTACTCACCAGACCTGGCACCAAGCGACTACTTTCTCGTCCCAAACTTGCAGAAAGACGTCATTTCCGGTCCGATAATGAACTCACGACAGCAGTGGAGGGTTGGTTACAGGAACAACCCCATGGTTTCTATCACAACGGGCTTTTAGCACATCACTGGACAAAGTGCATAGACCTCAATGGTGATTATGTGGAAAAAGAAGTGAGGAGCAGTAGCAAATAGGTTAGGCTGGTTATATATTGAATGGCCCTCGTATATCTTAACCACTCTCTGCCAACATTAGGACCCTTATCAGTATCAGAAAAAATCCTTACTTACACAACCTTCATGTTCATTATTAATATCATCCAAGGAAATTCTTAACGAGCAGTACCAAATAGCTATACCAAAATCGGATATAGAAAAGATAGTTGTTGATGACATCATGTAGTCAACAACACTATGGCCATTATGTGTAAAACATGTGAAATTACCACATTTGTCATTAAACAATCTGCCATTAAATAGATGTATACCAAATGTACAACATGTTGCGACCAATGTTTTTACCATAGTTATTATGAGAAGTATCTTTATTAGATCTAGGCATACAAAAATCGTCAGCTGGGTATCCATCAATGCTATCACCATTACTAGATAAATTAATATTATCATCTGGAATGTAGTCCTGAAAATCCTTTGTTCTGGCATTAAAATCGCCAGCGATATATATTTCTTTATCACTATGGTCACTTACAATAGTTTCCAAATACCGTTCAAACACAACCATGCCATTATCTTTGTTGTGATATATAGGGGAATTTTCCGGAGAAATGTATAGGAATATCATAACCGTATCAGAGTTCCACGAAAGTTAAGTGTTTTTCAAAAAGGAAAACAACCATGTCATGAAAACCATCATAAATTCTAGATATATAGTTATGTAAAATCCAGTATTCCTTTATAAGAACAGTCACTCCACCACTAGGTCGGCCACGACGTTTAGTTTTCTGGCGTACACTGTTAAAAGATCAAAACGGGACATGAAGGTTGTGAAATCGTCAGGACTTGTAGCAAAAGATTCACAGAATGCTATTATGTCTTAGTCGTGACAGAAGAGTTTGACCTGTGAATATTCATTATCGTGTCTCCTTATTCCTTCAATGTTCCATGACAGAATACGAAAGTCAAAAGGGCCATGGCCAATTCTTCATTTTCTTTGAGTATTGTCCCGTGGAGTTACCTCCCTTGAGCGACGGATTGATAACCGGACCAATCCTCACATGCAGCAGCCTCATTATCAGTGATATCACTTGCAATGTCATTAAACTTGAGAACGTTTTTCTTCTCTCTATCAAACATGAACACATCATTGTCCACAGTTAGCTTGTTCACAAGCATTTTCGGCTTTTCCCCATCACTTAAAGCATGACCAAATAATGCAAATAAAGCTCTCCTGTTCTCCCTGATTTTCTGAGGAAAGTCCTCGGATACTCTTTTGTCTGAATCCTTGGGAGGTGTTCCACGGCTACGTTTATAAATGTCACTTTTCTTTTTCGGAAACAAAAACTTTGCAACAATAGGGGACGATTCTCTTCTAAGGTTTAAACACTGGTGTCATCCCATGATGTGTATTACTGTTTATGTCGACAAGTAAGGACAAACTTCACTATATCAATATCTCCTCCACGAAAGGCTAAATGAAGGATGTTGCTACCAGCTTTATCTACGACAGATAGATCAGCTTCTTTTTCCAAAATACACTCAAATACTGCTCTATTGCCCCAAACCACTGCATTCAACACTGGCGTCATCCCTTCAAACTGTTTACTGTTTACGTCCACAATGTTTTGTGTGAGAACATATTTTACAATCTCCACGTTTCCTCCTGAACTTGAAAGATGAAGGATAGTTTCATTATCATCATCTACCTTTGTCATATCAGGTCCTTTAGTCACAAGTAATTTAAATACTTTGCTATACCCCACTGATGCAACCAGCATCAATGGTATGGTCTGATCCCAAAACTAAGTGTTGATGTCCGCAATGGTTAGATTGTCCCCTAACAACGCTGCTAGCAAGACTGGTGTTTTACCATCATTCGCTTTACTGTTTATGTCCACAATGTTTTGTGTTTGGACATAATTCACTGTATCTACATTTCCTCCTCTGTAGTCCCAATCAAGGATAGTTTCTGCTTTTGATCAACTGCTGATGGATCAGCTCCTCTCTTTATTAGTAAGTCAATCATGTCTGTTTCCTCAACATGCTGCCAGCTACACTGGCGTAATCTCTTTGTGCTCCTTTCTATTTATGTCCAAAATGTTTTGTTTGAGGACATACTTCACTATATGTACGTTTCCTCCTCGACAGGAAAGTTGAAGGATATTATCACCGTCCATATCTACTTTTGATATACTGGCTCCTACTTCTATAAGAAAAGAAAAGACTTCCATCTTTCCAGACTCTACTGCAAACATCACTGGCGTTTCCTCGAAATATCCGCTTCTTTCAATGTCATTGATGTTCTGTGAGTGGATATATTTCACTATCTCCACGTTTCCCTCTTTACAGGCCACATGTAAGATATTGTTTTCATCATCATCCAATAGACCATGTAGGTAGCAGAAGTACCGTAAGTCCCCATGGTCCCTAGTATGGTGGCCGAACTTTGGTTGCTGGCGATCTACAGCCCGTTTTTATAATGTGTCGTCTGATATAATTTGATCTTTTTATTGCTCTAAAAATAGTTTTTAAATTATAATCTGTGATATATTGCTAATTGTTTTACTGTTTTACAGGTTTTTATATATAATATAAATGTTTAACTTGTTCAAGTCACGATATGGCTGAAATAGTGCCGATGTGACTTTAAATATTAACTAACTCACTCACTCACTCATCATCCAATAGACACAGATCAGCACCTTTCTTCACAAGTAATTCAAGTATTACCCTGTGTCCTTTCTCTGCAGCTATCATCGCCGGTGTACCATTCTTCCCTCTTGTATTGATGCCCACAGTATCTTGAGACAAAATCACCTTGACTTGAGGCAGGTCTCCAATTGTGCAGGCATCAATGAGATTGGTGTTGTCAATGGTCTGGTTTTGGTCTTGGTTATCTCCACCTGAAGGCCAACATGCAGACATGACACAATGTTCAGTTTTAGACGTTTACATGTTTCTAATGAACTTTTAACAATATATGTCAGTAAGTACCTTTGACACAGGCAGCCTTTCCAACACGAGTCTCCAGGCACCTGCTCCCTTGGCAAGTGTTAATTGCACAGACGGCAGCTCGGACCTAAAGACAGACACTAAGGGCTCATTAGCTCACTTTCACTTAATTTCGTAATTTTTTTCATCATCATTTGACATAGAGTCAGCAAATGAACTGGGCTTAACACTGCTTAGAACAGTATTTCAGTCATATGACGTCGTATCGAACAAGGAAAGATGCAGTCTTTTTAGGTTTAGGACTCGTGAAACCCATTAGTAGTGAAGAACTTGTTGGTGTTGGTCAAGTACTTGTATATTTTGGAAGTCAAGTATTTCCTTGTTTCGTCCAAGTGACATTAGTCTATAAGGCTAACTAGGCGTAACTTTAGTGTCCCAGAGACCTATTTTGGGGAAAGGCCTTCAGTGCCCATTTCTCCTCATCTAGCTAAGTCGGTTGTCTGTGCACCTTGTCGATTGTCTTGTCAGAGTGTGGTTTTAGTCATCTTTGTAATAGCTGGTATAAAATTGTTTAGTTGACGAGCTTGTACATTCGTTGTCTGTATATTCATTCATCTGTGATCAATGTATGTGACAAATAGGACCGACTCTTTAGATAATGATAATAATAATAATAATAATAATAATAATAATAATAATAATAATAAAAGAAGAAGAAGAAAAAGAAAAAGAAGAAATGAGTGTCAACCAAGCAAAGTGCCATATCACGACGATCCGTATTTACGGAGAGGCTATCTGAACGACCACAGCATCGAGTTTATGTGCAGTGTGTTGAGAAGATCAACAATCCTGCAGAGTCTTTCGCTGTGAAAGAACTTGTTTTACTGGCCTGAAAAGTGACACAGATGGTTTTCTGTTTGTTGCTCAGGACCAGTCACTTCCCACTCGAAACCGTCAATGTTTGATTTTGCAGCAACACATTGTCACTGGATGCCCAGCTTTGACACAAACACAGTATCTTAAACGACATGATGGTATAACTCAATCTTTTTATTACTGTCTTCGCCATGCTTGTAGTTTTGACACCTAGGTCCATCCTCCATGGACTTCATGGAAAATGATAAATACGATTTTTTTTGGAATAGGCCCATTTACAGCCTCAGACGTATCTAGGCCAACCAAGCTACTTTTGTCCTTTCTGATAAATCCGATGAAATCATTTATATCATTGATTTTTTTTCCCACTATTGTGATTGAAAAGATTGAGGGAAAACATGGCGGACATCACTTTCAAAATGTCACGCTTGAAACCCAAGTTTTCCGACTCCCCATGGTTCTTGGTGCCTTAGGTTTGGTACCTACTACTACTACTAATAATAATAATAAAAACTGTAAACTTTATCACTTTGTCTATTATTCGTACATTTTGCTTCATTGTGTTTATTTTGCACTCATCAGACACATAATGTTCATTCCTTATCTGAACTTTTAAACACAGTTTCTAATCACATGATTTTAGCATATTAAAAAGAAATCAGTCTGCATGAGAGAATATAGATTTTTATCTAAAAAATCCCTTTTTACCCTTGAATGTAATATTGATATGTAAGGTTTTAGTGATTTTCAGCATCACTTTTATTTGTTTGATTTGATATGGTTAGATTAGACATTTTCTCGCCACGAATAGCTGCAAGATTTCTTTTGCGGCGTTAAGCAAAAAATACTCACTCAGTCACTCTTTATTTAAAACCTTAGTAGTATGACAAAGCGAGATACACAACTGAAAACTGAATGTAAGTCGACCATGGGTCGACACGGCTAAGAAGGACGATGCTGCCTCTCACACCTGACCTTTATGCAGTGCATTGGATCCAGAACAGTATCTTAACGATTACCCGATAATAGTTCCATATTCACAGCAGAAGCACACGCAATTTTAACAGCACTAACATATATCAAGAACAAATCCAAATAGAAAGAATTCATTATTGTGTTTGATTCACTTTCGTGCCTTGTAAACATCCATTTTTAATTGATATTTTCGAGTTTTTTAATGATCTTGCGACATGAAATCATCTTTTGTTGGTTACCAAGCCATTTTGATATCGCTGGTAACACAATGGCTGATGCTGCTGCACTCAACAAATCTATGTTTTTTAAAAGAAATATAACTTCTTCATAACTTTTGATGTAGTAACTGTATTGTTTTACAAATTGGTAAAGCTAATTATTAACTTAGATTGTTAATTGCAGTACCCTCGAGGGGATTTGGAGTAGCGTAAAACTATTGTCCCCCTTGAGAGGGTATGTAAGTCCCATATCATTCGAAGTATTTTTCTGCATGCAAGGCTTTTAAACGTAGAATATTCGTCATTTTAATCTTTGGCTTAATTGGTACACTGTCGCCAGTGACTGAAGGGATGATATAAATCCTGCCGGGGTCCATGCAGGAAGCAAAGGCACTGTAAGTCCCCATGGTTCCTAGTCTGGTGATCTCCCTTTAGTTACTGACGATCACTAATATTGTGTTGTTCACTAATTCTTCTGACTATTATATATTCTCAACTAATTTTAATAGACTCTGTGATATTCTTGTTATTGTACTGTCCATCGTTGACAGCTTTTTATTTTGTATAAATATATGTATTATTAATGTACTTCTCGTCACGATATGGCTGAAATACTGCCGATGTGACGTTAAATCTTAACTCATTCACTTACTTAATGTGGTTTCTTTAGTTCTTTGGTTGGAACCCAGATGAACAATGATTACCACCCCAGGTTTGATAGCTCTCTCACCTCACAAATTCAGCTCCTATGTCATAAATGGTACTCAAATGAATTACTGATGTCAAAATGTGGTGACGATAATTCTAAGTAGGTAAGGTGACGTACATTCCAGCCAAGACGAAGTTATGGTACTGTGAATATACTGGAATATACTGAAAGATGTAACTGTGTCTGAGTCTTATGTCTGAGACATTCAAACAGGTTTTAGAAAGTGAGTTAAATACGCTTGATCTGGAGGAGTGTGATAACGTCTCATCAAATAAGTACATCGCTTGTGGCCCATACTCTTATTGACAGTATAAAACTGTGGTATGATACCGAGTGTAAATAACAATACATTCTCAAAGAATATTGCACAGTTTAATAAAGACTGCAGTAAGTTGAAAAGTGACAAATATAAATCAGTAAAATCACATGTGACTTTGGACATTTGAGACAGTTTAATAAGTTCCGAAATAAATTCAGAGGGATGTGTGGTCATCGTAAAGATATCACAAATTATATTTTATTACCCTGTAATAGTTCGAATACAAAGGCATTTTGGACTTGTGATCCTAAACTTAGAAAAGGTTCTGGACACGAAATGTTCGACTATAACAGTGATGCTCTGTTTGTGGGAAGATATTCACAGCCGTGACTTTGTTAAATGGTTTTGTTGAGCTTATGAAAACGTATCCTGAGTGCCCAAGTGATTTCCGTAAAGGGTATTCTACCATAGACTATATGTTTACTTCACAAAGCATCGTACACAAGTGCTTATCTAAATGCAAGTGTTGTTCTGTAAGGCTTTTAAAAGATTAGGTTAACAGGGACCTTGTATATTTTGTTTTGTGATCTGGTAACATTCATAAGGAAGAAAATTTATGGATTTTAGCTTCTTTATTATGAGGAACATCTGTCAACAAACTAGACCTGAAATTCGCTATTTCGGAACACATCCTCAAGTGATGGTTTTTACATTTCCAAATGCTAATCACCTATCGGCGCCAATTATGTGGTGGCTTCCCTTGTTACGCTTCAACCTTTTGTTACCTTATTACCTTTGTTGTACATAGATATGCTATCTGCCTCATTGTATTCATTCACCTCATGAAGCAGTAAGCATGTACTACGAAACGTTGTTCTCCTCATAATAAAGAAGTTGACATTCATAAATTCCCTTCTGGCTCGTCTGCAGCCTAAAAAGCGGCTGCTCAGTCATGCTCAGTCACATCCGTGTTGATGCGTTTGTAAATACAATATAGCAACAAAATATAGATGGAAACGGTGCGACGCTTATGATACAACTCAGAAGCATGGTCTGTAAATAATTCACTCTGGAAGTCACAATCCAGTGATTATTATCATGAGCATCGATCCTCGCAACTTGGATCGATGACATGCATCGACCAAGTCAGAGAGCCTGACCACCCGATACTGCTGGTCACCTCTTACGAAAAGCGTGGATCGATGTTCATGATGTCAATCACTGTATTGTCTGGTACAGATTATTAACAGACCGCCGTCATATAGTTGGAATATTGCTGAGCGCGGCGTTAAACAACAAACAAAAAGCAAAAGTAAATATATAAAACTAAGAACTCACATATAACGTTATAATCATATTTTAAGCCAGCAAATGGTTGTAGGCATTGTGAACATAACTTTTGAACATGACAGCTACAGAGAAGTATTTGGTCTTCTCGATAATCATTCCTAAAAAATATGCTTGACGACGATTCATAGCACTGTGTAACACGAGTTCATTGTATATGGTCAAGTAATCTAATTGATGTATTGTAAAAAATGTATTTGCTATTGTAAAATCTTGGCATCAACTCTGGAGGAAATAAAGAAATTCATTCAGTCATTTATTCGTTGGCATATGGACACTCAGAATACCAAGCAACCATTTAAGAGGTTAGGGTCTTGACTACACAATTTCCATCAGCTTGCTAACCTATATATGAGAGATATCCAGGTCCAGTTCAATAAGGTACAGTTGGGGACCACGATGACCAGCACCAGCGCCGTCCCAGATGAGAATGATAATGATATCTCTCACACCTGACCTTTATGTAGAATCTTTAGTGACAGCATTTTAGGCTGGAACCCATCTTAACCATGATTACCACCCCAGGTGATATAGCTCTCCTTTCACATTTAGCTGGTGTGTTATCACACTATGTAAATGAATTAATGATGTAATAATTTTAAGTATACAAGCGTGTGTGGCCACATTCAGATGATGTACACAATATGTAGCCAGTAACAACCCATGTCTCTCCTCAAGCCACAATATATCTACGGAAAGGTTTTTGTCGCCTTTATTATTTTTGCCAGTGTTTGTGATAAACTAAAGGATTGATAAAAAATGTTATTGATTTAATCTGTATGAAAATATGATTTATAGCTGTACCATTGCCATTGTCTTCAGCAACCCATGCTTGCCGTAAGAGGTGACGATGCTTGTCATAAGAGGCGACTAACGGGATCGGGTTGTCAGGCTCGTTGATTTGGTTGATGCATGTCATTGTATGCCGATTGCGTCGATCGAAGGTCATGGTGTCAATCACTGGACTGTCTGGTCCAGACTCGATTATTTACGATTATGTCACAACAGACATATGTGAACATATCTCCTTGTCAAATTTATAGGAATAATCCTCTTTGGGGTAGTGTTCACACAAGCTCTAAGGGTAAGATTATTGAAGAGTTCATTTCCAACAACGATTTGTGTATCTCCAATGATAGTTCTAACACTAAAATACATCCTGGAAAAGGAACATGCTCCTCTTTAGATGTAACACTGACAGACACAGACTTACTTAATGAATGTGAATGGTCGGTCCATGAAGATCTTTGTGGAAGTGGTCATTTTCCAACTACATTAAAACATATTACCCCCTGTGATATCCCTCCTTCCACAAGATGGAACTTTACTCAGGCCAACTGGCACTTATTTGAAATACTTGCGTTTGAAAATATTCCTGATCCTATACAATCTTTTTCTGATGAAGTTCACAAAAATTGCGGATGAATGTATTCCAAAGTCCTCTGCAAATTCACACATCCAAAAGCCGTAGTAACGAAAACTGCAAACAAGCTAGGAAGTCAAGGAAAAATGCAGAACAATATATCCGTCGCAATCCTATGGTACATAATTTAAATAAATTAAGATTTTAAATGCTAAAGAAGGCGCACGTTTAAACAAAATATACGCCAATCGTGGCAAAACTATGTCTGAAAAATAAATGCACGAACTCCAATATCCAAGGTTTGGAACATGATTCAGAAAATAAAATAAAAATTCTCCAAATCCAGCATTCACCATCTTAAAAATGGGGATGAACTATTAACACATACTAAAGATATTGTAAATAAACATGGTAAAACACTCGCTGCACATTTTACCCATCGAACTATGTCCATAAATTTCAAAAACAGCAAGAAAAGAAAACTCTTAATTTTCAGTCAGATAATGGAGAAGATTACAATGAATTGTTTTCCATACATAAACTCCATACTGCCCTTGGGCCAGCTTATGATACTGCTTCAGGTGGTGATTACATCCACCATCACCTCCTGAAACACCTGCCAGGACCATGTTTGGAAACCCTACTTCTGATTTTTGTTGAGATAAGGACATCCAGCAAAATCTTCGTGGCGTGATGCCATAGTTGTTCCAATCCCGAAACCTGGATGGGATCATACTGATCCCTCAAATTATCGACCTTGACCAGTTGCGTTTGCAAAACCGTGGAATGCATGATCAATAATTGATTTATATGGTGCGTGGGAATCTAATGATTTAATAACAAATATAAGACGTGTTTTCCGTGAAAACAGGAGTACCACTGATCATCTAGTTCGTTGAGAATAATTTGTAAAAACATTCATTAACAAACAATATGATGTGTCTATCTTTTTCGATCTCGAAAAAGTATAGGACATAACGTGGAAATATCCTGTCTAAGATTTTAAACGATTCCATTGATTGATCTCTGTTCATGGATGATTTTAACATTTCCTGTCGTGGTATCAGGAAGAATATAATCAATTAAGAAGATCATACAATACTTACAAGTCTTTCTTAACCCATGGCTCCAAGGATGGTGACGCAAGTTGCTTGCCCTACAGTCATTGGATCCAGAACCATATCATCCAGATTACCGAATAAAAGTTCAACTTTTACAGCAGACTCACAGGCAATACTAATAACTCTCAAATATATCAAGACTATTTCATATGAACATCTACTTTTACACGAAATTATCGAATTACATAACGATCTTGCTTCTGGCCAATATGAGATCGTCTTTTGTTGGTTACCAAGCCTTATTGGTATCATTGGTAACACAATTGCCGATGATGCTGGAAAAGTAGCACTCAACAAATCTGTGACAGCACTTCTTATCCCATACAAGACCTCGTAGACCTCGTAACACCCATGATGTATTTGCCTGAGGGGAGAGTGAGTGAGTTAAGATTTAACGTCACATCGGCAATATTTCAGCCATATCGAAGTTATTATATATTATCAATTGATTAAAACCTGTCATCAATGGACAGTAAAATAACTACAATATCAGAGATAAATCGTTCCCCAGCAGGATTTAAACCATCCCCCTGAGGGGAGAGAGAGATGGTACATGTGAGCCACTTCTTTACGTTGAGATCGACAGGCGCACAGCCCAAATGACATATTGTATAACGCACCTGATATAATGTACCATGTACGCGATATACTGTATAGTGAATGTAATACTATGTTTAGAAATGACAATGTGCAGTAGCATATTATGCAGTAATTCACTGAGTGGTAGTCTCTATAAGCAAAATATGTCACTTGATGGGTCCTAAAATATTTGAAAAGTGAGACACTGAATCCCTTGCTTTGATGTGTTATTGGGGCGGTCGGGTAACCTAGTGGTTAAAGCTTTCGCTCGTCACGCCGAAGACCCGGGCTCGATTGCCGACATGGGTACAATGTGTGAAGCCCATTTCTGGTGTCCTCCAACGTGATAATACTGGAATGTTGTTGAAAGCGGCGTAAAACCATACCCACTCACTCGATGTGTTATTTTATTAATTTGTTGATATCATGTTTTTTTTGTTTTGTTTTTAATTTTTTCAATCATTTTACATTTATTTGATAAAATGTGACATTCCAGTACGTAGTTGATGAATCATCTAAATAGATGATGGCAAGTTGACCAAAATTTATAGAATAGGCCAATGTCACATTCAATAATCACTGAACATTTAGTAAGGTTGTAGTAGTTTCTTATTTGGTTCTGAAAGATTTGAAATGACGGAAGACTCTGATTTAACTTACTTTTAAATATAAGGTCTTTTGATATCAAAAAGGTGATATTTAGAGGGTCGTTGTGCTTTTCTGGAAAACCAATCATCATTTTTCTTTGGAATTTCGATTTGGATATTAGCCTTTTGAAGTAGCCAAACTTCAGGACCAAAAAAGGTGGATTGGTGTCTCGATATCAACTGAACAACAACTGCAATTTCGACTTTCAACGTAATCTAAATTACACAAGAAAACGTTAGTCGGAAGTATATGATGAAGTATTTTGTATTGGAGCCATTGCAGTTTAGTGTCTCTCGTACATCGAAAAGGCATTCTATTGTATTGGGACCAGTTATCAATTGAGTCATCCTTTAGAGTATTCTTTTCCCATTTCGTACAGTGTAATTTTTTGTAGTGATATCTGAAATTGGTAAGTTGTAGAAGCATTTCGATCCATTTGCAAATTTAAGAACATTTTCGATACTTGGGGGTATAATTGGATTTTGCAACTTGTTCAGTTCTTCTAGTTCAACATTACTTATCTCGAAAGATTTTGAAAAGTTGTTAAATGACAGAAATTTTCCATCTTTGTCAAGGAGGTCATTTATGAAACGTACCCCCTTTTGATTCAAGGTGCTATAAAAGACGGGCTTACGCCCAATACATATATTTCTGTTAAACCTATTATTATCGGCCAGTAAATGATTTGCGTTATGTTCCAGTTGAGCGTTTAAATTCCACCAGGCAGTCAAAATATATTTGTAGTAATTGTTAGGGGTAAGTGGTAGTAGTTTATTTCTTAAGTAGTTACAGTTATGTTCTAGTATATTGCCTGCACCTACCGGTAACTTGGGAAGATTAAGGTTAAATAGATAACTCCACTTGGATTTCCAAATAAGAAAGCGTCTTATCAATGATATTATTTTTAGCCTGGATTGTTGCTTTAATGTTAGGGACATTGAACCCTCCATCCTTTTTTTTCACAAATGATTTGGTTTCTCATTATTTTGTTAGGCTTATTCTTCCAGATAAACTTAAAACAATTTGTTTGAAACGCATTTACAACATCAAGGTTTGGATTTGGTAGTGAACTGAATAAGTGATGTAGCTTAGGAATAATTAACGATCTTAAAATCGTGTTTCTGCCAAGGGGTGTTGATATTTGTTGATATCATAATATGTATCGTGAAAATGAGCCCGCTACAGTCATTCCACCATATCAATTAGAATCTAAGCAAACATGTGCGCGCCGTTGTCATCAGGAAATTATTGTCATAGACCAGAATGCATGTGTTCCCCCACACAGGGGCAAACCATCCCCTCCATTTGTGCTGTACTTCCGTGATAACTTGTTCCTCATCATTGTAATACCTTACGAAATACAACTTTCGAAGGGACATGGCAAAGAGAAATGTACCATCACTATTCCATTTCATGTACTCAGGTTTCTCCAGTCCTTGTACAGCCTTCTTCTCACCGATTGTAACTTTACCTTCAACATCTTGAAGGAGGAACTTATATGTTACTGAGCTGTCGGTAAAACGGACAAATATAGCCATTCCGACGTCCCCCATGCAGGCAAAAAAACATGTAGAAGTCGAGCACAGATGTCTGTAAAAAAACGAAACATATTTATATGTATATACACAGTAAAGTTCCAACTCTCAGGTACAATATAGTAATAATTAAATAAGTGGAGTAAGATTGAACACAGTTTTAATAGGCTAGCCCTTTCAACTTACCACATAAGAGTCTCATCAGGCCATAACTGAATAACAGACATGAAATTTGGGAAACATATTTATATGTATATACACAGAAAAGTTCCAACTCTCAGGCACAGTATAGTAATAATTAAATAAGTGGAGTAAGATTGAACACAGTTTTAATAGGCTAGCCCTTTCAACTTACCACGTACGAGTCTCATCAGGCCATAACTGAATAACGGACATGAAGTTTGGGAAGCATGTGCCATTTGATCCTAAGGGACCAATCATTATTTTAGAAATGAAAGTTAAGTGATTTGTCACTAATGCTATGGTTCACTACTGTAACAGTGTCATGTGTGTTATGATGTAACATTTGGGACAGAAATTTTACAGTGAGGACATATCGTCAGTTGAACTAGTATTCTGTAGGAAAATTGCAAGAATAATTCATGGCTGTTTGTACGCATAATAATTATAATGAACTCAATGAATTTGCTTGAAAGTTTTAAAAAATGCACATGCATGGCCAGAAAACAGACAATACGGCAAGTATATGTTACAGTTGTGACGTAGGATGGTAACAGTTGTGACTGAAATGGATCTCAATACAGATTCTGCGTTACTCACATCACCACTGAAACTAATATATGTTGTTTCAATTACGTTTCATGAATTTATTTTCAAAATTACCAAAATTACCAAACTTACATGTGTAATGAGTATTTTAAATACTTGTAACAGTTGGGACACTTAATTGTAACAGTAGTGACGAGAGATTTAGCGATTGTAACAAATTTTGTCCATTGATAAAAATGTTAGCTTATTCCATAGCTGTTTTGAAACAATATTATATGTAAGCTTGACATTGCTTGACAGATTTGTTTGAACTGATTGACATTATTGTTCTAATCTTAGTTGCTTTGTAACAGTGGGGACACAAAATGTAAGAGAAGGGACAACTGATTTAAAGTTGTAAGAAAATGGTTTTGGAGATGAAGTTTTACATTTGCAGAGAATTACTTTCAAGGTGCATTTCTCATTAAGAACTGTTTCACAAAAACTGAAACCGATTTCTTTGAATTACCAATAGCTTTACTCGAAGTGCATATGTTGTAACAGTGATGACACTGAATTGTTAGAGTAGTGACTTGGGATTTTACAGTATGTTAGTGTTTTTTATTTTTAATATGTGTTTAAAACATATCTATTTTACGAAACTGACTTGAACTAAAATATTGTTAGACATATTTTCTCCAATATAATGAATTAAGTGGTTCTGTAACAGTGGTGACAGAGGGATATAAGGGTTTTGACTAACTGGTTACAAATAGGTTTATGTTTTCAATAGTGACAGAGTACTGTAAGGTTAGTGATAATGTATGTACAAACCCAATTTATTCCGTTTGACGTCTTTGACTATTGATTATGTTTTCCTTGCAATTTTTTTTGATATTATTGTTAACATAATTTCTCCATTCAGTTAACACATGTTTTTGCAACTATAGTGACTAGGGTTGTGAAATATTTTCAATCATATATTTGGCTTTTTCAGTGCAAAGAATCAAAGATAGATTTGAATGCGGTGTGAACGCCAAAGGCGCTACAGGCAAAAGAAGAGATGGCACTCCAGAAGCATATTCATCTCTGAATAGTTTTGCACCTATGACACAAGTGGTTAGAGTCAATTTGGAAACACCTATGACACCAGTGAATCTTGGTCAGTCCATGATGTAGGATATTCAAAAGACATCTTCACCTCTGGACAGTTTGGAAGCACCTGCATATATCAACAGTGAATCCTAGTCAATCCATGATGCAGGATGATCAAAAGAAATTTTTACCTCTGGACAGTTTGGAAGCACCTATGACAACAGTGAATCCTGATCAGTCCATGATGCAGGATGATCAAAAGACATCTTTACCTCTGGACAGTTTGGAAGCACCTACGAGAACATTGAATCCCTGTCGATAAGTGATGCAGGATGGTCAAAAGACATCTTCACTTCTGAACAGTTTGGAAGCACCCATGACAACAGTGAATCTTGGTCAGTCCATGATGATGGATGTTCAAAAGACATCTTTACCTCTGGACAGTTTGAAGCACCTATGACAACAGTGAATTCTAACAAATCCATGATGTGGGATGTTGAAGAGACATCTTTACCTCCGGAAAGTTTGGAACCACCTATGACACCAGTGAATCCCGGTCAATCCGTGATGCAGGATGTTCAAAAAACATCTTCACCTCTGGACAGTTTGAAGACACCAGTGAATCCCGGTCAATCCATGATGTAGGATGTTCAAAAGACAGCTTCACCTCTGGACAGTTTGGAAGCGCCTATGACAACAGTGAATCTTGGTCAATCCATGATGCAGGATGTTCAAGAGACATCTCCACCTCTGGACAGTTTTGAGGCACCCATGTCAACAGTGAATCTCAGTCAATCCATGATGCAGGGTGTTCAAAAGACATCTTCTCCTCTGGACAGTTTGGAGGCATCTATGACAACAGTGAATCCCAGTCAATCCGTGATGCAGGATGTTCAAAAGACATCTTCACCTCTGGACAGTTTGGAAGAACCTGCGTATGACAACAGTGAATCCCGGTCAATCCATGATGCAGGATGTCCAAAAGACATCTTCCCCTATGGACAGTTTGGAAGAACCTACGTATGACAACAGTGAATCCCAGTCAATCTGTGATGCAGGATGTTCAAAAGACATCTTCACCTCTGGACAGTTTGGAGGCATCTATGACAACAGTGAATCCCGGTCAATCCATGATGCAGGATGTCCAAAAGACATCTTCCCCAATGGACAGTTTGGAAGAACCTACGTATGACAACAGTGAATCCCAGTCAATCTGTGATGCAGGATGTTCAAAAGACATCTTTACCTCTGGACAGTTTGGAAGTACCTACAACAACAGTGAATCTTGGTCAATCCATGATGCAGGATGTTCAAGAGATATCTTCAGCTCTGGATGAAGGGGGAGATGGAAAATCACATGTCAATAATGTTTATGTTGTTTTGTGAGTTACCCATGTCTCAGTATTTTTCTACAACAGTGTTTTGAAAGTGTTTTTCGTTGTAAAACCAACATGTTAGACAGGCTGTTTTCATTCAAATTAAAGCTTATTCACTTTATATTATGTGTTTGTGTTTGATAACATCATTTTTTGCGTTGAAAGATGGAATGTTGAAGTCATATCAAATTTCATGTTTCATCCAAAAGTCACCACTGTTATGCTTGTCACAACCATTACAAGTAATGTCAATACTATTATCGGCCTAAATTATAGTAAATATTAATTATCTTCCTTTTGTTTTATGTTTTATCTGTTATTGTCTAATAAATAAGCATGTAATTGTATGTTTTGACAGAAATCCGCCAGAACAAACAATGTTTTAGTACAAGAAGACTTGTGTCATAGCTTAAAATTTTATCAAAATGTAAATGATAAACCAAAACTTACCATGATTTTTTTTATATTTTCTTCAATTTTGTTTCTTTTGAGTTTTCTGTGTATAACTTTTCACAGAAAATGATATTAACACTAAAAAGCCCAGTTCAAATAACAATTTAAAAAAATCCTTCCTTTACAACAAGTAAAAGTAGTGACTTGTAATTTGCATTTTTCGTTTTCAAAAGTCCACAAAAGCAATATTAGGATTCATTAAGGTTGCAAACTCTCTACCTTAACTCGAAAACATGTTGTTTTTGTATTATTGAACCAAAATCAAGGAAAAGAAATATTTGCTTTTTGAAATTCAGAGGCACAAAATATCTCACACATTGTGAAAATGATAAGTTGTCCTTTCTTGCTGGACACCAAGTGGACATTTTCAAGTTGAACGTTTGTTAATACAGTAAAAACACATTTGAACATAGAGATGTAATTATATCAATGATCACCACGTTCAGTGCCATATATCTTTCAGTTTCTGAAGTAGTCCAATTCCAAGATCAAGGCTTTAAACATATTAGATGTAATGGCCATGGCTATAGGTGTTTCTTAAGCACTCATGTCATTGTAATGTCCATTTTAACTGTTCCCATTAACTTTACATGCGGATTTAAAAGTGGATTTGGACTAGAATAAAAGATAAGATGATAGTGAATCTTGTGCTGTCAATGCTTGGCGCTCCACTTTGACTTTACCAGAGGACTAAATATATATATGCCATACCTTCACCTGAGCTGTCATTCCACACTACATGGGAGCTGGTTTGGTCAAGGATTCGCTCATTCACACGTTATTTTATTCGTTTGAGCCCATTGAGTAAGTCTTAATCTTGAGCGGATGAGTAATTTTGTACAAGACATAATGTAATTTGTCCTTAACAAGTTTCATGTAGCTACATATTCTCCAAGGGCATTCATTAGAATTAGTGAACAATTACGTTATAGAGTTAAACTGGATGTGCTTTTTCCAGTGCTGTCTGTGTATCGACAATTAAAATAAGCAAGACTGCAATTATACATACGTTCTTATTTCCACTTTCCTTTCCAACTCAAGATGATGTGAAATCTTGTCTTCCCGGTAAGAATGCAAATATACCACAAATGTCAACACATCCGGTGACTTTCCAAATACATGTATGCAGGACATATCATCATTTGTCCAGCACATCCCTGTGTCAATAATGACCCAATTAACACTTTCTTGACCAATAAATATGTTAGCCCATTTAGCCTGTTTCATCAGGGAATTTCCTTTCAGCCTGAACAGTTCAATGACGCTTTTTGTCCCAGTTTGACTCAGACTGTAGAAATCATGAGCAAATGAAGGGCTCCAAGTCAACGATAGAATATCGTAGGCACGTCGTCGTTGAAATTCTTTTGTGATCCAATTGTCTTTCAAATCTGTAATGTAATATGTTTAATGTTGTCAAAACCTATAGGAACACGCAGTAACACTGTCAAATTGTTTTTCTAACAGGGGTAAGATCAGAGTCAGGTTTAAGCTGGATTAGGTGGGTGGAGGTAAATATGTCGGTGGTCACGTTTGGGGAGGGTGGTCACGATTGTCATCTTGGGTCGCACAATTAGCTATCCAGTGTATCAATCCCTGAGATTTGCCAGGTACTAACGTGACATTCAGGCCGATTAGTTTTCTAGGTCTGCTGGCTTTGTCAGTACCGAACCAGTGCTCGTTGGTAGTCGCCTAAGACCTGATCCACGCCGTGATGAAAATAGAAATTCGAAATACAATAGTTTTCCAAATTTAAAGAGACATTTAATGAAATAATAATTCGAATTCCTGTAAAACACGGTATTTAAGAAGCACACACATATGCTATGTATCCTCCTTTGTAGCTCTGATTATTGGTTGATAATTCAAAGCAAACTAACTGCTACCCATTCTACCATGACGAAATAATAGAGAATATACATATATATTTTCTTATAAAATATAAATGTTTCACACATTTTACTTAAACATGTCCTTACTGCCAAACCAAACGTATTCGATCGATAAAAGCGATTTTTATTCTTAATTTGTGAAATATAGGTGAATTTGCCAGAAATGAGGTTTGGTGATGTAACATGAAATGCACATGCAAACTGTCTGTATGAAACGGCTTAGGCGACTCGTTACGAATACAGTTACAAAAAGCACACATCATTATGCCCCGTTTAACAAGCAAATTAGAGAGAGAGGGCGATGTGAATGTCTCAACAACGCGCCTCCAACGCCAACTTTGCCAGAGGACGCCGCCGGACCATCAGCAATTGAATGCAACGTTTACGACAGTCTGGTCGGACATTGGACAGGCCACGAAGAGGTCAACCACCCGTGACTACATGTATGACAATGACTAAGACCCCCACATCTAGGCAACTCATTTAGGAAACCACAGCGATGTCAAGTGCAGCGACAGCACTTGGACATTGAGTCAGCCTACAGACTGTATACCAACGATTTAGGAAATATGGAATTCGAGCTTGTCGACCATACTGCACATTGCCAACGCATCAAAATCGACATTACCGGTTGATATGGACCCAGCAAGTTCGAGTTTGGCAAGTGTGTGACTGGAGTCGACTGATGTTTTCTGATGAAAGCCGATTTTGTCTGTACAAAAATGATGGTAGGGCTCGTATATGCAGACGACAGGGTGAACGTTTAGCGAAAATATGTGTCCAACATGTTCGAGCATATGGAGGCGGTAGCGTTGTGATCTGGGCTGGCATGTGCGGTGATCTGACAACGATGGTGGTTGTTACTCGGGGAAACCTGACTGCCAAGCAATAAAGGGACGAAGTTGTACAACCACTTGTGCAGCCATTTATTCATCAACAGCCATATGGTGTTCTTTTTCAGCATGTCAATATCATGCCACATACTGCTAGGATTACAACCAACTTTCTGAATATCGTCAACACTCATGTCTTACCCAGGCCTGCACATTCCCCAGACATGAATCCAATTGAAAACATATGGGACCATCTCGACCGAGAAAACTAAGAATGGCCTTAAACACTGTTCAGGAGTTGGAACAATGTCTCATTGACGAATAGCTGGAGTATTGCCTCATGCAGCGTAAAACTACAAACCAACCAACCAAACCAACTTTCCACTCATCATCTTCGGACATTTGTGACATTCAAACTCGTAACATGTTTAAAATAGTTCAGTATTTTCACTTGATTTTCTTGGGGTTTAAGCTGCAACAAATTACCTTCTGCTGTTATGTTGAGTACTTGAGTATTTCGTTGTGTCGACATTCTGCCTTTCCTTTGTAATTTGCCTTGTAGGTCTGAAAAAAAATAATATATATACTGGTAAACGAAACACCGAAGAACAGAACAATATTTGTCATTGTAACATTACATTTCAGTAGAATGTACGTTCTTTCAGATTAAATGGTGTATTTTTATCATAGGCAAACTACATGCAAGGGAATGTACATATGTTGTTTAACTCTGCATTGAGCCATATTCCAGATATATGACGACAGCCTGTGACTGATTAAGACTGGATCAGACAACCAAGTGATTAACACTGTAATTGATTGATTGATTAACGCCAGACTTAGCAATATCCAAGCTATATGATGGCGCTCTGTAAATAATCGAGTCTGGACCAGACAATCCAGTAATTGACATCATGAACATCGATCCACTCAATTGGACCACTCGAAACGCGATGTTGTCTCCCAAAACTAGCATAGGTTACTGCTGACATTTAATTGTAACCCGGAATCCTCACACGGTGACGTGGAAGTAATTGTAAATAAATATACAAAATCAGTACTTTTTCCTATAACAATATATAGTGACGAAGCCGATTCCACGAGCATTAAAAATCTAGTAAAACTGTTCACCTACCATAACACACGGGAGGATAGGGTACAAGTCAAAACTGTCACATTTGAAAATGTTCTCCACATGTGCACAATAAAACATTTTAGAAGCTTTACTGAGAACTTGGAAGTCTAAATAGGGAATTGCATCACACATCATTCATGTCACTGATGCGTCAAATTTGGAAATGTCCCCATTCTACCATACAACTTTTTGGACTCTTTACTGAGGCCTTGAATGTTGTAACCTTAATAAAACAGCAAAGGCCAGAGGTGTGTGACGTTCTCGGTAATCTTCGTAGAAAGAACTTGAACTCCTGAAATGTTGACATGAACGGAAAGCTTTGCATATGGTCTTGGTGAAAGACTTTTAAAATAAACAAATATGTAATCTGTTTGCCAAAGAATCACGTAATTCATTTTTTTGATAGCATATGTTGTTAACTATACGGAAACATATGAGGTTAATACGCTCTAAATATGTGAAGTCATCGATTTATCTGTACCATACTGTTAAAAGGTTAAAAATGCATCTCAAAAACATTAGAAAATGATAACAAATATAACCATTATAGCTGCAATGAGGAGTTGCAATAGATATAGTTTGTGACAGAACTTTTAGTTTGAAAGGAATCAATAGATAAAAGACATTTCACATTTATCACAAGTGTATTCTGGACATTTTATAATTATCAATGGATTGAAACAAATAGAGAGTTTTAAGGGTATATTTCATTAGGAGCTTCCGGATGCGTGTCACAAAATCAATGGAGAGATGAGCAATATGGCACGTATGCTTCTGTATTTTTCCAATTACGACACACATGAGTTCATGGTCAGATCTAACTTTTAACGAATCAAAATGAGGTATTGTGACATGTGACAAGGACAGGCCAGACTCGAACACTATAAAATGATACCTTCAACATTCAGAGAGGAGAGCGCGGTTTGCAATCGATTCCCCCAGTTAGTGACGAGTCTGGCCAGTCTGATCCCGTCCTGTATTGATAGATGGGCTGAGAGTAAATAAAACTATGTGAGTATAAAACTGGTGTTGCGTTTCTTTATTATGCGAGTGTGAATGCTGATAAAGACAACTTGGAGTAAGTGTCGTTAGACCAATCACCCCATGACGGAGCCGAGCCGCGGCGGACAAGGCGAATGGCAATGTCATGGCGTAATTGACCACAAGGACCAGGAACGGCAATACATTTAGTAACTGTATTAGGGTCGCTCTGGACGCCCGAAAGCAGTTACGACATGGTGGAGTATGTGGATTTTCTCTTGAACAAAATGTTTAAGACGATCCCATTCTTTGTTTATCCTATTGTCGTTCCCGGAGCTATGTCCATGTGTCGGAATTCCTTTCTACGGAGGACACCTTTCTCCGCCCCTCATCCCCTCCCCGCTTGCATCCGCTCCGCTCTTACAGAGATTACGGAAGTCCATATGGCAATCTGAGCGAAAAGTATGCTACCTATTGGCGACAGTTATTTTTTTCGCCGTCCGAGATCAATACTTTTCACTGGAGTCAGAATCAGTATCTGCAATCCCTCGGGCCATATCCTCCCTACCCAACTCGGCCGTGTGAACAGACAGGACACGAGTTTCAGCACCAGCAGGACCAACAGCATCTTTCACGACGGCAATCAACTTCTCAACGGACTAACCTCACCAGTGGTGGTAAGTATGTCTTTCTTTTACACTGATAGGTGTCCCGCATGTAATGGAAAATCTCAGAGTGTGTAAAGCTAGGTGTCACTCAGGTCCCCCACCCAGCCATGGATAATTATAATCACAACTCTTCAGGCAACTTTCCCACTGTGCTGAGCAAACCATACTTATTGACTTTTGACCATACGTATTTGACGTCAAGTGACCCACCCGTTTCCAATTCTCCATGTTGCCTCACTGGCAAGTCACTTAAAACAAAATGACAACAGGCATAGGATTCATGTTATTTAGTGAGAAAGTTAGTTTCTACAATTGTGGATTCAGGAGATGCTACTAGATTTTTAAGTCTTGAAGTTTTCAATGTCTCATGTATGTGGAATGACTTCATTTTGCAAAAGTCAGATATGTTACCTCAAATTATTCGTGGTTTTTAAATAGAACTAATTTACCGTCTTTTAGGCTGAGATTTTCTGATACAACAAAACGCTGTCAAAATTATACTTTGACCGTTCAAAATGGTTCAAGAGTTCTTGATTTCTTTATAAATAGTATTTCCTTACCACCTGTTGCTGGTCAACAAACAGTACTGGCCACAGAACAAGAACAAATTACCGTTCTCTAGCTCTCAAATTTTATAATTCCTCCCCAATCAAAAACAATAAGTTACTTCACTTGCGCAGTTCAATATCGATCAGGCAAAATATGTAACACTGTTACTGATAAGAACCGTGCAGACAATCATCTCGCCCAGACGGCTGACGGTATATCAATTGACTGTACCAGATATAGTATCAGAGTTGTATGATGGACAGTGCAGTTCCTTTCTCTCTTAGTGTAATTTTAGTCGATAGCATAAACGCAGTATGACGATTCAAGTGAATTGTAACATATTACTTACAAACTATCTTATTGTAATGATCACAGAGTATTTAAGTTTTTTCCAGGCGATCCGGTTTAAACGGTTTGTCACCACGGAGATGACATTAACCCCCGCGCAGGCACAGATTCGAGGTTACATGATACAAAAGTCATTAAAAAAGAAGTGCTAGCAATAGAAATCTCAATATATATTTTGAATAGCGTTTCAAATTAATTGGTATGCTTCGTTTCCTTTTTAGTTCAGACACTGCAGACTTCGTGTTGGCCCCTCTAATATTGATTTTTGCATGTGTTTTATTTCAGGTTTCGAATTAAATGATGCTATATGCATGGAGCTAGCACATGCTATAGATCGTTATTACATTATTAAGATGATTCAATTGTCACAAGGTTATAGGAAAATACAGTCGTGCAATCATGTTGAGAATGTGAAATGTTATCGTTAAATATGGTGTTTTGAATACTCAGAATACTTGGATTATTTACAGAGATGTGTTGGCGCACATGTTCGTGGGGTTATGGCCGCACATGTATTTCGTGATATATGAGTGATATATGATATTTTATTTGAAGTTAATATTTATGTTTATGCATTTATCTCTTTGAATTTTGAATCCAGAGGCCTCCGACGACCAGTATGGGTCTTATTCATTGTCATCGCGTTGGTTAGCATCCAGAATCGGGTTAATTCTGTGCATACGGAACCACGACTTCCATGGGGAGTTGTCTTCGTACATATGTCACAAATCGACATTTCCCAGAATAAATGGATTCATATCTTTCAATATAAATTGCCTGATTTAGATGGAATGGGCAATAGATCAAAATATCGAGACTTTTGTGCCACATTTACTTTGGCTTGTTATACCGTTTCGGCGGTAGATGGATATATAGAACAGGCCGAACAAGAGTTGTTCGCATACTAGACAAATGTCCATAAATACATTTACATGTTACTTCCCCATATTAACATTTTTCACAAAGATTCCCGCACGAAACGAGCGATACTTCCTTTTATGTGATCAATAAGTCGTTCGCTGTTTGGTACTGCTACAGTCGAGGGTGTTGAACGACTGGCGCAGTATGTTAAACATTTGTCGTTTCATGCTGCTAATACTTCTCGTGCTTTCGGAAGTAAAGAAAGCGTTAAAAATGATTAAAAAACGTCTCAATGCAGAATACCTGTTGTTGCACGTAAGCATCCAGGTTATTATTATCGGGAATGCACTGTTCACTGCTCTTGGAATTCAAATTCAGTTTTAATTTCGCTTATTGCTCCTATCCAGATTCATTCTACTCTCCTTGATGTATATCAAATAAATTATTTTGGCTTACCACTTAATCAATCAAGTACGCATGTCACTCAGGTTATGAATTGACCAGATTATCTTGCTGTTTTGGAATCTAAAGATCAGTTTATTGAAATTTTCAAACATGTTATGGTGAACACGAAAAACACTGTCCAATTTTTCAAAGTTCGAAACCAAAAACATCGCTCACATGCTCACTTGCTTTGTTTACTCAAGACACACAAGAAATAAAATCCTTTTGTGATACAAAATTCCGATTAAATGGGCTACGTTCAATGGCTCTCGAAATTGAACCAGGCACAATTCTTTTAACTGGCATAAAAACCATAAAGCTAACGTGCAAGGGTCGCATTGAATAGCGTCCAGCTTGTCAGATTTGTATATTTAAAATTCCTTGTTACTGTGCGTTGAAACTGGATAAAAAACATTGATAGTTTACAGGCCCTTCTTAAGGATTCCGCTTTTAAGATCCCACATTTATTAATTGTTGATAAAGTTTTCGATGAAATTCCTAGAATTTTAAGTGAGTGAGTGAGTTTGGTTTAACGCCGCTTTTAGCAATATTCCAGCAATATCACGGCGGGGGACACCAGATGTGTGAAGCCCATTGTACCCATGTTGGGAATCGAACCCAGGTCTTCGGCGTGACGAGCGAACGCTTAAACCACTAGGCTACCCGACCGCCCCGAATTTCAAGTTGAATTACGCCTTATTTCTCAACATATGAAAAAGGCACAGGTTATTTCGGATAATTTAACTGATGGTTATTGGATGGATTCCCTTCCACCTTACGCTTTAGATGGGAATGTAACCAACCCATATCACTTAACGGCAAGTATAGCCGCGGGCTTGTCCCTATTTCTCTTAATAATCGTTCTTTTCTTGTGGTTTAAAGTTCGACACTTATTTTTTGCATCGACCTTACTTACAGCAGACTCTCCAACTGACGGTTTGACAAGTTTTACAGTATTTCTGGTATTCATTTTGCTTTTACGAAGAATAAAAAAGTCAATCGACCGGTTACGTCACTGTTTTCATATTTGACAAATTCCTTTGCTTGTCATGAAATTATGGTCTCACAGTTCTATCTTTGTCCCCGAGACCTCACGTTAACGGCCGGAAATCCTTGAACTAATTTTCGTATTCAGCGGGTATTCCTCACTTATTATTTACTGTTTCATTGTCACAATTTGCGAATTCAAACCCCGACACAATCTATATATAAAGTATATTTTGGGAAAAAATTATGTAAGTTCGCTAATGGCGTTTCGTTTAAAACGATTCCTTCCTTCCACGACAGGTGCTTCTATGGTACTTCAGCATTGTGGAGTTGCTTTCCCGTTACCTCTGAGATGATTCACATCGAGGGCAGTTTCCTATGAGTTTTTTTAAAAGCTATGTTGACCTCTCCATTTTTTGCCAGCTGCCTTGAAATAATGATGATGGTTTTCTTTGCCCAAATCGGATATTGTGGCACGTATTACTTCATAATTTAATGTCTTTGTTTTAAAAAAACTTTTAACGACAGGCCACTTGTCACCCTCAGCATCATGGTCGGTAGTGTATACTAGGTATTTAAGGCCCCTACAACCCTACAATCGACCCCACTCTCGTCGCTTCTTTTATTGGTTTCGGTGAGACGTTGGTTTTTTTCACCTTTGTCTATCACATTGTACATTGTGCCCTTGTGCTATTAGGCTCATTCCCTTTTAAAAAAATGTTATTGTTGAGACACAGTTAAGCTCCGTCGTTGAGATTTTTGCTATTCATCCTCTTGCTCCTTTCTCAGTCAGTTAAACTTTTGATCATGGATGCCCTTAACAATAATGCTTATTTCCAATGGTTAGCTTATGATAGGGTCCTGGTAGTTGACCCGACACTGGCGGACACTATACGAGACCATTCGCCTCGTATAGCTGGAGGTCCTCGCACCTGCGCGACCATTATCTGTCTGATATTTTCCCGCGCGCTACCATTTTGGAGGGTGGTTTTGTACTTGGCAGGTTTATTACCCTGCCTAATAGAACTTGGAAAGAAATGGACGATGCGGCGGAGTATTTCCGATGACAATACCTGTTCCTTGCCTGTGCAAGGGCGACATGCCATTCAGGAGACCGATACGGCGTCGCTTTCTCTGCTGGAAGACTGTCTTCGATGCAATCAAATTTCACGATGGTCTTCTAGTGCTCCGTTACTAAACTTACAGCGTTTACCAGAAGAAAGGCGTTCCTCTCCTCCGCTAGTTTACTCACGCCCCCTATCACCAAGCCGCATCGCCTCGCCTAGCAGTGGGTCGTCTTCTTTCGATCCCGACATGCCAGGGTTAGAAATAGCGTGGTCGGATGTTGAGTAAGGTTACTACTTTTCAACTTTATTACCCACGTGGTGAAGATACAGGTGGTAAGATACTAAATCCGTACGTCACACGTGTGTCGTACGAGGTTGACCTTGTTTTATTCGTTTTGATTGGATAACCGTGACCTCAGTCACACCGGGACTACTTTTTTCATTCATTAAAAATCGCGAGACGTCATTCATTTTGCAACTACATGTACAAGGCAGAACTGAAGAACTTGATGAGAACGAGAGATATTTACAAAGACTTTATTAAACCGAAAAGAATAGCCACACGGTTTGCATTCTATATAAGTTATGCATAGAGCTTCTACAGACATATATAATCGAGCTAGATCTATATATCGATTCACAATGTACGTCTGCCGATCGAGCGCGTCCCTGCACCTGACCACTCTCGCAACTTTCAATTTGATTATACCCAATAAAGGATAAGCGTGGTGAAATGAAGTCTGTTTAAACTATCTGGACAGATATCGAGACTTACTTGTGATGATCCGGTTGTGCCATCGGTGTTCCCTTTGAAGTGTATTTTGTTGCGCTGTTTCGGGAGGCGTTGTTCATGAATGAACGTACACGACAGCACGACCAGATCACTTAAAGTTAACAGTTCCGATACAAATCAATCGAAAACTCCGTGGAAGTGTTCCTGACTTCTGATTTTGTGGCCCCAAACATCCCAAATATGAACAATAACATTCCTTATCTTTAGCGTAAAACGCTGTGAGTGGATCGCGGTTGTCTTTTCTTATTCCGGTGGTGACATTGCCCTTCGATTGTTCGAAGCTGTCACTGACATGCAAGCTGACTTGAGTTTGTTGTTTTTCACGTCTTCGGTATATAGGGTGGTATAGTTAACATGGATGTCTTTGGCAAACACTCTGATTTCCCTCTTCCAAAATGGGCACGAACATGATATAAATTCAGCTGATGGATCAAGGAAACCGAACCATTTTGATTGCATAGACGGGACACCGGCAATGCGAGAGACCGACTATCAGTCCGATATTCAAAGCGCGGAGCTTATGTGACTTTTCAAATTTTCATATAGGTGTCCACGGTACTAACATGGCGCTTGAATAACCATAAGTTCTTTCAAAAGGATCTTGAGCTTCGGTGCTGCATTGTTTGCAAACACAACTGCAGGCGTATGTTGTTAATGCGTATGCATAGAAATGTCAACAATGCCCCTATTTGGGCATATATCAATATTCATGCGCAACCAGATTTTGCAACTGGTTTCAGTTTCGTCTGTCAACGAACGAAATTTGTTATGTTTTTACACTTAAATATATATTTAACGTGGGTAATAAATAAAATACCACACTCCTTCTCGTTAGATACCATTTTTAAGAAACTCGTGAACTTTCTATGGTATCTGACCTCGCTTTCGCTCGGTCAGATGCCATAGAAAGTCCACTCGTTTCGTAAAAATGGTATCTATCGAGAATGAGTGTAGTATTCTCTATATACGTTTCTCTTCTTCTGTCCGTCTCACTTTCATCTATTTTTACCTTCCTCTTATAAGTGTAAGACGAGAGTGTTTATAGGAACCATATGGCGACAGTGTTTTAATGTTTTCAAGTAGGGTTGTTAGTGATAAATGAGACTTAGTTAACGTTGGTAACGGCTAAGCATCATAACGACATATAGTCTCCGATTATCTTGCTAGTGCAAGGATATATTTATCTACTACGTTTTCATGGTAATCTAATAATTATTTCATGTAAACGTAATTCTAGGTCTTTGATCGTCTATTATCTGTGTTTCAATGTGTGCTCTCAGTCCATCCCTTGATAATTTTATATGTTGTTCGTTTTGGTGTTAAATAACTACAAAGCATTTGCTGGATGTTGTTGGTTAGAATTTTATGATAGTTTATCCGAATGTAGTGTTCAAGCAGTATATGGGTTTTGCGATTTGTTCGTGCTTATTAATGTCTTTTTAGGATTGTTTTTGTCTACGCAAGTGAACCTGTAATGAAGAATCCAGAAATTCGATTCCTGCTGCTATGATCCTCATATGCAAATATGCATATAGCAGAAGACTACTATTGCTTATATGGTCTTATTTTTCCAAGCAGAAGTCTGAGCAGTTACGACAATATCAATAAGTGATATAACGTCCGATTGAATAACCAGCCAGAACATATCAAGGCGTGGCACGCTGTACCTTTTGTAAAACATTTACGCGAAGCATATGTAGACGAACGTTTTGTGCACAGAAATTCATATTTAGCACGCACCATTCTTAACACTCTTTATTTCACCACCTCGAGACTGCAAACATCTGCAACGTTGCTGACGCTCGGTACAGGAAACCTGTGAAATGACAGAATGGGCTAACGTCTGCTTGGATCAACATTTATATTATATGTGTATCAAGTGTCAGATGCATGTGGAAGGAATGCTCAAAGTGCTGCTGGTCGATGACGATACCAAAATTTGTGTTTGTTTAGTTGTTTAACGCCGCACTAAGCAATATTCCAGCCGTAAGACGGAGGTCTGAAATTAAATCTTAGCCAGACAATCCAGTGACTGACATCATGAGCATCAATCTATTTCTTCATAATAACTCTTCGTATTCCCGATTGGGTACAATGTGTAAAGCCCTTTCCCAGGGTCTACCATCGTAACAGTGCTGGCATGTCACTGAAACAGACATAAAACTGAACATTGAACAAACAAGCATGAGACTGATGCTGAAAAACTGGCACATCTAAGTGACGCATCTCCGCACTGCAATATCAGCACCTAGAGTAGGCCTAATCTTCACAGGTAAAGTAGGGTACCATTGATCATCCCAATCAAGTATATATATCGATGAAAGCGTCTCTCTGGGTTCAGATTACAATACCGTACATGTACTTACTGAACTTGTTTTCTTCCAACAAATCCAGTCTTCATCACTCTGTGAATCCTTTGGTTTACCATCTGGCACATTCTTTGATATACTGCCTAGCCTGCAAGTCAGCGTCTTTGAGTTAAATCTCACATGACTACAACTAGCAAGCTGCAGGCATTTAGTGAGACACTGCAAACGTCCGTATGGCTCGAATTCATCAAGAGTGGTATCCTTTATCTCCTCTATCATGTACACTGAGACCCACGGCATGCTAAAACAAAACCAAAACACTCGAGGTGTCATTGTTGAACAAGGTGTAAGCAGCTTGAAATCTTTGATACCAACATTGCAGGGAATATAAAATGCTATTCCTGTGTAATCGTCTCAAGGCTACTGCTCCGTCTGTAGCATGTACAATGACGTGGCACGGGTTTATCTTCTTTATAGTCCGCGCAGCCAATTACAATACCAGGGGCGGCAAGTTTGCAGGTCGGCCAGTTATGTGAACAACTACATTCCATGTGTCGCTCTTAACAGTTAACTCACCATTCTCGTTAAAACATCATCATCATTATTTCTACTGACGAATGCACGATAGCGTGGACTTTATGTGCACTGCTCCACACTCCTCAACAGTTTCCTGTTCAGTTGAAATGGATTCTTCCACTGATCGCACCAGCGATGTTTGACGCTTATACAGAGATTTATGGAGAAGTAGGCATCAATATTTCATACTGATTCCAACATTAAATTGAGAGTTATTGTGTTCCAGGCTTTCTATATATTGTTTTCTAATAAGAGATTAGATTGCATTCTCCACTCACTCTGACAGTGATCGATGACTATGACGTCTTTAGCACATATCGTTTACCTGAATAGTTAATATAATGATTAATCTCATCACCAAAACTAAACTTGACAGACTATTTTCACTAAATTAGCTATTTAAATGACGTGTGCATGTATTAAAATACATTAGATGGTTAAACCGAAGTATTAATGCCATAAAGTCTTCATGAACTTACACATATATGGATATATTAATATGTGAAATATCATTTATGTTCGTCCCGTGTTATTAAACATGATAAACCATATACTAATACAATACTAAAATTTAGGCGAATGACAAACCTGTCAACGATGGACAGTATGATAACTAGACTATCACAGTTTAGAAGAAATACTAGTGGAGAAGAATTGAAAAAATAACATTGATTCAACAATACATTATAAATAAACGGGCTATAGATTGCCAGCAACCAAAGTTAGGCCACCTTACTAGGGACCATGGGGACTTACGGTACTTCTGCTACGGAGATAGGTTTAACATGTAAAACGAAACATTAATAATAGAGACATGGTGACATGTGTCAGTGAACATTTAAGTCTCAACAATACCAATACATACTCTTCCTCGGTGTATTAATACGTTCCAATCGATAGAAGCAGCAGTTCTAGTGGATGTGCAGCTTTGAGGTTTGGAACTACAATGTTTTTCTTAAGAATGCATTCCAACATTTGTCCCTGTATATTTCATCATATACGTCGTTTGTATCGCGAAATAGTGTCACGGTATATGAAGGTACAATGAAAGTGGCTGGGAGAACGGCACATATATTTTGCTCAATATCTAGTGTTTGTGGCACATACAAATTGACAGGAGAGTGGCGCAACCGTAGCGCGATTGTAACGCCCATCTGACGCGATTATGGTTCCGATTTGGGCAATCAACAGTTTAAAAAAAGTACTCATCCCTTATAGCAGATCTGTATCAAGTTGTTGATGGACCTGTTACATAACCTGCGTCTCTTCGGAGTCGGCCTGCAAGCAGATCTTTATCAAGCTATTGGGTTCTGAGGGCCTGCTCTCACCTGTGTCCGCATGGAGTCGGTATGCAAGCAGATCTGTGTTAAGCTATTGGGTAATGAGGGCCTACTCTCACCTGTGACCGCACGGAGTCGGTATGCAAGCAGATCTGTATCAAGCTATCGGGTACTGAGGGCCTACGCCCACCTAGGTCTCATCGGAGTCAGTATGTAAGGAGATCTGTGTGAAGCTGTTTGGTTCTGAGGGCCTACGCTCACCTGGGTCTCCTTGGAGTCGGTATGCAAGCAGATCTGTATCAAGCTAATAAGTTCTGAGGGCCTACGCTCACCTGTGTCCCAACGAAGTCGGCCTGCAAGCAGATCTGTATAAAGCTATTGGGTACTGAGGGCCTACACTCACCTGGGTCCGCACCGAGTCGGTATGCAAGCAGATCTGTTTCAAGCTGTAGGGGACTAGGGACTACGCTCACCTGTGTCCCCACGGAGTTAATCCATAGCCAATCTGTGTCAACGTATTGTGTACTTTTACGAAAGCCTCTCACTGCTACGACCTCTCAAACCACGTTAGCCGTACAATGCATCGTTTTGTTGATTATCATGTTACAAATAGCCATTCTTTTTTTATACATCTGTAACCAGTACTCGATACTTCTTTGCATTTTACTGTAATCATCTGGATTCTCCTGCATCATCTGAATAGTATATAAAATGAAAATGATCATTCTATCTTTTTCAGTGCCGCTGGAAAAAATGAATCATACTATATAATTATTTAACATATCACAGGGAAGATTAATGATCCTTATTTCTGCGCTATCACCTTGCTTGAGACACTTATTGAGAGAGTAGTTTTGGAACAGATACTTTTCCTAGCTATCATAGTTGTAGTGTCCCTTCTTGGTGGTTTTATCTACCATGCCTTGTGATAGCACATATTTCACAAATTACTCATTTACTTCTTGACAGGCCAAATTAAGGATGCTGTCACGATTAATATTTAATCTTGATGTATTAGCTCCTTTCTCTATCAGCAGGTCAAACACTTCTATTGATCCCACTTCTGCTGCAAACAACAGAGGTGTCATCCCATTACCTGTATTACTGTTTATGTCCACACTGTTTTGTGCGAGGGCATCCTTCACTTTCTCCACATTATATCCTTGACAGGAAAGATGAAGGATGTTCTCACTCTTATCATTTACACTTGATGTATCAGCTCTGCGCTGTATCAGTATGTCAAACACTTCACTTGATTCTCCTTTCACTGCAAACAACACTGGTGTCATCCCATGATGTGTATTACTGTTTATGTCGACATGTAAGGACAAACTTCACTATTTCAATATCTCCTCCACGAAAGGCTAAATGAAGGATGTTGCTACCAGCTTTATCTACCACAGATAGATAGGCTTTTTTTTTGCCCCAAATCGCTGCATTCAACACTGGCGTCATCCCTTCAAACTGTTTAAGTCAACAATGTTTTGTGTGAGAACATATTTTAGAATCCCCACGTTTCCTCCTGAACTTGAAAGATGAAGCATAGTTTCATTGTTATCATCTACCTTGTCATATCAGGTCCTTTAGTTACAAGTAATTTAAATACTTTGCTATACCCCAAGGATGCAACCAGCATCAATGGTATGGCCTGATCCCCCAAACTAAATGTTGATGTCCGCAATGGTTAGATTGTCCCCTAACAACGCTGCTAGCAAGACTGGTGTTTTACCATCATTCGCTTTACTGTTTATGTCCACAACGTTTTGTGTGAGGACATAATTCACTGTATCTACATTTCCTCCTCTGTAGTCCCAATCAAGGATAGTTTCTGCTTTTGATCAACTGCTGATGGATCAGCTCCTCTCTTTATTAGTAAGTCAATCATGTCTGTTTCCTCAACGTGCTGCCAGCTACACTGGCGTAATCTCTTTGTGCTCCTTTCTATTTATGTCCAAAATGTTTTGTTTGAGGACACACTTCACTATATGTACGTTTCCTCCTCGACAGGAAAGTTGAAGGATATTATCACCGTCCATATCTACTTTTGATATACTGGCTCCTACTTCTATAAGAAAAGAAAAGACTTCCATCTTTCCAGACTCTACTGCAAACATCACCGGCGTTTCCTCGAAATATCCGCTTCTTTCAATGTCATTGATGTTCTGTGAGTGGATATATTTCACTATCTCCACGTTTCCCTCTTTACAGGCCACATGTAAGATATTGTTTTCATCATCATCCAATAGACCATGTAGGTAGCAGAAGTACCGTAAGTCCCCATGGTCCCTAGTATGGTGGCCGAACTTTGGTTGCTGGCGATCTACAGCCCGTTTTTATAATGTGTCGTCTGATATAATTTGATCTTTTTATTGCTCTAAAAATAGTTTTTAAATTATAATCTGTGATATATTGCTAATTGTTTTACTGTTTTACAGGTTTTTATATATAATATAAATGTTTAACTTGTTCAAGTCACGATATGGCTGAAATAGTGCCGATGTGACTTTAAATATTAACTAACTCACTCACTCACTCATCATCCAATAGACACAGATCAGCACCTTTCTTCACAAGTAATTCAAGTATTTCCCTGTGTCCTTTCTCTGCAGCTATCATCGCCGGTGTACCATTCTTCCCTCTTGTATTGATGCCCACAGTATCTTGAGACAAAATCACCTTGACTTGAGGCAGGTCTCCAATTGTGCAGGCATCAATGAGATTGGTGTTGTCAATGGTCTGGTTTTGGTCTTGGTTATCTCCACCTGAAGGCCAACATGCAGACATGACACAATGTTCAGTTTTAGACGTTTACATGTTTCTAATGAACTTTTAACAATATATGTCAGTAAGTACCTTTGACACAGGCAGCCTTTCCAACACGAGTCTCCAGGCACCTGCTCCCTTGGCAAGTGCTAATTGCACAGACGGCAGCTCGGACCTAAAGACAGACACTAAGGGCTCATTAGCTCACTTTCACTTAATTTCGTAATTTTTTTCATCATCATTTGACATAGAGTCAGCAAATGAACTGGGCTTAACACTGCTTAGAACAGTATTTCAGTCATATGACGTCGTATCGAACAAGGAAAGATGCAGTCTTTTTAGGTTTAGGACTCGTGAAACCCATTAGTAGTGAAGAACTTGTTGGTGTTGGTCAAGTACTTGTATATTTTGGAAGTCAAGTATTTCCTTGTTTCGTCCAAGTGACATTAGTCTATAAGGCTAACTAGGCGTATTCGTCTAACTTTAGTGTCCCAGAGACCCATTTTGGGGAAAGGCCTTCAGTGCCCATTTCTCCTCATCTAGCTAAGTCGGTTGTCTGTGCACCTTGTCGATTGTCTTGTCAGAGTGTGGTTTTAGTCATCTTTGTAATAGCTGGTATAAAATTGTTTAGTTGACGAGCTTGTACATTCGTTGTCTGTATATTCATTCATCTGTGATCGATGTATGTGACAAATAGGACCGACTCTTTAGATAATGATAATAAAAATAAAAATAATAATAATAATAATAATAATAATAATAATAATAATAATAATAATAATAAAAGAAGAAAAAGAAGAAATGAGTGTCAACCAAGCAAAGTGCCATATCACGACGATCCGTATTTACGGAGAGGCTATCTGAACGACCACAGCATCGAGTTTATGTGCAGTGTGTTGAGAAGATCAACAATACTGCAGAGTCTTTCGCTGTGAAAGAACTTGTTTTACTGGCCTGAAAAGTGACACAGATGGTTTTCTGTTTGTTGCTCAGGACCAGTCACTTCCCACTCGAAACCGTCAATGTTTGATTTTGCAGCAACACATTGTCACTGGATGCCCAGCTTTGACACAAACACAGTATCTTAAACGACATGATGGTATAACTCAATCTTTTTATTACCGTCTTCGCCATGCTTGTAGTTTTGACACCTAGGTCCATCCTCCATGGACTAAGAAATATAACTTCTTCATAACTTTTGATGTAGTAACTGTATTGTTTTACAAATTGGTAAAGCTAATTATTAACTTAGATTGTTAATTGCTGTACCCTCGAGGGGATTTGGAGTAGCGTAAAACTATTGTCCCCCTTGAGAGGGTATGTAAGTCCCATATCATTCGAAGTATTTTTCTGCATGCAAGGCTTTTAAACGTAGAATATTCGTCATTTTAATCTTTGGCTTAATTGGTACACTGTCGCCAGTGACTGAAGGGATGATATAAATCCTGCCGGGGTCCATGCAGGAAGCAAAGGCACTGTAAGTCCCCATGGTTCCTAGTCTGGTGATCTCCCTTTAGTTACTGACGATCACTAATATTGTGTTGTTCACTAATTCTTCTGACTATTATATATTCTCAACTAATTTTAATAGACTCTGTGATATTCTTGTTATTGTACTGTCCATCGTTGACAGCTTTTTATTTTGTATAAATATATGTATTATTAATGTACTTCTCGTCACGATATGGCTGAAATACTGCCGATGTGACGTTAAATCTTAACTCATTCACTTACTTAATGTGGTTTCTTTAGTTCTTTGGTTGGAACCCAGATGAACAATGATTACCACCCCAGGTTTGATAGCTCTCTCACCTCACAAATTCAGCTCCTATGTCATAAATGGTACTCAAATGAATTACTGATGTCAAAATGTGGTGACGATAATTCTAAGTAGGTAAGGTGACGTACATTCCAGCCAAGACGAAGTTATGGTACTGTGAATATACTGGAATATACTGAAAGATGTAACTGTGTCTGAGTCTTATGTCTGAGACATTTAAACAGGTTTTAGAAAGTGAGTTAAATACGCTTGATCTGGAGGAGTGTGATAACGTCTCATCAAATAAGTACATCGCTTGTGGCCCATACTCTTATTGACAGTATAAAACTGTGGTATGATACCGAGTGTAAATAACAATACATTCTCAAAGAATATTGCACAGTTTAATAAAGACTGCAGTAAGTTGAAAAGAGACAAATATAAATCAGTAAAATCACATGTGACTTTGGACATTTGAGACAGTTTAATAAGTTCTGATATAAATTCAGAGGGATGTGTCGTCATCGTAAAGATATCACAAATTATATTTTATTACCCTGTAATAGTTCGAATACAAAGGCATTTTGGACTTGTGATCCTAAACTTAGAAAAGGTTCTGGACACGAAATGTTCGACTATAACAGTGATGCTCTGTTTGTGGGAAGATATTCACAGCCGTGACTTTGTTAAATGGTTTTGTTGAGCTTATGAAAACGTATCCTGAGTGCCCAAGTGATTTCCGTAAAGGGTATTCTACCATAGACTATATGTTTACTTCACAAAGCATCGTACACAAGTGCTTATCTAAATGCAAGTGTTGTTCTGTAAGGCTTTTAAAAGATTAGGTTAACAGGGACCTTGTATATTTTGTTTTGTGATCTGGTAACATTCATAAGGAAGAAAATTTATGGATTTTAGCTTCTTTATTATGAGGAACATCTGTCAACAAACTAGACCTGAAATTCGCTATTTCGGAACACATCCTCAAGTGATGGTTTTTACATTTCCAAATGCTAATCACCTATCGGCGCCAATTATGTGGTGGCTTCCCTTGTTACGCTTCAACCTTTTGTTACCTTATTACCTTTGTTGTACATAGATATGCTATCTGCCTCATTGTATTCATTCACCTCATGAAGCAGTAAGCATGTACTACGAAACGTTGTTCTCCTCATAATAAAGAAGTTGACATTCATAAATTCCCTTCTGGCTCGTCTGCAGCCTAAAAAGCGGCTGCTCAGTCATGCTCAGTCACATCCGTGTTGATGCGTTTGTAAATACAATATAGCAACAAAATATAGATGGAAACGGTGAGACGCTTATGATACAACTCAGAAGCATGGTCTGTAAATAATTCACTCTGGCAGTCACAATCCAGTGATTATTATCATGAGCATCGATCCTCGCAACTTGGATCGATGACATGCATCGACCAAGTCAGAGAGCCTGACCACCCGATACCGCTGGTCACCTCTTACGAGAAGCGTGGATCGATGTTCATGATGTCAATCACTGTATTGTCTGGTACAGATTATTAACAGACCGCCGTCATATAGTTGGAATATTGCTTAGCGCGGCGTTAAACAACAAACAAAAAGCAAAAGTAAATATATAAAACTAAGAACTCACATATAACGTTATAATCATATTTTAAGCCAGCAAATGGTTGTAGGCATTGTGAACATAACTTTTGAACATGACAGCTACAGAGAAGTATTTGGTCTTCTCGATAATCATTCCTAAAAAATATGCTTGACGACGATTCATAGCACTGTGTAACACGAGTTCATTGTATATGGTCAAGTAATCTAATTGATGTATTGTAAAAAATGTATTTGCTATTGTAAAATCTTGGCATCAACTCTGGAGGAAATAAAGAAATTCATTCAGTCATTTATTCGTTGGCATATGGACACTCAGAATACCAAGCAACCATTTAAGAGGTTAGGGTCTTGACTACACAATTTCCATCAGCTTGCTAACCTATATATGATAGATATCCAGGTCCAGTTCAATAAGGTACAGTTGGGGACCACGATGACCAGCACCAGCGCCGTCCCAGATGAGAATGATAATGATATCTCTCACACCTGACCTTTATGTAGAATCTTTAGTGACAGCATTTTAGGCTGGAACCCATCTTAACCATGATTACCACCCCAGGTGATATAGCTCTCCTTTCACATTTAGCTGGTGTGTTATCACACTATGTAAATGAATTAATGATGTAATAATTTTAAGTATACAAGCGTGTGTGGCCACATTCAGATGATGTACACAATATGTAGCCAGTAACAACCCATGTCTCTCCTCAAGCCACAATATATCTACGGAAAGGTTTTTGTCGCCTTTATTATTTTTGCCAGTGTTTGTGATAAACTAAAGGATTGATAAAAAATGTTATTGATTTAATCTGTATGAAAATATGATTTATAGCTGTACCATTGCCATTGTCTTCAGCAACCCATGCTTGCCGTAAGAGGTGACGATGCTTGTCGTAAGAGGCGACTAACGGGATCGGGTGGTCAGGCTCGTTGATTTGGTTGATGCATGTCATTGTATGCCGATTGCGTCGATCGAAGGTCATGGTGTCAATCACTGGACTGTCTGGTCCAGACTCGATTATTTACGATTATGTCACAACAGACATATGTGAACATATCTCCTTGTCAAATTTATAGGAATAATCCTCTTTGGGGTAGTGTTCACACAAGCTCTAAGGGTAAGATTATTGAAGAGTTCATTTCCAACAACGATTTGTGTATCTCCAATGATAGTTCTAACACTAAAATACATCCTGGAAAAGGAACATGCTCCTCTTTAGATCTAACACTGACAGACACAGACTTACTTAATGAATGTGAATGGTCGGTCCATGAAGATCTTTGTGGAAGTGGTCATTTTCCAACTACATTAAAACATATTACCCCCTGTGATATCCCTCCTTCCACAAGATGGAACTTTACTCAGGCCAACTGGCACTTATTTGAAATACTTGCGTCTGAAAATATTCCTGATCCTATACAATCTTTTTCTGATGAAGTTCACAAAAATTGCGGATGAATGTATTCCAAAGTCCTCTGCAAATTCACACATCCAAAAGCCGTAGTAACGAAAACTGCAAACAAGCTAGGAAGTCAAGGAAAAATGCAGAACAATATATCCGTCGCAATCCTATGGTACATAATTTGAATAAATTAAGATTTTAAATGCTAAAGAAGGCGCACGTTTAAACAAAATATACGCCAATCGTGGCAAAACTATGTCTGAAAATTAAATGCACGAACTCCAATATCCAAGGTTTGGAACATGATTCAGAAAATAAAATAAAAATTCTCCAAATCCAGCATTCACCATCTTAAAAATGGGGATGAACTATTAACACATACTAAAGATATTGTAAATAAACATGGTGAAACACTCGCTGCACATTTTACCCATCGAACTATGTCCATAAATTTCAAAAACAGCAAGAAAAGAAAACTCTTAATTTTCAGTCAGATAATGGAGAAGATTACAATGAATTGCTTTCCATACATTAACTCCATACTGCCCTTGGGCCAGCTTATGATACTGCTTCAGGTGGTGATTACATCCACCATCACCTCCTGAAACACCTGCCAGGACCATGTTTGGAAACCCTACTTCTGATTTTTGTTGAGATAAGGACATCCAGCAAAATCTTCGTGGCGTGATGCCACAGTTGTTCCAATACCGAAACCTGGATGGGATCATACTGATCCCTCAAATTATCGACCTTTACCAGTTGCGTTTGCAAAACCGTGGAATGCATGATCAATAATTGATTTATATGGTGCGTGGGAATCTAATAATTTAATAACAAATATAAGACGTGTTTTCCGTGAAAACAGGAGTACCACTGATCATCTAGTTCGTTGAGAATAATTTGTAAAAACATTCATTAACAAACAATATGATGTGTCTATCTTTTTCGATCTCGAAAAAGTATAGGACATAACGTGGAAATATCCTGTCTAAGATTTTAAACGATTCCATTGATTGATCTCTGTTCATGGATGATTTTAACATTTCCTGTCGTGGTATCAGTAAGAATATAATCAATTAAGAAGATCATACAATACTTACAAGTCTTTCTTAACCGATGGCTCCAAGGATGGTGACGCAGTTGCTTGCCCTACAGTCATTGGATCCAGAACCATATCATCCAGATTACCGAATAAAAGTTCAACTTTTACAGCAGACTCACAGGCAATACTAATAACTCTCAATTATATCAAGACTATTTCATATGAACATCCACTTTTACACGAAATTATCGAATTATATAACGATCTTGCTTCTGGTCAATATGAGATCGTCTTTTGTTGGTTACCAAGCCATATTGGTATCATTGGTAACACAATTGCCGATGCTGCTGGAAAAGTAGCACTCAACAAATCTGTGACAGCACTTCTTATCCCATACAAGACCTCGTAGACCTCGTAATACCCATGATGTATTTGCCTGAGGGGAGAGTGAGTGAGTTAAGATTTAACGTCACATCGGCAATATTTCAGCCATATCGAAGTTATTATATATTATCAATTGATTAAAACCTGTCATCAATGGACAGTAAAATAACTACAATATCAGAGATAAATCGTTCCCCAGCAGGATTTACACCATCCCCCTGAGGGGAGAGAGAGATGGTACATGTGAGCCACTTCTTTACGTTGAGATCGACAGGCGCACAGCCCAAATGACATATTGTATAACGCACCTGATATAATGTACCATGTACGCGATATACTGTATAGTGAATGTAATACTATGTTTAGAAATGACAATGTGCAGTAGCATATTATGCAGTAATTCACTGAGTGGTAGTCTCTATAAGCAAAATATGTCACTTGATGGGTCCTAAAATATTTGAAAAGTGAGACACTGAATCCCTTGCTTTGATGTGTTATTGGGGCGGTCGGGTAACCTAGTGGTTAAAGCTTTCGCTCGTCACGCCGAAGACCCGGGCTCGATTGCCGACATGGGTACAATGTGTGAAGCCCATTTCTGGTGTCCTCCAACGTGATAATACTGGAATGTTGTTGAAAGCGGCGTAAAACCATACCCACTCACTCGATGTGTTATTTTATTAATTTGTTGATATCATGTTTGTTTTGTTTTGTTTTTAATTTTTTCAATCATTTTACATTTATTTGATAAAATGTGACATTCCAGTACGTAGTTGATGAATCATCTAAATAGATGATGGCAAGTTGACCAAAATTCATAGAATAGGCCAATGTCACATTCAATAATCACTGAACATTTAGTAAGGTTGTAGTAGTTTCTTATTTGGTTCTGAAAGATTTGAAATGACGGAAGACTCTGATTTAACTTACTTTTAAATATAAGGTCTTTTGTTATCAAAAAGGTGATATTTAGAGGGTCGTTGTGCTTTTCTGGAAAACCAATCATCATTTTTCTTTGGAATTTCGATTTGGATGTTAGCCTTTTGAAGTAGCCAAACTTCAGGACCAAAAAAGGTGGATTGGTGTCTCGATATCAACTGAACAACAACTGCAATTTCGACTTTCAACGTAATCTAAATTACACAAGAAAACGTTAGTCGGAAGTATATGATGAAGTATTTTGTATTGGAGCCATTGCAGTTTAGTGTCTCTCGTACATCGAAAAGGCATTCTATTGTATTGGGACCAGTTATCAATTGAGTCATCCTCTAGAGTATTCTTTTCCCATTTCGTACAGTGTAATTTTTTGTAGTGATATCTGAAATTGGTAAGTTGTAGAAGCATTTCGATCCATTTGCAAATTTAAGAACATTTTCGATACTTGGGGGTATAATTGGATTTTGCAACTTGTTCAGTTCTTCTAGTTCAACATTACTTGTCTCGAAAGATTTTGAAAAGTTGTTAAATGACAGAAATTTTCCATCTTTGTCAAGGAGGTCATTTATGAAACGTACCCCCTTTTGATTCAAGGTGCTATAAAAGACGGGCTTACGCCCAATACATATATTTCTGTTAAACCTATTATTATCGGCCAGTAAATGATTTGCGTTATGTTCCAGTTGAGCGTTTAAATTCCACCAGGCAGTCAAAATATATTTGTAGTAATTGTTAGGGGTAAGTGGTAGTAGTTTATTTCTTAAGTAGTTACAGTTATGTTCTAGTATATTGCCTGCACCTACCGGTAACTTGGGAAGATTAAGATTAAATAGATAACTCCACTTGGATTTCCAAATAAGAAAGCGTCTTATCAATGATATTATTTTTAGCCTGGATTGTTGCTTTAATGTTAGGGACATTGAACCCTCCATCCTTTTTTTTCACAAATGATTTGGTTTCTCATTATTTTGTTAGGCTTATTCTTCCAGATAAACTTAAAACAATTTGTTTGAAACGCATTTACAACATCAAGGTTTGGATTTGGTAGTGAACTGAATAAGTGATGTAGCTTAGGAATAATTAACGATCTTAAAATCGTGTTTCTGCCAAGGGGTGTTGATATTTGTTGATATCATAATATGTATCGTGAAAATGAGCCCGCTACAGTCATTCCACCATATCAATTAGAATCTAAGCAAACATGTGCGCGCCGTTGTCATCAGGAAATTATTGTCATAGACCAGAATGCATGTGTTCCCCCACACAGGGGCAAACCATCCCCTCCATTTGTGCTGTACTTCCGTGATAACTTGTTCCTCATCATTGTAATACCTTACGAAATACAACTTTCGAAGGGACATGGCAAAGAGAAATGTACCATCACTATTCCATTTCATGTACTCAGGTTTCTCCAGTCCTTGTACAGCCTTCTTCTCACCGATTGTAACTTTACCTTCAACATCTTGAAGGAGGAACTTATATGTCACTGAGCTGACGGTAAAACGGACAAATATAGCCATTCTGACGTCCCCAATGCAGGCAAAAAAACATGTAGAAGTCGAGCACAGATGTCTGTAAAAAAACGAAACATATTTATATGTATATACACAGTAAAGTTCCAACTCTCAGGTACAATATAGTAATAATTAAATAAGTGGAGTAAGATTGAACACAGTTTTAATAGGCTAGCCCTTTCAACTTACCACATAAGAGTCTCATCAGGCCATAACTGAATAACAGACATGAAATTTGGGAAACATATTTATATGTATATACACAGAAAAATTCCAACTCTCAGGCACAATATAGTAATAATTAAATAAGTGGAGTAAGATTGAACACAGTTTTAATAGGCTAGCCCTTTCAACTCGTACCACGTACGAGTCTCATCAGGCCATAACTGAATAACGGACATGAAGTTTGGGAAGCATGTGCCATTTGATCCTAAGGGACCAATCATTATTTTAGAAATGAAAGTTAAGTGATTTGTCACTAATGCTATGGTTCACTACTGTAACAGTGTCATGTGTGTTATGATGTAACATTTGGGACAGAAATTTTACAGTGAGGACATATCGTCAGTTGAACTAGTATTCTGTAGGAAAATTGCAAGAATAATTCATGGCTGTTTGTACGCATAATAATTATAATGAACTCAATGAATTTGCTTGAAAGTTTTAAAAAATGCACATGCATGGCCAGAAAACAGACAATACGGCAAGTATATGTTACAGTTGTGACGTAGGATGGTAACAGTTGTAACTGAAATGGATCTCAATACAGATTCTGCGTTACTCACATCACCACTGAAACTAATATATGTTGTTTCAATTACGTTTCATGAATTTATTTTCAAAATTACCAAACTTACGTGTGTGATTGCAACAGTAATGAGTATTTTAAATACTTGTAACAGTTGGGACACTTAATTGTAACAGTAGTGACAGAGATTTAGCGATTGTAACAAATTTTGTCCATTGATAAAAATGTTAGCTTATTCCATAGCTGTTTTGAAACAATATTATATGTAAGCTTGACATTGCTTGACAGATTTGTTTGAACTGATTGACATAATTGTTCTAATCTTAGTTGCTTTGTAACAGTGGGGACACAAAATGTAAGAGAAGGGACAACTGATTTAAAGTTGTAAGAAAATGGTTTTGGAGATGAAGTTTTACATTTGCAGAGAATTACTTTCAAGGTGCATTTCTCATTAAGAACTGTTTCACAAAAACTGAAACCGATTTCTTTGAATTACCAATAGCTTTACTCGAAGTGCATATGTTGTAACAGTGATGACACTGAATTGTTAGAGTAGTGACTTGGGATTTTACAGTATGTTAGTGTTTTTTATTTTTAATATGTGTTTAAAACATATCTATTTTACGAAACTGACTTGAACTAAAATATTGTTAGACATATTTTCTCCAATATAATGAATTAAGTGGTTCTGTAACAGTGGTGACAGAGGGATATAAGGGTTTTGACTAACTGGTTACAAATAGGTTTATGTTTTCAATAGTGACAGAGTACTGTAAGGTTAGTGATAATGTATGTACAAACCCAATTTATTCCGTTTGACGTCTTTGACTATTGATTATGTTTTCCTTGCAATTTTTTTTGATATTATTGTTAACATAATTTCTCCATTCAGTTAACACATGTTTTTGCAACTATAGTGACTAGGGTTGTGAAATATTTTCAATCATATATTTGGCTTTTTCAGTGCAAAGAATCAAAGATAGATTTGAATGCGGTGTGAACGCCAAAGGCGCTACAGGCAAAAGAAGAGATGGCACTCCAGAAGCATATTCATCTCTGAATAGTTTTGCACCTATGACACAAGTGGTTAGAGTCAATTTGGAAACACCTATGACACCAGTGAATCTTGGTCAGTCCATGATGTAGGATATTCAAAAGACATCTTTACCTCTGGACAGTTTGGAAGCACCTGCATATATCAACAGTGAATCCTAGTCAATCCATGATGCAGGATGATCAAAAGAAATTTTTACCTCTGGACAGTTTGGAAGCACCTATGACAACAGTGAATCCAGTGAATTCTAACAAATCCATGATGTGGGATGTTGAAGAGACATCTTTACCTCCGGAAAGTTTGGAACCACCTATGACACCAGTGAATCCCGGTCAATCCGTGATGCAGGATGTTCAAAAAACATCTTCACCTCTGGACAGTTTGAAGACACCAGTGAATCCCGGTCAATCCATGATGCAGGATGTTCAAAAGACAGCTTCACCTCTGGACAGTTTGGAAGCGCCTATGACAACAGTGAATCCCAGTCAATCCATGATGCAGGATGTTCAAGAGACATCTTCACCTCTGGACAGTTTTGAGGCACCCATGTCAACAGTGAATCTCAGTCAATCCATGATGCAGGGTGTTCAAAAGACATCTTCTCCTCTGGACAGTTTGGAGGCATCTATGACAACAGTGAATCCCAGTCAATCCGTGATGCAGGATGTTCAAAAGACATCTTCACCTCTGGACAGTTTGGAAGAACCTGCGTATGACAACAGTGAATCCCGGTCAATCCATGATGCAGGATGTCCAAAAGACATCTTCACCTCTGGACAGTTTTGAGGCACCCATGTCAACAGTGAATCTCAGTCAATCCATGATGCAGGGTGTTCAAAAGACATCTTCTCCTCTGGACAGTTTGGAGGCATCTATGACAACAGTGAATCCCAGTCAATCCGTGATGCAGGATGTTCAAAAGACATCTTCACCTCTGGACAGTTTGGAAGAACCTGCGTATGACAACAGTGAATCCCGGTCAATCCATGATGCAGGATGTCCAAAAGACATCTTCCCCTATGGACAGTTTGGAAGAACCTACGTATGACAACAGTGAATCCCAGTCAATCTGTGATGCAGGATGTTCAAAAGACATCTTCACCTCTGGACAGTTTGGAAGTACCTACAACAACAGTGAATCTTGGTCAATCCATGATGCAGGATGTTCAAGAAATATCTTCAGCTCTGGATGAAGGGGGAGATGGAAAATCACATGTCAATGATGTTTATGTTGTTTTGTGAGTTACCCATGTCTCAGGATTTTTCTACAACAGTGTTTTGAAAGTGTTTTTCGTTGTAAAACCAACATGTTAGACAGGCTGTTTTCATTCAAATTAAAGCTTATTCACTTTATATGATGTGTTTGTGTTTGATAACATCATTTTTTGCGTTGAAAGATGGAATGTTGAAGTCATATCAAATTTCATGTTTCATCCAAAAGTCACCACTGTTATGCTTGTCACAACCATTACAAGTAATGTCAATACTATTATCGGCCTAAATTATAGTAAATATTAATTATCTTCCTTTTGTTTTATGTTTTATCTGTTATTGTCTAATAAATAAGCATGTAATTGTATGTTTTGACAGAAATCCGCCAGAACAAACAATGTTTTAGTACAAGAAGACTTGTGTCATAGCTTAAAATTTTATCAAAATGTAAATGATAAACCAAAACTTACCATGATTTTTTTTATATTTTCTTGAATTTGGTTTCTTTTGAGTTTTCTGTGTATAACTTTTCACAGAAAATGATATTAACACTAAAAAGCCCAGTTCAAATAACAATTTAAAAAAATCCTTCCTTTACAACAAGTAAAAGTAGTGACTTGTAATTTGCATTTTTCGTTTTCAAAAGTCCACAAAAGCAATATTAGGATTCATTAAGGTTGCAAACTCTCTACCTTAACTCGAAAACATGTTGTTTTTGTATTATTGAACCAAAATCAAGGAAAAGAAATATTTGCTTTTTGAAATTCAGAGGCACAAAATATCTCACACATTGTGAAAATGATAGGTTGTCCTTTCTTGCTGGACACCAAGTGGACATTTTCAAGTTGAACGTTTGTTAATACAGTAAAAACACATTTGAACATAGAGATGTAATTATATCAATGATCACCACGTTCAGTGCCATATATCTTTCAGTTTCTGAAGTAGTCCAATTCCAAGATCAAGGCTTTAAACATATTAGATGTAATGGCCATGGCTATAGGTGTTTCTTAAGCACTCATGTCATTGTAATGTCCATTTTAACTGTTCCCATTAACTTTACATGCGGATTTAAAAGTGGATTTGGACTAGAATAAAAGATAAGATGATAGTGAATCTTGTGCTGTCAATGCTTGGCGCTCCACTTTGACTTTACCAGAGGACTAAATATACATATGCCATACCTTCACCTGAGCTGTCATTCCACACTACATGGGAGCTGGTTTGGTCAAGGATTCGCTCATTCACACGTTATTTTATTCGTTTGAGCCCATTGAGTAAGTCTTAATCTTGAGCGGATGAGTAATTTTGTACAAGACATAATGTAATTTGTCCTTAACAAGTTTCATGTAGCTACATATTCTCCAAGGGCATTCATTAGAATTAGTGAACAATTACGTTATAGAGTTAAACTGGATGTGCTTTTTCCAGTGCTGTCTGTGTATCGACAATTAAAATAAGCAAGACTGCAATTATACATACGTTCTTATTTCCACTTTCCTTTCCAATTCAAGATGATGTGAAATCTTGTCTTCCCGGTAAGAATGCAAATATACCACAAATGTCAACACATCCGGTGGCTTTCCAAATACATGTATGCAGGACATATCATCATTTGTCCAGCACATCCCTGTGTCAATAATGACCCAATTAACACTTTCTTGACCAATAAAGATGTTAGCCCATTTAGCCTGTTTCATCAGGGAATTTCCTTTCAGCCTGAAAAGTTCAATGAAGCTTTTTGTCCCAGTTTGACTCAGACTGTAGAAATCATGAGCAAATGAAGGGCTCCAAGTCAACGATAGAATATCGTAGGCACGTCGTCGTTGAAATTCTTTTGTGATCCAATTGTCTTTCAAATCTGTAATGTAATATGTTTAATGTTGTCAAAACCTATAGGAACACGCAGTAACACTGTCAAATTGTTTTTCTAACAGGGGTAAGATCAGAGTCAGGTTTAAGCTGGATTGGGTGGGTGGAGGTAAATATGTCGGTGGTCACGTTTGGGGAGGGTGGTCACGATTGTCATCTTGGGTCGCACAATTAGCTATCCAGTGTATCAATCCCTGAGATTTGCCAGGTACTAACGTGACATTCAGGCCGATTAGTTTTCTAGGTCTGCTGGCTTTGTCAGTACCGAACCAGTGCTCGTTGGTAGTCGCCTAAGACCTGATCCACGCCGTGATGAAAATAGAAATTCGAAATACAATAGTTTTCCAAATTTAAAGAGACATTTAATGAAATAATAATTCGAATTCCTGTAAAACACGGTATTTAAGAAGCACACACATATGCTATGTATCCTCCTTTGTAGCTCTGATTATTGGTTGATAATTCAAAGCAAACTTACTGCTACCCATTCTACCATGACGAAATAATAGAGAATATACATATATATTTTCTTATAAAATATAAATGTTTCACGACATTTTACTTAAACATGTCCTTACTGCCAAACCAAACGTATTCGATCGATAAAAGCGAATTTTATTCTTAATTTGTGAAATATACGTGAATTTGCCAGAAATGAGGTTTGGTGATGTAACATGAAATGCACATGCAAACTGTCTGTATGAAACGGCTTAGGCGACTCGTTACGAATACAGTTACAAAAAGCACACATCATTATGCCCCGTTTAACAAGCAAATTAGAGAGAGAGGGCGATGTGAATGTCTCAACAACGCGCCTCCAACGCCAACTTTGCCAGAAGACGCCGCCGGTCCGTGTTACCATCAGCAATTTAATGCAACGTTTACGACAGTCTGGTCGGACATTGGACAGGCCACGCAGAGGTCAACCACCCGTGACTACATGTATGACAATGACTAAGACCCCCACATCTAGGCAACTCATTTAGGAAACCACAGCGATGTCAATGGCAGCGACAGCACTTGGACATTGAGTCAGCCTACAGACTGTATACCAACGATTTAGGAAATATGGAATTCGAGCTTGTCGACCATACTGCACATCGTATGTTTTCTGATGAAAGCCGATTTTGTCTGTACAAAAATGATGGTAGGGCTCGTATATGCAGACGACAGGGTGAACGAAAATATGTGTCCAACATGTTCGAGCATATGGAGGCGGTAGCGTTGTGATCTGGGCTGGCATGTGCGGTGATCTGACAACGATGGTGGTTGTTACTCGGGGAAACCTGACTGCCAAGCAATAAAGGGACGAACCTGTACAACCACTTGTGCAGCCATTTATTCATCAACAGCCATGTGGTGTTCTTTTTCAGGATGTTAATTCTTCGCCACATACTGCAAGGATTACATCCAACTTTCTGAATATCGTCAACACTCATGTCTTACCCAGGCCTGCACATTCCCCAGACATGAACCCAATTGAACACATATGGGACCATCTCGACCGACAGTTGAGAAAACTAACCATTGCCTGAACCACCGTTCAGGAGTTGGAACAATGTCTCATTGACGCATAGCTGGAGTGCGGCGTAAAACTACAAACCAATCAACTAAACCAACTTTCCACTCATCATCTTCGGAAATTTGTGATATTCAAACTCGTAACATGCATCAAAATAGTTCAGTTTTTTCACTTGATTTTCTTTGGGTTCAAGCTGCAACAAATTACCTTCTGATGTTATGTTGAGTACTTGAGTATAGCGTTGTGTCGACATTCTGTCTTTCCTTTGTAATTTGCCTTGTAGGTCTGAAAAATATATATATATATGTACTGGTAAACGTAACACCGAAGAACAGAACAATATTCATCATTGTAACATTACATTTCAGTAGCATGTACGTTTCTTTCAGATTAAATGGTGTATTTTTATCATAGGCAAACTACATGCAAGGGAATGTACATTTGTTGTTTAACCCAGATATATGACAACAGCCTGTGACTGATTAAGACTGGATCAGACAACCAAGTGATTAATACTATAACTGATTGATTGATTGATTAACACCGCAGTTAGCAATATCCAAGCTATATGACGGCGCTCTGTAAATTATCGAGTCTGGACCAGACAATCCAGTAATTGACATCATGAACATCGATCCACTCATTTGGAATTGATGACACGATGTCAACCAAGTCACAGAGTTTGACCACTCGAAACGCGATGTTGTCTCCCAAAACTAGCATAGGTTACTGCTGACATTTAATTCAAATCGGAATCCTCACAAGGTGACGTGGAAGTATTTGTAAATAAATATAAAAAAATCTGTACTTTTTCCTATTACAATATATAGTGACGAACCCCATTCCATGAGCATTAAATGTCTAGTAAAATTGTTCACCTACCATAAAACACGGGAGGGTAGGGTACACGTAAAAAATTGTCACATTTGAAAATGTTCTCCTCATGTGCACAATAAAACATTTTGGAAGCTTTACTGAGGACTAAGGTAACTGTTGTAAACCCGATGGAACAACGTATGGAGTAAGAGTTGTAGTGTTGAATTGTTCAACTGAAAATCACGGGAACATATGGTACAAGTCTAAATAGGGAATTGCATCAGACATCATTCATGTCACTGATGCGTCAAATTTGGAAATGTCGTCGCCATTCTACGATACAACTTTGTGGACACTTTACTGAGGCCTTGATTGTTGTAACCTTAATAAAACAGCAAAGGCAAGAGGTGTGTGACGCTCTCGGTAATCTTGGTAGAACGAACTTGAACTGCTCAAATATTGACATGAAGGGAAAGCTATGCATGTTGTCTTGGTGAAAGACTTTTAGATTAAACAAATATGTAATATGTTTGCCAAAAAATCACGATTCATTTTTTTCCTAGCATATTTTCTTTACGATACGCAAAAATACAAGGTTAATACCCTCTAAATATCTGAAGTCATCGATTTATCTGTACCATATCAATTAGTGACATAACGTCTACTTAAATAACGAGCCAGAATATACCTTTTGTAAAACATTCACGCGAAGCATATATAAACAAACGTTTTGTGCCCAGAAATTCATATTTAGCACACACCATTCTGAACACACTTTGTTTCACCACCTCGAGACTGCAAACATCTGCAACGTTGCTGACGCTCGGTACAGGGAACCTGTGAAATGAGAGAACAGGTTAACGTCCACTTGGAGCAACATTTATATTATATGTGTATCAACTGTCAGATGCATATGGAAGGAATGCTCAAAGTGCTGCAGGTCGGAGACGTTACCTACATTTGTGTTTGTTTAGTTGTTTAACGCCGCACTCAGTAATCTTCCAGCCGTAAGACGGAGGTCTGAAATTAAATCTTAGCCAGACAATCCAGTGATTGACATCTATGCAGTTGCTTTACGATACGATGCATTAACCAAGGCACCGAGCCCGACAACTCGATCCTGTTAGTCGCTTCACATATTATGATAAGCATAGGACCTATTCTAACCTGGATCTTCACGGGTAACCTACGAGCTCGGATCTGGTGCAGACAGACATAAGGATCAAGTTCGGTCAAACTTGTCCCTGACGCAAAACGCAATTATATAGTGAGTTGTGACACGTTAACCAGTGACCAGTGACCACTGACCCTATGTCCATGTCTGTGACACAACCACCAGAACCCTATGCATTAATGTAAAAATGTACTGTTGGGCAGCAGAAGTTATCACTCTTCTTTAGTCTTGTGAATATTTGTTTGTCACTGTGGATAAGTTCTTTACTTCGTGCACCAAATGCATACTTCTTTCAACAATTAAGATTATTTACTTGCATCACACTTAACTGAAGCTGCACTCTAAACATATTTGAAGGTATTTTCTTAATAATAACTCTTCGTTATCTCGAATGGGTACATTGTGTAAAGCCCTTTTCCAGAGTCTACCATCGTAACAGTGCTGGCATGTCACTAAAACCAACATAAAACTGAACATAAGACATTGAACAAACAAGCATGAGACTGATGCTCAAAAACGGTAGAAACACAATCAGGGGGATCCCAACTGGTGGTCAGTGGCTTCTGGCACGCCTAATGGGCGCATCTCAGCGTTTCAGATATCATCGCCTAGACTAGGCCTAATCTTCACAGGTAAAGTAGGGTACCATTGATCATCCCAATCAATTATATCTATCAATGAAAGCGTCTCTCTGGGTTCAGATTACAATACCATACGTGTACTTACTGAACTTGTTTTCTTCCAACAAATCCAGTCTTCGTCACTCTGTGAATCCTTTGGTTTACCATCCGGCACATTCTTTGATATTCTGCCAAGCCTGCAAGTCAGCGTCTTGGAGTTAAATCTCACATGACTACAACTAGCAAGCTGTAAGCATTTAGTAAAACACTGCAAACTTCCGTACGGCTCGAATTCAGCAAGAGTGGTGTCGTGAGGACACTGCTTTTCTTGGGCATATTTTCTAAAAACAGTCATATCCTTGATCTCCTCTATCATGTACACTGAGATCCACAGCATGCTAAAACAGAACCAATACACTCGAGGTATCATTGTTGAACAAAATGGTGTAAGCGGCTTGGAATCTTTGATACCAGCCTTGCAGGGAATGTAAAACGTTCTTACTGCGTAATCGTCTCAAAGCTACTGCTCCGTCTGTAGCATGTACATTGTCGTGGCATGGGGCTATCTTCTTTATCGTCCGCACAGGCGACTACAATAACAGGGGCGGCAAGTTTGCAGGTCGGACAGTTATGTGAACAAATACAGTTTATGTGTCGCTCTTAACAGTTAACGCACCATTAACGTTAACACATCATCATCATTATTGCTATTGACGAATGCACGATAGCGTGGACTTGTGCACTTCTATTGACGAATGCACGATAGCGTGGACATGTGCACTGCTCCACACTCCTCAACAGTTTCCTGTTCAGTTGAAATGGATTCTTCCACTGATCGCACCAGCGATGTTAAATGGTTATGGAGACATTTATGGAGAAGTAGGCATCAACATTTCCCACTGATTCCATTATTAATTTGAGAGTTATTATGTTCCGGGCTTTCTATATATTGTTTTCTATCAAGAGATTAGATTGCTTTCTCCACTCACTGTGAAATTGATCGATGACTATGACGTTTGTAGCACATATCGTTCACCTTAATAGTCAATAAAATTGATTAATCAAAACAGCAAAACAAAACTTAACAGACTAGTAACACTTAATTAGCTATTTAAATGACGTGTGCATCTATTAAAAGGCATTAGATAGTTAAACCGACGTATTAATGTCATAAAGTATTCATGCACTTACAATATATATTGATATATTTTATATATTCATATTTATTAATCAAATTAGATCCCGATTACAATGCATAATTTGTATTATGTGAGTAACTTGGTGTTCCATCATGTGTGTCTTACTAACTAATAAGCTAACGATCTGGCAATAAACGATACTTTAGCAATAAGATTATCACGCAACGTTTGTTATCTAAACTTTTAACATGAATATATTGAATTGAGTTTCTTTCTTGTTTTCGACGTGCTTCCTCGAATAATAATTAATATATTGCACCTCAAACATTAAGACACAAGATTAACATTTGAGATATAGTGATATATCTGGGACAGATTGAGTGACCTCGTAACACCCATGATGTATTTGCCTGAGGGGAGAGTGAGTGAGTTAACATTTCACATCTTATCGGCAATATTTCAGCCATATCGTGACGAGAATATTTATGATACTTAAATCTAGACGAATGAAAACCTGTCATGGACGGACAGTATGATACCTAAACAATCACAGTTTAGAAGTAAAACAAGTGGAGAAGAATTAAAAGAATAACCTATGATTCAACAATACATTATAAAAAAACGGGCTGCAGATCGTCTGCAACCAAAGTTAGGCCACCGTACTAGGGACCATGGGGACTTACAGTAATTCTCCTACAGAGATAGATTGAACATGTAAAACGACACGTTAATAATAGAGACATGGTGACTTGTGTCAGTGAACATTTAAGTCTCAACAAAAAATACTCTTCCTCGGTGTACTAATATGCTCCAATCGATAGAAACAGTTCTAGTGGATGTGCAGCTTTGAGGTTTGGAACTGCAATGTTTTTCTAAAGAATGCATTCCAACATTTGTCGCAGTATATTTCATCATTGTATCGCGAAATAATGTCACGATATACGAAGGTACAAGGAAAGTACTGGGAGAACGACACATAGAACATGGCGCTAGAGTTTTTGGCACAAATAAATTGACAGGATAGTGGCGCAAACTTGGCACGATTCTGAAGCAGAACTGACGCGAATATGGTGCGCTCAGCTAATGTTGCGATTTGGGCACTCAACATTTTCAAAATAGTACTCATATCTTAAAGCAGATCTGTATCAAGATGTTGGGTACCATGGACCTGTTATATAACTACGGATATAGGGACTACGCTCACCTGTGTCCCCACGGAGTTAATCCTTAGATGTGTATCAAGTCGTAGGGTACAACGGACTGTGTAGGGTACTGTGTCCCAACGGAGTCGGTATGCAAGCAGATCTGTATCAGGCTATTGGGTACTGAGGGCCTACACTCACCCTTGTCCCCACTGAGTTAATCAGTATCAGATCTGTAACAAGCTATTGGGTACTAGGGACTACGTTTACCTGTTTCCCCACGGAGTTAATCTGTAGCAGATCTGTGTCAAGCTGTAGGGTACGATGGACTAGGCTCAACTGTTTCCCTCCGGAGTTGGTATGCAAGCAGATCTGTACCAAGCTGTAGGGTACGAGGGACTAGGCTCAACTGTGTTCCCACGGAGCTGATCAGTAGCAGATCTGTTTCTAGTTATTGGGTACTTTCACGAAAGTTCTTTTCCACCCCTTAAATATTTGTGCTATTTCACAAAGACACCCTAACTTTACACCCCATCGTAAACAACCTCCTAACCTCCGATAGGTTAGGGGCAATTGTAACTAGCTTACGACATCCTAAGTCAGCGTCTGATATGGCAACACTATTGAGAATAAAATAAATATTGTACAGGAGAAACATTTGGTGAGAACGTATATTCAGGGATAGGGCTCAAGTGTTGGATACTTTGACAGACACAGAACTGATTGCCAGGTATCGCGTTCAGCAGCAGCCCATCAATCAGATGGTTGATCTGGTCAGCTCGAAGATCTCTCGGCCGACCCAACGTTCGTGTGCCTTTTCTATCAATGTTCAAGTGTTAGTAATGCTTAGCTACTATTCAAAAGGTCTGTTCCTAAGCGAATTAGGAGATATACATGGTATTGCGAAATCAAGGCGATATACAAATGTGGGCCCATATTACCATATATGACGGGAACAATATATAAGTACAATTTCGCGATGAATAAATGTGGTCCCTTCTGTTGCAATCAATTTGACGGAAAAACGTCTGCACTCATTTAGGAACTGATTATCAGAACCAATGAAACAAACTAACGCAGCTAGGTGAATTACAAATGTGGGCCCACTTATTTCGATCACCATAGATGACGGGAAAAATGTGGGCCCACATTTTAGAAAATGGTTATCAGCACTAAACCAATCCTAGAAGATGTACGGATGCATTCAAACATTTAATTAAGAATACGTTTTACCTTAGAGATAAGCTGGGCATTTAATAGCTGGACAAACAACGTACGGCGTTGGTGACGCCATTTCTTGCAAATACGAAAACAACGGAGATAGCTCCCATTTGAAATTAGAGTGACCTCCCTTCCCCAATATGAACCACTGATAATGCGGTTTCGCCAAAGACATTGTGTCATAATTGATTTGTCAATCACTCATGTGTCCACAGCACCCAATTGCTTGTCGTAAAAGGCGATCAAGTTGGGCAACCTGTTTGCCGTGAGTTGTGCCCCTGTGTCGGTGGAGGATGGGATTCTGGTGGTTGAGGACATTGGAGCCAGGAACAGGTGTTCCTTTTGCTCACGACACCACTTCTACCCTTACTTTACCTGGACGGGTGCTAGAATTTGCCTGTTTCTATAAATCGGCTGGTCCAAACTTACCTTTTCACTTTTGCTCTCATAACGCTTCAAAAGTACATAAGAGCATGTTACTTTAACATCGGAATGGAGATCTATGTTTCAAATCCACTCCGATGTTACAAGTGTTAAAGATTTGGTGATGGTGCCAAAACTTGAACTAAGAAGGCAAGGTGCTTCCGTTGCAGTGAAACTCATGAGAATTCAGACTGTACAAGTGAGATCCGGTGTGCCAACTGCAACGGGAGGCACTTGTACTCATCAGAATACCGACCAACTCGACATCAGGCAGTATAATTCCTATAATTTCCTTTCACTCCCAGGGGTTAAGGCCACTGGAGGTTCTTCAGTTTTAGTGAGGCAAGGTATCATCTACATTCCTGTATCTCTCGCTACACCCCTCCAAGCTGTTGCTGTCCACATAACATTTCACATTGATTTTACTTTGTGTTTTCTTTATATTCCTCCATCTTCATCTATTCAGCAAAATCATCTAGAAGCACAATATGACCCGCTTTCTAAGCCATGTCTGATAATAGGTGATTTGAATGGACATAATCAACTATGGGGTTGTGATTATACCATCCCTAAGGGGAAGAGTCGCGATCGAGAAGATTTTATTTCCAACAATGCTTTATGCCTTTTTAATGATACCTCCAAAACATATTTACAGCCCGGTACATACTTTGTAAATTACAGGCTCTGATCTGTTCAATGAATTTAAGAAATTAAAGGTAAGGGTTCCAAATCCAGCATCCAACATCTCCAAAATGGTATGTACTAATAACTGATAAAGCTGAAATTGCAAAAAAAACTTTGTGAAACTTTGGCCAAACATTCTTCCTCTACTAACTCTGACCCTAAGATCCCCCCAAAATCAAATACAGCAAGAAAAGAAAGCTATTAATTTTTAATCAGACAACGGGGAAAATTACAATGAACTTTTCTCTATTCGTGAACTCCATACAGTCCTTGAACAAGCTCACGATACTGCTACATTAGCTGATAACATTCATTATCAACTCCTGAAACACTTACCAGAAGCATCCTCAATAACATCATTGACCATTTTTTTTATCAAATTTTGACTTTCTGGGAAGTTTCCTCCTTCACGCCGTGATGCTGTAGTTATCCCAATACCCAAACCTGGGCGAGATCATACAGACCCTCTAAATTATCGACCAATATCATTGACAAGCTGCGTTTGCAAAACAATGGAACGCATGATTAATAATCGACTAATTTGTTACTTAGAGAGCAGCAATCTCATTACTGACATACCATGCGGTTTCAGGAAAAACAGAAGTACCATCGATTATTTGGTTCGCTTAGAATCATTTGTTAAAAATGCAATAATAAATAAACAACAAACAGTGTCTATGTTTTTCAATCTCGAAAAAGCATATGGCACTGCATGGTGATATGATATTTTAAAAGATTTACATGATTTTGGATTGCGAGGCCGTTTTCCTCAATTCATATCCGAGTTTTTAATCCTCATTATCATCAGGATCAGGGTGTCCGACAAGGCAGTTTTTGTCTGTCACTTTATTTAGTATAAAAATAAATAGTATATCAATGGTTTTAAGTGATTCGATTGATGGACCACTGTTTGTGGATGATTTTAGCATTTCTTGTGAAGCGTGAATACTATTAAAAGGCAACTGCAGCTTTGTTTTGTTCATAAATGGTCTTAAGAAAATGGATTTAAGTTCTCAAAATCTAAAACAAACTGTATTCATTTTTGTAGAAAATATAAACCTCACAAAGACCCAGAAAAAATATTAGATAAAACTCCTATTAAAGTTGTACAAGAAGGCATAATATTTGATCATCATTTGACCTTTCTGACCCACATGAAATACTTAAAACATAAATGTCTGAAGGCCCTAGATTTGTTAAAAGTTGTCTCTAATTCTAAGTGGGGAGGTGATAAGAAAACCCTCCTCCAACTATACAGAGTCTTATTCGTTCTAAACTTGATTACAGCTCCATCATCTATGGTGGGGCTTGTAGATGCAATTTAAATTTATTACATTCCAACTATTAGCCGCACCTTCTTGGGTTGTCAGTCCAGATTTGAAGAGGTCATTATGCGACGATGTGGTATTGGCTTTTCGAGATATACACATGAGTATTTGTTAATAGGTGAGGCCCCTCCGTTTGGTATCACTTGTGATGAAAAAATTCCAGCCATGTCCTGCTTGACTGTATTGATTTTTCCATAACAAGGGATAAATATTTCAGTTAAAGCAGTTAAGGACCCTTTCAATGACGTTATTTATCATTTAATATTATGCTTTTAAAAAGAAATAGAACTTTTTCATAAATTATGATGTAATTAGGGTATTATTTTATAAATTGGTAGTGCTTATTTATAACTTAGATTGTTAGTGGCTGTACCCTCGAGGGGGGTTGGAATAACATAACATTATTGTCCCCCAAAGAGGGTATATAAGTTCAACATCATTCGAAGTATTTTTTATGCATGCCAGACTTTTAAACGTGGTATTTTCGTCATTTAAGGCTTTACCTGGTAAACTGTCGCCAGTGACTGCAGGGTGATAAAAATCCTACCAGGGTCCATGCAGGAAGCAAAGGGACTGTGAGTCCCCATGGTCCCTAGTATGGTGATCTCCCTTCAGTGACTGACGATCTCTAGCACATTTTCATGTTGTGTTGTCAACTAGTACTTTCTGCTTTTATATATTCTCAACAATTTGTATCCAGTACCAACCCATGTCTCTCCTCAAACCACAACATCACTTGTCTATGGAAAGTTTCTTTTCCAAATATTTTATTCCTTTTGAATAATATTATTTTCTGTGTTAGATAACTCCATGGAACAATGTGTCGTACCATTAGAAATAATTACCCAAATTCCTGCAAATCAAATTCCCCAAAACCCAAACAACATGACAAAGAAAAAAAAGAAAGGCAGAATTCTCTTATTGTTTTTCATAGGACACATCAAACATCAAATTAGTTACAAAACCATAATCATACTCCATGACAAATACATGCACACCAACCTGTTACATCTTCACCCACACCAGAAAGTGGTCTGTGAACTATACTGGTACTGGGTCTGTAGGTTCCATACAGGTGCTGTTTGTGAATATCAGATCTAACTGACCTCCCTGAATGCGAGTACTTCTATGAGTTCCTTGAACAAGATGAAGATTAAACTTCATCAGCATGTTACACAACTTAGTATGATTGTTCATATTGAAGTCTCCACTCAAAACAGTAACATTATCTCTCCATGAAAGTTAACAAAGAGCTTCTTCCAGCAGATGGAGAAAGTTTCTCATTGCACCTGGGGGTCTATACACTGACACAACCAGAACAGACTTTGTAGAGTCATTGATATGTGTGGCAATCAGTTCCAGAGAGGTGTCACAGTGAATATGAGTGAAAGTAAGTTCTGTTTCGATGAGCATTGACACACCATGTGCAGATACAGGGTTCATAAGTGAATGAGATGGGATTTGATTGTACCTGTGAATCATTTCCTGTTGAAGGTGAGTTTCAGATAGACACAACACTGACATGATCGTGGTAAACAGTTCTTTAAGGAGATGAATGTAGTGACTGTAGAAGCCTCTGATGTTCAAGTGTCCAAAAAAAGACCATCTTGGGGCATGTTGAGTATAGGTGGTAACCAATTAAACAAATTCTCTTCTCTTAGTCTATCCATTTCTTCGAGCACATCCTTGTCGACCTTAATCTTCTTTGGATCAAAACCACGTAGATAACGCCCTTCTCGAGATGTGACTCTACTGAGCATAGTATAGACAAGGCCCTGCATAATTGGAGTGTGTTTCTGGGTTGAGAGGTCCCCTACCATAGTTGCATCTTTAAGGTTCGGAGGGTTTCCTTTTCTAGCTTGTGCTCCTGCCTGTTCATTATCAAACTGCACATAGATGACACCACTTAGCGGATCTCTCTGGGGTATATCAAGCCTGACGACAGTTCGAATTGTTCCATTAACAAGCATATCAGCTGTGTTTATACTCTTGGTGAGCATGAATTGTGCCCCTAATGCGACTGATAACCTATCAGGAAGATTTCCAGATTCATGAATGTTTCTTGTCTGTTATCTGACTGTGTTATCAAGTCCTTTGACTAATCATCAGCCTCATCAGCCTTTTTGTTGGTGATAAATGAGCGAATGGTATCTTCTGGAGGTTCAGTTGTATACTCACAGGTTTTAAAGATGTTAATGTCCTCTTCTGTGACTGATCCAGTTCGAACCCTTGAAAGAACATCTCTGAACAAAGGGTCAACTCTCTGCCTGATCACTTCATTTAACTCATGGAGACTGAAATGTCTTTTCCACAAAAAGCCATATAGAGCTTGATAATTGATGATTTGAATACTGCTCTATCTCCGACTGGGTTAAGCTGTAGAAGATCTCCAACCACAAGAAGTGACAATCCACCAAAGGGCACCCTCTGTTCTGTAATGTCTTGAAGAGCCGAAGACAAATTCTCTAATGTACTCCCTCCCACCATTGAAATCTCATCAATGATTAGCATTTTCAAATTATCATATCTGTTGTGAAGTTTTGCTAAACGCTCTGAAGATGGCTTCTTGTACTCTTTGGCAATATTGTCTCTAATTGGTAGCGGAAATGCACTATGTAAGGTTGTGCTATTTATGTTCGTTGCAGCCTTTCCTGTAGGAGCTGTAATCAGTACAGTTGGTTTGTCAGGGTCACTACCTGCCTCTCTTAATGTTCTAGTCACACAATGGCTGACCGCATGTACTAAATGACTCTTGCCAGTCCCTCCTTCTCCGCTCAGAAAAGGTCTTGACGTTGTTTCATGTTTAATGTGCACAGCCCACTCATATATGAATTGGAAGAGAATCTTCTGTTTCAGGTTGAGTGTAGAAATCAGAGAGAAGAAATCAATGTCTGGAAGCATAGAGATATTTCTTTCAGTTTCATACGGTTCATGTGATCGATCTTGAGGTTGTTGATCAATGTTGTCAGGGTCAAGAGCAGCATAGTTTGGATCTGGCATATCTGAGTTCTCAAGAATATCTCTTTCATGTTCTCCATAAAACTCATTCCATATGTCTTCATTGGCCTCATTTGGGTCAAATACTGTACAACATCTTCCACCTCAGCTGAGAAAGGCTCATATTTCTGGATGGTGTCACAAATAGTATCTTGAACCTCTTTGAAGCGACTCTCGTATGTTTCATCTCTGTGTCGGAGGGATTCCTCTTCACGCCATGGGAAGTACAGGAGGAGAAATCTGTGGTAGTAGCACTCACTGTCTTTTTCTCTTGACACAAAGTGATATCTTAGTATAGAAGGTCTTTTTCTTTTCCTCAGTTTTCCTAAGTTGTTCTGTGGAGTGATGGTTGCATTTGCCAGGTTGATGTCAATTTCAGGTTGTTCTGTTTCTTCTTCTTCTTCATTCCTCCTCTGACAGTTTGTATATGTTGTAGAAAATTCTGCTTAACATATGTCCTCCAGAATGTATGGTCTTGAAGCATATTTGTCATGTGTAGAAGCAACAAAGAGATCTTCATCATCCTCATGCAGTGAAGAAATGACAAATATTGGTTTCATGAGACGAGTTCGGTTTTCTTTGAGGTCAGTTGAAATGTAGGAAACATCCAGATCAGATTTTCGTAGACAGAGGGGAAGAAGACGTATTATAGCTTCGTGTGTTGATACTTCCCAAGATTTGAGGAAGATCTGACCAATGCTGAAGAGTTGTTCATGGACAGGTTTTGAATTAGATTCTTTGCTGGCTTTCTTCATAAGTTCAGACACAGATAAGCGATACATGCCCATACATCTGTGATAAACTGAATGTCCATGTTACTTCTCACGGCAGGAAGCATGACTCTGTTGTAGTTATTCACATTAGTGTCATCCGGCAATCTCTTCATGATAACAAAAACCTTTTTGCATTTGTTATTGAGTGCAAACTGGTACTGGTCAAATGTAACTCCGGCTTTGTCAAGTAGATCTTGAAGTGTTCCAGAGAATTGTGTTTGTAGGACATTCATCACCCTAATCAGAGTTTCTCTTGCCAAGTTTTCACCAAGTTTGTCTTCATCAGAAATCGATGTTCTAGCGATAAATGTCTTGCCAGATGGTGGCTTAGCAAATTCAAATCTGCAGTGTTTCTTTTTATTTTTCTTTCAGGTTGAAGTATGATGATGGGTTTGTCGGGACTCGACAAGCCCATGAAGTTCAAGGTCTACAGTTTCATCTGGAAAAGAACAGCAGATGTGTTTATCAATGAAAGATGCAACTTCTTCATCTGATTGAACATCAAGTCTTGGGGCATCTTTTACATGTACTGCAGCATGCCAGTGAGCTGTTCCGAGACCTTGCATTTCAATGCGACGATCATAATTTAGAATTTGACCAACAGGCTGATTTCCACTCAATATGATTTTTCTCCAGAGCTGTTCAAAAATATAATCTATGTGTCGAGCAGCTGACACTGGATTCCGTTGCAGCCATGATCTCTTTGTCTGCCAAGACATTTCATTGACCTCTGCATCAGTGAAACATTGTCCATATTGCTGTGCAATCACTTGTATTACTTCTGTCCAGTGGAATTCAGCAGATGATCCAGTTAGGAAGAAAGTGTATGGGCCCAATTGTCTTACCTTGGCAAGCATGTCCAATTGTAAAGCATGCCAATATTGCGGTGTGCCACAGATGTTCTTGTTCACGAATAATTGATCGTTTGAAATCAGTCTCTGTAGTCTTGACGGATCTCGGAACTGTCCAGCAGTTATGGTTTCGTGTGCTCTCTTTCTTTGAGTTATACTCAGGTTACTTTGCAGAGCCATGGTTTCTAACCAATGGAAGGACTGGAAAATGTATTCAGTCCTCTCTGCACATCTACTATCACTTGATAATAAACGGGCATTAATATACTTCTTTGCAGAGATTGGTACACTACGAGGAGTTGATGGGTTATTGAATGTCCCTTTGCCATCAGGAAAAAGTCCAGGAAATGCCATTCCCTCCCAGTTTGGCTCCTTTGAAACAGAAACTGGCTTATTCCCCTCTCCTGGGGCAATGTTCAACAACCCATTTGTCACGATATCTAGTCCAAATGTTGGTGTCATACAGGTAATGTTGTTTAAGGACCGCTTATTATTTGTTTCAAGTTGCACTGCAAATGGGTTATCTGCTTCCACATCATCCTCACTGTCAGTTACATCTGATTCACAATGAACATCATTGTCTTGGTTCGGATCTGATGTAACAGCTGTCCAGGTATCAGAATCTTGATCTTGGCACAACTCTTTCCACATAAAATTTACAGTGACATCTTGGTAAAATGCATTGTGTTGAAGGAGGTTCTGCAGAGCCATGTTGACCCTTTCTGGGTTGATGTATTTTCTATGAACAGAATGTGCATCTGATAACCTTCTTTTCAACGCCAATGTTATCAATCCTGATGAAGATAAAATGTCCTTGGAAGTGCCGTAGTGATTTTGCTAAGGTCTGCAGGTACTAGCACAACAGAACCTTTAATGCCATGCTGAGTTCCTCTTGGCTTGGACACTATCTTCATTAATGGCAGGATTTTGCTTATCAAGTGACATTCAAGAAGTGATAGATCTTTCATTACATTTGGAATTGGAGACAGTTGTAATCCATTCCAGTTTGCTTTTGGAGGTGTTTTATTTTTTTTTTTGTGATCAATGACATGACTTGCATATATACTGTACTTCAGTAGCATCTGTCTGATCTGGAAGTTTGTCCTTAAGGTTTCTTGATACTGAATATTGTCCCTTCTTGTATTTCACAACAGACCTCTTGTAAAGCAACCGTGAACAACAAACACATGGATGCACAGGGCCCTATTTTATGGCTTTACTGAAGGAGTTAAATAATCGAGTTGTCCAGGTTCAACTGGTTGATTTTGTAGTTTACTTTGTACTTGTTGTCGGCTTGTCTTTCTCAGCTTAGCCTCGGTACATCTTCTCATTGCTCTTTCTGATTGGCTTAAGCTTTCATTTTGTTCCTGTCTGTATCTTTTAACACGGTCCTTTTCTCTTGCATTATTAGCCTTACTTTCAGTCATATTCTTCTTGGTTGATGTTCTGTGTACTTTTATTCGATTTTTATCTTTTTCTAGCATTTCTGTTTTCTCTGGTATTGTCATTTTATATTGTTGGCTTCTTGTTTGTCTTTGCTTACGGTCTTTTTCACGTTCATTATTAGCAGTAATTTCAGTTTCTGTCATATTCTTCTTGGTTGATGTTATGTGTTCTTTTAATCGATATTTTTCTTTTTCTCGCATTTCTGTTTTCTCTGATGTTTGCTATTTGAACGATTTTCCTAAGGTTTTTGAGCAAAGTATTTTTGCAAGCCTTCATTACCTGCAAAGAGTAAGGATAAAGATTTTGCCTGAAGTTCTTAAAAAGTTACTTGTGGAATAAAAACAGTTCCTGATTCATTTCTTGAATTCCTTGCATAGACAGATACTTGTGTACATTCAAATGGAACATTAGGTACGCCCAGTGAACGTCCAAGGGCTTTGAATCTCTCACAAAAAACACTAAGAGTGTGGAATTTCATATAAAAAATATTTCTTATGGCATCTTTCAGTGTATGGAAAGGAGGTTCACTCACTCTCCTGATCAATGAACCACTTATCGCATCTGATGTATAAATGTGGAAAATGTTTCTTTATACTGTATATGTTGTAGACCTTATGTGTAACCCTTTGTCGCAAATGCTTACAGTCCAAGAGGTTGAGAGAAAATTCAGTATATTCAGCAAGGCATAAAGAACACACTCCTGAAACAATTTAAAATCACAATATATCACGTGTTTCAGAATAAATGTACAATAACAAATTAAATGTAAAGTATCGATCTGCTTCTTAATAACTCATTACATTGTTACAGCAGATACACAAATATATTTCTGCCTCGATATCTAATTAGTGCAGATGTACCTTCATATACAAAGACAATATAATTACACATTATTAAACGCATATCTGAGGAAATCATTAAGTCATTACATAATCATATTATGCATAATGAATGCACAACATGAACACATTATATAGATAAACTATATACAAAACATACCCTGTGTGTGACACGAGAGTGTAACATGCCTTCTGCAAGTCGTCTCACATGACCCTAAATACAGATACAATATTAATTATAATATGGTAAATAACATATATAATCACGGCATATACATGCATCACTGAAATACAATTTCAGTCATTCATTCATACAACTATCAATAAAAACATGCATACATCTAGAGAGATATGTACAAAGTCTAGAAATATTTGATGGTAGCTCAGTGATCATTAAACAGTCAGCTGTTCTTTCTATATCAAGAGAGAGATATGATGCATGGCAGATGATGTTATCCATATCAGTTGGCCTCCATGATTACAAGTTTCCATCCAGAATGAAGTTCAAGATGAACACTAAACTGGCACAAGTGCACGGTTTCCCTGCAGCAGAGACATACTTGGGATGTCCTTGGTGACATGTCCCACGAATAACACACTCTACACTTGTAGTACTCTGACGGGCACCATTGCCTTCAGCACTCTGAAATAAAACAAACAATATAAATAAACATAGTTTGAAAAAGGAATTTGCTACACGCAACAGTCACAGATATTCAAATGAATATTTTACAGTGCATATAGTTCTGATATAGCATGCGAACAATTTACTTTTAATCATAACCCAAACAAATCCTACCCTATTTTCTGTTGTAGGATTGTTGGATGTCTTATTCAAATATGTGCTGCTCTGGTAGGGTACATGTACATCATCTGACTGTAAATGAAAAAGGAAATACATGTATACAGTATGAAGAATAAATCCACAATTAATTTTCATTAACAGTATAAAGAATAAATCAACAATCAATTTTCATTATCAAAAATAAACAAATTTTTGTCAAAGTTTTGAAAGATTTTCAAAACATATCAAGACATTAAACAGGGAAATGTAATATTTCAAACTGTGTTATATTTCAATTGAATATATAAATATTGACAAAATATTTGTAAGAGTACCTTATCATTAGCACAATAATGTTCTGTTGTGTTTTTCTCCTTTGATGTGGGGGACCTGCTTGGTGCATCACCTGCCTGCTTCTGTAACGAGAAAAATGAAACAAAATGAGTCTTATGTGTAGTTTGAGGACTATCACTACATTGTATTGTTGTATAAAATGGATAAATACCTTGCTATGGTGTTTCTGTCTCTGCTGTTCCCTCTTCTTTGCAGCACGTTTTGCTGGACTGTCAAACTTCGTCCTCATCCTCTGTTATCTGTGGATGAACCACTTTATTAATTTAAACATCAAATACATTGTAAGAGCTGTCAGGTATTGAATGTAAGAGATTTTTGAGATACTTGGAACAGTATCTGCTCACATATAATACATAACCATACATAATACAGTTAATGGCAGTGCATAAATGGATATGTAAGTAAAGGCATATATATAGTATAAAGTTAGAGTGAAGGTGTTTCAGGTACCATTCACTAATGATGATAGCAAAGGTAAACATTAAAGAACAGACATAACAAATCGCAGCAAACAATATCAAGCACAAGTAGTAGCAAAATAAAAACTATTAAGAAAGGGAGTATATATAGTGCACTAAAAAGAAATGTTCCCGTCAACATGTACAAGAAAAGTAAATCTAAACTAAAATGTGAAAAAGGTGTGAAGTAATGGACACAATAAGTGTAGCATGATGTTCATGCATCATCCTAAGGAGCTGGAGCGTCGTTGCGAGCTGGAGCTGAAGTGTCCTTGGGAGCTGGAGCGTCCTAGCGAGCTGGTGATGAAGTGTCCTAAGGAGCTGGAGCTGGAGCTGGAGCTGGAGCCTCCTTAGCTGTGTTATCATCAACAACATCTAAATCCATATCGTCCCACAGAGCATTTTGGTTTTTTCTCTTTTTCAAGTTCATTTCGAAGGGATGATATGTTTTTCTCCCTTGCTTCCAAAGATTGTCTTAAGAAGTTGACACTTCGCCTCAAACAGGCAATGTCATTTTGCATTACATTCTCCATCCTGCTTAATAGCATTACTGCAGACTTCACTTGGGGCTGTGGGAGTTCAAGAACCGCCCTTGTGGCACTCATGTAATGTTCTAAGTCTTTGTGCAGCTGCTGTACACTGCGTCCATAGGTGGGGGCTGAAGAACACCCAGGGCTGTCAGCATCAAGACGTTGGCGCTTGGTAGGTGTGGAAGTGTTGTCAGACATGTTTATAATAGGTGCAGATTTATCTGAAATGGTTAATACTGTGATAGTGACAAACTAGGTTAGATGATTAATAAACCCTCCCAATGACCAGTGAATGGCAGTGCTAAATTTATATAAACATAAAAGGAGGTATATCTCTATAGTAAGGGTGAAGGGTGAAGATGTTTCAGGTACCATTCACCAATGGATGCTGTGAAACACAAAGCCTAGTGATGAATCTGTCTACAACGTCCATATAATTCCATATTCTAAAAATATGATGATAGCAAAGGTAAACAATATAGGACATATAGAGATCACTAAGCAATGTGTAAAGGAAACACAATCATAAATATTAGGGTAAGCATGCAGGTGGACATCTATACTTGGACAGACTGTGACAGGCTGACAGCAAAGCAGGAATTACACTATACACATGCAGGGAGGAAGTCACATTTATGTTACACATTACCATGTTGTTTCGTTGAGAGTTTATTTCCATGTCAAATAGACAATATCTGAAAGGAATAAACAATTATTGTTAGAAAAACGTGGCTGATTTTGACATGGAAAACTACTTATTTTTGTCTGTTCTATTCTGAAGATCTATAAAGAGACACAAAATACAAAAGATCTCTTTCTCCTCATTGAACATAATAAACATAATATAAGTTAATGTAGTAGTTGTCCATGTTGCCCGGTGGTACCACGTGGAGGCTCTGCCACTTCAGAGATATCCATCTCACTTTTTGGCATGATTAAGGAATAAGATAAATATGCAATTTGTAACATTCTCTGATCAGTGACGAATATAAAAGTGCCAATCAAAGATGTTTGATGAATACCTTTTCAACAGTGAATTTCAAACAAATTCTGAAACAATCATTCCTTTAATGAAATTTAACATTTTGACAATTGCAACTAAATCAATGAACAAAATAATAAAGTATCAAATTTAGAATTTTGAACATTGCAACTAAATCAGTCTCATTGCGCATAAATTTCAAAGAAAATATATCATTTTGAATTTGAAACGAGAAATAAATGAAGTTGCTGGTTGGTTTGAAATATACTGCTACCACCTTATCACAAATGAAACAGAAAATATGATAAAACAAAGATACTTACCCTTTAGCTTTACTACATCAGACAGGACGATGTGCTTCACTGACATACTGAACACTTGAACACTTTATAAATGTTTTCAACAATCAAGTACCACAGTACTGATTAGTTTTGGATATAACGAGGCAACATCCGTTTTCCAAAAGCCAATATCATCAAACATAAGGGAATCCAGAAATTAGTTCTTGAGATATCACAGCAACACTGTTTTCCATCTCGAATAACAGATTTCCCTGCTGTTACCTTAAAAATTAAGTTAAGGTCACCAAAATCGACTGGTGTCTGCGGAATAGGAAGTACCAAATAGGAAGACAATCCAGAGATTAGTTCTTGAGATATCGCGGCAACACCGTTTTCCAACTCCAAAAGCAGATTTGCCTGCTGTGACCTTGAAAATGGGGTCATTGAAAATGGGGTCAAGGTTACCAAAACCGACTGGTGTCTGCAGTGTTTGTATATACACCTTAGTTCCAAATATGAAGACAATCCAGCGATTAGCTTGAGATATCACGCCAACACCGTTTTCCAACTCCAAAAGCAGATTTGCCTGCTGTGACCTAGGAAATGGGGTCAAGGTCACCAAAACCGACTGGTGTCTGCGGATTCTGTATATACACCTTAATTCCAAATATGAAGACAATCCAGCGATTAGTTCTTGAGATATCGCGGCAACACTGTTTTCCAACTCCAAAAGCAGATTTGCCTGCTATGACCTAGGAAATGGGGTCAAGGTCACCAAAACCGACTGGTGTCTGCGGATTCTGTATACACACCATAGTTCCAAATATGGTGACAAACCAGTGTTTAGTCCTTGAGATATCGCGGCAACAAACAGGTGGGACGTACGGACGGATGTACGGACGTACGGACGGTCGTGAATACTATGTCCCCCGCTCCGCGCTTTCGCGCGGCAGGGGACAACAATCTGTATGCTAATTGTACGACATGACAGGGCCGTTAGCAGCAAGGGCTTTGACAATATTGACGGGACGTCAATCCACAACGGGTATTATGGTTATTTTCTGGAATGTGATATGAATGTGAGTGCTGAATTGTTGACCCGTGAAAATCCGGGGTAGAATAGGTCTTCAGCAACTCAGTCTGCTTTACGTTCAAACAATGACATTTCAGTGTGTTAAACTGCGTGATTCAAATTGACACTTCGAAAAACGAGGAAGGCATCAATGATTTCACGTCAGAAATGTTCTTAATCGCGAAAGCGATCCACTTTACTATAGAGTCGATAGCTTTAAATATATTTCTAGCCAAGTCCATGCTGAAGAAGTGTGAAACAACGTACCCTTTCGATAATTTGGGAAGGATAATAATGGAAGGTGTCGGCAGGCTCTAGTTATGACCGTAACCTTATTGATAACTCAGGGCAGCTAATCTTAGATCATACTCCAGTTGAGAGTGTTTTCCGTTTGTATACGCCCGGTGAGAGTTTGTTCTATCTAACAGAATTTGATGAAGCGCAGAGTTCCCCTGGTATATTTTCTAGATCGCATTTGTGTCAATGCTTTAGTCTTTATTTTCGCATTTTATAAAATTATATCAATCTTTATATGTACAAAACCCATAAAGGTTTCGCACTAATTTTTACATCTAAAATCGTGTGAGACGAGCGGTTTTACCAGTTGAATTTTTACTATACAGTGTAGTATTTTTTTACTTATTTATTGACAATTGCATTCTTCATAAACAGGTGATTAACGACATATAGATGTATTCCATTAAATATAACAATTTATTTACAATTTTGACAGCAAAAGTTAAGCACAGATATTCGTATCGAAACATAAAATACAAAATGGGTTCCTATGCTTGTTGGGGTTTAAAGTGTCGTATAAAAATAGAATAGTTTGCACATCATCCAAAATTCACTTTCCAGTATATGTTCGCAGAAAACGTTTTAATGAATGAAATTTAATTATCAATACAATATAAAATAGACGTGTACAACACAATAATCTTTGAATTTTGCATTCAATAAACCAATTTTAAAATGATAATTGATTTGGTCTTTTTAATATTAAAGTGTACATCTACCCGTTTTATCATTGAAAAGGATAGGGTCACCGGACAAATACTATGAGCCAAGCGTCATCGAACTACGGATACCTTCTGGAATGTAGACATTTCGCTCCTCACCCAGATTTACTTTGAAATGACCCTCACCAATGCTGCCAAACGTCATCAAACTACGTTCGGGAATAGATTTCACACATTTACAGCGTAGATATTTGGCTTATCAGCCAGATTTAAATCAAATAAAAAAATCTGTTCATTAGCTCTACATAATTTAAAAGGATAGAAAAGGACTACATTATATGTATGTTAACGTTAACTTTTGGCATTGTTTATGCCAAATACAAATGCCAACAATTTGGTCATTGTGAAAAGACATGTCTTTTTTATACTTATTACAGTCTCAATGCAGTGCCACACAGTTCTTTCTTGGGTGAATGATCAAAACATGAGTAATGAGTCCATCCGAGCTTCTCATACTGAAAACTCTCTATCAACCTCTACTTCACAGACCACTTCTTTAACACCAAAACAAATTATTAGAACCAGAACCAGCAGTTCAGGGCGATGCCCATCTAACAAAAAAGTTAAAAAAGGAAATGAAGAAAAGAGCCAAGGCACTCCAACACTTGGGAGTTATCAACCATAGTAGAAGTTCATAATTCTTATGAACCTCTGGCGGTCGCTTCTACATGGCCAGTCCATGGGAGTGGAACGTCCTCTCGCTCAAGATCTCCAGTTGAGCCACCATGAGCGGCTCAATCTGACAGTGGAATTGCAGAGGACTGCGCAATAATTTTGATGACTTACAATTACTTATACAAGATTTTATACCATCAGCATTATGTATTCAGGAGACTTACGTCAAACAAACACATATAATTAACATAAGACAATATGAATCATATCGGATCGGGTGATCAGGCTCGCTGACTTCGTTGATGCATGTCATTTTAACCCAATTACGTGGATCGATGCTTACAACGTCAATCACGGGATTGTCTGGTCCAGACTCAATTATTTAGACCGCCGTCATATAGCTGGAATATTGCTGAGTGTGTCGTTAAACAACAAGCAAACAAACATATCATTACTTTTTCCCTCCAGGGGCTAGGGCCACTGGGTGTTCTTTGATCTTAGTGAGGGAGGGCGTTATCCACAGCCCTGTTCCTCTAGTAGCCCTATTTCAAGCTGTTTGCTGTCCGTGTGACGATGCAAATTGTTTTCACTTTGTGCTCTCTGTACATTCCCCAATCATCGACCCTCAATCAAACTGAATTTTCAGGCACTTTATGACCAACTCCCGAAGCCCTGTATTATCATGAAAGATCTAAATGGACATAATCCTCTTTATGGTAGTGCTCACACAAACTCTAAGGGTAAGATCATTGAAGAGTTCATTTCCAACAACGATTTGTGTATCTACAATGATGGTTCTAACACTAATCTACATCCTGTAACAGGAACACACTCCTCTTCAGATCTATCACTGACAGACCCAGACTTACTTTATGAATTTAAAGGGTCGGTCCATGATGACCTTTGAGGAAGTGATCCTTTTCCGACTACATGAAAACCTATTACCCCCTGTGATATCCCTCCTTCCACAAGATGGAACTTTACTAAGGCCAATTGGCACTTATTTGAAATACTTGCCTCTAAATATTTAAAACCTGAGCTGTTTATTGACATTCCTGATCCTATACCATCTTGTTCTGATGAACTTCACAAAATTGCTGATGAATGTATTCCAAAGTCCTCTGCATATTCACACATCAGAAAGCCTTGGTTTAGTGATAACTGCAAATAATGAGTGAGTATGGTTTTACGCCGCTTTTAGCAATATTCCAGCAATATCACGGCGGGGGACACCAGAAATGGGCTTCACACATTGTACCCATGTCGGGAATCGAACCCGGGTCTTCGGCGTGACTAGCGAACGCTTAAACCACTAGGCTACCCGACCGCCCCGATAACTGCAAATAAGCTGGGAAGGAAAAAGGCAGAACGTTATTTCCGTTGCCATACCATGGTACATATTGCATATATATATATTTATACCGAATATCTCACATCACCAAAAAAAACAACAACGCATCAGTCACCAGGGATGAGTGTGGTTACCTCAGTCTTAGTAAATTTAATATTTACCCGGCATAATAATCAGATGTACAATAACTTTGACCAGGTGACCCATGATGATTCTGAAATTGCATGTGCACCCCGGTCAATGCACGCATAACATCCCATGAGAACAAAATCATCACCCATTCATGTGAGTGAGTGAGTGAGTTAATATTTACGTCACATCTGCAATATTTCAGCCATACCTTGACGAGAAGTTATACATTAAATATGCATATATTTATACTTAGATTTAAATATAGTTTAAATAACAAACCTCGCATGATAATCTTGAGGCTAAAGTATCGTTTAATGACAGATCTATGGCTAATTAATCAGTAAGACACTTATGTTCGAACACCAAGTTACTTATATAATACAAATTATGCACTGTAATCGTGATCTAGAATGTTTAATAACACGGGACGAACAAAAATGATATTTCACATATTCATATATTAATATATATTGTAAGTTCATGAAGACTTTATGGCATTAATACTTCGGTTTAACTATCTAATGTCTTTTAATACATGCACACGTCATTTAAATAGCTAATTTAGCGTTAATAGTCTGTCAAGTTAAGTTGTGCTGATGTGATTAATCATTATATTGACCATTAAGGTAGACGAAATGTGCTACAGATAGCAAAAATAGAAAAAAACGGTTGCTACTTGACGTCATAGTCATCGATCAATTTCACAGTTAGTGGAGAACGCAATCTAATCTCTTAATAGAAAACAATATATAGTAATTCTGGAACACAATAACTCTCAATTTAATGTTGGAATCAGTGTGAAATATTAATGCCTACTTCTCAATTAATCTTAAAAAGGCAGAAGTGTGTCTAATGTCTAATTAATAATGTGTGTGTCCACATTGGACATTAATACATGACATAACACACTGACGCATTGATGACGTTAGACGTCGGATGAGTTTAGGGGGAATTCTCTGCCTTTCGTCAATGAGATATTGTTCCAACTCCTGAACGGTGGTTCAGGCCATGATTGGTTTTCTCAGCTGTTGGTCAAGATGGTCCCATATGTGTTCTGCCCACACATCTCTTTCTAGTTACATAAAACATTCTATTGGGCATTCACCAGGTGAAAACGCAAGAATAACATCATCGTCTTTTCCCAGATCTTTTTCGTTATCTAAGAATGCACATTTTACAGGCGACATCATTTCATTGTAATATGCAATATTTTCTGTTAACGTAAGTACAGCCGTTTCAGCACCATAGTGACGTCTTAATCAAAATTACAAAGGATGGGTAAATTCTATGTTATTATCTACTCACGACTCTATTCTGTTGAGAAAAAGTCTTTCAAAGAGCTTGCTTAATACAGGGCGTCATTGTTATTCCTCAATAACTGGCAGGGACATATTTTGGTTTACCATGGCCTTTTTCTATAGGAAGAATTTGACCTATATAAAATGATTTTGGAATGTAGACATCGGATGAAGTTAGGTGGGATTCTCTGCCTTTCGTCAATGAGATAATGTTCCAACTCCTGAACGCTGGGTCAGGCCTTGGTTAGTTTTCTCAACTGTAAGTCAAGATGGTCCCACATGTGTTCAATCGGATTCATGTCTGGGGAACGTGCAGGCCAGGGTAAGACATGATTGTTGACGTTATTCAGAAAGTTGGTTGTAATCCTTGCAGTATGCGGCGTAGAATTAACATGCTGAAAAAGAACACCACATGGTTGTTGATGTATAAATGGCTTCACTAGTGGTTGCAAAACTTCGTCCCTATATCGCTTGGCAGTCAGGTTTCCCCGAGTTACAACCAGCCCCGTTTTCAGATCACCGCAGATGCCAGCCCAGATCATAACGCTACCGCCTCGATATGCTGGAACATGTTGAACACAATGTTTCACTAAACGTTCACCCTGTCGTCTGTATATACGAGCCCTACCATCGTTTTTGTACAGACAAAATCCGCTTTTATCAGAAAACATCAGTCCACTCCAGTCACGCACTTGCCAAAGTCCAACTTGCTGGGCCCATATCAACCGGTTATGTCGATTTTGATGCGTTAGCATTGCGCCCTGGTACGGACGACGAGCTCGAATTCCATATTTCCTTAATCGTCGGTATACAGTCTGTCAACTGACTCGATATCCCAGTGCTGTCGCTGCCATTGACATCGCTGTGGTTTCTGAAATGGGTTGCCTGGATGTGTCGATCGCTTTGTGGCCTGTCAAATGTCCGACCAGTCTGTTGTTAACGTTGCATTAAATTGCTGACGGTAACACGGGAACAGCGGAGTCTTCTGGCAATGTCGGCGTTTGAGGCGCGTTGTTGAGACATTCAGATCACCCCTCTCTCTCTGTGCTTGTTGAACGGGGCATAATGTTGTGTGCTTTTTGTAACTGTGTTCGTAAGGAGTCGCCGTTTTATACAGATAGTTTACACGTGCATTCCGTGTTACATCACCAAACCTCATTTCTGGCAAATTCACGTTTATTTCACAAACTAAAAATAAAAATCGCTTTTATCGACCGAATACGTTTGGCTTTGCAGTAGTGATATGTTTAAGTAACATATCATGATTTTTTTTTATTTTATAAGAAAATATAAAACATTTTCGTGGGTAAAGTTTCCTCAGGACATTAATTTAGAATTGAGATAAACTATAGTTTTGAAAATGTGCTCGGTCCCAAATCGAAAAAAAAGAGATATCTACTCTTAGGAGGGACAACATTGAAACACACTAGCTTTATATCCTAATTGTATATTCTCTATTATTTCGTCATGGTAGAAAGGGTAACAGTTAGTTTGCTTTTTGAATTATCAACCAATAATCAGAGCTACAATGTGAAGATACATAGCATATGTATGTGCTTCTGAAATACTGTTTGTTACAGGAATTCGAATTATTATTTCTATAAATGTCTCTTTAAATTTGGAAAGATATTGCATTTCGAATTTCCATTTTTTATCACGGCGTGGTGCAGGTCTTAGGCGTTTACCAACGAGCACTGGTTCGGTACAGACAAAGACAGCAGACCTAGAAAACTAATCCGGGTGAATGTCACGTTCGTACCTGGCAAATCTCAGGGGTTGATACGCTGGAGAGCTAACTGCGCACCCAAGATGACAATCCCATCCCCAAACGCGACCACCGACACCCACACCCACACCCACATGTGTATCTCTACTTCTAACACCACTCACCGCCCACCCAAATCCAACCTAAACCTGACTCTGATCTTACCCCTGTTAAAAAAACAATTTGACAGCGTTACTGCATGTTCCTATAGCTTTTGATAACGTTAAATATATTACATTACAGATTTGAAAGACAATTGGATCACAAAAAGAATTTCAACGACGACTTGCCATAATTGTATCGTTGACTTGGAGCCCTTCATTTGCTAATGACGTCTACAGTCTGAGTAAAATTGGGAAGAAAAGCATCATTGAACTTTACATACTGATGAAACAGGTTAAATGGGATAACATCTTTCTTAATAGAAGAAAGATTACTTGGGTCACTATTGACACAGGGATATGTTGGACAAATGATGATATGTCCTGCATACATGTATTCGGAAAGCGACAGTCTTCTTTTTTTAATGGTATATTTGCGTTCTTCCCGGGAAGACAAGATTTCACATCTTCTTGAGTTGGAAAGGCGTGTGATAAAAACAAAGTATGTATATCTGCATTCTTGCTTATTTCATTTGTCGATACACTGATAGCACTACTGGAAATAACACATCCTGACTCAAGTTAAACTCTAAAATGTAATTGTTCACTTATTCTAATGTATGTCCTGGGGGATATGTAGCTACATGAAACTTGTTATGGATAAAAGACATTATGTCTTCTTCAAAATTGCTCATCTCCTCAAGATTAAGACTTTCATAATGGGCTCAAACGAATGAAATAACGTGTGAATGAGTGAATCCTTGACCCAACCAATTCCCATTCTTTGATATTCTGCCGAGCATGCAATTCAGCGCCTTGGAGTTAAATCTCACATGACTACAACTTGCAAGCTGCAAGCATTTAGTGAAACACTGCAAACTTCCGTATGGCTCCAATTCAGCAAGAGTGGTGTCGTGATGACATTGCTGTTCTTGGGCATATTTTCTGAAAACAGTCATGTCCTTGATCTCCTCTATCATGTACACTGAGACCCACGGCAAGCTAAAACAAAACCAATGCACTCGAGGTGTCATTGTTGAACAACCAGGTGTAAGCAGCTTGAAATCTTTGATACCAACACTGCAGGGAATGTAAATAGTTCTTCCTGCGTAATCTTCTCCAAGCTGCTGCTCTGTCTGTAGCATGTACAATGACGTGGCACGGGGTTATTTTCTTTATCGTCCGCGCAGGCGATTACAATAACAAGGGCGACAAGTTTGCAGGTCGGACAGTTATGTGAACAAATACAGTCCATGTGTCGCTCTAAACAGTTAACTCACCATTATTGTTAAAACATCATCATCGTCATTGCTATTGACGAATGCACGATAGGGTGGGCTTTATGTGTACTGCTCCACACTCCTCCACAGTTTCCTGTTCAGTTGAAATGGATTCTTCCACTGATCGCACCAGCGATGTTTGACGCTTATGGAGAGATTAATTGAGAAGTAGGCATTAATATTTCACACTGATTCCAACATTAAATTGAGAGTTATTGTGTTCCAGAATTTCTATATATTGTTTTCTATTAAGAGATAAGATTGCGTTCTCCACTAACTGTGAAATTGATCGATGACTATGACATCAAGTAGCACCCGGTTTTTTTTCTATTTTTGCTATCTGTAGCACATTTCGCCTACCTTAATAGTCAATATAATGATTAATCACATCAGCACAACTTAACTTGACAGACTATTAACGCTAAATTAGCTATTTAAATGACGTGTGCATGTAATAAAAGACATTAGATAGTTAAACCGAAGTATTAATGCCATAAAGTCTTCATGAACTTACAATATATATTAATATATGAATATGTGAAATATCATTTTTGTTCGTCTCGTGTTATTAAACATTCTAGATCACGATTACAGTGCATAATTTGTATTATATAAGTAACTTGGTGTTCGAACATAAGTGTCTTACTGATTAATTAGCCATAGATCTGTCATTAAACGATACTTTAGCCTCAAGATTATCATGCGAGGTTTGTTATTTAAACTATATTTAAATCTAAGTATAAATATATGCATATTTAATGTATAACTTCTCGTCAAGGTATGGCTGAAATATTGCAGATGTGACGTAAATATTAACTCACTCACTCACTCACATGAATGGGTGATGATTTTGTTCTCATGGGATGTTATGCGTGCATTGACCGGGGTGCACATGCAATTTCAGAATCATCATGGGTCACCTGGTCAAAGTTATTGTACATCTGATTATTATGCCGGGTAAATATTAAATTTACTAAGACTGAGGTAACCACACTCATCCCTGGTAACTGATGTGGGTTTTTTTTTTGGTGATGTGAGATATTCGGTATAAATATATATATATGCAAGCAGCATATAGTTGAATTTTCAAGATAGAGAAGTTGAAATTTCAAGATACTATCTTGAAATTTCAAGATACTAAGTTGAAATTTCTAGGTACTAAGTTGAAATTTCAAGATAATGAGCAACCTCGGAATACATTTATATAGTGTACATGTTTTGATAGTTCATTGCACCACAGGTTCCATTTTGTAGTGGTGGCAAAATGGAACCTGATCGTGTTCAACTCATACTTCTCCTTTGGATTGACGATTCTTCAATGCGATTCTGTGTTTCCTCGCGCATGACCACGGGATGATAATAAGCAACAGAACTCTAAAACGATTGCTGTCCAAGTGTAGGTTGTTTCGGAGAAAAGAATGCACAGACATTCTGCGAGTAGCTTTGTATATGTTACACGAGTGTGACTCTTCTGGTCGACAACACGGCTATCGTAGGATGCATCGAAAGTGTCAGGAAAAAGGTTATGTTTTTGATAAAGAGACTGTTCAGTGTTTATTTTATATAGTAGATCCTGATGGAGTCAACTGTCGCAAAAAGCATGCATTGTTACGGCGAACCTAGATCTGTTTAGGACCAAATTCTGTATGGCACATGGATGGTTAAGATAAATTGAAACCCTACGGCATTTGTATACACGGATGCATAGATGGCTTTTCAAGATATGTAATCTGGCCTGAAGCTTGGGTGACAAAGAATGACCCTAAGGTAATTGCTGGGTACTACACTGAAGCTGTGAGAAGACTAAACGATTGTCCAGAACGAGTTCGATCTGATCTGGGGACAGAAAACACATCAGTAGAACACATGCATCGTTTACTACGAAGCCAACATACTGACAGATTTTCAGGTCACAAGAGATTCTTGTGTGGATCCAGTCATACAAATCAACGGAGAGAGTCGTGGTGGTGTATTTTCAGGAAGCAATGGGCACAGTACTGGATGGACCACTTCAAACAGCTTATGGAGGATGGCTATTTTTCAGGAGATTTCATAGACAAGAATCTTGTTCAATTCTGCTTTCTGCGTTATATACAGGTTTGTAGATGTATTTTGTGTTTGAAGTATCTTGAAAGTATCAATGATGGCGTTATTTATAATATCTAATTAATATTTTTGACATAATTATATATGTCACACACAATTCATTATGCCATGTTTAATGTAACGTAAAATAAATACTCTTCAAATATTACGTTCATGTAATGTATGGGGAATTCACTGTTAAATTTATTGTATTTATCAGTATGTTAAGTATATGTAAATTCAGTGTTACAATTGTCTGTTTCAGGATGAACTCAGAAGTGTCACACACACATGGAATTTTCATCACATGAGAGCAAACAAGAAAAACCCAGGTCAACATGGTAAACCAGCAGTGTTGTATTCACTACCCACATTGTATGACAAGGCTGACCATGTGCACGCTGTTGACGCAGTTGTCCTGCAACTGTGTGGGGAAGAGGCCACTACATGAGACATGCAAATGACATGCGACCCAACAGTGTTTGAGTTGTGTGTTTTGATCATGGAAGGAAACAATTGCTATTTCCAAAGGACAAGACTGATTTAAATAAACTGTATTTGGGTCTCAGGAGAAAAATGTGAATGACGACTCAGCTCAATATTGCTAACAAATGTCTAATATGGTATATATAGACATGATGAGTGTGTATTTTCTGTTCTTTTAATCTGGATAAATTTTATTTGTACCCTTTGTCGATGTTAATGTTATTGAACTGCGATTGCGATTGTAACTTGATAAATACTCCGAGTGAAGATAAAAATATCCTTACATTGTTTTGTTTTTATGAAACCCCAACCTTGAAAAAACCAGAAACAAAATCTGGCTTCAAATTCACAAAATGGGGAGGTGTACTGGTACATAAAACCTCTAACAAAACCCGGGCCACGGGTGACCCAGTCGTCTAAGGCGCCGCAATTCGCTGTGCAGAGTTGCGTCACTTGGACAAGCCAGAAACCTATGATTGTGGGTTCGAAGTGGTAAACGTCTAAGACTTGCATCGGGATTTCCTCCCACATTAAAGTGACCCGCCGTTATATAACTGGAATACTGTTAAAAGCGGCGTTCAATTAGTGGCAGTACCGTACACAGCCGGTTGAGGGAGCACACCATCCAGCCCTGACGCCCAGTGATACGCCCAATTTAGCTTCCACGTCACCGCCAGGCACGCCTAGGCGATTGTAGACCGCATCTCCGGTTCAGAAGACAAGACTGAGACAGTATACAGTTTCATCTGGTAAGCTCTGTTGGCGTTCAAGGGTCATCAGGCGTCCAGAACACTTTAGCGACACTTCCGTTACTCAATGTTAGTATGGGGGTGGAAGTGTAATGGCATCACAACTCATGGGAGAAAACAACCCATCATTGTTTATGGCAATGTGAATGGCGTACGTTACCAGGGCGACATCGTCTATTCTTTGTGCAAATGCAGGGACGTAACGTCACGTTGCAGCAGGATAATACCCGCCCACGCATTGAGGCAGCATTGCATTGCTGTACTGCCATGGCCGGCTGTTTCTCCAGACTTCTCCCCCATAGAACATGTCTGTTATGAGATGGACGTACGCCTACGACAGGACCCTAACCAACCAGTTAAGCTAATGTTTAGTTGACACCCTTCAGGCTGTTTTCAATCGCCTGGTGCTTCAATGCGCCGCCGCTGCCTCGCCTGCATCAACGGAAATGGTGTTCACTACTGATATTGACATAGTTAATTGAGGTGTTACACCACCCCTCTTTCAGAGCGTTTGGCTCTGTCTCCTGTTTCCAGGTATGGGTTTTGTCAATGAATTCGATATGATAAAACACTGATCAGACGAATGACAAAATATTATGTTATTTTCAATAACATAACATTTGCTCTACTTTTTATGAAGCACAGTTACTTTTTTCCTGTTAGTATACATGAATTCCTCAGTTCAAAATGTTCACAACAATACCCGATACCATGTGATGACTATAAATATATATCAAACCATAATAATATTTCAAAAGACAACTCAAGAACTAATTAAACATAACAATAGTATTTGTATTGGTCATTGTTTATTGTAATTTCACATTGCACTGATATCAAAATAATGAGATCTAACAATGCAAATGGCAGGAATATTTGACAGGTCACAATATTGGCTATCACTAAATTGCTACTTTACTGCATTTCTCTTGCAATAATAGCTCTACATTAAACAGAAACTCCCCTTGGATTGTAATTATGATAAAAGTTTCATAAAATGACACATACAATGAATACAAGATTTTCTTGTTCCACCAACTATAATTCAAACTGACAAATCAGTAAAACATCATAGCAAACATATAATCAAAGGAGGATACTTAAGTCATTAATGTACAAATCTTAAATTATATTGTAAACAATGCTTTGTTTTCATCATTAATATTTGTTCTTTATTAATCATTTGTCAATGAACATTTTTGACAGAATCAACTACTGAACTGTAAAGTGAAATAAAGCAAATAACGTCAAAAGTCAAACTTGTAGCATGGATTCTTAAACAAAATCCATCACCCACACACCACTCTGGAGGATCATGTTGAATTCTGTTCTAAAGTCAAGGAAGTTCTCGTACTGTTCAGGCAGTTCAAGTACTTGTCCACACGTGTGAGCAACAGGCCTCCTTGCCAGACCTGATACCATCGTGAAACGAATGTAGATGGGCTTCACTTGACCATGTACATCTGTGATACACAAGTCGGCTCCTGTGCAGAACCTTAGAAAGCGGGAAAGAGAATCTTTCTCCAGTTCACGAACATATTTTCTAAGGTAATACGATGTACCTTTTTGTTGCGTTGACATTTCTCCTGGAAATGAAAGCATCTTCATCACTTTCCGAGGATTTGGCTTGAGTGTTTCATAGAGTGATTCAAGTGATGCTTCTCCAAGACTGAACCCTCACAAATCAAGTTTGTCGAACCATGCTCCTTTCACATACATTGGTTGTTGAATCATCTCCTTGGGTGCTTTCTCACAAACCAACCTCTTGAGATTTTCCTTTGTGGGCAGAACTCTACATTCGTGGGCACTGAGGACATCAACAATGTCATCATCCTCAAAATCACCTTCCAAGGACGCCTTGAGTATGTCTGCCTCCGACAATGGAAGGAAGGCAAGATACTCTTGAATAAGGAATTCTTTTGTTGTTGAAAACATATCCATGTCATAAATGCAACATGACATGAATAATGTACACGGGGGAAGTAGTTCTGCCACTTCCAACCGAAATAGAGAACAGACGCAATTGCCTGCCAATCATCATTGCCATAGTCATGCCTTATAAAAGGCACCTTCCAAGCCCTTCCAAGACAACACTGTTCAAAGAAAGAATCCCAGAATTCTACCAAAGCATCCTCCATTGTCTTCGGCAACCTGTCATTTCCTTAAAGACATGTCCTCTGTGTATGCGGATGGTATGGTGGTTGATATTGGCGTGTTCTGTCTGGTGTTAAAGATCTGCAATGAAGTTATCCAGGAGATCAATGTCAACTGAATCTGGATTAATTTTAGCATGAAGAGGCAAGATATTTGGTAACCCATCATTATCATCACTTTGTTCAGCTCTTTTGCCTGTAGCCTGTGCCCAGTGATCTTGATTATCCTGTTGTTCAAAATTCGGCCAAGGTGGTTGATCCTGCTGAACTTGTTCAAAAGTTGGTGGTCTTGGTTGATCTTGCCTAGCCTCTTCCAAAGACTGCTGTCTTGGGAGCCATCACCAGGAGCAGGATCTCTGGTGGAGGGGTCTTGTACTTTTTTCATTGCCAAGTAAAACCTCGGCACTAAATTCTTTGATGTGTTATTAATTTGTTGATATCCTAATATGTATTGTGAAAGTGTGCCGGCTACAGTCTTCAACCATATCAATTACAATCGAAGAAACCGTATGCGCGCCGCTTTATGCATCAAATGATCGTCATAGACCAGAATCCATGTGTTTGCCCACACAGGGGCAAACGGTCCCCCCCCCCTCCCCCCATTCGTGCTGTACTTCAGTGGTCACTTGTTCCTCATCATTGTAATACCTTATGAAATACAACTTTTGAGAAGACATGGCAAAGAGATATGTACCATCACTATTCCATTTAATGTGCCCAGGTTTCTCCATTCCTTGTACAGCCTTCATCTCAACCATTGTAACTTTACCTTCCCCATCTTGAAGGAGGAACTTTTTTGTTACTGAACTGCCAGTAGAACGACAAATATAGCAATAGTGACCACAAATATAGCAATTTGATCACTGTCAAATTGTTTTTTTTTAAAGAGGGGTAGGATCAGAGTCAGGTTTAGGTTGGATTGCGGTGGGTGGTGGGTGATGTTAGGGGAAGAGGTAGAAATGTGGGTGTGTGTTTGGGTGGTAGCGGTTGGGAATGGAATTGTCAACTCAGGTGCTATCCAGTGTAGCACCCCTGAGATTTGCCAGGTACGAATGCGACATTCACCCTGATTAGTTTTCTAGGTCTGCTGGCCTCGTCAGTACCGAACCGGTGCTCGTTGGTAGACGCCTAACACCTGCACCACGCCGTGACAAAAATGGAAATTCGAAATTGAATATTTTACAATATAAGAGACATTTTATGAAATACTAATTCGATTTCCTGAAACCAATAGTATTTCAGAAGCACATACATATCCTATGTATCTTAACATTGTAGCTCTGATTATTGGTTGATGATTCAAAAAGCGAACTAATTGTTACCCATTCTACCATGACGAAATAATACAGAATATTCAAAAAGGAGACAATCCTACTGTGTTTCAATGTAGTCCTACTGAAGTATAGACATCTCTCTTTTTCGATTTGGAACCGAGCACTTTAAAGTGAGATTCCAAATGTATAAATAAGAAGTTTCTACTCTACAGTAGGACTACATCACATTTTCAAAACTTTAGTTTATCTCAATTCTAAACTAATGTCCTAAAGAGACTTTATGCCCGAAAATGTTTTAAATTTTTCTTATAAAATGAAAATGTTTCATGATATGTTACTTAAACATACCCCTACTGCCAAACCAAACGAATTCGTTCGATAAAAGCGGTTTTTGTTCTTAATTTGTGAAATAGAAGTGAATTTGCCAGAAATGAGGTTTTGGTGATGTAACATGAAACGCACATGCAAACACAAACACAGTTACAAAAGAGAGAGAGAGAGAGAGAGAGAGAGAGAGAGAGAGAGAGAGAGAGAGAGAGAGAGAGAGAGAGAGAGAGAGAGAGAGAGAGAGAGAGAGAGAGAGCCACGCGCCTCCAACGCCGTCATTGCCAGAAGACTCCGCTGTTCCCGTGTTACCGTCAGCAAGTTAACGTTTACAAGAGGATTATGTACATTCACATTATAGAATCATGTGTTGCATTAAGTTATGTTTCCTGTTTGTGTTCCAGATCTCCATCATTTGTGATGTCGAATAAAGATATTTCAAAACAGTATAACACCTACTCATTTATGATGGAGATCAATTAACTCAACAAGATGCCAACAGTACAGTGTCCGGTCCCATCATGTGACTTCGTCACAGAAGACCTTGACTCTGTGGTGATTGCTGCACTCCTGAATGCACATGCAGCGGTCCACACTATGACCACACATGCTAGTAGCATGCAAGTCGAGAAAGTAAAGCGACCAACTATATCCTCCGCTGGCTCAAGCGAGGACTGGTCATACTTCATTTCTAGGTGGAAAGACTATGTGGAGGCTACCAAGGTCACAGGGACGGATCTCGTTGCGCAGCTACTAGAATGCTGTGATGAGACATCACGCAGAGATCTAACACGTTCTGCAGGTGGGTCCCTGACAGACAAACCTGAAGCAGCATTTGAAGCCATTCGTGTCCTTGCCGTAAGAGAGGAGAACACCATGGTGGCGCGTGTTACTCTTCACAGTATGACCCAGGACCGTGATGAGACTGTTCGTTCCTTTGGTGCTTCGGGGTCAAGCTGGGGTGTGCAAGTTTGTCATTCCATGCCCAGGCTGTCACGATGAGGTAAACTACACTGAGGCTATTTTGCGGGATGTGCTTACACGTGGCCTGAATGACCTTGAAATCCAGTTAGACCTCCTTGTTGACAAAAACCAAGACATGACTCTTGAGCAGGCCTTCCAGTTTGTAGAAGCCAAAGAAGCTGGTAAGCGGTCCGCATCACGACTTCTTGACACTCAAGGTGCCGAAGCAGTTGGCAGCACTTACAGAATGCAGCTCACAGCGAAACTAAAAGGTTTGATAAATCTGAGGTGTGCCACTGCTGTGGCAGGAAAGGGCATGGAAAGACTGCAGCCCCCAAAATCAGAAAGAAAGAATGCCCAGCCTATGGCCATACTTGCACGCTGTGCAGTCGAACCAATCACTTTGATTCTGTGTGCTGCAGCAGAAACAAGCAAAAACACCAGAGGAATATTAAGGTGCAATCTTTGACACACTATGTGCAGTCACAAACCTTGGCTGGCATCGTGGTAAAAGAGCCATCACCCTTGCCCACCACCTGTATGACCAACTGTCTGACACATGGATAAGACAAGCCTCTCGACCCCAGCCTCTTTCTCATCTCACTGCAAAAGTTCTTGGGGAAGACTATGAGAAACTGGACTTTGGACACATCTTCACATTTAAACCAAAATCAGCTTCCCTTGCCGTCATGGCTGGCACTGGCTGTCAGAGTTGTCTTGCTTGTATCAAGGTTATGTATCAACTTGGGCTCAGGAAGCATGACCTCATTCCTGTGACAATGAAGATGCATGCTGCGGACAACAAGGGCATCACTATTCTCGGTGCAATCATCATGTGGCTATCAGGCAAAGACCCTGATGGTACTTCAGTTGAGACCCGCCAGCTCGTATACATTACAGACAAGTCTGACAAATTCTTCCTTAGCAGAGAGGCTTGCAATGCACTCGGCATGATTACCAGAAACTTCCCCATGATCGGTGAAGTTAGAGGAAGCATGAGTGAAGCAGTTGACTCCACTGAGGGCATTACGACTAAGGCTAAGGCACACATTGAGAACTGCCTTAGTGTAGAATGTGAGTGTCCCAGACGCAAGTTACCACCCACCATTCCTACTAAACTTCCCTATCCTGCAACCGAAGCAAACAGAGACAAATTAGAGCAGCACCTTCTTGACCTTTACAAGTCAAGCACATTCAACATTTGGGAGCACCGACCATTCCCCCTGATGGAGGGCCCTCCAATGAAGCTTATGGTTGACCCCGATGCTACACCAGCTGCTTACCACACACCTGTACCAGTCCCTCTCCACTGGCAAGATGATGTCAAAGCTGGCTTGGATCAAGACGTCCGGATATGTGTGAGCGAGCCAGTAACAATAGGTGAACCTGTCACATGGTGCCATAGAATGGTTGTTTGTCCCAAGAAGAATGGTAAACCCAGACGCACTGTTGACTTTCAAGCTCTTAACGCACATGCAATCAGAGAAACACACCACACACAGTCCCCATTCCACCAAGCCAGATCTGTACCGCATGGCAAAAAGAAGACTGTATTTGATGCTTGGAATGGTTACCATAGTGTACCCATTCGGGATGAAGACAAACATCTGACGACATTCATCGCACCCTGGGGAAGATACAGATATCTCACTGCGCCCCAAGGATACATTGCATCAGGAGATGGTTACACCCGGCGTTTCGATGAGATTGTTGCTGATGTACCTAACAAAACCAAGTGCGTAGATGATGCACTCCTCTGGGCTGATGACATTACAGAGTGCTACTTCCAAGCTTGTGCATGGCATCACACTGAACCCTGAGAAGTTTGATACGGGATACGTTTGAATTTGCAGGCTTTGAGATAGCACATGACTGTGTTCGCCCCTGTAAAGAGTACCTCCAAGCCATCTTAGACTTTCCCACACCAAGAAATATTACAGACATGCGGTCATGGTTTGGCCTAATCAATCAGGTATCTTATGCCTTCAGCATGGCAGAAAGGATGCAACATACCGTCAGCTATTGAAGCCTGGGACACCTTTTCGATGGGATGACCACTTAGACATGTTGTTTCAGGAATCAAAGGCAGTCATTGTCAGTGAGATTGAGGAGGGTGTACGAATATTTGACAAACACAAGCCGACATGCCTTGCTACTGACTGGTCAAAAGGTGGAATTTGATTTTGGCTATTCCAAAAACATTGCAAATGCCCCAAGACAGTGCCTTTCTGTTGTCACGATGGTTTGAAAATCACTCTGGTTGGCAGTCGATTCACACATGCAGCTGAATCCTGCTACGCCCCTGTGGAAGGAGAGGCATTGGCAGTTGCTGATGCACTGGACAAAGCCAGGTACTTCGTTCTCGGCTGTAACGATCTCACTGTTGCCGTCGACCACAAACCACTTCTCAAGCTGTTGGGAGACTGATCCCTCGAACATATCTCCAATGCTCGAATCCGAAACCTAAAGGAAAAAAGATTGCGCTACAAGTTCCAGATGGTTCATGTACCAGGTGCAAAACACTGTGCTGCTGATGCTGTGTCCCGCCATCCAACTGGCCACCCTCAGAAAATGGTGTTAATAGATGATGTCGCAGCCATCTGCCATCTCACCAAGGCGTGTCATTGATGATGGCAAGAGCTGAAGCATCTGTCTTCTGGCCTGGAATCACTCCAGCTGTCACAGCCCTCAGAATCGATTGCAATTACTGCAACCGTATGGCCCCCTCCCAACCTTGTGGCCCACCCACGCCACCTGTCTACCCAGTCTACCCATTTCAATGTGTGTGTGCTGACTTTTTCCATTACAAAGGGATCAACCACTTAGTGGTTGTCGACAGATACTCCAACTGGCCTATAGTTGAAAGAACTTCCAGTGGTGCCTCTGGCCTGATTGATTATCTACGCCAAACATTTGTCACCTTTGGCATCCCCAATGACCTATCCTCTGATGGTGGCCCTGAATTCACAGCCTCAGCTACCAGAGAGTTCCTTCGAACATGGGATGTGCATCATCGCCTGTCATCTGTTGCCTTCCCACACAGCAATTGTCGAGCAGAGGTCGGTGTCAAGACTGTCAAAAGATTGATAACGAACAACACTGGACCTAATGGGGAACTTGACACTGAGGCCTTCCAAAGTGCAATGCTAGAATACAGGAACACTCCAGACAGACACCAATTTATCCCCTGCGATGTGTGTCTTCGGTACCCATAAAGGACTTTATACCCATACTACCTGGTCGCTATAAACCACATGACACATGGCGCGATACCCTTTCCATGAGAGAGGATGCTTTGAGAAACCGACATATGAGGACGGCTGAACGGCTTACTGAGCACACCAAACAGCTACCACCCCTTGTTGTTGGGAATCTCGTCCGAATCCAAAATCAAACAGGCCCTCACCCACTGAAATGGGACAAAACTGGATGTGTGATCGAAGTTCGCCAATTCGACCAGTATGTTGTACGTGTGGACGGCTCAGGCAGAGTGACTCTACGCAACAGGAAATTCCTCTGCAAATACACTCCTGTATATCCACGCACACCAACAGTCACAGTTGCTGATCATTTGCCAGGCCATATCCATTCAACATCACCACCTCGTCTCAATGGTACACAATACCGTCCTTTTTTGCAGAAGGCCTCATCCAGGCCTAGCAATGCCAACAGAAATCAATCTGTTGCCCCCTCGCAGAAGGAATTGGACTTGATGGAACCATCATCCTCAGCTGTGCCAGCAACAACTACTATGAGTCCTTTAGACGTGTCATCGGAACTGCCAAGCTGTCAACACCAGGCTGTTGCTCCTCGACAACCTGCCGCACCGTCGTTGACAACACCACCAAATACAAGAACGCTACCATCCCCATGTCCTGCTCCAGTGGAGGTTGAACCCAGAAAGATTGCACCCTCGTGGCTTAATGACTATATTCATGCTATCTGGGTAGAATAACCATCACATCCGGGCAACCCATTTCAGAAACCACAGCGATGTCAATGGCAGCTACAGCCCTGAGACACCGAGTCAGTCGACAGACTGTACACCAATGATTAAGGAAATATGGAATTCGAGCTCGTCCACGTTGCTACCCATGAAGATTCCAGGGTAGAATAGGTCTTCAGGAACCGATGCTTGCTGTAAAAGGCAACTAACGGGATCGGGTGGTCAGGCTCGCTGACTTGGTTGATGCATGTCATCGATCCCAATTGCGCGGATCGATGCTCATGATGTCAATCACTGGATTGTCTGGTCCAGACTCAATTATTTACAGACTGCCGTCATATAGCTGGAATAGTGCTGAGTGCGGCGTTAAACAACAACAACAACAACAAAAAATCAAAGCTAGCAGGGAACTTACCGCAATACAGTTATTATGGAGTGATAATTGCCATATTTTTAACACTTTGTGTTAAAAGTCATCGTATATTTAAAGAAGTTTCCACAGAAAAAAAGGATTTTTTCAACCAAATCGAATCGAGAAATCCTCAACATCATGGTTGAATAACTAGTTGCAAAACAAACTAACAAAATTACATCTAACAAAACAGACGATATATAAGGTGGTGATACGTTAATATCTGAATTACTAATTTACCACCATTGAATATTGCTTCTTTATACTGTTCGTGTTTGATATGCTTTTTTACAACATACTTCTTAACACCCTTAGCTTTTCTTATCTCTCCACTTTATAGAATACATCTAAGGTCTTAATCCGACATACTCCGCAATAGGGGTCCCAGCACATTCATCCTTCATCACATCGACCAACTCAAAACCATTGTCCACAGTAGATATACACATGAATACTTATTAAAAGGTGAGGATCCTCCGTTTTGTGTCCCTTGTGATGAAAGAATCACGGTCAAGCATGTCCTGCTTGAGTGCATTAATTTTTCCATCGCAAGGGATAAATATTGTGGTGTAAAAACAGTCAAGGACCTTTTTAGTCAAGTTAATTCTCATTTAGTATTGTGCTTTTTAAAGGAAATTGAATTAATACATAAAGTTTGATGTACATAATATGTTTTTATATATTGGTAGAGCTAATAAATAACGTAGATTGTTAGTGGCTGTTTGACGTAGCGTAAAATTATTGTCCCCCTAAGAGGGTATGTAAGTTCCACGTCATTCAAAGTATTTTCTATGCATGGCAGACTTTTAAACGTAGTATTTTTGTCATCTTAATCTTAGGCTGAACTGGTTAATTATCGCCAGTGACTGGGGGGTGATATAAATCCTGCCGGGGTCTATGCAGGAAGCAAAGGTACTATAAGTCCCCGTGGTCCCTAGTATGGTGATCACCCTTCAGTGACTGACGATCTCTAGCCCATTTTTATACAGTGTTGTTCTCTAATACTTACTAACTTTTAATATTCTCAACTAGTTTTTAAATCAAATCTGTGATTTTTCTAGTTATTGTAATGTCCATCGTTGATGTTTAGTATTATAAATGTATAACTTCTCGTCACGGTATGGCTGAAATACTGCTGATGTGACGTTAAATACTAACTCACTCACACTAACACATTGTAAATGTAGAGGACTTAGGAATAATTATAATGATTTACAACTTTTTATTCAAGATTTCACTCCGTCATCATTATGTTTACAAGAAACCTACCTAAAATCCACAGACAAGTTTGATTTACGATGTTATGATTCCTACTATTGCTTCTCTCCTCCAGGTGCATATTGTTTTTATTTTGTGTTCACTATATATTCCGCCATCATTTTCTCTACGTCAGTCTGATCTGCAGGCTCTTTATGACCAACTCTCTAAGCCCTGAATTATCATGGGAGATTTCAATGACCACAGTCCACTTTATGGCAGTAATAACATCAACACAAAGGGTAATTTACTATTGGATTTCGTCTCAAATAATGATTTAGGTATATTTAATGATGGCTCTAACACATATCTACATCCTTTGTGGAAGTGACCATTTCCCCACTGTAATTTCACACGTAAATCCAACTGATGCGCCACCATCATCAAGATTGAATTTTACAAAGGCCAATTGGTCTTTATTTCAAACATTATGCACTGAAAGATTAAAGCCCGAATTGTTTCTAAATGACAATGATCCTATTCAAGGTTTTGCTGATGAATTGAATATAATTGCTGATGAATGCATCCCAAAGTCCTCTACGGTTCCACATATCCGTAAACCATGGAATAACATTGACTGCAAACAAGCTAGAAAGGCTAGGAAGAAGACAGAAAAATATTATCGTCGCCATCTAACAGTCCATAACTTGAATCAGTTTAAAATTTCTAATGCAAAAGCTCATGTCAAACATATGTTTCCAAAATTAAATCACGAACACCTATTTCAAAGGTTTAGAATATGGTTCAGAAAATTAAAGGAAAAGGGTCCAAATCCAGTGTTCGCCATCTCAAGGAGGGTGACATTCTTCTGACAGATAAATCTGATATAGCTAATAAAGTAGGTGAAACATTAGCTCAACATTCCTCATCATCCAATTATGCCCCTAACTTCCAGAAATTTAAGGAACAGCAAGAAAAACAACAACTCAATTTTAACTGTATAACGGTGAGGATTATAATGAAGTATTTTTCATTACGGAGATCCATACCGCCCTTGGGCAAGCTCATTATACTGTCTCCAGATAATATCCTTAAACATATACCTGAATCGTGTTTAGAAACAATGTTAAATATCTTTGACAATATTTGGACTTCTGGTAATTTTCCATCATCCTGGCGAAATGCTACTTTCGTTCCTATACCTAAACCTGGTCGAGATCATAACGATCCCTCAAATTACAGACCAATATCCTTTACTAGCTGTGTGTATAAGACTATGGAACGTATGATAAATAATCGTTTAGTTTGGTACTTGGAAACCAACAATCTCATTACTAACATTCAATGTGGGTTCCGCCAAAATCGTAGTACCATCGATCATTTAGTACGTTTAGAATCTTTTTTTTAAAAAGTCCATCATAAATAAACAACATGCTGTATCAATATTTTTCGATATCGAAAAGGCATATGATACCACATGGAAGTATGGAATTTTAAAAGATCTACATGATTTTGGTTTAAGACGTGGATTGCCTCTGATATCTGAGATTTTAAAAGACAGACAATTTTAAGTTCGTTTTGGATCAACCATGTCTGAGGTTGACGATAAAGATCAAGGTGTCCCAAAAGGTAGCATCTTATCAGTAACGTTGTTTAGTATAAAGATTTATTGTTTAGCTAAGGTTTTGGTATGATACTTATAAATCTATTTTTACTGATGGATCCTAGGATGGTGATGCCAGCGCCACTATAATTGGATCCTTAACATTATGAACTCGAGTACCTGATAATTCATCCCTTTTCACAGCTAAATCAAAGGCTTTTTTAACTGTTCTAAAATATTTCAATAAACAGACTAAAAATAAGGAATTCATTATTTTTCGCTGTCATGTCTCCAAGCAATAAAGAATACTTCGTGTCAGCATCAAGTTTTACATGACATAATTGAACCACACAATAGTCATGCTACTGGCCAATACGACATCGTCTGTTGTTGGTTACCCAGCCATGTTGGCATTGTTGGTAACACAATGGCTGCTGCTGTTGCTAAGGTAACACTCAACAAATCTGTGACACCACTTCTTATACCCGAAAGTGATTATAAACCTGTTATTAGATGTTTTATCAGAGACCTTATGCAGAAGAAGTGGGACACCCAAGTGAGTATAAATAAATTACATGCAATAAAAGCAAATATCGGTTATACCTACTGGGTTGTCAGTCCAGATTTGAAGAGGTCGTATTAAGACGATGTGGTATTGGCCATCATATATACTCTCATGAATATTTGTTAAAAGGTGAGGATCCTCCATTTTGTATCTTTTGTTGATGAAAGAATCACGGTCAAGCATGTGCTGCTTGACTGCATTGATTTTTCCATCACTTTGATTGAATTGAATTAAATCATAAATTTGGATTGCTATATTTTGTAAATAAATGAATAACTTTTATAATTGGTGGTATGAATCAATAACTGAGGTTAACGTTGTTGGTGGCTATATCCTCGAAGGGGGTTAAAGTAGTGTAAAATTATTGTCCCCCTCAAAGGGTATGCAAGACCACGTCTTTCAAAGTATGTTTATTTCTGTCACGTTTTTAATCGTAGTATATATGTTCCTTTAATGTCAATAATCGCCGACAGCTGAGGGAATGATGTAAATCCGGGTAGGGTCCATGCAGGTCCCTATGGATCCTAGAATGGTGATCTACCTTCAGATGATGGCGGTGGGGTAGCCCAGTGGTTTAAGCGTTCGCGTTCGCGTTCGCGTTCGCGTTCGATGACCCGGGTTCGATTCGATGGGTAAAATGTGTGTAGCGGATATCTGGTGTGCTCTTCCATATCACTGCTGAATCAAATTATCAAAATAGAATTATTAACCATTATCATGACAGCACTTAACTTTTCCTACATAGCCTTGTGCCCCTGTTTGGTCGCAGAAATGCCAGTCAACGTGTTGATGGCCTTCAACAGCCGCTCTGTTAATTCTCTCAACTTTGAAGATCTACATCACAGGACCAAAGGCCGGATTATATTCTCTTAAAATAAAACGACAAACGGATATTTTGGGCCATGAACGCAAAATGAGCGGACCAAGGGGTGCAAAATGAAGCGGTTTAATGCGTTATAGTGTCAGTGAGAACTGTCTCGGATAAAAAAGATCACAACAAGGGCATGCAAACCATTAGTCGGGAAACACGTACGGTTCGGAAAAAAACGCACTCAGTGCTTCAACAAAAGGGCCATAGAGCAGCAGCACTATGAACGGTATTAATGTACAGGATTCTTGATTGCCTGGCATCTGCGTAAATCGAACAATAACAACAATGTCAACATGACATGCCAAGATTAACAGAAGTGCAATGAAACAACGTCATAGGCCGCTTGCAGTCAGGGGAATCCCGATCAGCTGTAGCCAGGGTTTTCAATGTAGCACCAAGCACCATAATAAGGCTATGGGGTCGGTTTCAACAGCATTGGTCAATACGTGATCGGCCCGTAACCGACCCGGCCAAGATCGCTACATCCGACTGCACCACATACGTGAGAGGACGACCACAGCCACTTCAACAGCATCCCAAATACCATGACTGCGCAGAATCTCCGACGAGACCGTACCAAACAACTTAAATGAAACAGGTCTCCGACGTCCTGTTTGATGCGTCATACTGAGTCGACAAAATCGTCAACAACGACTGCATTGGTGTCGTCAACACAGGGTATGGCCTCAACTGCGATGGAGAGATGTCTGGTTTAGCGACGAATCAAGATTTCTCCTCCATCGAGGGGAGACAAGAGCACTGGTCTACATACGTCGGGGAGAAGGTTACGCCGGAAACTGCTCAAGGAAGTGGACAGGTTTAGTTGGGGAAGCGTTATGATGTGGGCGTCTATCTCTCATCATGGCAGGACAGGTTTGGTCAACATCAAGGGCAATGTTACGGCTCAACGATACATCAACGAAATTCTGCAACCGCATGTGCTCCCAATTGCAGCCGACGGCAACAGTGTATTCCAGCAGGCCAACGCTAGATCGCATACAGCGAGGATCACAAGAGCCTGTCTACACACCAACAATGATGATGGTTTCTTCTGGCCCTCCAGATGTGAACCCATCAGAGCACCTGGGGGATGAATTGGACAGACGGCTACGTCGACGTCAACCACAACCCCAGACGTTGCAGCAGTTGGCTTTTGTGTTTTAGATCGAGTGGGCTACCACTCCCCAGGATGTGATTCACATACTCGTCTCTTCAATGGGCAAATGTCTGGCCACTATCGATTCCAACGGGGGACATATGCGTTATTGATGGTAGCTGACCTTCACCTTGGACGTTTCCTATGTACCGATAACTGAGATGACCAATCACCAAGTGTTCTCTCCACAACATTTTGCTCAATACCTTGTGCGGTTTCTCTTATAAATGTATTTTCCAACCTCACACTAATCTGGCTTTGCGTTTCTGTTTTTGAAGAGTATACAACATTGATACAAAAGCAAACACAGTGGGAATTGTATGCAATGACCGGATTTGCGTTGGTTTTTAATATCAAATAACTTTGGGCGTTTATTTCATATGAAACTACATCTTAGAAAAATGTGATCATCGTGTATTGCCGTACGGACAGGCACAATTATAATCAATGATAGAACGGGATTTCTTTCAAAAGTGTAAGATAACCAAGTAAAGCTTGAGTACAACAGCTGTCACATAGCTAACTCTCGGTAGCGAGCAATATATTGCACAGCACGGCACTCACACTCAACCAACTCGCGATAGTGCATCAGCAATAATACTGTTTGCCTTTGACATATTTGATATGCCTTTGACATATCTGTATCAATGTCCTACAAATACAGACTTTAGCACATTAGGCATGGGTTTTTGCGAGTTCCTTTTTGTTTTGTGGAAATTTGAAATAGCTTTCACCTTTACTTGCACGGGCTATACCTTGGCCAATGACATGACCTAATTTAGCATCCAAGTAACCAAAAACTTCAGAATTGTTAAGTTGAAGGAAAGCATTTTCAGCAATGCCATCAAACTTCACAAAGTCACAGATCTGAACAGGAACATTCTCATTTCTTTCATGATACTTTCTAATCATATTGACACGACAAAGCTGACATTGGGTCAATATTTCAACTACTCTTTTCTTGCAAAACTCGACGCATTTCAGACACTTTCTAAACGCCCTCCAATTAATCAGTTTTTTATAAAGTTTTCTTCGTTTTCCCGTCCAATCGTAAAAAACAGACTCTTTCGTGTTTCATGTATGCAATGTCACCGTTTTCAGTAAATGTTAAAGAAAGTCATTTTTTTAGGCATAGCGTCTTAATTCTTTTTGCATCCTCATTACTTTATCTTTTGACATTGCAATATTCAAACTTTGTAACATATATAAAATTCTTATGTTCTAAGTCAGTTCAGTATTTTCACTTGATTTTCTTGGGGTTTAAAGCTGCAACAAATTACCTTCTGGTGTTATGTTGAATACTTGTGTATTTTGTCGTTTCCTTTGTAATATTTCTTGTAGGCCTGGAAAGAAAATATAAAGACTGGTTTAAAAGGTTGGTTTGTTGTTTAACGCCGCACTCAGCTATATGACGGCGGTCTGTAAAAGTTCGAGTCTGGACCAGACAATCCAGTGATTGATATCATGAGCATCGATCCACGCAATTGGGATCGATGACATGTATCAACCAAGTCAGCGAGCCTGACCATCCGATCCCGTTAGTCGCTTTTTAGGACAAGCATAGTCACCTTTTACGACAAGCATGAGTTGCTGAAGACCTGTTCTCCCCGGAATCTTCACGGGTCGGTTTAAAAGGAAACAATGAAGTACAGAACAATATTTATCATTGTAACATTAAGTTTCAGTAGCATGTAAGTTTCTTTCGGATCAAAGAGTGTGTCTTTATCATTGGCAAACTACAAGCAAGGGACATGTACAATTGTTGTGTTACGCCGCATTGAGACATGCTCCAGATATATGACGATAGCCTGTAAATTATCAAGACTGGATCAGACAACCCAGTGATTGTTCCTGTGAACAACGAGCCACGTCATCGTTATACGACGACACGCAATCAACCAAGTCACCGAGTCTGAACACTCGAACCGCGATGTTGTCTCCCAAAACTACCATAGGTTACTGCTGACATTTAATTCTAACCCGGAATCCTCACAAGGTGACGTGGAAGTAATTGTAAATAAATATAAAAAATCAGTACTTTTCCTATGGTAATATAGAGTGACAAAACCCATTCCATGAGCATAAAAGATATAGTAAAATTGTTCTCAAAACCAGCATTGGCCACGGCTGACATTTAATTCTAACCCGGAATCCTCACAAGGTGACGTGGAAGTAATTGTAAATAAAAAAAGCACCTTAAAAAATTAGTATCATATAAATGATGAGCATAAAAAACGAGTAACATTGTTCACCTACCATAAAACCCGGGAGGATAAGGTACAAATCAAAATTGTCAAATTTGAAAATGTTCTCCACATGTAAATCATAAAACATTTGGGAAGCTTTACTGGGAAGTTAGGTTACTGTTGTAACCAAAGAGTTAAATAACACTCTTTGAATTGTTCACCTGAAAGTCACGGGAACATAGGGTACAAGCCTAAATAGGGCATTGCATCAAGCATCATTCATGTCGCTGATGCGTCAAATTTGGAAATGTCGTCCCCATTCTACCATTTAACTTTTTGAACACTTTACTGTGGCCTTGAATGCTGTAAACTTAATAAAAATATAAGACTTTTAGAATAAACAAATATGTAATATGTTTCCGAAAGGCTTACATAAAACATTGTTTAATTCCTAGCATATTTTGTTTACGACACGGAGAAATACACGGTTAATACTCTATGTGAAGTCATCGATATATATGTACCATATCAATTTTGATATAACGTCTGATTTAATAACCAGCCAGAACACGGCTTGGCACGCTGTACCTTTTGTAAAACATTTACGCGAAGCATATGAAGACGAACGTTTTGTGCACAGGAATTCATATTTAGCACGCACCATTATGAACACACTTTGTTTCACCACCTCGAGACTGCACACATCTGCAACGTTGCTGACGCTCGGTACAAGGAACCTGTGAAATGACAGAATTGGTTAACGTCCGCTTGGAGCAACATTTATATTATATGTGTATCAACTGTCAGATGCATGTGGAAGGAATGCTTAAAGTGGTGCAGGTCGGAGACGTTACCTACATTTGTGTTTGGTTAGTTTGTAAATGTCGCACTCAGCAATCTTCCAGCCGTAAGACGGAGGTCTGAAATTAAATCTTAGCCAGACGATCCAGTGATTGACACCATAAGCAGCGATCTGTGCAACTGCTTTACGATACGATGCATTAACCATGGCAACGAGCCTGACAACTCGATCCCGTTAGTCGCTGCATATATTATGATGAGCATATACGCCTTTTACGACGAGAATGGGTTACTGAGGACCTATTCTAACCCGGATCTTCACGGTTCTTCATTTTATTCTGCATTAGTGAAACGAGCGAGCTCGGATGTGGTGCAGACAAACATAAGGAACAAGTTCGGTCAAAACGCAATTACAAGGCGAGTTGTGACAGGTTGACCAGTGACCAGTGACCCTATGTCCATGTCTATGACACAAATACCAGAGCCCTATGCATTAATGTAAAAGTGTACTGTTGGAGAGTTGAAGTTATCACTCTTGTTTAGTCTTGTGTAAATTTGTTTGTCACTGTGAACAAGTTGTGTTTTCAACACACCGTTGTTTCCTTGTTTTACTTGTTTATACCGTTGTTTACTTGTTTACAAACTTGTTTACTATTTTACACACTTGTTTACTTGTATTTACTTGTTTACTTGTATTTACTTGTTTACAGCGTTGTTTACTTCTATCAACAATTATGATTATTTACTTGCATTAAAATTTCACTGAAACTGCAGTAGCAAACATATTTGAAGGTGATGTCTTAATAATAACACTTCATATTCCCAAATGGGTACATTGTGTAAAGCCCTTTTCCAGAGTCTACAATCGTAACAGTGCTGGCATGTCACTAAAACCGACATAAAACTGAACATAAAGACATTGAACAAACAAGCATGAGACCGATCCTCAAAAACGGTAGAAACACAATCAGGGAGATTCCAACTGGTGGTCAGTGGTGTCTGGCACGCCTAAGGGACGCATCTCTGCACTTCAAATATCAGCACCTAGACTAGGCCCAATGTACACAGGTAAAGTAGGGTACCATTAATCATCCCAATCAATTATATCGATCAATGAAAGCGACTCGTGCCCCTCTCATAGCCATTTTTGTGACCGGGTACCGTCTTAGCGCAAACGGGCACACCTAAAACCATTGTCAAGTCGTTGCGTAATGGTTCACATTTATTTCCCCATATATTATATATATTTCACATGCAATCTAAAGCACATCGGGACGTGCGGAACTATACAGTATGATTGAACACATTTAACTGTGTCTTGGGTATATTTTTAGATGCAAGACATATGTAAAATCAAAATTTGTTTCTGTGGGATTATTTGACGAAGAACTTGAAATCATACGCGCATTCTGATTGGTTTGTCGTATTTTGGCACATAATATTCATCGATAGGGGGACGAGTCTTCTTGCAGGTTACGGAAAGGGGCGAGTGGTGACGAATGGTACGATCCTTGTATGAACAGGGGCTAAAGGGACAGCACTCTCATCAAGACCCTGACCTGGCTGTTTTTGAAAACAAACGCCGTAAAGTTGAAGTCACTCAGGTAAGTGTGCTGTTTAGTTAAACAGATAAAATCTAACCACAGTGGTATTTAAGAAATGTGTTTAGCAGGAGTATGGTAATATTTGTTCATAGTTTCACTTCAAAGTCAATGTTGTCTCGTTCACATGGTCACTTCCTGCATGGTCATGCCGGTACTCCGTGATCAGCTGATCATTGCAGTATGCAGCTTATTCATGTTCATGGAGTAAGTTGTGTTACCTAATTTCCATGTTTTGTTAGTTTTACAGACATTCCCGTCTGGAATTGACACAAATCATTTCATTTCGGTAATTAATAAACTTCATAATCATACAGTAAAACAAATTATATAAACTCACCAATATTCTAGGGGGTATGTTGGTGGGGATTGGAGGTCATAATCTTTAAATAATGTATAGTAATTATGATTCAGAACGTTGAAGCAAAAAAGCCACAAAAATACATGGATGAACTACTTCTTTATTACAATTAAGAGCGACGTTTCGGTGTAGGTTCTAACACCGTTATCAAACAAGTGATTTACAGAGTGCAGTAAGCAAGTATATATACACGTAGGAGGCAATGTTTGTACAGTAGGGTAGATATTGTATACTGGAGTAGAGAAGCCTGTTGTGTACACACAAGGGCAGTGATGATGATTGTTGAGACCATAAAACAAGATTTCAATGAAAAAGTTTATTTTAGTGAGCATAGAGAAAAACAGTACATGCATCAGATGGAAATCTTTCACGAGTCACCTCAACAACACAAGATGGAATAACTTTTCTCTGATTCTTCAACTATTTCTGCAAATCCCAAAAGTGAACCTCTTGTTTATGAGGTGTAGATAGATTCTGAAATGAAAAAGTGTCTTTAATTAGTCACACAATACAAAAAATTACAAAAATATCATACCATTTAGATATATATTTTTGTCATTCAATCTGGAAGGATGCCTATATAAGAAGCAACTTATATTGATAACATATGCATAATAATTATAGCTTGTTCATAATTCAATAATAACCAAAAACAGTTTATAGTTTTCTATCATGTTGACATGATGTGTTAATTACTATTGGTGTGAATACTTCCTGATATATCGTGAACATGTTTCAATATATCTGATGTAATTTAATAACCTTACATATGTTTTCATAACTGTCTCGCAAATAAACATTTATTTGTCAGATTTTTTTGTTTTGCATGATAGATCGTCAAATGCATAATCAAATAAATTGGAAGTCAATCATATTATATGTTTTCTAAACGTTATTTCAAGTGTTCATATAACAAAGGAAGGTGGGGTAGCCTTATGGTCAAAGTATTCAATCATCACGCTAAAGACCAAAGTTCGATTCCCCACATCGGTACATTGTGTCAAGCCCATTTCTGGTGTGGTATTGCTCGAGTAATGTTAAAAGTGTTGTAAAACCCTACTCACTGACTCATATAAAAATGATTGCATGTTTCATAAATCTAAGCTTGCAAAACCTTTTAAATCTGGCACTGTTCCAGATGATTGCTGAAGGTAAAACCAACGAATTATAATTATGATTGTTTACCCATTCCTTGATTATGGGGTTCTAAGGTCATCCCTTTGGGACAAGTATATATGTTGCCATCTTTATTCAGTATTTAATTCCTGGACACTTCATTTGGAGCCACAGCATTACATTCTTAAAACAAAGAATTTTATCAAAGATTTCAGGGCATATCTTAATATGAATTTGAGCTCTGGTTCATCTACTGGTCCACAGGTGTAAACAACCCATTGCATTAGGCCTACATACTGTAATTGTGGGGGGAGATCTCATGGTGACCCAGGTGAGTGATGATGCAGTCATAGCAGTCAGAGGTTCATGTATCAAGCTTGTTACTGATGGTAGTGACATCCAGACAGCACAGCTAATCTGCCTTGGACTACATACCCGCACAGTAACAAGTGCAGCAGTACCATTGTTGCATCATGATAACGATATAGTATTTAATATATTATATTACTTACTTTACATATTTGATCCTAATCACTACAATGGTATAATTATGTCAGAGTTCATATATATAACAGCGTTATACTGTACACAGACTGTATGTTGTTATGAAATTATTTTTTTAGCACATGATATGAGGTATGTTAACATTTAGAACACACTGAAGAGGTTATGGGGTTGATCTGCACATGATTCTTTCCAGTCAGTTAGAACAGAGTTTTAGGGGGTGGTTGTTACAGATATTTTCATTTCCAAACAGAAATTTACAATTTCAATTTATAAAAAAAAATTCAACAAGTTTTAATTATAGTTTCTTAAATTATATATATATATATATATATATATATATATATATATATATATATTGATAGTGGCAGTAAATCATTTTTTTGTTAACATTGTTCATATATCTCGTATATTCAATTAAACAAGTCACTGTTTCTAATAATTAAATATAAAACATTTCTTTCTTTTTAGTTTGTAAACAATAAAACACATCTGGCCTCATTATGGATGATAAATAGCTACAATGCATTTTCTATTGTCAGAAACAAACCAATAACCAATTATCTATTTATAAGATCTATTGATAAGATCTATTAATAAGATCTACTGCAGTAACTCGGTTTCAAACACTTAAACACATCAATCGAGTGATCTATCTTTTCACTTTCAAATGGAGTGGTTTTGTTTGGAGGGTGCTGGTGTGAAGTACGACATCCATTTACTTAAAAATAAAATATGGCAGTTATTGTGAATTCGGATGGGAAAAAAAATCAAAGAGAATCTTTTTATTCTCAGTACGTTTCCACTCGGCCCCCGAGTTGAGACACGTACAGGGTCGTGCTCCATTTTTGTGTTGCTCAAAGCATTCGTAATCAGCTGGTAATGTGTAATCTTGTTGAGACAACGTTCGGCGATCAATCGTATTTGTTTCTTGATATTGCCAAGTAGCATTGATCCGTAGCCTGTAGGTGGTGGGAATAGTTATACCTAATGTAGACAAACTCAGATTGACGACATTGCCGATACCGGCGATAGGGACGTAACAGGATGAATAGCCCAGCTGACGAAGCATGCGGGTCACCGGGCGTGACAAAAATCTCTTAGAATTTAATGTTTCCGCATCTGAAAATGTAAAAATGAGCATATAGATAATTTAGGTATACACACATCAAAATGTTATTCTTACCGGTGATTGCGTAGATGTGGAGTCGGGGTCGGGTGACACATTAGGTGATGTGGGTATTCTCTTGTTTCCACTTGATTTTCATCGTTTCCATACCGCGAAACTTGCTCGTGTTGGTTCATAAGCGTATGGTTTTGCGATTTCTTGATGGGTCCTAAAGGGAACTTCTTCGAATCAGGCAATATATTGGATGCCATGTTGTCTTTCCATAAACTGGTACTTGATATCTTTTAAACTGCGTTGTGACAAAACAGGGACCCAGTTAAATTGGCACCAATTACGTCATAATCTAAGGGGGATAACTCATGCCTGTTTAGCTCGGGAAACGAAGGCTTCATAACGGCATGACATTTTCACGCTAATTGTGAGCTTCATACTTTCACTGTGAGAAAAATTAGTCTATATTTTTAAACACTGATAATAACTAATTCCAAAATTGCGTTTTGATTAAAATAAGAAAGAAAATGATTTTTGCGTGTAAATGTCCCCTTAAACAGTAAAGATAATGACGGGATGACGCCAGTGTTGCTGGCAGCGTTTTTGTGGAAAAGGAGACATTTGACTTATTGGGAGAGGAGCTGATACATCCAGCGTAGATGTTTTTGGACGCAAGATTCTTCATCTTTCCCGAGGGGCGGTCGGGTAGCCTAGTGGTTAAAGTGTTTGCTCGTCACGCCGAAGACCCGGGTTCGATTCCCGACATGGGTACAATGTGTGAAGCCCATTTCTGGTGACCCCCGCCGTGATATTGCTGGAATATTGCTAAAAGCGGCGTAAAACCATACTCACTCATCTTTCCCGTGAAGGAGGAAATGTGGATATAGTGAATAATGTCCTCAAACAAAACTTAGTGGACATAAATAGTGAAGACAGGGATAGGAATACACCAGCTATGATTGCAGCAATGACAGAGAAACGAGATATGTTGGATCTACTTTTGAGGGAAGGAGCTGATTTTTCAAAATAAGATAGTAATGAAAACGGTTTGTAGCGGAGATGAGTGTAGTAATTTGTTTTTAGTATTTTTAAAGGTGTCAACAATATCAAAGCGAGGATGTCATTACTAAATTAAAACGCACTGATACATAGTTAAAGTCCATGCATTTTTATTGCTTGCTTTTCACGCAGAAAAACCGAGTGTAATTCCAAGTGGTGTTTCTACGACGATAGCACAGCGTGCATGCATCGCCCAACATGGTGGACACATGTTGATCCACAAGATGTACACGCCCGAAATTCATTGTACAGGCATGTATATAGGATATACAAATGTCACATTTCTTGGCGAAGAAACATGATCTTGATTTAGGCTGTGCAATTCAGTGAAGCGATCAAGTTCCATTCGCTTGTTGGATCCTACGTCTAATAATAGTATGTCGGAGCAACGCACCAATCCCTGAAGATCCAAAAGATCAAATGATGTTGCCCAAGAATCAATTTGTTGTTTAGTAGATTGTGCATCACCAACATGACTCTTTATGACATTCAGAAGAGGAACATGTTTCATCTCGGAAAGAAATTCTGCAGAAACGATCAAGAAGATATTGACAGCATGTCTTCACTGTATGAGAACCTAAGATGAAAGGAATACTCAAGGAATGGCTGACAGGGTTAACTGTTATGTGGAGAAATATGCCGCGTCATATAAAAAAAACGTTAAAAGATGGTACTTATTGTTACCGTGCCTGCCACTCGGCATTAAGGGGTTGAACAAAGACTCTCTGAGTGGAGTATTTATGTTTTACTGCGGGGTAGTATCTCAGAGGGCTAGCTCTAGTCCGTACTAGTACAAGTTGCCACACACACACACGTGCACCAATGTGTACCCACGTCGCTAAATATGTGCAATAATCCCAACGTGAGGTTAAACTCCATTTCACCTTAACTAGCATTATCTGTTTCTTTTATGTGAGCATAGAGTGTTTTTGTGCCATTCAAGTTTAGAAGAGGTCAGAGTTTAGAGAAACGTTATGGATGTCTGTTAACTTTTTAACGAGAGCTGTTCATTTCGAGAATTTGGATTCCATGGACGCAATTTTTTTTATAAACACGTTGAGACACTTCTAGAGCCCCAGAGGCAAACTGGAGAAATCAGATAAGGGTTTGTACTCCAGGGAAGCTTAGAGACAACTTGAAGACGCTACACAGGAACCATGGTCAAATACAGTACGTCTTAATATATTTTGTGTTCTCTTCAATATTATTGACTTGTGTGCCACTTTTGCTTATAATGTCAGACAAGATTAATTTTGGTATATTTTATGTGCGCATCTTTCACTTGTGCTTCTAGTTTGGTTATTCTATTCTAGGTTATTGGTTTTGGTTAAAGCACCGAGCTGTTCCTGATGTATTGTATGGTTGCTGCGAAACTACTTTAATTTGTTGGAGAATAGGGCCATGTAATACAAGTTATGTGCAGTGTTAAATTTGTGTATTTGTGTACAGAAGTAAGATTATCAGGTGATTCTGTCAGTAGGGGTTGGGTCGGTGATAGGTCGGTGGCGCTGACAGTCCTTAAGGTGTACCAGAAACAAGTATCAATTCACAAACAGTCTAAGCATGATTCTTAGCAAAGTATTCGTATAATATGTAAGATGTTTCTAAGTCCAACCCGGTGCATCTTGGTCTATACAATTTGGACTAAGAATTTTCTTAACTATCGAGTGACGTTTTGGGGATTCCCTTATCTATAAATAACAACGAAACACGTCTCTTCTGTGTTGAAAATGCGAACGTGAAAAGTATTGACAGACGACCTATTTACCATCGGCGGTTTGTTGCTAGGAAAACAAAGATTTCTTTGTGGATTTAAGAATTGTTAAGGCTTAAGAAAGTTCTGGGAAGCTTTGAGAATATTGCCCCTGATTAATTGCAGTCCGTCATTATACAACTGTCGTATTGCTGACCGCTGCATTGCATGAGTGACGCGGTCGAAATATATGCAATGGTTATAGCTATATATATGAGGTGAGGTGAAATGGTGTTGAATGATATTGCACTTATAGCGACGTGCATGCACATATGTGTGTGGCTGCTTGTACTAGTCCGGACTGATGCCGATTTATAGTGCTTGCCCCCTGAGATACCGTGCCGCAGTTTAACATGAATACCCCACTCAGACACAGTATACTGACTCCGAGCCGACCAGTCCTTGATTTAGCCCCTTATTGCCGAGCGCCAGGCAGGGTAACAACAAGAACCATCTTTTAACGTCTTTTGGTATGACGCGTCCGTGGATCGAACCCCGGACCTTCCGCTCTCCGGGCGGACGCTCTACCACTTGACCACGGAGGCGGTCATATATATATGGTCAATGAAATATATAAGAAGTATACTGATATATGTAACACGTCTAAAATAATCCAACACACGCAGTAAGATTCAAAATGAATTTAATCATAAACGGCAGTACAGAGATCTCTGCGACTGGTACCATACAAGAATCGATTAAAACATGATCCACGATTTCCTCATGCATAATGAAAACGTCTGTTAGTACAGAAACTGTCAGCAAAGTCCCTGGAGGCGGAACCCAAGCACACACACAGATGTTTACGTGTCCATGCAAAGTAATATTCGCTTTATAGGGCCGTTAGGTAAGACTCCAAAAAAGCAATCGACTGGACTAGACTGTGCTGTGTCAGCATAATGTACAAACTCTGTTTGAAATGTATACACGATGAGCGTTATGATGACAGAACATCTTCAATAAGCGATTTAACGTTATGATTATCGTACTAGATAAAAATGAAACTTTGTAAATCCAGACCGTTCCCAGGGAAACTCACACTGGATTCATAAATGTCCGCTTACATGAGTCGTAGGCAGAGAGTAATGAATACAAGAGATTTCGAGGTATGAAACTGGCTAGCCAAGCACTTAATTATTGCGTTTATGCTTCCATAAGCCGGAAAACTAAGAACATTGTCCTGATTGGCTGATGATAGAATGGAGGGCTTGTGTTACAGTAATTCACACGATTCACTGTTCTGTATTGTTCCTCGCTATTCTTTTGTGTTAATGATTTAAAAATCAATCTGTAAAGATATTGTTGACCTATGTATTTACAAGAATCGACTTCAATATGTTTTGTTTCGCTAATGGAGGTATATACGTCAAATTCGGCGAATCCGCTACACCATGGGGAATTACACACACAAGTTGATACGTTTATACCTCTATAAACAAACAAGACATGGGTGCCGGAATCGTGCACGTCGAGCGTTGTCCTTTCCTATGGCACATAGGGTACCTGGCTCACAGGGGTACTCTATATGTCAGATTTCCTCAAAACATGGCTCATTTTGTTTCAAGACCTTGTGGTCCAAAATAGAAAAAATACCATATAAAAATTTCGAAAGGAAAAACAATAACGAAACGGGAGTATTTATTTGGAAGTCGAGTCCAATGTTTGAGTGTTTCATAAATACAGAAAGATATGTCACTGACAAAAAAAAAATTGACATTTAAATTGTTTCAGTTTTTTCCTCTTATGATGAATTTAGGTCAACAGATTCGGACAGTCTTATCGCTGAGACAGATTTAGTGAAAACACCGAATATCAAACATTTCTCTGACTTGGCCTGTATTGGGGTTTCCCGAAGCTTAATGGTAAACCATTCGCAAGCAAGAAGACAACAATCAAAGAAATCTCGTGTAGATGATAAATACATACATGATATTTCATTAAACGACTTTGGCACATGTTCAGCTCATCGCACCATCATGAAGAAAAGGTGAGCGGTGAAACCTAGGCTATTGTTATCGACAGATAACCCACCTAAATAAATAATAAGAATCATTTAATACATTCCAACCGGATATAGGTGGCGTCAAAAACAAATCGTGCCCTTTGGTAGATCTCAGATGCCCGCACGATCACCTAATTAACGCCTGACTGAAAATAGGAATTTTCACGTAGGTTTTAATAGTGGTTTGTAGATATCGAACGCATGGGACAATGGGAAAAGCGTTAAGGACAAGTGCATAGCAAGGTCCCCACACAGAATGCAAAATTCATCACATTGAACATCCTCGCAACACCAAACATACTTATAGCACTGGTTTGAAATAAATAACTCACTCACACGCTGTCATATTAATTACATCTGTGCAAAACCTCCAGGAATATTTTCATAATAAAAGTCTTTTGTCTGTCTCTTATACGATCGAAAGAACGTGTCTTCTTCTAATTTTCGCTTGGAGTTCGGATCCGTGAAGTTATAAAAATCCCCGACAGGTGAGTATCCATGGTAACCGTAGGCGCTGTTGTCGGGAGTTGTCTGTGGTGCGGGCTTCCCCACGTTGTCGTAGTTGTAGCCCCCGCACTCCATGCCTGATTGTCGGATGGATGGGGGAAATGGGGAAGTGTAGCCGTGGGTTTCGTTCCTGAAAATGAAGAAATAAACTGATAATGATGTTCAACATTAACCGGGTGATTGACAGGCGAAATTGAGCATACTGGCACAACCAATGCCAACGGAGACACCCCGGGGAGTGTCTTGTAGTTGGAGAGAGACTGCCTATTTTTGTGATCGATGGTTTATGTTTGTTTAGGTAACTATTTGTTTGAAATTTATTTCATCATGTGTGATACGCTGTTGTTCTGATATACACATACACTATTCCAATGCGTTATCAGCAGCCATTGTTGAATGCACCGCTTCGTAGGATGGTGACAGATCGATGTTTTCATACGCAAGGGACCCGTGAAGATCTGGGGAAGAATAGGTCTTCGGCAACCCGTGCTTGTCGTAAAAGGCGACTATGCTTGTCGTAAGGATCGGGTAGTCAGGCTTTCTGACTTGGTTGATGCATGTCATCGCATCCCAGTTGCGTAGATCGATGCTCATGATGTCAATCACTTGATTGTCTGGTCCAGACTCGATTAATTTACAGACCGCCGTCATATAGTTTGATTATTGCTGAGTGCGGCGTTAAACAGCAAACAACTATCATACGCAAGGTGTTTGTATGAAAAGGTTTAATTTGACAGAGGTATCAATTGGAAAAAAGGAGGCCTTTCTTATCCAATCAGAATCAAGCGTTATTCAGTATCATGGTTGAGAATTATATTACGCATGTCAGCTCAATGATAGAGGAGTGGCGTGAAACAACAAACAAACAAACAAACAAACAATGTTGTAGGAAGGCATCAGTGATGCAAGAGCACGGATTGATCCTGATGAATTAATTGTCGGCGTAAATATGAGATTACAACCCGCAGCCATCGTATCCAGGCCCTGCTAAGGAACGAAATTCTGCATCCTGTAATCCGGGTGTATAGACGACTCACTTCCCCGAAATATATAAGATACATCAAGGCACTCACATCTTAATCAGAGGGGGAACATTTTCGTTCATTGATGTTTGTTGCCGCGGATGGTTGCTTAGTGACCAGTCCGTGCCGATACCTCCACTGCGCATGGCGGACTGTGACATGGCGACCTGTCTTCCGGTGTCGTCTGTCAGCTGACCAGGCATCTGTAAACAAGCAATTGTATGTGTCTTTCAGGAAAATAGACAGAGATGTTAAGCCGAATGTGTTGATGTATACTAAGTATCATTAATACAAACAGCCAGATTTTGTCCACTCTCTTTTTATCCAGAAATATCGATAAGTCCGTTTCCCCGTGATTTACGAGTGAATGAAGTTTTGCTGTGAGTGGGACGGGTCGTATTGATTTACGCTGCTTTTAGTAATATTCCAGCAATATCACAGTAGGGACATCATCAGAAACGGACCTTTCACGTACATCCGTAAAACATTATATGCTCAATCATCTTTACTGTAGAGTACATCATCGGCATCAGAACAGGTGACGTCAGTACAAACCTGTCCGGAAGTGACATCATAGTTGTATTGCACTTGACCTCCGGGATGCGCATGCGTAGTTTTCGTGTGACCTTGACTATAGGGGGCGCTGTAGGAAGTACATGACTGGAACACCCCTTGGTTATTGCTGCAACGAAAAGACATGGCATCATGAAAATCTTCGTCAACTTGCATATCCTTTCTGAAAAGATTGATGGGTGATGATATTAGGGAATGTTCAGGGTGTGATCGAAGATGTATAATTGAAAAAAGGGTTCTCCAAAGCCTCAAGCCTAATAAGTGCTCGAGCCTATCAATAATTCAAAATTTGATACATTCAACTCTCGTCTAATCCACTATCAGTCATCTTATGATCTAGGGTAGCCTAGTGGTTGAAGCATTCGCTCATCACGCCGAAGACCCGGGTTCGATTTCCGACATGGGTACAATGTGTGAAGCCCATTCTTAGTTTCCGCGATATTGCTGGAATATTTCTAAAAGCAGCGTAAAATCATACTCACTCATTCGCTTTTGTGATCTAGTTTACAAAAGTTACAAAACGTAGACTAGCCCCATACGGAAAATAAAGTTGTACTTATATGATAGTAAACGAGCTTCCCTTTTCCTATCATGTGTATGTCCCGAGTGAAATAATTTTACCTGTCCCGAGCTTCAGCGATTATTTAAAGAGGGACATCAATTTGAAATGTAAAGGGAACGAGTTTTGCATCATATTTATTATGAACGATGACTGTTAAACAATTATGATAGATATAATGTCATATGCCCTTATAATGAGATACAGATGTGGATGAATACATGTGTACACTTCCGTGATGCATACAAAACTATCCCACCGAATCTGAGACAGATGTTTTTTGGGGGATATCCAAGCTAAAAGGAACATAACCGTCCTTTATTCCCTTTTGAGATATATTCAGATCTTTAACTGATGCGTGAGTGAGTGAGTGTGTATGGTTTTACGCCGCTTTTGGCAATGTTCCAGCAATATCACGGCGGGGACATCAGAAATGGGCTTCATACATTGTACCCATGTTGGGAATCGAACCCGGGGGTCTTCGGACGAGAGAACGCTTTAACCACTAGGCTACCCTACCGCCGTTAATTGATGAAGCATCCCATAGGCAGGTTCTCGTTTTGTTGGTGTATGACGTTATGAAGCAGATATGTACGTACCCCTGTGCCATAGAGTTTGGATGTCGAGACCGGGGCGAGTCTGGCGTCACCTTGTTCTGATTGGTCAGTCTCTCGCTGCACGACGATGACGTCACTCCACTAGCGTCATCGTATGCTGTTTTACAAAGAATATATGAATATATCAATCAATATGACAAACGTGGGCCAATAGCTGTTATTGTAAACCACATTACCTTCCTGGTTCACTGAAACTGTCCATTGTCAAGCGATATTGAACTTTTAAGATGGAAGCGCAAACATACTCTTTAAGGAAGTCACCTCTCAACAGGGAAGCTCTGAATGTTGGACCTGTAACCTTACCTGTCATGTGACTCATGATATTGCGTGCATTGGTAATGACAGAGCCTCGTTCCTGTATCGTAGGGGTCAAGGTTGCCGTGTCAGCAGGTGATAACAAGCTGTCCTTGATGACACTTGGATCTGGAAGAATGATATCCTCAATTGGATCTGGAAGGTAGATTATGCATTCAATATAACGTAGTGCAAGGCTACGTCTGAGATCATTCCACAACAGTCTATTCCGCATTCAAGAAATGTTAACTAATAGGAGCGTTCATTTAAACAATCTCAACATTTTTACATTTTGCAGACGGTTTAAGTTATATATATGTCCTTTCAAAGAGGAATAAGCGATTTTTGGATTGTTTTTATCTAAATGTTTCCTTTATGAATGTTTCATTGTGTATAATTTACTTTTTAACCTGTCCTTATATGTGTACTAAATCAAACTGGTAACCAGTATAAAAGCAAATTGCAACATGTAAGGATATTCTACAACTCGTTCACAATTTTCAACTAAACAATTCAAACACAAACGATGTCCGACGTCATCGTGCATTTTCTATAGGAGGACAATACGAAATAAACGTTGTGCTTACTGTCTGAGTTCTCTCCCTTGATGGCTCGCAGGAAGTCGTTAGCTCGCTCTTGACAGTAAAGGTTTTCCACTAGGTACATCACATAGTCGTCAAACATCAGGTGCAGGAGATGGAAGGAGCCTTTCAATAATAATAATAATAATAATAATAATGGTAATGATGATGATGATGATGATGATGATGATGACGACGATGACGACGACGACAAAATTAATTAGTTCATATAAATATTTAAGAACGATATCATTCGATACAGTTTCAAGAAATAACCAAAAATAGTTATTACACCAAAAGGGCGAATCAAAGTAGAAAACACGTGCAAAGCGATTGGCATAATCTATTGCAGAAAACACTTGTCAATGCTAGGAATTTACTCGTGCTGTATCCAGCAACGTAGTGTGAAGCCCATTTCTGGAGTCCCCTGCCGTGATATTGCTGGAATATTGCTAAAAGCGGCGTAAAACCTCACTCACTCACTCACTCCAGCAACGTAACACACCACTCGACAATGCGTTCAAATAGGTTGCACGATATATAGTCTAAGCTCTACACGGAACGTACCGAAGCTTGGCGAGCTGTGTAGTGTCATGTCTCGGATGACTCGGGTCCCGAAGCACGACCACATCAGCAGGAACTGTCGGGCCAGTCGACGCATCGTCCCCGCTTTCTTCAGACTGGGCTGTAACAAGGGTCAGAATAGGATATATGAGTTTTATCATCCAAAACTGGCTCCCACAGGAGATATCGCTTGGATTAGATCAAGCGATATCTACACTGTAGATATCGCTGCAAAGAAATTACATCACAATGCTTTGCAGACCATTGTGACGTCACTGTTACCATGACGTCATAATCAAATGACATCACTTATGGCTCTGCTACTGAAGCTGTTAGCAGTACTTTCAACACTGAAGACACTGCTAATTACTGTCTACAAATTGAAAAAGTTGGAAGAATGATGTTGGATGATAAATAAAATCTCACCCTCGTGTCTTTTGATATCAAATATATCAACACTCGTTGATAAAAGTGGCAAAAATCCTCGGCAAGCCTCGGAATTTTTCTACTTTTATCAACTTTTATTCTCTATATGTCAGAGACGGATATATGAGTTATGTCAGAATAGGATATATGAGTTATGTCAGAGTTATGTCAGAGAAGAATATTTGAGTTATGTCAGAGAAGGATGTATGAGTTATGTCAGAATAGGATATATGAGTTTTGTCAGAGAAGAATATTTGAGTAATGTCAGAGAAGGATATATGAGTTATGTTAGAGAAGGATATATGAGTCAGGCCAGAGGTGAGGTATGTATTATGTCAGAGTGTGAGGTAAGTGTAAGGTCAACGTGGGATATATGTGTTAGGCCAGGGAGTTTGACACAACATAAGGCTTTCAGTGACTGTGAATGTATGATCAGGTGTCTGTTTATGTTTTCAAGGATGTTTATGAATGATGGTTAAAGTACACTTCCGTCAAGGCAGATACCTAGATTATAGATCCAGGGAACAGTCCGATATTAAACACATATTGCCTGGTAAACAAGCAGAAGAAACATTGGAAAAAGATCGTCTTGGCCGAAGTCCAAAATGTATTCATGAGTCCCCTTCCTTGTTAGCGCAACAAGGTGAGTGAAACTCAGTAAGTGTTGAAGTGAGTGAGTGAGTGAATTGGGTTTAACGCTGCTTTTAACATTATTCTGGTTACATCACGGCGTGTCAGCTTAATGTGGGAGGAAGGCACGAAGTGATGCAGGTCTCAGACGTTTACCACTTCGCTGAAACCCACAAGTACGGGTATGGTGCTGACAAACCTAGAAACATGATAGGGGTGAACCAGGATTCGAACCCACAATCATAGGTTTCTGGCGTGCCCAAGGGACGCAACTCTGCACAGCGAATCGCGGCGCCTTAGACGACTGGGCCACCCGTGCCCCCTGTAAGTGTTGAGACATCTTGACGGCAATCTCGAGGTCAACGCCATTAGACACACTTGAACGCCTGCGATTCATGTATGCTAGAGGGTTATTCTGATGTGTGCTCACCTGTATGACACAGCGGTCCACCATGCTGTCTAGCCACTCAATGTAAGACTCAATCGGGGCCTGCTCTTCTAGGAGACGCTCGAACTCTGTGCACACTGCAGAACACAATATACATGGCATAATGACATCGCTACACTCATCACATCGAGACATCGCCATAACACCACATCTAGACATCGTCACACACAACACATCAAGACATCGCCACACACAACACATCTAGACATCGCCACACATATGACATCTAGACATCGCCACACACATCACATCTAGACGTCGCCACACACATCACATCTAGACGTCGCCACACACATCACATCTAGACGTCGCCACACACATCACATCTAGACATCGCCACACACATCACATCTAGGCTACGCCACCCACATTACATCTAGACATCGCCACACACATCACATCAAGACGTCGCCACTCACATCACATCTAGACATCGCCACACACATCACATCTAGACATCGCCACTCATCACATCTAGACGTCGCCACTCACATCACATCTAGACGTCGCCACTCACATCACATCTAAACGTCGCCACACACATAACATGTAGACGTAGTCACACACATCTCATCTGGACGTAGGCACACACATCGAATCAAAATATCGCCACACACATCATGGCAAGGAAAAACAACATTTCAAATTGTCTATTTTTCATTCAGCATTTCGTGAAATGTGAGAGGAAGGTCAAGTTTTATAACGTTTAAGTCGTAAGTGTGATTTTAAGGCTCAGTGGTGAACAATCTTGATACTGGATTTTTAAGGTGGTGAGATCCTTAAACCAACCAATGATGAATGAGAATCTGTTAATATGGTCAACCTACAATTGAAAATCGTTTCATGCTCTCTCTCCGAGTAGTGGTCCATGGTGTAGAGGGTTTGCTTGACGATGCTGCTGAGGTCCACGCTAAGCCAGTCATCCAGCATCTGTAGCGTAATGTCGGAGCTGTGGATGACGCTGCGGGCAGCCTGGCACAGGTGGTTCAAGGACGTCTGGCGCCTCAACACCTGGGCGAACCGCCTCGCCACTGGAGGAAAGACATGTTGGATGTATAATGTGTGGCACTGTGGCGTACAAAAGTCTGGTGTCTGTTTGAACCTTCAGTATTCCATAGCTATTTTTGACGGTGAAGTCGACTACTCAACTTTATCGGAAGGTCAGACTCGGACACTCAGTGGATCGTTGCTCAGTCTGAAATATCCTTGTTTATCTGACCACCATTCGTTTAATCTTATTATTATCTTTAATACTACGTTATATAGCTCGACTATGACAGACAGTGGCTTTGAGCAACGTTCATACAATTTCCCACTAGGGCCAGGGGCGGCCGTGTAGCCTAGTGGTTAAAGCGTTCGCTCGTCATGCCGAAGACCCGGGTTCGGTGAGTGAAACCCATTTCTGGTGTCCCCGCCTGCTGGAATTTTGCTAAAAGCGGCGTAAAACCATACTCAATCAATCAATCACTAGGACCAATACCAAAGGGGTTTTGCAAGACTCCAAGTATAAGGGTCGAGTTGTTGACACGTACAACTATGTGATGAGTGCTCAAGCTACTATCCCCCTAGCCTTGATGCAGCTGGAATATTGCTAACTGTGCCTCATGGTCAGAATAAAGTTTAAATGTTGAATGGGTAGCGTTTAAATAAGATCAGAATTATGACAAGAAGGATGACTCCTTTACAACAGTTAACTTTCCCTTCATGTCTGGTAATGTTCCTGCAGCTCAAGACCTCGGTGTCTACATTTCACAACTTTTGAGGTACAATGGAACATAGTCTTTCTACCAAGACTTCAAAGAGCGTCATACGACTCCTGTTGTTTGATCAAGGTTACAACATTCAAGGACGAAGTAAAGCTTTCAAAATGTTTATGGTAGACATGTGGTGAACATTTGACGCATCAGTGACAAGACTGATGTCCGAATGATTTGTACCTTCTGTTCCCCCGTTTTCTCAGGTGAACAATTGACTCGCCTTTGCATGTGTTTGTGGGTCAGGATACGCTCAGCTGTTCGCGAACACCTGTTATAATCACTGTTTGGTGGTGATTCATAAACATATGACCATGATATAGTCGGATTTGTTCAATCGAGTCTCCTTTTTGCAGAGATATACTACAGGAGCAACAGATATGCGTGAAAGCGAGTTGAATACGTACGGTCAAATTTTGTTCTTTGTAGACAGTCTGGAAGTGTGTCCAAAGCCTGCTTCAGCCACTCGTCTAGCTGACGGGCAAACCTTCGGATCACCTGGGTCAGACTGAAACACAGACAGGATACACGTACTGACCTCTGCTATGAAAGTGCCCGTTAACGTGTCTGAAGACTCTGCTTGTCTTTAGTTACCATTATTAACCAAGAAAGGGGAACACATTGGCTAAGAAAGTGGCTATGTTGAAGAACACTTGCCATCAGGCCATCGACTATTTAAAGCGTTTCATAGGAAGGGCGTGTACATTGTATGTGCCTTTTATCATCACTTTTTTAGAATGATAAGATGTTCAATCATGAAAATTCACATTATATCAGAATATTTAATAATCAGAATTTGATCGGCACTAAAATTGGAAAATGACACACATGTATTTTACTGAAAATACATGTGTGTTAAAAGAAGTTTTCAATTGGAATCATTCATGTTATACATTACAGCTTTCACTATGGTTGCTTTCTGAGGACATACCAGTCTTGATTGACAAGTTCAAAGCCACACATAGAAAGCATTGTGTAATAAAGCACGTTCCTCGAGTACAGTAAACTACGTTTATAACGAACACGCTTAAACGACCTGACCGAACATATTTCTTAGTCCTGGCAATAAGTTGTATATATGCTGCATATATATGCTTATAACGAACTGCGGTTATTACGAACTAAAATAAGTGGTCCCTTTGAGCTCGTTATAACCGTAGTTTACTGTATGTCCATTTTTCAAAGGTCACAAGGTAATTTCCCCTGCTTATTTCACCGACTTATCACAGCGACATATCAAGTTGTTTGTGTGCATCTACCTCTTTGACATCGTAAAATGGCCACTATAAGAATTCACTATTACGAAGATTTATGAGTAAACATTTATCAGTCACCATTCGTACATGATTGCAGTAGGTTGTGAAAATATGTTGTACATTGTGAATACATTGTACATTGTAAATGTCATACAGTAAAACTACGGTTATAACGAACACAAAGTGACCACTAATTTAAACTCGTGATAATCGTTGATCGTTATAAGCATATATATACACACACACACACACACACACACACACACACACACACACACACACACACACACATATATATATATATATATATATATATATATATATATATATATATATATATACATTTCGTTTATTGGTCAGTTCGTTATAAACGTGTTCGTTATAAACGTAGTTTACTGTAACGAAGCGTCTGACGATGAGAGTATCAGTGTCACACATCGATGTTGTACCTGTCTGGCAGTGCCTGTAATACCGTTGGCATGAGGACGCTGGCTATAGCCTTGTATAGGATGGAGTCACACACGCCCACCAGCATGACGATAGACTGACAGTCCAGGATGGGTACCATGTGGGCTGGCATCCCCTGCCAGAAGTGGAGCAAGAAGCTCTGCACCTGCAACAAGGAGCAGTCAATATATAGTTGATTTTTTATAAAGAGAATCTCACCCGAATGCATATTGATACCAAATATGTGAACGCGAGGAGCTTTAAACGTTTATGGGGGCGGTCGGGTAGCCTAGTGGTTAAAGCGTTCGCTCGCCACGTCGAAGTCCCGGGTTCGAATCCCGATATTGGTAGCCCATTTCTGGTGTTCCCTGCCGTGATATTGCTGGACTATTGCTAAAAGCATTCAATATATTTTTTATGGAGAGAATCTTACCCGTGTGCCTATTGATATCAAATATGTGAGGGGTTTTAAACACTTATGTTTGGTATCAAAAGACACCAGTGTGAGATTGTATTTGACATCCAAGATCATTCTTCCAGCTGTTCAGTTTGTAAACAGTAAAAACTAGAGCCTTGATTGTTAAAGGGTACACTTAACCAGTTATAGTGGCAGGCATATTAGTTGTGCGTAGTTATAACGTCATGGTAACAGAAGGTGGGAATAAGACCTGCGAACAGTTTTTCATACATATCTCCCGTGGAAGCCACTGTGAGATGGTAAAAATAGTTAATTAAACTGTTTTTCATCACAAAACATGAGTAGATCATTGGTATAAGACACATCAATAACTCCTACCGGGTGATTTTTTCGAATACAAGGTTAGGCCCAAGAAGGACCATTTGTCTGGTAGCACCAGTGTATGAGGCAAGCTGTCCACGTGGTAATAATAAATGGAATGAATTCCACAATATCTTGGTTTGTACGTTTTCATTGACGAACGTACTAGATATCTGCGAGCATACTTTACTAAATCCAAATATACTAAAGTTCCGTTTAATCTTCTTAAGCCAAACAGTTAGTAAACTTAAAAATCTAACTTTTGCAATTGTACTTAAAAACAATTTAAGTCATCCCGGTAACTTTAATATCTCTGTATTTGTGTAACTCTTGTACCTAATGTCTACAGCATACGCTTTCTTATGCAGTAAACTACAGTTATAACTCAACGAGACCACTACTTTTAGTTCGTTATATCCGTCAGTTCGTTATACGTGTGTTCCTTATAAACGTAGTTTACTGTATGTACATATACACATTATTTACATGCACTGTAGCCCTATGTTATTTTTGATCTGTTGTGCCACAATAGTGATACGCGTCAATAACCTGCATAACTGTGATATGACACGTCGTTATTTCAACGAGTTATTGGTAGAGAACGGACTGACTGTATTGCAACAGTGAATAGAACATCGAGGGTATTACATATTTAACAAAATCAGACCTGGCAATAAAGAAAATATGTTATATTTACAGTCGAGATAGATGATCACTGAATAAAGCAGTTTCAATGGTACAGTAAAGTACGTTTATATCGAACACTCTTATAACGAACTGACGGATATAACGAACAGATTTTTTGACCCGACTATTGGCTATTGTTATACTGTATATATGCCTATAACGAACTACGGTTATAACGAACTAAAGTTAGTGGTCCCTTTGAGTTCGTTATAACCGTAGTTTACTGTATTAGAAACCCACCTCTTCAAAGTTTGCTCTGATGACAGTGTCGAGTATCCTCTGACAGTGTGTGCGGTACATCATCAGGAACGTCACCACCTGCAACAGCAACAACGGCAACATCATTGTACGATACTGACATGTACATCCTAATACATAATCATGTGTGTTTGTATTTTGTTTAATGCCCTCTCAACAATATTCCAGCACTATGGCGGCGGTCTGTAAATAATCAGACATCATGAATATCGCAATAGGGATTTGATGACATGCATCAGCCAGTTTTGGATCATAAAATAATTACCCCGAAAGTGTAACAATAGATACTGAGCCTGGTGCAAGTTTCAAGTATGTGTTTATATATATATATATATATATATATATGAGAAACTTGAACGTTGTTTAAAACATGAGGATAATCATTAACTTATAAATAGATAAACATGCTAAAATGATGGTTTATAGACAAGCCAATCGGATTTTACACGACGAGTCGGACTTCCCTGGAATGTGTGTTAAGCAGAGCGTGGTATCTTTGTAAGAATCTGTAGACACAGAACAATATAACAGAAGGTTTCCAGGTAAAATAATGTGTACTTATGTGATAATGCATGACACGCATGACATGCATGTAGATATCTTTACCTTGGATTCATCGATGTTAGGTGGGATCTTGACGTCTTTTATGTCGGGGAAGTCGGGAAGCAGAGTGCCAAGCTTGGACCTCGGAGAGTACGCCACCATCTGATATACATAGCCAATGACTATAGACAAGACAAACACAGGCAGCTACCGCAACCTAGCTTGTACCTCGGGGAGTGCGCCACCATCTGATATACACTACACAGCCAGTGACTATATACAAGATACACACAGACTGCTACCACAACCAAGCTTGGACCTCGGGGAGTACGCAACCATCTGATATACACATCCAGTGACTATAGACAAGACAAACACAGACTGCTACCACAACCTAGCTTGGACCTCGGAGAGTACGCCACCATCTGATTTACACAGCCAGTGACTATAGACAAGATGCACACAGGCAGATACCACAACCTAGCTTGGACCTCGGGCAGTACGACACCATCTGATAAACACTACACAGCCAATGCCTAAGACAAGATACATACAGACAGCTACCAAAACCAAGCTTGAACCTCGGGGAGTACGCCACCATCTGATTTACACAGCCAGTGACTATAGACAAGATACACACAGACTGCTACCACAACCTAGCTTGGACCTCGGGGAGTACGACACTATCTCATATACACTACACAGCCAGTGACTATAGACAAGATACACACAGACTGCAACCACAACCTAGCTTCGACCTCGGGGAGTACGACACTATCTCATATACATTACACAGCCAGTGACTATAGACAAGATACACACAGACTGCAACCACAACCTAGCTTCGACCTCGGGCAGTACAACACTATCTGATATACACTACACAGCCAGTGACTATAGACAAGATACACACAGACTGCTACCACAACCTAGCTTGGACCTCGGGGAGTACGACACTATCTCATATACACTACACAGCCAGTGACTATAGACAAGATACACACAGACTGCAACCACAACCTAGCTTCGACCTCGGGGAGTACGACACTATCTGATATACACTACACAGCCAGTGACTATAGACAAGATACACACAGACTGCTACCACAACCTAGCTTGGACCTCGGGGAGTACGTCACTATCTGATATACACTACATAGCCAGTGACAATAGACAAGATACACACAGACTGCTACCACAACCTAGCTTGGACCTCGGAGAGTACGCCACCATCTGATATACACAGCCAATGTCTATAGACAAGATACACACAGACAGATACCACGCACCCATTACTAAAGAATTGACTTCAATAAAAGATGTCCACGTTAATTCGTATATATAATTATGTAAATACTAAGGTTACAGACTGCTTATTTCAATCTATAAAATAAAACCAACTTAAAACAACGTTTCAAAAATAGTGACATCGTTCAGCGCAATAATGAGCCCCGCCCTCTCTCGTATCAGCCAAGCATTGTATGTCAATGGGAGCATAAACGTAAAACTAATTTCTTGGTAAGCTAATCCAATGGCATTGAATCATTTGTAATTTAGTTATATTGGTATTGGTATTGGTGTTTTCCGATTTTCAGCTTCGTGAGTTTCAAGTGACATAGTGGTAGAAGCGTTTATATTCTCCATTGTAAGCGTCTGTACAATCTCCACACAGCATTTTACAGTTCAGGATATACCTGATTTTCGAATATTCTTATTCAAGTACTCATACCATATGTGGTCTTTTGTTATAGGCTAATAAGGTAATGATTGAGCATACAGCTTCAAGGAAATCTGTAAAGTCCAATGAAGCATATCTCTAGCTCTCGAGATATAGTAATTTCATACAAAGAAACTTGAAACTTCAATCTGTGTTGGGCAATATTTCACAGCATAATATTTTTTGTCAAGGTCTAGTAAAATAGTTTTACACCACATCAGTAGATATATATGGTACAATAATATATTATGCCTCATGGTATATGTATTACAGTTCAGAAGGTCGGAAAGTGCGATTGACCAATCAGAGAAAGGACCTACTGACCCCACATGAGCCCGTATACCGCCAGTAAAAGTCCAAGACGGCAACCTAAGACACCATAACTATAAGTATTACACCACGTCAGTAGATAGACATGGGATATGCACTACAATATATTACGCCACATCAGTAGATAAACATGGTATATTTGTTACAATAGATTACACCACATCAGTAGATGGACAATGGTATATGTGTTAAAATGAATCACCTGTTTAGATCCGTCTTTCTTGTTGTCGCCCGCTCTGTGAAAACAGGAAAACTATCATTACTGTTGATACACAGTAGTTCACACCTTAATTATGTTAACTTATGTCAAGTGTTTAAGATAAAACAGTAGGCGTATATATTGTTTCGACGTTCATACAAAACTAAAATATTGACATTTCAATCATACAATACATACATACCATACAATCATGGCACCAAACGCTATGGAAATTTACATCAGTTCTTTTTGTACAAATAATGTTGAATTGTCTTCTTGCATGCAACTATATAACAATTACGATACTATAACAGTAAATCAGCTGGTGAACTTTCGGATAACGTTAGTCGCCATCAGCTGCAGCAACAACACTCAGTCTGGGTACTGGGAGTACGTCTACCGTGATGGATAGTGTGTGCTGGTAATGACAAGACTACTGAGTCAGCCTTGTACTGGGAGAACGGCTATCGTGATGGATAGCGTGTGCTGGTAATGACAAGACTACTGAGGCAACCTTGTACTGGGAGAACGTCTACCGTGATGGATAGAGTGTGCTGGTAATGACAAGACTACTGAGTCAGCCTTGTACTGGGAGAACGTCTACCGTGATGGATAGTGTGTGCTGGTAATGACAAGACTACTGAGTCAGCCTGGTACTGGGAGAACGTCTACCGTGATGGATAGCGTGTGCTGGTAATGACAAGACTACTGAGTCAGCCTGGTACTGGGAGAACGGCTACCGTGATGGATAGCGTGTGCTGGTAATGACAAGACTACTGAGTCAGCCTGGTACTGGGAGAACGGCTACCGTGATGGATAGCGTGTGCTGGTAATGACAAGACTACTGAGTCAGCCTGGTACTTGGAGAACGGCTACCGTGATGGATAGCGTGTGCTGGTAATGACAAGACTACTGAGGCAACCTTGTACTGGGAGAACGTCTACCGTGATGGATAGCGTGTGCTGGTAATGACAAGACTACTGAGTCAGCCTGGTACTGGGAGAACGTCTACCGTGATGGATAGAGTGTGCTGGTAATGCCAAGACTACTGAGTCAGCCTGGTACTGGGAGAACGTCTACCGTGATGGATAGCGTGTGCTGGTAATGACAAGACTACTGAGTCAGCCTGGTACTGGGAGAACGGCTACTGTGATGGATAGCGTGTGCTGGTAATGACAAGACTACTGAGTCAGCCTGGTACTTTGAGAACGGCTACCGTGATGGATAGAGTGTGCTGGTAATGCCAAGACTACTGAGTGAGCCTGGTACTTGGAGAACGTCTACCGTGGTGGATAGTGTGTGCTGGTAATGACAAGACTACTGAGTCAGCCTGGTACTTGGAGAACGTCTACCGTGATGGATAGAGTGTGCTGGTAATGACAAGACTACTGAGTCAGCCTGGTACTTGGAGAACGTCTACCGTGATGGATAGAGTGTGCTGGTAATGCCAAGACTACTGAGTCAGCCTGGTACTGGGAGAACGGCTACTGTGATGGATAGCGTGTGCTGGTAATGACAAGACTACTGAGTCAGCCTGGTACTGGGAGAACGGCTACCGTGATGGATAGTGTGTGCTGGTAATGACAAGACTACTGAGTCAGCCTTGTACTTGGAGAACGGCTATCGTGATGGATAGCGTGTGCTGGTAATGACAAGACTACTGAGGCAACCTTGTACTGGGAGAACGTCTACCGTGATGGATAGAGTGTGCTGGTAATGACAAGACTACTGAGTCAGCCTTGTACTGGGAGAACGTCTACCGTGATGGATAGTGTGTGCTGGTAATGACAAGACTACTGAGTCAGCCTGGTACTGGGAGAACGTCTACCGTGATGGATAGCGTGTGCTGGTAATGACAAGACTACTGAGTCAGCCTGGTACTGGGAGAACGGCTACCGTGATGGATAGCGTGTGCTGGTAATGACAAGACTACTGAGTCAGCCTGGTACTGGGAGAACGGCTACCGTGATGGATAGCGTGTGCTGGTAATGACAAGACTACTGAGTCAGCCTGGTACTTGGAGAACGGCTACCGTGATGGATAGCGTGTGCTGGTAATGACAAGACTACTGAGGCAACCTTGTACTGGGAGAACGTCTACCGTGATGGATAGCGTGTGCTGGTAATGCCAAGACTACTGAGTCAGCCTGGTACTGGGAGAACGTCTACCGTGATGGATAGAGTGTGCTGGTAATGACAAGACTACTGAGTCAGCCTGGTACTGGGAGAACGTCTACCGTGATGGATAGCGTGTGCTGGTAATGACAAGACTACTGAGTCAGCCTGGTACTGGGAGAACGGCTACCGTGATGGATAGCGTGTGCTGGTAATGACAAGACTACTGAGTCAGCCTGGTACTGGGAGAACGGCTACCGTGATGGATAGCGTGTGCTGGTAATGACAAGACTACTGAGTCAGCCTGGTACTTGGAGAACGGCTACCGTGATGGATAGCGTGTGCTGGTAATGACAAGACTACTGAGGCAACCTTGTACTGGGAGAACGTCTACCGTGATGGATAGCGTGTGCTGGTAATGACAAGACTACTGAGTCAGCCTGGTACTGGGAGAACGTCTACCGTGATGGATAGAGTGTGCTGGTAATGCCAAGACTACTGAGTCAGCCTGGTACTGGGAGAACGTCTACCGTGATGGATAGCGTGTGCTGGTAATGACAAGACTACTGAGTCAGCCTGGTACTGGGAGAACGGCTACTGTGATGGATAGCGTGTGCTGGTAATGACAAGACTACTGAGTCAGCCTGGTACTTTGAGAACGGCTACCGTGATGGATAGAGTGTGCTGGTAATGCCAAGACTACTGAGTGAGCCTGGTACTTGGAGAACGTCTACCGTGGTGGATAGTGTGTGCTGGTAATGACAAGACTACTGAGTCAGCCTGGTACTTGGAGAACGTCTACCGTGATGGATAGAGTGTGCTGGTAATGACAAGACTACTGAGTCAGCCTGGTACTTGGAGAACGTCTACCGTGATGGATAGAGTGTGCTGGTAATGCCAAGACTACTGAGTCAGCCTGGTACTGGGAGAACGGCTACTGTGATGGATAGCGTGTGCTGGTAATGACAAGACTACTGAGTCAGCCTGGTACTGGGAGAACGGCTACCGTGATGGATAGCGTGTGCTGGTAATGACAAGACTACTGAGTCAGCCTGGTACTGGGAGAACGGCTACTGTGATGGATAGCGTGTGCTGGTAATGACAAGACTACTGAGTCAGCCTGGTACTTTGAGAACGGCTACCGTGATGGATAGAGTGTGCTGGTAATGCCAAGACTACTGAGTCAGCCTGGTACTTGGAGAACGTCTACCGTGGTGGATAGTGTGTGCTGGTAATGACAAGACTACTGAGTCAGCCTGGTACTTGGAGAACGTCTACCGTGATGGATAGAGTGTGCTGGTAATGCCAAGACTACTGAGTCAGCCTGGTACTGGGAGAACGGCTACTGTGATGGATAGCGTGTGCTGGTAATGACAAGACTACTGAGTCAGCCTGGTACTGGGAGAACGGCTACTGTGATGGATAGAGTGTGCTGGTAATGACAAGACTACTGAGTCAGCCTGGTACTGGGAGAACGGCTACTGTGATGGATAGAGTGTGCTGGTAATGACAAGACTACTGAGTCAGCCTGGTACTGGGAGAACGGCTACCGTGATGGATAGAGTGTGCTGGTAATGACAAGACTACTGAGTCAGCCTGGTACTGGGAGAACGGCTACCGTGATGGATAGCGTGTGCTGGTAATGACAAGACTACTGAGTCAGCCTGGTACTAGCTGCAGCTAATACTACTCACCCCTGTGCTGCTTTGGCCGAGTACATGACCTCAAAGTACTGGGAACTTTCACGTACACCGATACCATAGTAATGATACCTGCAAGGGATGACAACATAATACTGTAATAGTAATAGTATTAGTATTAGTAGTAGCTATTGTTGTAGTAGAAGGTGAAGTATTAGTTAAATGTTGTTTTACCCGCACCCAACAATATTTCCGCTATATGACGGAAATCTGTAAATAACCGATTCTGGCCAGTGAATCCAGTGATTGACATCATGGGCATTGATCGAACCATTTAGGATACGATGACATGCATCAGTCATGCATCAGAGCCTGACCACCGGATACCGTTAGTCGTCTCTTGCGACAAGCATGGGTTGCTGAAGACCTTTTCTAACCTGGATCTTCACGGGTAAGTAAAATGTTTGATAATGCGTCACGCGAACGCATACATATATCAAATTTAAATTGTGGCTAGAAGCGCCGTATTTTGTCTACAGAACGATTCCATAATACAGATAATATCAGAACGAGTATTTAAAGTTTGTCTTCTTTTGAACATTACAAAATGTAATGGCAAAAAGAGATTGTAAACAATTTAGATTCGTTTTAACCTTTTCTTTGTCATATTATTTAAAAAAAATAGTAAAACATTGAGCGCGCTACTCTATAACTACATACATGTTTGAAGACTCTTACAAATGTACCGTTCACCCACGTGAATAACCGGTCATAGTGTACTACATAACTAGCATGTGATTCCGTGGTATTTAATTGACTAACTAAGCAAATATTGTTGCGTTTATGTTAACAATAAAACAAACAAAATGGGCCACGCCCATTAACAGACTACTGCATGTACATGAACGTCGCTATATTAATGCAATAATCTTAAAAGCGACGTTAAACCCCATTTCATTTCACCCCACCTAACCTAAATATGATTGAGCGACGATGAATCTTATTGATTATGGAATTTTGATTCAAAATGCCGTTTTTTCAAAACCAAGCAGCGAGGCTTTTTAATTGATGTTATTGCGAAATGGAGCGTGTCACTGGGAAACAAGGAAAGACGAAGGCACGACAATCGTGATGCGCGATATCTGCATGAGGAAGAGCGTCTCATAATTGATTTACAATGCGAAGCATATACAAATTGAGACTTTATGCGTGTGTGTGTGTGTGTGTGTGTACGCGCGCGCGCGCGCGTGTGTGTGTGTGTGCGTGTGTGCGTGTGGTGTGTGCGTGCGTGTGTGTGGTATGTGTGTGCGTGTGTGGTGTGCATGTGTGTGTGCGTGTGCGTGTGTGGTGTGCATGTGCGTGTGTGGTGTGCATGTGTGTGTGTGTGTGGTATGTGTGTGCGTCACCAATGAGAAGACTGCGACGTGGTTGAAAGCATATGTTCTGATTCATTTCAATCCCTCTCACATAATAAATACATAACACATAAAGCATGAAAATAACATTTTAAACTGTGTACCTACTTGGATTGGCCTCGCGTGCCGAGTCTTCGCGTTGTGATCTGGGGAAACTGCTGGCGTATTATCTGAAATCCAATCATTTTTTTATTACCTCATACATACCACTGCCCCGGCCCTTTCCATGGGACTGTAACCTCGTTAGATCGGTCACTTTTAGTCCGGAATCCGCGTTTACAGGATAATTAATGTTCGGAATATATAATTATGAGTGAGTGAGTGAGTGAGTTAAAATTCAATGTCACATCGGCAATATTTCAGCCATATAGTGACATATATAATTATGCAATTGAAGACATATCAATTCCCATATCGGTCCCTATTATCGTTAATCCGGACATTTAATCCGAACGTTTTCAACCGAAGAGGTGCTGTCCGCATTAAAGGGGTTTCATTGTCTACCTGTCTATAAACTGTTGTGTTTCGGGCCTTGAGTTTGAAGGCTTTCGGTCACTGTTTTCAGCCTTGTAACGTTGAGGTGACGTTTACATTTTTCTGGTCAAATCGAATTTGCAAGTGCATACTTTCTTTTGCACGGCAGTGTATGTCTCTTAACATTGATACAATCGTTTCATTAAGTATTAATAAATTAGAAGATGACGTTGTTAATATGTCCTTATTAAAACTGTTATCTTTATGCAAATATTTTTAAGACAACGATATGTATCTGAATATTTATGTAAATTTCTCAGTGTACTACAATCATTTATTTTTCAAAGATGAGGGGTCTAAAGTTGTGTATAATTTATTTAAATTCATATTTGACATGTTCTTAGTTAGAGATAAGAATAATTTCTCACTCCACTGAGTTAACTTTGAAATATTGATGTTTTTTGTGTCTAATCACCGAAGTAATAATCTGTCCATGCTTTAAACACGTGTTTATTATATTTTTGTCAATATTTTATATTTTGACTTTGGCGAATATGGAATAAGCAACATTATTTACTGTAACAAAATATCTTACGAATACATAAATATTAATGACCCTTTGATAAACTTTTCAACTGGCGTATGTAATGATCTCGGTATTTGGTGTTTGTGTAAAGTATTGTGTCGCATTCAGATTCAGATTCATTTATTTACTCACGGTGGAACAGGAGTACAATATATGATTATCATTAGATACATGTACATAGAGTGAGTGAGTATTTTTTTACGCCGCTTTTAGCAATATTCCAGCAATATCACGGCGGGGGACACCAGAAATGGGCCTCACACATTGTACCCATGTCGGGAATCGAACCCGGGTCTTCGGCGTGACGAGCGAACGCTTTAACCACTAGGCTACCTGACCGCCCCCATATACATAGAACAAGTTAAGACATTATGTATACAAACATTGCGTGCTTAATTAACATCAGGGTGAAGGATTTTAAAACTCATTCACGATTTTTGAGGTACATTTATATGAATTTCACAGCCACATTACGTGGTTTAAATCCCTATTATTCAATCTGACAACAAACCTCTCAGATAACAACGGGGCTCGTTATCTGTATTATTTGATAGACATTTCTAAGAAGTCAACGGGTAACAAAGTAGACAGTTGTTTATGGATAAAACCTTCTTTATTATACTGATACAGCGACATTTTAGTATAGATCCTTATATCGCTGTCTTGCTTGACAAAAGTGTAAGTATCTATACCGAAAGGTCGCTATCACAGTATCATACAGAGGTTGTAATCCATATAAGGATTTAGTCTTTTATTCCGTTATCTTTACACACATTTGGGATGTACTCATCTCCCCGAGGCAAGAGGGTTAACTGACTTCCTGAAGTCCAGTTTCCACCCTTCCCGAACTAGGCTGGAATTACTGAGCTCGATCGTAGCGCCACCAGTGGCTATTACCAGTTATGTCCCTTCTAAGCCTCTCCTATGGACCAATCAGATTCCACCTCTCGTATCACTTGCGGTTGCTTCACACAAAATGGTTACGCCCAGTCAGGACGATCTGATCGATAATCAAGATCTATATTGTGATAAAACGGGTCTTACATCGCGAAATGCATCAAATCACATGTGCACCTTGATTAAAAACATGAAAGAATTTGGAAAATATCTGCTGACAACGAGTTGGCGGTGCACATGCTTTGCAAATCCTGCAATCGATCGAAATCTGCACGACAGTTTACGAACAGCATTTCGATTTCGGTGCGCGATTTTGATTGGACTATGCATAGGCTCGTTAGTCCAGACAAAATGTAACTCCATAATACCAGCCTAGTTCGGCAAGTGTGGAAACTGAACTTTTATAGTCAGTCAACTCTCTTGCCTCGCGAAGATAGGATGTACTTGTCACAACCTAAATGTGCTTCTACACAACGAACAGTCTATGAGGTCTTTGAAAGGCATTTAGAAGTGATACACATACAGAAGAGAATATATGGATGTCAACTTCTTTATTATGAGGAACACAACGTTTCAGAGTATATTACTTATCTATGATCACTTAAGTGTTGGCTTCCATTGTCTATTACTAATTACCTATCAGTGCCAATCATATGTTGGCTTCCTTTGTTAGCTTGTACCTTTTGTTATTTTCCACCTTTTGTTATCTTATTAATTGTGTTGTCCTTACATGTACATATATATGCTCTGCCCTATGGCATTCCTTCACCTGATGAAGGAGTAAGCATATACTCCGAAACGTTGTGTTCCTCATAATAAAGAGGTTGACATCCATATATTCTCTTCCTTATTAGCTAAATATTTTCATATGTTTGGGAAGCAAATGTATTATGCGAGCGTGATGTATGTACATCCATATATTCTCTTCCTTATGAACAGTTTATGGTTTCTCATGTGTGGATGTATATAGAACAGGGTTAGATTTCGTTGACGTACCTTTCCGAAGCTAGCGGCGTTGACAGGCTGTGTGTCGTTCTTCTCACAGAAGTCCAGGTAGTGGAGGTACAGCGTAGAGCGGGGGATGCACACGCCCTCGGCGATCTCATAGTTCTCCTCCAGCCTGGTTGAACCCATTACAATATGCGTTACAATATTACCCGACATTGATGGTCACAAATGAGGACTGATTTCTTTCTTAATTTTAGTAACAAAACAAATGTCCTGCCGAGTTTTACTTCTGTGCAGAAAGAAATCTCCCTTTGTGTTTATTCCCACAGGGGAATTCAAATGGAAGCATAAATATACATTCATAACTAGAGTTATAACTGACTCAAACGGCAACAGATTTTAGTTCATTATAACCGTAGTTCGTTATAAGCATATATATTTATAGCATATATACAGCAAACGGACTGGACCAAAACGCAGTTTTATACGTCAGTTCGTAATAAGTGTGTCCGTTATAAACGTACAGTAAAATACGTTTATAACGAACACGCTTATAACGAACTGACAGATATAACGAACTTATTTTTTGGTCCCGGCCATTTGCGGTATATTAGCTGTATATATGTATATAACGAACTGCGGTTATAACGAACTAAAATTAGCGGTTCCTTTGAGTTCGTTATAACCGTATTTTACTGTAGTTCACTGTAGTCTCCAGTTTTAGGCCCCCGGCCTCCACCAGGCACACTCTTTAGGTTTAGCACTACATTATTCGAGATCCGTCTTCAACTTCAGCAACAGTGTACCCGATGAAGGCCCGCACTTCACCTTCTGAACGCGAGGCTATGTGTATTTATGTAATAAATGTAATAAGTCAACTGACGAAGGGAAGTAACTGTTTAACTTAAGTATAGGTTGAGCTGGACGCATGTAGACCTACTGGATCCTGACGGCGGTGTGTAAATAATGGAGTATGGACCAGATGATCCAGTGATTGGCATTATGGACATCGATCTATGCAGTTGCTTTAACCAAGTCAGTGAGTCGATCCAAATACTCGCCTCTTACGACAAACATGGTGTCGCTGAAGACCAAATCTCGTCCGTATCTTCAAGAAGCCCCTTATATGTAATGATAATAAGATTATTTCTGCAGCGCAAAATTCGGAATTACGTAAGAACATGCACATGGCTATAGATTATTCATCCTTCCCAACTCACCAAAACAAACTTCAGATGAGCACATTCGACTCTGCGATACTGCTTTACTAAAAATACTCCTTTGTCTATGTGCTAATTATTCCCTTTAAGATACAGCATTTTTTAGAAATAAGAAAAGTTGCACCACTTCTTGTATCATGATCGTATTATATTACGTTGGAATTGATCATGATCATTTTGATTATGTTTGCCCCCAGTGCTCCCGTGTTTGCGGGTTTCTGGGACCTACATCACCTCCAACTAAAGCCCCATACTAAGCAGTAGCGCCATGGCGTAAACACGCCTCAACTTAAACCGACTGTTTTATTAAAGACACCCAAAGACAAACCGGTTCGATCTATGCATGCAACATGCTTGTGGGCGTATTACTGTGCACTCGTTCATTTAGGGAAAAGCAAAACATAACATGTGCGACAAAAAATATATCTGTTCAAGAAAGATATTCGCATCTTCATATGGCTTTGGAATTCACTTTGGGCAAGTCGGAAGCACGATTTTACGGAAAAGTCGTAAGATGTATATTACTCAAAGTTTTAAGAAGACAGGTGTATTGAACTGGTTCTAGGGGTGAGTGAGTTAGTGAGTGAGTGAGTTAACCTCAGTTAGGTTAATCGCCGCTTTTAATATTTTCCAGTTATATCACGCGTGTCAGCTTAATGTGGGAGGAAATCCCGAAGTGATGCAGGTCTCAGACGTTTACCACTTCGGTGAAACCTACGGGCATGGGTATGGTGCTGACAAACCTAGAAATAAAATCGGGGCGAACCGGGATTCGAACCCACGACCATAGGTTTAATGTGTGTCAAAGGGACGCAACTAGGGCAACTGGGCAACTCGTCCCCTCGGTTTCAAATGGGATATCGAGCGGGATTTAATTTATGTTTTCTTGGTTCCAGTCATAACTGAATGAGTCTCATTCGCCTCCGAAACCTGATGTGTTAGTTATAAATTCAAGTACACTTACCATTTCAGCGTTTGGGGTGTTGAGTGTGGCTTTGATCCTATGCGTGTCTTGGGAATAGCCGCTGTATGAAAACAAAGATGTTGTATAGAAAAAAAAACGAGAAATTTTTTTTCTATGTCCTGATAAGACAACTGATAAGCGAATCAATTCACTGACTATGCTGTCTGTCTTGTCTAGCCGTAAATACAGTCTCATTCAAAAATAAGTGGCTGTATTTACCCATTGACTTGCTAAACTATATATCATCCCGCCCTGCACAACACAATATTTTCCCGTAAAGACATGAGAGGTACCTCTGTATATTTACAGAAGAATGACGTCGTTTAAAAATCTTACTATCTTGTAAAGCACGAAAATGACCAAACTGTGAACCGTAGTGGTTACTTATTTTATTGTCATATTGTATTTTCTTTTGAATAACCGCTCACTCAGCGGAGAGGTAAGATACTCGCAAAATAGTCTTGACGGTCTAAATGGTCAAGCCTTGACCCCACCGACCTGTGGTCACGTTCCACTGCGTAAACAGTGACCAAAGAGGAGGTACCACAAAATACAGACACTATCGTCGCCATAATAACCACCCAATCCTCATATGTTCGTATTTAATGGCAGGCATTGTGAATTCAGAATCAGTTGTGGAGCGGCAATCCTTTGTCTGACTGTAAGAGCTCATTAGATATAATTCAGTAAGAAAATGTGAAGGTACAGCTGTCAAGACAACATTCACATACACACTCATGAAAACACTAATGTATCATTGTTTTAGAAGTATATAACTCAAAACACCTCTCTGTTTCTTTCAGATCTAAACGATACTGCACCAACTGCCCTGTTTCGCTTTGCAATCTTTTTGATGTGTAAGCAGCTAACGTATTTGACCAATCTACAAAAACGTATAGTCCTATCTGTCTAATTAATATGTGTAGTAAGCAAAAACAAAATGTCAATGCAAGAAAATAACCAGTCTTAAATATCCACGGAAACAGGTTCCATTTAGTATAGGGGGCAAAATAAGTGTGAAAAAATTATATATAGACCACTCAGTGAAGACAACAGGTGTTCGCAAAAATTGTATGTGTACGTATATTCGTATGCGTATGCGGATGCGTATACATATGTGTATGATCGCGGATACGTTTGAAGTAAACTGTAAAAATGTATACAAACATGTTTCGTGGTGGATAAAAATGAAACAAACCAAAAATGGTTTATTGATGGTGTTGTATTTGATACGGGTATCGTGGTTGTGGTTTGGTCCTTACATCTGTAGTGTTTCGGTGACTGTTTTCAACCCAGTAACATTTAGATAACGTTTGTAATATTTGGGTCAAATCAATTTTTCAGGTTTGTGCATGTACTTTCTTTTGCCCTACATTTTATATAGATTAAATATTTAATTCAGTTAATTCAACTTTAAGACAAAAAAGAAACCATCAAGACCTGAAGCTTCTGTAAACATCATCCTCAGCTGGTTCCATCAGACGCCATGACACGATATTTTTATCATGTTTAGATTGTCTACATTGCAGTCGATGTCACTTAAGGACACAAAATCTCAAAATTAATACTCAAGTCTTTGAAAGGCATTTAGAAGTGATACACATTAGGAAGATAATTTATGGATGTCAACTTCTATATCATGAGGAACACAGCGTTTCGGAGTATATGCTTACTCCTTCGTCAGGTGAATGAATGCTATGAGGCAGAGATCATATTAACACTTTTGCTGATGGTCTTGTTGTACTTCTTGATATAACTGCATCATCTCAAAGTCGATGTCGAATCAAGTCTCTGAAAGACATTTATAATGTCTCATACCATTCATTCACCTGATGAAGGAGTACGTACATACTCCGAAACGATGGTTCTTCATAATAAAGAAGTTGACAACCACAAAGTCTCATCCTTAAGATTAATACTATCAATCCAAAAATAATATGCTCTTGGAGAAAATTGGAAAACAACGAAATAAATAATCTATGACATTCCAATTGCTTTTTGAGATTTCAAGAGTTCTTCAAAACAAAAGCAAGTTGAAAATACTGACTCTTCTCCTGGTCCTCATCCGACATCGACTCGCTTCTGTCAGGCTCCGTAACGGCCTCGTCCACACCTCCATCGCCGCGACCACACCGACGAGACGGGTCCAAGCAGTGCTCGAACCAGTCTGAAACACAGATGTAGGATGATTGACCTTTTGTTATTGATCGTACATAGTCATCAACACAACACAGGGAACACAACCAAGAGGCTCCAACAGGCAGACACTGTGACTATAAACCCAGACTGATGAACACGTTCCCCCAGTCCACACTACACTACCATAAATATGCACCGTTTACTGTATCAACCCTAGATTTGCAGCTGAGCAATATATAAAACGTACCGTAGAAAGGACAGTGCTGCTAATTGACACAAGTATTGCAGGAGTATAGCAATGGTGACAGTTACATATTTATTGTCATGATACAAATGGAGAATACATGATTCAATCAGCTCTGTAATACATGTGCTTGATATAACATAAAATCATGTTACACATTTTTTTAACAGACTGTAACATGACCAACTGGATACGTTTACATGGAGAAGGCTTCTCCCATTAATATGGTCTTATATATTTGTTTCTAAATTCAAACTACAGTGATTGGACATTTGAGTTTGTGATGAAACCCATGTTCATTATGAGAGCAGGCAACACATTCTATCTCAGTGAGATTCCGATCTTTGTGGTTACCAGTTTCTGTAACGACAATACAAAGTTTCTGCAACTAACATACATAGTTTCTGTAACGACAATACAAAGTTTCTGCAACTAACATACATAGTTTCTGTAACGACAATACAAAGTTTCTGCAACTAACATACATAGTTTCTGTAACGACAATACAAAGTTTCTGCAACTAACATACATAGTTCCTGTAGCGACAATACAAAGTTTCTGCAACTAACATACATAGTTTCTGTAACGACAATACAAAGTTTCTGCAACTAACATACATAGTTTCTGTAACGACAATACAAAGTTTCTGCAACTAACATACATAGTTTCTGTAACGACAATACAAAGTTTCTGTTACTAACATACATAGTTTCTGTAACTGTAACATATGGGGCGAAACTTTAAACGTTGATACCCATTAATCTGGATGTAACCATCGGGCGCACTCACAAATCTCCGGATTAACGAATAACGAGTGTGGATTAGTATGGATTGATCAAACGCTTACATCAATATTCGCACTGAATGCAAAGGGTTTCAGTAAAACAAGGTTTTATTGTATACGACGAACCTTTCCTCAGATTTACGTGTGGATTTGACAGGTTGATCGATATATTATTAATGATGAATTGAGAGTCACAGGTCAAGTGCCACTAAATTTGAAATTGAGAATGAGATACATATCCATGCTTTCACCTGGTAATTAGTACGAACTATTTAAAACTAAATAGATGATTTCAAGAGGAAACAATTAACGACTTTTATGTAATCTATGTTGAGGTTCCTCCAAAATAAATTCAATTTCCCGTGTCTTCAATGAATGTGACAGAATTGAAAAAAATTCAACATGACGTTACCCAATCGATCGAAGTGATTTATATCCCTACATGTTTCTAGGAAACATCATTTGACGTTCACCTAAAAACTAATATTGAATGTCGGAAAACCATGCAATATTTAAAATTAGATCGATAACCGAACGCCATTCCTTATATTAATAAGAAAATAATTAAAAAGTGGAATATAACGAACATGTGAAGAAAGTGTAACAATGTGGGGTATACCCCCACCTGTTTAGTATACATGTGCTATTAATATGCAATATAGTTTATGTATAACAATGAGTGAGATCATGTTCCACGTGCCACAACGTACAAAAATTAGAAGAAAACACTGGCTAATGATCCACCTGGGCCATCTAGTTTTTAAGTCTATGAAACATTGTAAATGTTTCAAGCGTCTTAGTTCCGAGAAATAGTATGAATTACCGGTATCTATGCTGTTTCGGTCATACACGAGGACAAACAAGTAGGCTAGTCATGTATATGTAACATCCACTACCAGGCTAACAGTACACAGCTTCCGGAGAGTGTTCGGATGATAAATGAATTATCAGTCAGGTTCTACGACCGGGATGGCGATTAGGATGTATACGTTAAAACGAACTGGGATTGGACTATACGAACGTTGCTGAGTAACCTACACACAAATGCACTTCTTTTCGAAAAAGATTTCACAATTATATACTTCCACTCTTTCATCTGATCACATCACGATCATCATTGGACTTCAACAATCAGAATCGTTTTTAATTCTACAAACGTTTTAGATTCTTTTGGTGTGTAGAAATATAATATCGTTTAATTTTTTTTTACAAAGTGTGAAGCCTCTTTCTGAGCGTAAAATTGCTCGAAAATTGATGAAAGCGGAATAAACCATGCTCCCTCACTCACTTGAATGTTAACCACCATTTTAATTACCGTTATATCTTCTGTCTTGATCGATCATTACTATAACACTATTGACGTAATACTATAGATTGTTAGCCCTGAGGGGGAACAAGACACAAACACTTTAAAATCTTTGATACTGAACAAAGGATGTATATTTTACCCTTGACATACAGAATGGAAGTGTCTTTAAGATTTTGGACAACAGATCCGTTGCTTAATTGCCTGAGTCTCTTTCTCTCATAAAGCTGGAACATGAAATTTTTAAACTGAACAATGTTTTTATTTAATATTTTATTTATCGTTTTAGAAACCCACGTAACAGGATTGTGGAAATCATTTCCAGTACACAATTTGTTTTATATAATACACATTATGAAGAAACAAATCACAAAATTGTTTATGACCATCACAACTAAACATACTCAATGACCGATACGTGTTAACTGAAATGCGTGCTATTCATGGCTTTAGTTAGGTAAGGTGAAATGGGGTTTAACGACGCGTCCAAGATTATTGCACTTATATAGCGACGTGCATGCATGCATATGTGTGGTTGCATGTACCAGTCCGGACTGATGCCGATTTATAGTGCTAGCTCACTGAGATGCCTTGCCGAAGATAAACATGAATATGCCACTCAGATACAGTAAACTGACTCCGAGTCGACCAGTTCTTGTCGAGCGCCAGGTTGGGTAGGGTAACAAGTACCTTCTTTTAGCGTATTTTGGTATGACGCGATCGGGAATCGATCCCCGGGCCTTCCGCTCTCCGGGCGGGCGCTCTAGCACTAGACCGCAGAGGCGGTCCTATAGCTTTAGTGTATATTATTACTAAATAACATTACAGTCACATGTTCTTAAAATGCTTAATGTTTTAACCAGCCCACCTTATTTGAGTCCAAAAAAATGAATTGGTCTAAGTTTACATTAATTCTTACTTCGAGAACCGAGCTATGATAAAGTCCCATGTTATTGATACCTGATTACCCGTGAGGATTCGGGGTAGAATAGGTCTTCAGCAACCCATGCTTACCATATCAGGCGACTATGCTTGTCGTAAGAGGCGACTAACGTGATCGGGTGGTCAGGCTCCTGACTTGGTTGATGCATGTCATCATATTCCAATTGTGTAGATCGATGCTCATGATGTCAAACACTGGATCGTCTGGTCCAGACTCGATTATTTACAGACCGCTGCCATATAGCTGGAATATTGCTGAGTGCGGCGTTAAAGTAAAACAACAAACAAACAAACCGCCCGCTAAGATAATCATAGTTCCACGGTAACAGATACCGTAAAGGTCTGAGGTGGATAATATGTTATTAGCGCGACACGATTATACAAGTCCACAAAATAAAACAGGACATCTAAAAAAGCAACGAACCATTTGAGTAAATTGCCCAATGATGAGCAAAATAAACACCCTACACCCCGACAATGCACTAATCATTTTGTATACGCTAAAGCGAGAGTTAAATAACTTAAATTGAAGTATAAGTTACGTCACGAAGCATACACTATCTGTGGAATACATCATTGAACGCCCTGCGGGCACAAATCTCTCGTTAACACAACACGGAAGGCGTGTCAATGGTAGTCCAATAAACGCATCTCTCTCAAAGCGCATCCGCATTAAAAGCATGACCTTGATCGGGGGGAATGTCTTTACCACCTTGACAAGTACTTTAACGCCTAATGAACAGTTAATTCGTGATGGCAAAGTTTTATAAACGCTCATTGTCAGAATTTTCAGAAACTCTTTTTAACGATATAACCTGTGGCGATATTTTACGACAACCTCCAACTGTTCGCTCAGCGGTTACCTGGAGACTGAAAGGCCGTACAGCGGCAGGTATCCGGGTGATAGAATCCGCGTATGATGAATGTCGCGATGGAGCAGGGACAGGCACATAGAACGTTTTATGTAACAAACCAGGAGTCGTGATGGTTGATTCTTATTAATGTTCATGATAAAGTAACTTGAACAAATTAGGATCTGTTCTGTAAGAGAGTATTGTGTGTAGGGTGGGTTTTAAATATGCTTTGACAAAGTTGACATTTCTAACAATTTGATGGGAAGCATTGCAAGACACTACAAATGTTGTGATAACGATGTTTATCAACATAGGAGTCAGTAGGTTCCTCGTATATTTTTTGTTAAACACATGGCAGAGAAAAAACCAAAACATCTAGACCGAGTTGAACTGGAATGAAAAGCCTCAAAGCAACTGCATAGCTAAACAAGAGAATTTGTGAATGCGAATAATTATGCCCAGCTATTAAACCAACATTTCTCCAGTCACGTAATGAACGAACTTGTCTCTCCATTTTTTCAGTCAATGTGGAGAAGATCATCTCCTGATATAATATATCACATGTTGTAAATGATCATCATGATTTGATTTGATGATTAATTTTCAGTTATATATAAAATTATACCAATTATTCTCTAAGGTTCATATGTATGCCAGAATGATCTTTACTCCATTTAAATGTTGGGAAAAGAATAGTCAAAATTATTACAAAGAAAATAGTATTAGGAAGTAGACGAGTTCATCCCCAAACATTACGTTCGCGTTACTGGTGCCAAAAAACAAAAGTAATCAGTTGAGATAAACATCGCACCAGTTCCACTGAATTCCTATCAACCAACATAGAAAATTCAAACTCGTAACCATCACCTTCAAATCACTAAACGAGCCTGACTACCCAAACCTATCAAAAGCGTGGTGTCAACACCCAAGCCGAGCCGCACTCATCAATCAATTGATACAAAAGGTTCCTGAGACGAGAACGAATCTAGACGATAGATCCTCCTCTGTGGCAGCCCCTACCATATGGAACTCTCTTCAACTCTCAATAAAACCCGGCGAGAAGACTGAGCACTTTCGAAAACTGCTAAAGACTCATTTTTGTTTCAAGAAACCTATTTGTCTTAGAGACTAAAACCTCTATACCTCCTTGGACTATTATTAACAGCGCCAGGCCTTTCATAAATTAATCTTTTTTATTATTATCATTATTAGTTTGAAACTGACGTGGCCGTCGTAATCAATGATAGACGTAATACCATGTAATAATGAACACCAAGTCTAGGACATAACAGTTAGGGAGTTCGAGGCAAGGTGGTACAAACACACCCTTTGTATCACATTGGACAACATTTTCAGGGCACGTCATTACAAAAGGTGCTGAAAAGAGCTGGTGTTCCTGATAGAAGACGTGACAGTTTGCTGCTCCAAGTCAGAAAGGTCGCGGACTGTGTATCACAGTTTAAACAACTCCGTCAATCGCAAGGTATTCAACAACATGTATTTAACACAGTGACGCATACGTTATTCATGCACATCCAGGTGTCTATTGTTCCAGCCCTTGGGTGATTCCTATTCAAGGACCTTCACTCAGGAAGTCCTTTGTACAAATTACAGGGCCGACATCGGGTGCTGGCCAAACGTGCATCGTGACAAGTGATGTTATTCCTGTTAAATATATATCATAAATTTAGAATTTCGGAGAACAATGTGTTCTGGTAGTAGATTAATCAAACGTGTGAGTTAATGTTGTTTTAAACGTCGCAATCAGCAAGGTCGCTTATTTGGACCAGCCGAATCTGATTGTAGTCGATTATGACGACACATGGGGTACTTGATACCTGTTCTGCAACAGCATCTCAATAGGAATCGTGTATGAATATACAAGTAGGAGTATATTAAGATTGCCTGATTGGTCAATCAGAGATTTGACCATTAACATAGTTAATATACGAACAACCACACCTCTACAAAGACTATTTCTAACGTTCTTTATCAAATTAAGTTAAATCAGCGAATATGAAAATTCAAAACCAGTTGACTCATCTTGTTACTGTGGAACCAGTGAAACTGATATACGTAAACTGAAGTCAGTGGTTCCAAATGGTTCCAGTGGTTCCAAAGAGACAGGATAAGAACAGTTTTGGGCCCAATGGAAACGTTATATTTGTTGCAGAGAACATTGCAATATTGGGTTGAAAATTATAAGACATGTTCAAATGGGTGACATTTCGCTTTTTCCTTCCTTACACTTGCAAGTTTCTTTTGTTCTTTTACGTAAGTGTGTTCAAGTACGTAAGTGTGGCTAATATGAGTCAAAATGGTAAAAAAATATAAACCTCAAAGTCAAATCGAAAGTGTCAGCAAGTTCATAATCAAGATTTTTATACTGGTCTTCAGTACACAATCCAAGAAAGTCTGCGTGGATCAAATACATGCTCAAGTTCAAGTATTTTGAATTCCTTCCTGAAAACTCTAGAATCCAACTTTTTGACACATTATATAATTACCTATACATCTACTGTTGTCATACCTGCAGATGTTGAAAGAAAGAAAGTGTATATCTTGCTCATGTGAACACATCTAATAATTTAATCTGATTAACAGCCTCGGAGTTACAAACGTTTATCGACTGATGTTGATCTACTTGATGTCAAAAGACAATCCGATTAGTTTCCCTATATAAACCGATGTAATGCAGAAAGTGAGTGAATGAGTATGGTTTTACGCCGCTTTTAGCAATGTTCCAGCAATATCACGGCGGGGAACGCCAGAAATGGGCTTCACACATTGTACCCATGTCGGGAATCGAACCCGGATCATCGGCATGACGAGGGGACGCTTTTACCACTAGGCTACCCGACCGCCCCAGTAAAAGAAAAAAAACAGTTGCAAGCATATCTTACATATTTCATCATTACAATCGAGCGTGTTCAACAAAAAGCTATATATGTGTGGCTCTAAAAATTATTTTCCCTCCGAACCGTACATATACTGAACAAAAAAAGTAAGGAATCATGAATATTTTGGGGATCTTTCTTTTCACTGAAGACTGAGTACACAACTTCATAAAAAGATATTCCCAAAAAAATATTCATGCTCCCTAACTTTTATAGTTCAGTATATATTGTTTTCGATGCACACGTGTGTACCCGCTGAGTGATCAGTCATTCCCAGTCCCAACCGAGACGCTTGCTATTCAAGTCAAGGCTAATCAAACGACATAATTCCCTTTCCCTTTCATTGAGACCCAGATGAGCGTCACCCTGCTGTTGTCAAGCCATACTGATACACCGTTACTTTCCCCCTCCACCATTGAAGAGTTGGGCCTCATGCGGGGTAACCCTCGTTGTCAGGACAAAGCCAGACCAGTTTATGACATTCTTGCCCCAACTCTAGGCTGTTGCCACGATACAGCTGACACACTGCTTCCAGAATGCACGGTCTGTGTTATATTGTTCGGTATAACTAAAGGGAAATAGTCTTAATATCAAACTGCACCGTAACCGGTTTGTTCCGTCGTATACAAAGGCTATAACGGTGCGCAGTTGATCTTTACCTGATGTGATTTCCCTCACTAAATCCTGGCTATTTACAGCCGTGGAGAGGTCTCAGAGAAACATCCCTGGTTGTCGGGGTGCAAATATGCAGGGCGCCTTTCAAAATTCAAAATATCATGAATGTGTTATACAATGTTTATCTTCAGATACAAATGTGCGGTGTGGTACTTGTGTTTACATGCGGCGTTACCGTCAGGTCAGGTAATAGTCATGTTCCATATTTGTTGGAACACGTGTGTCTTGAATACATGGATGATCGGGAAGTTTGCGCGAGGACGGACATTGGAAACATGGTTGTAGGTGATTGAATTAACTTAGCCACCATAATGAATGAAGATTCCTGGAGAGTTTACATTGCTGTTACTAGCTAAAACACAGGGTTTGGTTGAATGGCAAAAGAAAGCATATATTTATCAAAGCTTTACCAGGCTGAAAACAGTCACCGAAAGACTATAAACTCAAAACACATGTGATGCCTGTATGAAATGCATCACCATCGAATAACTATTTCTTTGTTTGTTTCATCACCATCAAACATGCGAGTATACATTCTTTTACAATGCAGTGTATTTGATATTACAAGACATAACTTGTTCATTTTAAGTGAATCAGAACAATAATAACTAATACATGCCTACTGAATTGTGTTCAAGTACATCGAGTAGATATTATCACATAGGCTTCAGTATTCACGCAACTAGGAAAAAAGAGCTATGTCGCGTCAATCTCGACAATAATCTTTGGGGAGAGGCATGCTTATAAACTGTGTAATATGTCTTTTCTACACCATCTTTTTCATCATTTTAAAGTTAGTTTTTATGGTTGCGTTGTTCAAGCCAATAACATCACTGACAAGATGAAGATATTAAAATGCAATATTGCATGCTTGTGAATATGTATCCATGACTTGTCTTCTAAAATTCAGGGGGGTCTCCACGTATATGTAGGACACGTTATTAATATGTATTTATCTATATGTGTGTACTACATACACATTTTTCAAAACGCACACAATCACGGTGGACAAGGTGGACAAATGTAAGAACTTAAATGAATGTCGTATACCAACACTTTTGAGGTAAATGGATAGGCGGGCAATTCTGTGTTAGTATACACGTTGTTATAACTGTATTGAAATTAGGAAAGTAGCATACTGAAAATAACATGTGCATACTGTAATTACAGTAAGATGACTTACTAATACATATACTTGCTAAGATGTCTCCATGCAATACGTATTGAGGATTGTAAAATAGTTAGGAATATATTTTAAATCGAATGACAGCATGTGACAAAGATACAAAATGTTTAAAAAAAGCGATACCTAGAGTGTTATGCTGTTGTACATATAACAAGTCGCAAGTATGCCTGTATTGGGTGTCAGAGTTGTAATGGCACAAATTGTATCGTGATAAAGAAACAAAAAAATTGTGTATGCATTCCTCAGACATATACAAATGAATAAGTTTTGATATGAAAACCATACTTGTTCTTATAATTTGTAGTAATACAATATGCAAAGAATTCATTGTCGGAATATTCTGTAAAAGCATTATTATCAACAGTTTGTCAATATATTGAGAAATTGTTTCACCTCCAGTACATTGTAATTAACATTCAGTTAATTCCTTTTGAAATGTTGTAAGTACATTGAAATTGCTGGCAAATAGTTCATATTAAAATTCTATGTTCAATTTACGTCAAATAGGTTTAAGTTTGAGATTGAAAACAACACCTCGATGTCTCGGTGTAAGCATAAGTTATTGCTGTATTGGTCATAAATACTATTCTCTGTGCACGAATAACATTCTCCGTAAGCTACAAAACTATTATTATGTGAAATATGGCTAATTCATAAGTAAGGTATTGAGTGAATGTTATCAACATAGCTTCCTGAAAGACCACAGGATTGTCAGGGTGTGGATATATTTCACTGAGTATATCATGACTTATACTGGGTATCGTGGGGTAGGGGGTTGAATATAATCTAAACCCAGTACCATCTGCCAAGTTATATGGACAACATGAAATGTTACACCAATATATTTCTTCAGAGACTACCATAGTACAAGACACAAAAGGTTGCTTATCCAACAAGCGTTGTGTTTGTATGCAGGTGCCAGTAGAGTAAGCATTGCTTGGAGCCACCCTAACACTAATCTCCACCAGGTATGCACCCGATCCCCCACCCTGAGGCCAACGTCCCCCTTACCTGTGGGTTCCCCTGTGTCTCCTAGATGTTCCATTGACAGTGTCAGCGTCGTCCGGGAACGACAACTCCGTGGTTTGTCTGTCTCTCAGCGACGTCCACACGGGGATAAATATTCACTTACACTCTTGTCTTGTTCAGATGGCTCTGTGATAATTGCCGTCCAGGGACCATTGAATGCAGGCTGCGCCTTTCCAGCATGTCCTTACAGAAGAATGACCCCTGACCTTCTTCTTCAGCCAATCAGGGCCAAGGATTCACAGTCGAGGTGTGACTATACAACGCCTTACCAGCATATGTTGGCTGTGGTGTGGTACAGCCCAGCATCTCGGGACGTATCTTGCAATTAAGTTTTATTTCAACGCCGTTCACAAAAGTCAGTTTTACAACAGTGCCGGGATGAATTGAAGACGTCACACCCCGTGGTTTTATTTGCTTAGTTTGAGTTCAGTGGGTATTTCCTGTCATTGAAAGACGTTCTGAACCATGGCAATTTATATGTAATTTATCACGGGTATCTAGACTTTGTTCAATACTCTAACTAACCGCATCACCGACTTTGAAACAGGTAAATTCGCCGAGCTGTGTGGCAGAAGGAGGGATTTGTATTGCTGCACAGATCCCGTGTAACGACTGCTTGTGGGAAGCGGAGACCCGACCCTCAAGCCCGTCTTCAGTACCTATACAACAAGGTGATGGGCAGGTACTCAGTGGGTGGAGGTAGATTAGGAGATGATTCAGGGTAGTAGTGAGGTGGGAGGGAGAGGTGGAAGGCAGGATGGGCTGAATGGCGCATTGAAACGTTTTCGGAGGGTGATATACTGTAAATCTTGAAATTAACGCAAGCGTGAATTAAATGCGAAATACGTGAGTGGTCTCCGTTCGCGTCAACTAAACTTCTTATTTGATACTGTGGCGTTAAATCATGGACTTTAGCAGGTGTAATAGAAATACATTGATAGGAATACAAACCATATGCCTTCACAAACTCAGTGGTGAATATCCTGGCTGTTTAGGCCTGATAAGTCAACAGAGATCCGGATTCAGATAGAATAGTTGAGATATTCAGGCTCTGATCGCACACATAGAACCAAGGTTTACTACAGGTTTGTGTATACATGCATATTATCTTTCTGCAATGGTTTGTTTAGCACGATGTTGTGTTCCAGTAAAATGTAGACTGCTTACCTAACCCCTGTGAACATATTTATTCATTTGTTTATGAATGAAGTGTATTTCTTCATTATTCTGATACTCATATTTAAGTGTAAGTTCCACATCCCTAATATAGAAATGCATTATTGTGATTACAAATGGACATAAAGTTATTTCCGTTTGAGCATTCGATCGAATGGAGACGTCGAAAGTATCTGCGTGATTCACAAGGTACGATATTAACAAACTTATAATCAGGACTGACGTGATAGGGACATAATGAAGTATACTAGTGTCTAAAGACAAGAGTTAATAAGACAAGACACCTATCTGTAGTATGCATTTCTTACAAGTACATGGCCATTTTATAATGTTTCTTTTTTATTCAATTTCAAATCAATAAATCCAACAAAATGTAAAAAACAAACAATAAAGAACAAGAAAGATAATAAAATAGAACCCAAACAAAGGAAGAAAGACAACAAACCAACGTACACATGACTCACAAGAGGCTCACAAGGCTTGTACAGTACAGAGATCCGGAGAGTGGCTGCAGAATACATTGATGCAATTTGCATTTCATACGCTTGTTAGATCTCACTCAGAGTGAATCCGCTGTTGACAATAATCCCATAATCCGGGATGTTTGCATATCTACTTAAATCTGAGATTTACTACATTCAAATGAATAACAAAATCTAGTGCGAAATGGAAAGGCATCCTTGAACCATAAAGAAATATACCTCCCATTAGGGAAATAAACTGACACAATACTTGGTATTATGTATAAAATAACATGCCTCTACGTCATATAGTTCAGTTTGAAGCAGTCAAATGATGTATATAAGTCGATATGTAATATACGGGGAAATATCTACAAATATATATCAAGGTTGAGGGCGTGTCTATTAAATTAAACCCCATGTCACGTGTATATGCTAAAATATTGTTCAATCATCATCATCATCATCATCATCATCATCATTAATGATAATGATGATGATGATGATGATGATGATGATGATGATAATAATAATAATTGATCATGTCCTGAATATAATTGATATAAACCCTTACTTGCGTGATTCTTGTATTTAGAGGGTGTCAAATGTAGATAAAATCTAGTTGATTTTCATTTCATATATAAAAAAAGTAAAAATGCATGTGACTCCTTCTAGTGAACTAAAATATACAGAGAAGATACCAATTATTTTCAATGCTCCGAAATTACTAAAGCCATAGCATGTATTTACAGTGAAACACGGAAAACTAATAACGTAAAGTAAATAATTTATCTTGCAATTTTCTGACCCATTATTAAACGACTCACGTAGTCAAGGAAATAATTGCAATAGCATTTCATATTATGAAAGTTACACAGTACAAGAAAGATGTTTAGCCTGACTTGCAAAAGTGTCAAAATAAACTTGAGTGATTGAGTAAATGACAGAAAAATCGCATAAGGAAAGGCAAACAAACTGAAATATAATTGCTACATAACTGACAGTCATATTTCGTCGCTTTACAGAAGGAAGAAACGGACATCAACGTGTGAGACCGAGAAAACGAAACTGGGTTTATGCAAATTGGTGGTTTCTAGAAAGCATGATAATTTTGGGACAAAGTCATTTAACAATTCTCTTAAATCGTCCTTCTTTTACAAAATTGTTTCGCATGTTTGCACTCAATGTGGTGAATATTGTAAGAATCTTTCGGGCATTGTAAAAGAAATGGAATAAATCAAAATAAATGTAATGTACAATATCGACCTTCAAGTCCGAGGTCACTGTGATACATTGTTTACAGGACAAGATCAGAGGATCCGGCATCACGGTGTGGGGAGCTCACAAAACACATAGGACAGTCACTGTGACATATGACCTGACCTGAGCTCCATGCAGGGGCATAGTGTCAACAAGTCAAGTCTTAACAAGGACATCACAGAGTCAAGTTTTGGAATCAAGGGGTGAGCTCAATAACATATGATCAAATTATCAAACGCTAGGAATATGTTGATGGATTACTCCAAAAAATATATAAGGATTTTATTAAGATTATACATTTAAATGATTTTGTTAGTTTTTAATTTTGATAAGGCAGGAGTTTTTTTTCTTTTAACGTATGCGTAAATTGGGGGGTTGTTGGTTTTGACACTATCCCCTAGAGTGCGGGTGTATTACAATACGGGTAATGAGGCGTGAACGGATTAGCCGGTCATTGAGGTGGCACGGGCAGGTGCGCACTGAGAGGGGGGTGGGAGGCGGGGAAAGGAAAGGGAGGTGTGAGAAATCATACGCTTGATTGAAATGGTTAACTGTAAATGACAAGAATGATAAGAAATATGCATTGTTCATCCGCAGAGGTGCGACAATTGTATATGAATAGTTATCGGGAAGATGAATATATGTGTCGAGTTTATGAGGATGGTGTATGCCAGCGGAAATTGTCCCTGTTGCAGATGTTTGTTACACGTGTGTTGTTATTGACTAAAACGACAAGATTTTCTTCATATATTCTTTTGTTGGATAGAGTAAATATCGACAGTTATTCAAGTCATATACAGGCAAAAGAAAAGATGAGACCTGAGCCTATACTTCGTATAATCAGAGTAACACATATATTTATTGTCAAACTGACTTGTCATAGAATTAATTGTATAAGATACTGCTGCTGCTGCTACTACTACTACCACTACTACTACTACTAATATTTGTAGTACTACTACCACTACCACCACCACCACCACCACCACTACTAACTTAACTATTGCCTGACAAAGGCAGTTTACTCAGGAAATTTTCAAATTGTAATAATTATGAAAATGAGGTCACAATTCCATGTTTCATCGTAAAGTTTTTTTATTTTGAGAATTACATTGTCTTATGGTATATCATATGTGTATATGTGATCATTAGTGTTGTTCGGAGAACGATTCCAATTTATCAAAAAGACAGTATACTTGCATAGGATCACTCTCCCCCCCAACTTGGCATAACAAAGATAATCAAACAATTCCTTCCAAGAGGAAACTACTATATCTAATTGGCGTATATTTTGGCATAAATTGACTAATCTTTGATCACCAAAAGTAAGTATGCTACACTGCATGTAACCAGTTATGGAGAAGAAGAAGAAGAAGAAGAAGAAGTAGCAGCAGAAGAAGAAGAAGGATATTTTATTGAAGTGTCACCCACTGTGCATATAAAATGACAAGGCAAGAATGTAAAAACTCAGCGGCCGGCCAAATGTTGTATACACGCCACGCTCGCACGCACACACACATACACGACACACACACACACGACACACACAGACGCACGACACGCACGCACCCACACACACAAACACACACACACACACACACACACACACACACACACGCCACTTTTAATAATAATTATGAAAATAACATTCATACTATCCCCCATACAAGTATCCTACATACGCACAACCACATCCAGGACTTCACTCACAACAGCAAACTCAAACCACTCAAACACACCCGCTCATTCAAACACATCCAAATCTTGTTATATCATGTTTAGAGTACCTTCGTCATTTGTTCATCTCCACCCTCCATTCACAGAACACTGAGACTCTGTTGTAGTGCACCACCCGGCTATCATGACTTCTCAAACACTCAACCACCCAAAACTAGAATAAAGCGCAAATGAATCATCGGGTATATATACATACAATAAGGAAATCAAATATGCTAGACATTCCAATTCATACAGAAGGAGCTCACTGAGTTTAATAGGTTAACAAAGCATACTTCCGTCATGAAATGTCATAATACTTTAGGAGCGGTCGTGTAGCCTAGTGGTTAAAGCGTTCGCTCGTCACGCCGAAGACCTGGGTTCGATCGCAGACTTGGGTACAATGTGTGAAGCCCTTTTCTGGTGTACCCCGCCGTGATTTTGATGGAATAATTCTTAAAAGCGGCGTAAAACCATACTCACTCACTCATAATACTTTAATAAGCTTTGGACAAGCTGTCATGCTTTATGTCTGTGAATATATTGTCATGCAAAACCGTGTAAATGCTCTGAAAAATTATATAAAAAATATGCTAAACATGGTTGTTTGGAAATGATATTAATAAAAGAAAAAAATATACAATAATTATTTTTAGTAAAAAGTATATATGAAAGAAAAGACAAATTGAACATAAGAAAACACAATATTTTTGTTAAATAATGAAATCAACGAAATATTCTTTGTTAATCCAAATCAACCAAATTAACAACTACAGATAAAAAAAGGTGGCTAGCCAAAAACAATACCCAATCCATTATGTTATTACGTTGTGTTATAAGTGTGAAATATGTTTAGACTTACTCATGTGACGTTGTCATGACGAACATATATAGAGGTGTTATATACAAACATGAATCTGCTGTATGTCATACGAAGTGACACACACCACGGCAGGTGTGGGAGACATATATATATATATATACATATATATATATATATATATATATATATATATATATATATATATATATATATATATATATATATAGGTTCATACATATATATATATATATATATATATATATGAACCCTGTTCTACCAGGTATAGGTTCTGCCTAAATTGAAAATTTAATTATTACTATATTGTGCCTGAGAGTAAGAACTTTACTGTGCTTTATATATATAAAGCACAGTAAAGTCATAACTCTCAGGCACAATATAGTAATAATAAAAAAAAATAGTAATTAAAGTTTAAATAGGCTAGTGCTTTCAACTCGTACCATGTACACGTCTCATCAGGCCATAATTGAATAACGGACATAAGATATTGTATTTCAGTCTCACTCTATGTACACATTTGAATTTACAATACAAAAATATTATAAGTTTCTGATACACAAGTTCGCATAAGATCTATTTAAGAAAGTGAAAGAAACCATGGTAGAACCTATTTTGTTGTTTAGGTTTATTGGTTGGTTGTTTTACACCGCACTCTGTAAATAGTCGACAATCCAGTGATTGATATCATGAACACCGATCCACGCAGTTAGGATCGATGACATGCTTCAACCAAGTCAGCGAGCCTGACCACACGATTCCATTACTCGCCTCTTACGACAAGCATAGTCACCTTTTACGGTACGCATGGGTTGCTGAAGACCTATTCTACCCCGGATCTTCACAGGTCTGTTTGGGACACCAATATGGGGTATATATGTCCACAGAGAGATAAACGACGTGCAAAAGAGACCATGCAGATATCTTTTAGCTGTCCGGAAAAAAAAGATATCTGCGCAGTACAGTACGTGGCGAAATGGGATGTTTAACATGGATAAAAAACAACAACAAAGAGTAGAGGCTTTCAGGTGGTTCGTCAAGATCAGAGGGGTGAAAAAAAGAAACTGCTCCATAACCTTTTTAACATGGGTAAAACATGAGTGTTTATAAAACATAGGTTCTATAATAAGCAGCCAGACGAATGTCCATAACGTCATGCATGCGCTTGCCTGGCTCTGTCAATAGCATCATGTCTCGCAACAAAAGATGGAACAATGAAGATCAGGAGAAGAAGCAGAACTATGGAACGACAAACAAAATCCTAATGGAAATAACCTCCGAATCTACACACTGCTTAAGAAAGACACATCGGCAGAACTTTATAATTAGGTCTTTGACTTGCATTTGGAAGGGATGCACATAACGAAGAGAATATATTCATGTCAGCTTCTTTATTATGAGGAACACAACGTTTCGGAGTATATGCTTACTCCTTCATCAGGTGAACGAATGCCATGAGGCAGAGAGCATATATATGTACATGTAAGGACATGTAAGAACAACAAAATTAACAAGAGTTTGCCACTAACGTGGCTATATCCCCCGCCCCTGTTGCAGAATTTATGACATAATTAAATCTGAACAAACCCTAACCTTTTTTAACCGAGGTGGAACTTGTCATGGAAATTGTAAAATTAAGAAGAGTTTGGAACCTTAGTCCATCTTGCTGCCATGGAAACGTAAAAAAATAAAAAATTCTAAAATTTCTAAATAGCAAAAGGCACCAGTCCAGGATGTACCTCACAAACCTGCAAAGTTTGATGAAAAAATATTGAACGGTTTATGAGTTATGCTCCGGAAACGAACCCTACCCTCGCAGAACCAAAGTCCATCTGGTTGCCATGGTTACAAAAATGTCTAAAATTTCTAAATAGCAAAAGGCACCAGTCCAGCATGTACCTGACAGAGCTGTGAAGTTTGATGAAAAAATATTGAACGGTTTATGAGTTATGCTCCGGAAACGAAACGTGACGAGAAACTTTGTTGGGAGGGGGATAATAAGATAACAAGATAAAGGTGGAAAATAACAAAGGGCAGAAACTAACAAAAAAGAAAACAGATGATTGGCGGTGATAGGTGATTAGCAAAAGACAATGGAAGCCAACACTTTACAGTAATTAGCGCTGACGGTATGGAAGCCAGTACTTAAGTTACAATAGATAAGTTATAGGCATTTGACACTGGGCAAACGGGGACTTCCTGGCGAAGAAGAAGACGATGTTTATTTCTCATGAATCACCGTGGTGACATAATTCTTTGACAAGAGAGACATATATACAAAGAAATGAGACAAAAGTTAGTGGAGCATACGCAGTCTTTATTTTACATACTGGGCTAGTCGTAACAGGAGAGGTTTATAAGAACAAGTCATAAGTGAATTCTTTTAGTATTTGGATATTTACAATAATATAATGGGAGATATTTATTTCTTAAATGATCCATTTTTTGGAATTCTAGTATTAAATGCGAATCATCACCATTTTTTGACTGAGAGAGCAAAGCCTATCTTCCCTTTTGAGGTTATACCATCGGCCAGTTTCAATTTGGAGTCGGTGGTTGGTGGTTCTGATTTTAGTAAGCCAGATGCGTAAATCATGAGGTAAATACAATAAATAGTCTTCTACTGAGAGGATATCTTTATACAGCTTATAATAGTGTATTTTTGAGAAATTTACTTTACTACTCCACCAGCTTTGTAAAAATTGATCTTTGGCAGAACTTCACTTGCGAACTTTCATCCCGAGGAGTCTCGACAAGAACGTAAATAAACCAAGATTTGAAAACATACTTTAAACACACTTTCTCCTAGAATGTCATTTCTATGCGGATCTACGATATGGCGTGATACAACATCCTGTGCCTGCCCATCTCATTTTATCGCTGACTGATTTATTTACTGGTCGTAGTAAAATGTTTATTAAAGTGTCACACGCACAACATGTACAATTCAAAATTGATGCACATAAGATAAAAGGTGTATGGAGTGCGTCTAGCCAGACATTGGCTTATGAGACACTATATACAATATAAACAAAATATATACATATTATATATAATGTGAGAGGTGGGAAATTTAGATACGAAATCAGAATACTCACAGGAAACAATAAACTCCTCGATTCAACAACGAAAGAAAGGATAGATAGATAGAGACAGGTAATTTAATAATAATGCGATTACTGATAAAAATGCTGCTATGAAAAATAGGTTGCTTTTATGATAAGAGATATGTTTTACAGACGTCAGCAACGTTGTTGGACTCTTTTCATAAATGTATTTACAAATTTTATAACTGTAAAATATTGTATCAGTCGAACTATTTACAAAAAATAAATTTAATGTACATATGCCAAAAATGGTAGTGTTCCGTGAGCCGAGGCTTAGATGGACGTTAAACCTAATTCTATTCTGTAAACGGATTAATAGGGTTTCTCAACAGAGTACTTCTGTACCTATTTTCAGCCTGGTATTGATACAGTGTTAACTGCCTCGATTCAGGGGCCGAATAAGTGTTCAGTACACGTGCCTATCGCAAGATCCGGGTAGAATGGGGATCCGATGGTCACAATGGAGGGCGAGTATGTGCCATCGTACCCCGACAGCGTGCGCGCAGACTGTTGTTCATGATATCAATCACTGTTTAGCCTGGCCCAGACCTGATAATGATTAAAACATGTAGCTATAACGCTAGAGTTTGTAAATTATTTACAAACTCTAGCGTTATAGCTACATGTTTGTATATGACATAAAACATAAACCTTGTATTCAAGCGAATGTGGTGACACAAAATTAACATATTTCTTCATAAACAGGAATGTTTATTAACGAAAACAACTATGAAATTGTGACCGAAGTAATCTTAATTTTTAGCTCAATAAATTTCAACAGCCTGTCCAATTCCGATAAGAAACTTACTGTGTACTACCTTTCAGATAATACAAAATCATGAATCAATCATCAATATTGAGATATAGACATATAGATAAAGACAGTATAGATATACTTACTATCATAATGAAATCGGTGAAAAGATTGGTTGAAAATTATCAATAAACAAAAGACGACAAAGACAAAAAATAACAATGTTATATGTCGTAGTAATCCCAATCTACTCTCTAGCTTCTTGTGGTATGTTACGTATATACCTGTGGTCGTTTAAAAACCCGGAACGAAACAACAAATGACACTATTCGTTAAAAATACAAACAGTAGCGGCATGGAAACGCTATTACATTGCATTTTGTACGTAAAATGTGAAATGGATGGTCTCATTGTGGTTTGTGACAACAATTTGATACTCGTATTATTGTCCTGCTACTAATCGTTACTTCAATCCCTCTTAACGGCTCCATCTCTGTAACGTTGCGGGTTTATTCGAGTCCTATATGAAAGTTAGTATGAAGTTTTCTCATTACAGCCAGCACTGCATAATTAACGAGTATTATACATCTTCTCATGTCGAACGGGCAAGTGGTATTACTAAAATGGAAATACTTTTCTTTGAGCCGTTTTGGGATTTTATCAATAGAGTGGAAACAAAAAAATAATTGTGTAAAGATATCATAAAAAATACTCTCTCTCGATCTCTGCTCGTTTATCATCAAACCACAGCAAGTCCAATCCAGTCCTATCGTGGCCCCCTATCAAAGCAGCGAGAACATACCTATAGTATAACTAATCAATTCCATCAGGCCCGGGAGGGTTTTAATTAAACTTATAATCACTCATAAATATTTCACGGCTCAACTGGCGAATAAAGGGAGCCACCACTCTCATCTTAAATCACCCCGAATTCGTCCAATTATCACTTGTCAATGGCTGTTTTAAGTCTCGCGACATGAAATAAAGAAGCCGGTGTTTTCATAACCCGCCAAATCACGTCACCTCCCTATTGACCCCAACACGAGCGTATTCCCGCCTTTATTCCGTCCGCAATAACTGGTGAAAGTTACACGAGGAAATTAATCGTATTTGATGTGAATATTGCCGAAATCATCTTCGGAAATTTGACTAAGATGAAAATGTCAGGAATTTGGCTTCTAGTGCGTCTGACTTTTTGACATAGGGAAGCAATTTATTGAGAAATTATTTGCGGGTTTGCCTGATAGGGGCTCGGTTGTGCATAAAGAGGCCGTATTCAATTACAAGATGAAGAGGCAGACTACTGCGCCATCTTTAATTTCAAAAGCAGAATATGTCCGCTGGTTCACAATAAAGAGAACAATCATTTCGGATGTTGAGCGCTCATGAAAATTGTCTTTCAGTGGCTAATCATTCGAATCAATTGTGCAAAGGCGGAGAGGTTCAGAAAAACGCCGACAGTTTTGATTGGAACTCACAATGTACGGGAACTCATTCCGTAATCACTGTGAGGAGGCACATTGTCAGACCGTGGCAGAGAACATGTTCCCGGAACTTCCTATCAAAGTGGTTTTCCGCCGTCTTCATCCTCTTTCTATATCCCCGCTGATGCGGAGATGGGGATGAGGAGAGGGGGGCGGCGACGGAGGGTTCTAACGTCGTGACGGCAGCGGTTCGGGAGACGGCAGCTTTTCCTGAAATAGCCACGTCGACATTTCAATTTAACGCTTGAAACGCTCAGACATATTTTCCAATTTCATGATTAATTAAAAAGACATCAATCCACCACAGGCGAATACATTTAGACGGGTAGGGAGCATGGGCCAAATACCATTTGAGTTAGACAACAGGATCGATATCTCTGCCAATATGTTTTTGAATTATGATTGACTTGTGTGAAACATTAAACATGTTTGACTCGCGAATCATTAAAATGAGACAGAAAAACGATTCATTTTAGGATTATTTGCGTGTTATAGCGGAACCCTATTTCTCTCAGCGCTTGGTGATATTTATGTACAATTCAAAGCCATGTTATACACGAATTTGTCATGTTTCTAAATTTATGAAACGTTTTCATAATTTTTAAATAATCATCCCTCTTAACATATTTGGAGGTATGCATTTTGCTATCTCTTTGTCCCATATAAGTTATAATGCTGTTTCGATATTTTTGTTTGCCAAATTTACCATATATTTTGCATTTTATGTATTTTATAAGTATTTGGCTGTATTTGGCTTACCAGTATTTTTTTTTCTTAATCTTACATCTTAATGTACACTGATGTGTCCATATTAGGATTTATCTAAGTGACTTCTAATATATATATATTAGTTCGATATCTCGATGAATACATTTGACCGTGGCGTTTAACCAAATCAGGTGATTTTTCCTTAGATTAAAATTGCATTACTTCAGTACTATTTGTACCAAATGAATATAGTGAGTGAGTGAGAATGGGTTTACGCCGCTTTTAGCAATATTCCAGCAATATCAAGGCGGGGGACACCAGAAATGGGCTTCACACATTGTACCCATGTCGGGAATCGAACCTGGGCTTTCGGCGTGACGAGCGAACGCTTTAACCACAAGGCTATCCCACCACCCCGAATGGAATATAGAATCATATAGGTGAAGAGGAGAATTATAAGTATTGGAAGACATACCATACAGTACAATGACCTAATCGTGTGTGTTTGTGTGTGTGTGTGTGTGTGTGTGTGTGTGTGTGCGTGTGTGCGTGCGTGTGTCGTGTGTGTGTGTGCGCGCGTGCGTGGGTGCGTGTGTGTGTCGTGTGTGTGTGTGAGCGTGCGTGCGTGTGTGCGTGCGTGGCGTGCGTCTGTGTGCGTGCGTGTGTCTGTGTCCTGTGTGAGCGTGCGTGCGTGCGTGGCGTGCGTCTGTGTGGGTGCGTGTGTCGTGTGTGTGTGTGTGTGTGTGTCGTGTGTGTGCGTGGCGTGCGTCTGTGTGTGTGCGTCTGTGTGCGTGCGTGGCGTGCGTCTGTGTGCGTGCGTGTGTCTGTGTCGTGTGTGTGCGTGCGTGCGTGCGTGCGTGGCGTGCGTCTGTGTGGGTGCGTGTGTCGTGTGTGTGCGTGGCGTGCGTCTGTGTGTGTGGGTGCGTGCGTGTCGTGCGTCTGTGTGTGTCGTGTGTGTGTGTGTCGTGTATGTGTGTGTGCGTGCGTGCGTGCGTGGCGTGCCTCTGTGTGTGTGTGTGTGTGTGTGTGTGTGTGTGTCGTGTGTGTGTGTGTGTGTGTGTGTGTGTGTGCGTGCGTGGCGTGCGTCTGTGTGTGTGTGTGTTCGGGGGAGGGGTGTGTGATGTCACTGAGTGACAGAACGTTATTTTACTCCGCATAAAGACGTTTACAGCTGTTATGGGTGACTTTTATGGGTAAATTTAGAATCAGCAGAAGTATGCGAAAATTACAGGATATCACGTTCCATCCTCCAGGGATGTTTGACGTAAGTTCTGTTTGCACAGGCGTACTATAACGCAAGGCCAGAAAATCATACACGCATCTGTTATAATGTCATAATATCTGTTATAATGTCATGATATCTGTTATAATGTCATGATATCTGTTATAATGTCATAATATCTGTTATAATGTCATAATATCTGTTATAATTAATATCTGTTATAATGTCATAATATCTGTTATAATGTCATTATATCTGTTATAATTAATATCTGTTATAATGTCATAATATCTGTTATAATGTCATGATATCTGTTATAATGTCATAATATCTGTTATAATGTCATAATATCTGTTATAATTAATATCTGTTATAATGTCATAATATCTGTTATAATGTCATTATATCTGTTATAATGTCATAATATCTGTTATAATGTCATAATATCTGTTATAATTAATATCTGTTATAATGTCATAATATATGTTATATTATCATATTATCTGTTATAATGTCATGATATCTGTTATAATTAATATCTGTTATAATGTCATAATATCTGTTATAATGTCATAATATCTGTTATAATGTCATAATATCTGTTATAATGGGTTAGGGTTAGGGTTAATAATATGGGTATGGCATAATATTGTTACGCTGATATGGACTTTCCGCATGTCTCCCATACAAAATATATACTGGAAAGATGCTTTACATTATCAGTAATCTATAATATCAATTGACACTTGCACGGAAATCACAACACTGGCAGCCACGTACTGAATGCGTGACGTCTACAATAGTTGTTTTTTATGATTTTATTTCTTTTTGGAGAACACAAACAAGTTTACAGAAATATAATTCACATGCAATCATGCACTACATACAGGTTTCAGAGTCAGGATGCTAAGACATCTTTGCTGGGTTGTGCAAGTGCGTGGGTTTACACGAATAGGTGGTGACAGTGTGACCAACGTTTCATAAACTGTGTGTACTTGCATTGTGAATATGGTATATTTCTGTCGATGTCATATTACGTGTAGACTAGTGTCGTTGGATGAAACATTAATTTTCGTGTTCATCATACCATCATTGATTTCAGTACGTCAAGCCTTAGACGACGTAACCTGTACATATAAGTGTGAGTGAGTGAGTTGGGTTTAACGCCGCTTTTAACAGTATTCCAGTTATATCACGGCGTGTCAGCTTAATGTGGGAAGAAAGCCCGAAGTGATGCAGGTCTCAGACGTTTACCACTTCGGTGAAACCCACGAGCACGGGTATGGTGCTGACAAACCTAGAAACATAATCGGGGTGAACCGGGATTCGAACCCACAATCATAGGTTTCTGACGTGCCCAATGGACGCAACTCTGCACAGCGAATCGCGGCGCCTTAGACGACTGGGCCACCCGTGCCCCCGTACATATAAGTAGGTTACATGGTTTAACTCATTATCAATGCACTGTTATTCCTTATCTGATCGTAATAACACATAAGGTTGGTAGGGTGGTTGGTTTTTTAACGCCACACTCAGCAATATTCCAGCTATATGGCGGCAGTCTGTAAATAATCGAGTATGGACCCGACAATCCAATGATTGGCATCATGAGCAATTGGGATCGATGACATGCATTAACCGAGTCAGAGAGCCTGACTACCCGATCGCGTTAATCGCCTTTTACGACAAGCATAGTCGCGTTTTACGACAAGCGTGGGTTGCTGAAGACCTATTCTAACCCGGATCTTCACGGGTCATAACACACAAGGATACTATCCAGTAAGTCTATGTGAATCGCCCCATTGTTATTTTCTTAAATAATCACGTCAGTCCATGTTTCACGTTATAAATCCTTTCACGTAGACTAAAATTCACTCTCTGAAATCTTACACAAATACTTCTTGACTCTAAAAATAAAAAATATTCCCTATGCTGATTTCAGATTTGTTGAATAGAGCTAGCTTGAGCTGGCTAGACTTGCTTCTGTATGCGTTTCTAGATATATTTTTTTTCATAGAATAAATATATTCCACGGTCATGGTGCAGGACTACCTTTCAGGTTATGAATTTATTATTTCAAAGAACACGTGTAACATGCCGATGAGGTCTTTTTTGAATACCAACCGTACTCATCGGCGTCACCTTACCCGACGTACAGTGAAGACCCATGAAGAGCCGGGGTAGAATAGGTCTTCAGCAACCCATGCTTGCCCTAAAAGGCGACTATGCTTGTCGTAAAAGGCGACTAACGGGATCGGGTGGTCAGGCTCGCTGACTTGGTTGATGCATGTCATCGATCCCAATTGCGTGGATCGATCCTCATGATATCAATCTGGTCCAGACTTGATTATTTACAGACCGCCATCATATAGCTGGAATATTGCTGAGTGCGGCGTAAAACAACAAACCAACCAACCAACCAAAATGTGACCACTGTAATTTGGAGACGCCAAAAAGTGTGGAACACTCTCTGATCAAATGCCCTGGGCACAATAACATAAGACAAAAATCTGAAGTGCTGTGTTGGAAGTTGATGATACACATTCTTTAGCTACAGTTTTGGGCCCTGGTATCATTTATGTCTCCTTGAAACGGACAGTTTTAGATTTTGTCTCTTTAACTGAAAAATATGACATTATATCAAATGGCTCTAACAGATTTAGTTCTATGATCCTAAATCATTTCAATATTTTATCATGTTGATCTATACCGCCTCCGTTGTCTAGTGGTAGAGCGTTGCTCGGGGAGCGGTCCCAGCCCGCGTCATACCAAAAGATGGTACTTTTTGTTACCCTGTCTGGCGCTCTGCATTAAGGGGCTAAAACAAGGACTGATCGGCTCGGGGTCAGTATACTGTGTCTGAGTCGAGTGAGTTCGCACTATAAATCGTTTTCAGTCCTGACTTGTACAAGCGCGCACGCACGCACGTACGCACGCAAGCACGCACGCATGTACACGTGGATCCACGTCGCTATATAAGTGCAATCATCTTGGACATGGCGTTAAACCTAATTTCACCTCACCTATTGGATCGTTGACTTGTTTGGCTGCGAGCCATAGTGTCCACACGGTGTATATCGTTGGTTTGGCTGGTCCGGGTTCGACTCTTTCCGGCTGCCTCAATACAGTTGGAATATTGCTGAGAGTGGCGTTTTGACAACAACAAAAAAGAGCCATTCATGTTCCAGGAATGAAAGTGCCTGCTTAAGAATTTTGTCCATACAATTAAAGGTTATTCTTCTGTCTTCTTTTCCCCATCATAAAATTTGATGTCCAATGTATAGGGGGCAGTCGTCTAAGTCGCGGCGATTCGCTGTGCAGAATTGCGTCCATTGGGCACGCCAGAAACCTATAATTGTGGGTTCGAATCCCGGTTCGCCCCGATTATGTCTCTAGGTTTGTCAGCACCATACCCATGCTCGTGGGTTTCACCGAAGTGGTAAACGTCTTAGACCTGCTTCACTTCGGGATTTCCTCCCACATTAAGCTGACACGCCGTGATATAACTGGAATACTGTTAAAAGCGGCGTTAAACCCAACTCACACTCCACTATAAAACTACCAGCACCCTTCAGTGGCATAGCAGTGTCCACCAGTAATCTGGCCTCGTTGCAGAGAGACAGTTGTGATTATCTCTTAACTGTCCATAGCCAGATAACTGGGTCCATGACTTTGTCAACTTTAACACCATCCTATGGTACGACTCCGGTGAGGGCAAATGTTTTGAAGTTTGATTCGTGTCTCTCATGTCACTAGATTGTCTTTCTGCGAATAATCGAGACTGGTTTATATTTAACTGGATGAAAGTGAAGATGTATTATCCTGATAGCTGGACCAAGGATATTTAGCCCGAAGTCATCATTCTGTGTTCACACATAGCGGACAGCTTGCTCAGTCAAGACGTTCGTGTGTCAGTTAAGATGATTTGTTTGTTTGTTTGTTTTTTTGTTTGTTTTTTAAGCCATACTCAGCAATATTCAAGTTATATGACGGTGGTCCGTAAATAATCAGACAATCCAGTGATTAATATCATGAGCATCGATCCACGCATTTGGGATCGATGACATGTATCAACCACTAACAGACTAACAGAAGGAAATATAGTTGGTTTGTTTGTTGTTTAACGCCGCACTCAGCAATATTCAAGCTATATGACGGCGGCCTGTAAATACTCGAATCTGGACCGGACAACCCAGTGATTGATCTCATGAGCATCGATCCATACAATTGGGATAGGATGACATGCATCAACCAAGTGAGCGAGCCTGACCACCCGATCTCGTTAGTCGCCTTTTACGACAAGCATAGTCGCGTTTTAACGACAAGCATAGTCGTCTTTTACGACAAGCATAGTCGCGTTTTTACGACAAGCATAGTCGCCTTTTACGACAAGCATTGTCGCCTTTTACGACAAGCATAGTCGTGTTTTACGACAAGCATAGTCGCGTTTTTACGACAAGCATAGTCGCCTTTTACGACAAGCGTTGACGCCTTTTTAGCGATATCATCATCTTAACGTATAAGAGGGACCATGTTAATGTTTGAGTGTAAGCATCCAAAGCCATGTTCAATCAGGTTTTTGCACGTAACACCTTAGACCCTAATGCAAGTTAATACATAGCGCACCTTGTGGTAGCAGATACCTCCGATATATAACAGCAGGCGGTTGGTTATCTTTTGTAAAGATTTTATTACGTGTGGATAATTTATTTGCTAAGGTGCAGGAGTTGACACAAGCTGTAGCCCCGTGCACGTGTTGTGCATGACATACACAAGGTAGCGACGTCAGCTGCTTCTCTATGTTACCCCACCCAAGATGAAACGAGGTGTGAAATTTTGAATCGCGTCAGTTATACTCCATGAACATTTTAACCAACCTCATAACTGTTCATGGTCCGTAACGTTTCCTGATACAGATGTTATGAGGGGTAAGATTGTATAATAAATATAAATAGACGTACTCTCCAATGAGACTTGATACAGATCTGGTCATACCTGTTAATAAGGAGCGAATGCGTGAGGTAAATACTGATTTGTACAATCCTTTAGCTGCATGGCAAACGTTCATCCCGTTGTTGAAACCTACGAATACAACCACTGCGACCCTTCAGAGCAGCTATATTCCACTGACACAATTAACAGTTGATTGTAAATGTTTTTTAATGAATTTAGAGGGATACCTGTAAAATGGTATCAATTACTGTGATCACATGCGTTTGACGTAAAGAAATCACCATTATTTGATACAAACGTGGCCAATTAAATTAATATTGTTTTACAGAAGGGCGGTCGGGTAGCCTAGTGTTTAAAGCGTTCGCTCGTCACGCCGAAGACCCGGGTTCGATTCCCAACATGGGTACAATGTGTGAAGCCCATTTCTGGTTTCCCCCGCCGTGATATTGCTGGAATATTGCTAAAAGCGGCGTAAAACCATACTCACTCACTCACTATATTATAGAAGCAAGGTATATCTTTATTTTTAATTCGAACAGATTATATATTACCTGAACATTAACATGTAGAGCACATGGTTTGATGAATATACAGCAAAAGGATACGATTTTGTCTCAACGCCTAACTGAAAGTTACAGCACATCTCGTGTACGTAAGGTGTAGAAAACACGATAACTAGAACCATATCTAAGTCAAGAACTTCTACTTATACACAACCTGAAATACCCATCGAAGAAGTATTATTTATGTGACAATTGTCTGTACCCGACCCTACATGATATGTGGAAGAAGGACTACTTCCGTAACAATTATGTGTAGCTGAACCTACAAGATATACTGGCGAAGAGCCATATCTGTGACAACTGTATGTAGCCGAACCTACAAGATATGTTGAAGAGTGATTATTTCTGTGACAATTGTCTGTAACCGACCCTACATGATATGTGGAAGAAGGACTACTACTGTAACAATTATGTGTAGCTGAACCTACAAGATATTTTGACGAAGGACCGTATCTGTGACAACTGTAGGTAGCCGAACCTACAAGATATGTTGAAGAAGTATTATTTATGTGACAATTGTCTGTAACCGACCCTACATGATATGTGGAAGAAGGACTACTTCCGTAACAATTATGTGTAGCTGAACCTACAAGATATATTGACGAAGGGCCATATCTGTGACAACTGTATGTAGCCGAACCTACAAGATATGTTGAAGAGTGATTATTTCTGTGACAATTGTCTGTAACCGACCCTACATGATATGTGGAAGAAGGACTACTTCCGTAACAATTATGTGTAGCTGAACCTACAAGATATATTGACGAAGGGCCATATCTGTGACAACTGTATGTAGACGAACCTACAAGATATGTTGAAGGGTGATTATTTCTGTGACAATTGTCTGTAGCCGAACCTACTAGATATATGGACGAAGGGTCATTTTTGTGACAACTGTGTGCAACCGACTCTACAAGATATCGATATATTGAAGAAGGAATATTTCTGTAACAATTATGTGTAGATGAACCTACAAGATATATTCACGAAAGGCCATTTCTGTGGGAACTGTATGTAGCCGAACCTTCAAGATATGTTGAAGAGGGATATTTTTGGTGACAATTGTCTGACATCAATCGCTGGAATGGCTGGTCCAGATTCGACTCTTTCCAGCGTCTCACATGGAGCTTGGATTGTAGCTGAGAAGGAAAATCGAGTACTTCATTGAACTTCCAGTCCGTTTCTATTCCTATACTGCATTTCCTACAATGCGGGGGATACTTAATTTTTTAATAGTTGAACAGGGGTTGGACTAATGTGTCAGAAGGAATTCGAGCACCCCGATGAAAATCAAAAGTCTGCTCCTTTGCATACTCTTAAGCAAAGGAGGGGATACTCGGAGTTAACTTTTCGTTTCCAAAACTGTAAGATTTACAAGTATACATGCATTAGTATCTGGTAATAGTTGCATGATAATGTTCCAATGAACGAATTGGGAACACGTTACAACCGATAGTGAAGTATGACACAAGATGTCAAGACCATCAATGATGTTGATGTCTAGACATCCTTCCTTGCACACTATGGAGTGGGGTTCAGACACCTCCATAGTCACACACACACACACGCACGCACACACGCACGCACGCACGCACACACAAACACACAAACAGACACACACACAAACACACACACACGCACGCACACACACACACACACGCACGCACACACACACAAACACACAAACAGACACACGCAAACAAACACACACAGAAACACAGAAACACACACACACACACACACACACAAACACACACACAAACACACACACACACATCATAACCGATCCAATGCCAAATCCACTATCATGAGGTTCCAGGTTGACATAAGCTTGACGTTTATTTTGATATCGCCAGACATGACCACGCCTATAAAGGAAGTACAAAGTAATTCGGGACTGATTGAAAACATGACACGTAACAAGCGACGATTACCTCAGCTTCGACGTTGTGCACACCTTTGACGTTTGTTGGCATTATTGCGATTGTAAGGGGCGACACAACGCGTGGCCGTCGAGCATGGCGATGAGCTGCATGTAGACGATTTCTAATCGTCTGACCCCGAACTCCTACTCCAGCAGCCCAAAGAACGTTTGCAGCAATTGGATTTGCAGACTGAGCTCGATTTCGTACAACCTGGTTTCGGATCAATCATCCTGCACTCTTGTCGTTGGGACTCGGGACCGCCTGAAAGGGGTTGAACGTCACCATTTTGGGTTTATTGGTACCTGTTCCACTGTTTGCTAATCACAGACTGTTTATTCACATACAATGAATGGAATCAAGTAAATCTCAACAGTATGATGAGCAGAATCAATAAAATTGACATAAATGGTCCACAGAGACCTTCTGTAAAGGTGTCAAAATCAGGAATGACACCCTAAGCACGTGTGTGGCGACATTGCGTGGTGTTTTGGTATTATGTTTTACAGACATAAACGTTCTTGCATAGGATGTTTGTCGTCAACAATTATATTTGTTCATATACTTGGTATATATATTGATATGCCATGATCCCTACTTTCTTTAAAGGGATAGTTTTCGTAGAGCTTCCAGAACCAGAAAATCCCTTTCTACTGTCAGACATGCATTGTGTGTACTCCAAAAGTGAAAATGTGCTTTTGTGTCGTCAACGAATTAGAAGTCCATGCACGTGTAATAATGCTCCACACATGTGTAATGATACTCCATGCACGTGTAATAATTCTTCATGCACGAACACCACGTTAATCATGTGTACTTTGCATACGGGCCACCCCCTTTTGGATGACGTTGAGTTCATTGAGTGAATATTTTACCTAAATTAAACATCGAATATGTGATTCACACATTGCCAAAAGACAAAAGACATAGTATGATTTGCACTCTTTTCTATTGTAGTTGTTGCCATTCAGCATGGAAACTATCATCTTGTAGGGAAAGTTGCTTTGTGGCAAGTGTTTTAGATGTCACCTATATATATGTGCCATTTTCGTATCCATCACTTTCATGTGTGCCACTTTCGTATGCATCACTTTCATATCTACCACTTTCGTATGCATCACTTTCATATCTACCACTTTCGTATGCATAACTTTCATATGTGCCACTTTCGTATGCATCACTTTCATATCTACCACTTTCGTATGCATCACTTTCATATCTACCACTTTCGTATGTGTCACTTTCATATGTATCATTTTCGTATGTGTCACTTTCATATGTGCCTATTTCGTATGTATCACTTTCCTATCTACCACTTTCGTATGCATCACTTTCAAATGTGCCACTTTCGTATCCATCACTTTCATATCTACCACTTTCGTATGCATCACTTTCATATCTACCACTTTCGTATGCATCACTTTCATATGTGCCACTTTTGTATGCATCACTTTCATATCTACCACTTTCGTTTGCATCACTTTCATATCTACTACTTTCGTATATATCACTTTCATGTCTACCACTTTCGTATGCATTACTTTCATATGTGCCACTTTCGTATCCATCACTTTCATATCTACCACTTTCGTGAGCATCACTTTCATATCTACCAATTTCGTATGCATCACTTTTATATGTGCCACTTTCGTATGCATCACTTTCATATCTACCACTTTCGTATGCATCACTTTCATATCTACCACTTTCGTATGCATCACTTTCATATCTACCACTTTCGTATGCATCACTTTCATGTCTACCACTTTCGTATGTGTCACTTTCATATGTATCATTTTCGTATGTGTCACTTTCATGTGTGCCACTTTCGTATGCATTACTTTCATATCTACCACTTTCGTATGCATCACTTTCATATGTTCCACTTTCGTATCCATCACTTTCATATCTACCACTTTCGTATGCATCACTTTCATATCTACCACTTTCGTATGCATCACTTTCATATGTGCCACTTTTGTATGCATCACTTTCATATCTACCACTTTCGTATGCATCACTTTCATATCTACCACTTTCGTATGTGTCACTTTCATGTCTACCACTTTCGTATGCATTACTTTCATATGTGCCACTTTCGTATCAATCACTTTCATATCTACCACTTTCGTATGCATCACTTTCATATCTACCAAATTTCGTATGCATCACTTTTATATGTGCCACTTTCGTATGCATCACTTTCATATCTACCACTTTCGTATGCATCACTTTCATATGTGCCACTTTCGTATCCATCACTTTCATATCTACCACTTTCGTATGCATCACTTTCATATCTACCACTTCCGCATGCATCACTTTCATATCTACCACTTTCGTATGCATCACTTTCATATCTACCACTTTCGTATCCATTACTTTCATATCTACCACTTTCGTATGTATCAATTTCATATCTACCACTTTCGTATGCATCATTTTCATATCTACCACTTTCGTATGCATCACTTTCATATCTACCACTTTCGTATGTGTCACTTTCATATCTACCACTTTCGTATGCATCACTTTTATATCTACCACTTTCGTATCCATCACTTTCATATGTGCCACTTTTGTATGCATCACTTTCATATCTACCACTTTCGTATGCATCACTTTCATATCTACCACTTTCGTATGTGTCACTTTCATGTCTACCACTTTCGTATGCATTACTTTCATATGTGCCACTTTCGTATCAATCACTTTTATATCTACCACTTTCGTATGCATCACTTTCATATCTACCAAATTTCGTATGCATCACTTTTATATGTGCCACTTTCGTATCCATCACTTTCATATCTACCACTTTCGTATGTATCACTTTCATATGTGCCACTTTTGTATCCATCACTTTCATATCTACCACTTTCGTATGCATCACTTTCATATCTACCACTTCCGCATGCATCACTTTCATATCTACCACTTTCGTATGCATCACTTTCATATCTACCACTTTCGTATGCATCACTTTCATATCTACCACTTCCGCATGCATCACTTTCATATCTACCACTTTCGTGTGCATCACTTTCATATCTACCACTTCTGCATGCATCACTTTCATATCTACCACTTTCGTATGCATCACTTTCATATCTACCACTTTCGTATCCATTACTTTCATATCTACCACTTTCGTATGTATCAATTTCATATCTACCACTTTCGTATGCATCATTTTCATATCTACCACTTTCGTATGCATCACTTTCATATCTACCACTTTCGTATGCATCACTTTCATATCTACCACTTTCGTATGCATCACTTTCATATCTACCACTTTCGTATGCATCACTTTCATATCTACCACTTTCGTATGCATTACTTTCATATGTGCCACTTTCGTATCCATCACTTTCATATCTACCACTTTCGTATGCATCACTTTCATATCTACCAATTTCGTATGCATCACTTTTATATGTGCCACTTTCGTATCCATCACTTTCATATCTACCACTTTCGTATGCATCACTTTCATATGTGCCACTTTTGTATGCATCACTTTCATATCTACCACTTTCGTATGCATCACTTTCATATCTACCACTTTCGTATGCATCACTTTCATATCTACCACTTTCGTATGCATCACTTTCATATCTACCACTTTCGTATGCATCACTTTCATATCTACCACTTTCGTATGCATCACTTTCATATCTACCACTTCCGCATGCATCACTTTCATATCTACCACTTTCGTATGCATCACTTTCATATCTACCACTTTCGTATCCATTACTTTCATATCTACCACTTTCGTATGTATCAATTTCATATCTACCACTTTCGTATGCATCATTTTCATATCTACCACTTTCGTATGCATCACTTTCATATCTACCACTTTCGTATGCATCACTTTCATATCTACCACTTTCGTATGCATCACTTTCATATCTACCACTTTCGTATGCATCACTTTCATATCTACCACTTTCGTATGCATCACTTTCATATCTACCACTTTCGTATCCATCACTTTCATATCTACCACTTTCGTATGTGTCACTTTCATATGTACCACTTTCGTATGCATCACTTTCATATCTACCACTTTCGTATGCATCACTTTCATATGTGCCACTTTCGTATGCATCACTTTCATATCTACCACTTTCGTATGCATCACTTTCATATGTGCCACTTTCGTATGTATCAATTTCATATCTACCACTTTCGCATGCATCACTTTCATATCTACCACTTTCGTATGCATCACTTTCATATCTACCACTTTCGTATCCATCACTTTCATATCTACCACTTTCGTTTGCATCACTTTCATATCTACCACTTTCGTATGCATCACTTTCATATCTACCACTTTCGTATGCATCACTTTCATATCTACCACTTTCGTATGCATCACTTTTATATCTACCACTTTCGTAAGCATCACTTTCATATCTACCACTTTCGTATGCATCACTTTCATATCTACCACTTTCGTATCCATTACTTTCATATCTACCACTTTCGTATGTGTCTCTTTCATATCTACCACTTTCGTATGCATCACTTTCATATCTACCACTTTCGTATGCATCACTTTCATATGTGCCACTTTCGTATCCATCACTTTCATATCTACCACTTTCGTATGCATCACTTTCATATGTGCCACTTTCGTTTGCATCACTTTCATATCTACCACTTTCGTATGCATCACTTTCATATCTACCACTTCCGTTTGCATCACTTTCATATCTACCACATTCGTATGCATCACTTTCATATCTACCACTTTCGTATGCATCACTTTCATATCTACCACTTTCGTATGCATCACTTTCATATCTACCACTTTCGTATGCATCACTTTCATATCTACCACTTTCGAATGCATCACTTTCATATCTACCACTTTCGTATGCATCACTTTCACATCTACCACTTTCTAATGCATCACTTTCATAAGTGACACTTTCGTATGCATCACTTTCATATTTCGGCTAAGCTTTCACAATTTAGAAATTGAACACAGGCGACATTTTAATATTCCTCGTGAATGTAGAATTTGTAAAGCTCTTAAGCCATATTGAAAATGAATATCTTGAAACCTTAGGTGACAGAGAATGTATACTCATAATATCATACATGCCTTACATAGTGTCTTATAAGTCATGTACATCAAAAATCCTCTACCTTATATCACTGGGTATGTTTTAACTGAGTCCCCGGTGGATCATAGAGAAAATGTGAGTATATTTGACTGTTATTTCAGGCTTTGTTTAGGAAAAACTACACGCGGTAATCTTCAGCTTCGCATGTAAGGAGAACTGGAAATACAATTTAAATGACAAATGGTAGTTTAACTTAAAATCTAGATTACAGACAATGTATATACCACAAACTGGAGGTCACGAAATAATAATAGCAACAATCAAGAAGCAGATCATTGGCAGGCACAAAACACACTTTTATCACGTGACCTCAATTAAATGGATTACAACAACTGGACACGTGGCGTGATTTCAAACCACTGGCCAATCACTGTTTGGAGTTGTGAGTACCATTTAGCTGAGATCTATTTAAAACAATTAGGAATTCCAAATTTCCATTCATTTTCGTCTGTAAACTCTGATGTGTTTCTTATATTTGTGTTATGTAAATGATATTAGCAGACAAAAGGCACTGCGTGCAATACACGCATACAAATGTCTAGTGCGTGTTTTGTCGATTGATGCGTGAAACACGCACGTTTCTGCGTTAAAGCGAACCCTGACCCGTGATTTTGATCCCTACATTGTGTCAAACAATGTACTGGTGAGAGGCTTGTGCTAATAAATGAGTCTGTCTCACTATCTGTCTGTCTGTCTGTCTGTCTGTCTATATATTCAGCCACTGAAAAGTATATCTCGCGAGTACCTTGAATTCAGTATAACAATGTCGTCCCATCACCTTTGCAGCCGTGCCATCTGCTTCGCTCAGTGGCACACCCTTTAGTGGAGAGCACAACTTCAGCATCATTCCAGCATTTTACGACGCTTCAACAAGTGAACATTTGCCAAAGAAATGGCGGCATGTATGTCATCAAATATGCTATGCAAAATAAGTAGGGGAAGTATGTTGTGTAGAGGTGAAACTAGAGGAAAATACACCACGGTCTGGCAATGAAAAAAGCAGTCAAGGCCGTAGTTAACCTTTTTTGACGGGGGGGGGGGGGGGGGGGGGGAGAGATTTATTCCTTTTTTATTCAAGTTAACTTTCATTCAAGTTAAGTTACGGCACTGCAAATGATTTATGCGGGAAAAACATTTCCGAAGAAATCAAGGTCCCAAACACAACGTCAAGGGAACGTCAGCACTGGGATAATCGACGTTGGGCTTACGTCATGTTTTCGGACGATTCGAGGTTCACTCTCGACTTCCATGACCGAAGTCGTAATGAGTGTTTTGTCCACGTGTACAGCATGATCGTTCTGGGGGTGGGGGTGGGTCTATAACGGTATGTAATGGTATCACGATGACTGGCCAAACGGCACTCCAAATTGTCCATGGCAGATCTAGAGTCACAGGTCAGAACTATTTGGACAACACCATTGCACCACTCGCGTTGCCACTTGCACAACGTGTTGGGCATTTTTTATATTTCAAGATAATAATGCACATGCTCATCGTGCAGGGATTGTATGTTCACGATGAACTTGCTGTTGCTACCCGTGAAGATTCGGGGTAGAATAGGTCTTCAGCAACCCATACTTGCCGTAAAAGGCGACTATGCTTGTCGTAAAAGGCGACTAACGGGATCGGTTGGTCAGGCTCGCTGACTTGGTTGATGCATGTCATCGATCCCAATTGCGTGGATCGATGCTCATGATATTAATCACTGGATTGTCTTGTCCAGACTCGAATATTTACAGACCGCCGTCATATGGCTGTAATATTGTTGAGTGCGACATTTAACAGCAAACCAACCAATCACCCAACCCACTCACTGATCAGTGGAACACAAGTCAAGCTGACATTGGTCGAGCCATCACAAAATTGCCTTGTGCATGTCTGGCCAACAGAGTCGGTATTACCCGGTAAAAGTGACGTTTCTAATTTGACCAAGAGCGCCACCATCTCATCAAACCAGCCATTAGAACACATTAAATCTGATCGCCTACTCCACAGCAGATAAGATGACATCATTTCAATTTGCCAAACCATGTACTACTAGTTGATAAAAACATATGTCTTGATGATTCGAATTCGCGAACACCTTGTGTCATCACAAAGATTCAGTGATAGTTTTCAACACTCTTTTGCCTTTTACGCCAAATGAAATCTGTTTCGGCACATTGCATTGGCGTTTAATTAATGTTGTTCTAATCAATTTAAATTTAATTAAAGTCAGGATAATAATATGCGTTCACTTTTATTATCCTGTGTCTATTGTACAGATGCTAGCTGGCGACACCATCTCCCTGTCAGACCATCCATGTGATTTTGTGTGTTTCTAATTTCCATGCCCAACTGTGCAAAAACCGTTCTCAAGTTGATCGATACGGTGATATTATCACGTATGACGATTCGTGTATCGCTGCAGGGTGTTTAAAGCCGTCAAAGTGCAGGCGTTATACGACAAGAAAAGACACCACACAATAGGCAAGACCACTCCTCTTCTTTGAACATTCAATAAATTACAATGCCGTGTAGGAAAAGTAAAATTCTTTTTTTTTTCTGCAGGGTGAGATGACATTTATGCAAGCGGTCGATTGGGTGAATATGACACTTATCTTTCTGAAACGACATCGTATGTTGGCCATATAAATCATCCGATCGTGTTTAATGTATGCAATGTTTTGAATGTATTTTTTCCATAACTACTTTCCGATTTTATCCAAATTGGGTGCAATTCCATATATTTAATAGAGGTTGTCAAATAACTTCGGATCTTACACGTGTGTCAAATGTCCCGTGGTTTGGCAGCCATATGTTGATTGGTCGGTTTGTTGTTTAGCGCCGCACTCAGCAATATTCCAGCTATATGACGGCGGTCTGTAAATATTCGAGTCTGGTCCAGACAAACCAGTGATTAATATCATGAGCATCTATCCGAGCAATTCGGATCGATGACATGCATCAACCGAGTCAGCGAGTCTGACCATCCGATCCCGTTAGTCGCCTCTTACGACAAGCATAGTCGCCTTTACCGCAAAGATTGGTTGCTGGGGACCTATTCTACTCCGGATCTTCACGGTTCTGCAGCCATATCGTATACACGGCTTTTGGTATGCAATCAAAGTCTACTTTGGCCGAGAAAGTCTTATAAATATGGACAAAACACAAAGCAAAAGGCATTATTCTTACCTTTCAGGAATATTCTATAAAATGTCGCGCCGATTTTGTATGATTTTGCATTTGATAATTTTTTTAAATACCGTCGGGAGATGAGAAACACTATATCATTTAGATGGCCTGACACTAATCTCAACTAATCATAGGCAAAGTCTAAATAAACTAATATATAACATTAAGGCGATAGAAGAAGATAATTTGAATCAGGCGTCTTATGCGCAGCAACTAGAAGGATGGATGGAGGAGTATTTGTTTTGTAAATATTCACTTCATTTTTTCAATGAACCTCGATATGTTTGCCCTCTTGGGTCATAAATACTTGTTATGCCACAACTCGATCAGATAGAATCTGAGTGGATGAGGCATACTTTAAGTAGTTTAAGAAATTATCACTGATCCCCGCTTCAGCTGGTGGTATAAGTATTCCATCTTACCCTGCCTGGCGATTAGATAGAATCGGCACAAAGGGCTAAAACAAGGACTGATCGGCTCGGAGTCAGTACGCTGTGTCTGAGTGTTCGAGTTCATGGTTTTCCAGTGGGCTTGCACGAAATAGACGATATTAGTCCGAGCTAGTACAAGTCCCAACCCCCCCCCCCCCCCCCGCCCGCACTGCCACTTCACCCACATTACACACACACACACACTTGCATGCATGGTAGATAAGTGTGATAATCAACGTTAAGTCCCATTTCATCTCACCTCACATTACAAAAGACACTTGGTAATGTCAACTGGTTTATTGAAGTTTGCCTGCAACCAACGCCACAGACGTCACGTGCCCTCCATTACCTGCAAATGTCATGGCAACGGTGTTTGATGACCGGACATGACCCTCCGGTACCCAGAATTCCCACATCTGCCATTGTGTCTTAGCTTCGTCTTTATCAGCGTCATACAGCATGAATGTGGATGGCAGCTTGTACCCGTTGAACATGATGCCGAGGGGTTTGCCATTGGTGTTCTTGGTCCGACTCACTCCAACTCTCAACAACGCGGAATTGTAGCCAGAGCTTGGTACACTGATGGTAGTCTCAGCATGTCCGTTGCTGATGGGGATTATCATCTCCTTACCGTAGTAGGTGTTTTCATTGTTAGTACGCAGGCTTCCAAAGTTGTAGCTGGTTTTAAACTTGTATAAGCAGGTAGACTCCCCAGGAAGACTAACTTTGCCGCTGTAGGAAAAGTGTACGTTAGAGTGCATTGCTGGGTTACCGTTCTCGTACTGAATACACGTCGATTCACCAGAGGTAGGATTAATCCACCCGTTCTTAAAGTCCAGCTTGACATTCTCTGATGAGGTGCCGTAGTTGTGGAGTAGAATCGACATCTCTTTGTTGTCTGGGTCAGCCAGAGCCAGAGAGGCAACTAACCTCTCCCATCCGGAGTATTCGCTGGTGACCGTAAGGAACTTCTGATTATTATACAAATATTTCCAGAACTTGAAGAATTTGGTCATTTGAGTCTCTTGACCATTCCCTGTAAACAAGGACCAGTTGAGGCTGGTGTGTCCGGGGTATTGTTCATTGGACAACATAAATACAATGGCCCTGTCTATAAACTCTCTGAGGTTAAGGTAGGTGAACATATGACCATTGGGTTGGTAGATAGTTGCAAAGTCTATCAAACCACTATGGGACCATTGATCCATTCCCATAACTCGATCCCTTCCAAACTCACTGATTATGATAGGAACGTTTTTACCCTTCTTGATATGTGAATAATTTTCTATCATATCAATGGCAGCAACCAGTCGAGCTTCGTTGAAGCCGGTGAAGCGGTGATTGCCACCCGTAACACGCAGATCATTGTAAGCGTGGAAGGAGAAGAAGTCCAAATGATCCAAGGACATGTCCAGAAATCCGGCTGCTTTCTTCCACAAGCGGAAGTTGTCCATATCGCCCATTTCCAGGAGGTATCCAGAATATGTGGGCCCACCAACCTTCATTCCAAAGCGTGACTTCAGCTTTTGGGCGACAATTCGATGGAAGTCAACAACAGTCTGGTCAGACAGGAACTGCCAGTGAGCGTTAGGTTCATTGATGACTTCAAATATATGGGGGATGTTGCCGCCAGTATAGTCCTTGGCACTCTGAACCATTAGCGACACAAACTCTGCTGCAGCGTCAAGGTTGTTGGGGAACTGCCCTTGGTGTTGAGACGTGTCCATCCATTTCGGCCAGTGTGTACCTTATTGAAACAATAGTCCAACAACATTGTTAAGATTTGCTATTTTTGTTTCATTTGTCTTATATTAATACCCATCAGTTCGTTTGTTGGTTGGTTGGTTTGTTGTTTAACGCCGCACTCGGCAATATTCCAGCTATATGATGGCGGTCTGTAAATAATCAAGTCTGGACTAGACAACCCAGTGATTAACATCATGAGCATCGATCCACGCAATTGGTATCGATGACATGCATCAACCAAGTTAGCGAGCCTGACCACCCGATCCCGTTAGTCGCCTCTTACGACAAGCATAGTCGCCTTTACGACATGTACAGTATGTTATATGACAGTAAGTTAATTTTTAATACATTGTAATAATTGTAAGATATAGTTTCTAATATTTATCAGTTCATCAATGCTTGGGCGGCGGGGTACCAAAGGACAGTCTTCAATTCACCACATGGCCACAATGTGTGAAGCCATTTTTGGTGTCCCCGTCTTGAAGTAGCTGAAATGTTGCTGAAAGCGGCGTAAGACTATACTTATGAACTCAATACGGATAGACGATCCAAGAGGCGTAACCAGCGTTACTTTTCTTTGTTTGTTTGTTTGTTTCTCTGGAGTAGACAATCCAGTGATTGATATAACGAGCATCGATCCACGCAATTGGGAATGATGACATGCACCAACCAAGTTAGCGAGCCTGACCACCCGATCCCGTTAGTCGCCTTTTACGACAAGCATAGTCACCTTTTAAGGCAAGCAAGGGTTGCTGAAGACCTATTCTACCCCGGATCTTCACGGGCCCATACCCATCAGCATTTTACTGACTTTGTTATAGGGTTAGAAAAATATAATGATTTTTTTCCAATGATTGAGATGGGTTGTGTTTTGTTTTAAATGGTAGACAAAAGTTCTTTTTAGTTTGCTTGTGTGTGAATCAATCATTGATATATGCTTTTAGTTTGTCAACCACATCTACGACCTGTCCGTGCATATTAAGGTATATCCATAATACAGAGAACAAATATTTTTACGAAGCAGCCTTGGCTTCAAATACATTGGTGCTTCACATATCAGGATGGCCAAAACTTGCAAGGAAACAACTTAAGGTGTGTCATCTACTTGCAGACAACCACGCGCCTAATATGACGGATACAAACTAATGACTAATTTGCCGACTAAGTTTCCAACTTACCACTAATTTCCCAGACCAAGTTATCAATATCACTGCCGTACCCATTCCGCTGTCCCATGAATGTTTTCCACATCTTCGATTGCAATGCATGGTCCTGGGCGTAGTTCGGATTTGGGTAGCCATGGTGACTTGGATTCTCGGACCACTAGTTAACGTGAAAGTAAATTAAAAAATATTAATTTATGATATTTTATATTTAATTAATTTATAATATTTAATATTTTACATTGACTTTGTCTTTCACACATCGCACGTGCAATTTCACAACTGATAAGCATTCTTTTTCTCGCAAGATACAATTTTAGACTCGGATCAATATCCAAATTTATCGGCTAAGTCGGCATACGTTGTTCATTTACAGAATCACTAACAATCGGAACAGCCCCGAGTTTTTCTGGAAGTGGGTCAGGACTCTTGAAAGGGCCTTAGGATTGCACAGATAAGAGTCTACAGAACACTTTTTTACACATTCTTGCTGACAATGCATTGCTATTCATGTACAGATGTCTATGTGGTAAATGAGACCACGCGATACGAACTTCATGGAGTTTTGGAATCCTACATTAAAGAAAAGTGAGTGAGTGAGTGAGTTAAAGTTTAACTTCACATCGGTAATATTTCAGCCATATCGTGACGAAACAAAATTTTAAATTAACAATATATATTAAACTATTTACAATATTTTTATAAACCGTATGGCTGACTTACTTTCCTCACTATCAAGGCCTAGAATTACATAATCATGTTTGGCCACATGTCTCCCTCCCTCACAGTTGTCTTTACACTGGTCTTAACAAGTTCCTTGATCAAACCCCCCATTAATCTGTTCTGCTTATTTATAATGATTATGTAATTTTAGTCCTTGATAGTGGGAAATAGAGAATCTCACCTGAGTGTCTTTTGATATCAAATATATCAACACGAGTTGATAAAAGTGGAAAAATTCCGAGGCTTGCCGAGGATTTTTGCTACTTTTATCAACGAGCGTTGATATATTTGATATCAAAAGACACAAAGGGCGAGATTTTATTTATCATCCAACATCATTCTTCCAGCTTTTTCAATTTGTTGACAGTAATTAGCAGTGTCTTCAGTGTAAAAAAGTACTGCTTAACAGCTTCAGTAGCAGAGCCATTAGTGATGTCATTTGATTGTGACGTCATGGTAACCAGTGACGACACAATGGTCTGCAAAGCATTGTGATGTAATTTCATTGCAGCGATATCTACAGTGTAGATATCGCTTGATCTCATCCAAGTGATATCTCCTGTGGGAGCCAGTTTTGGATGATAAAAGTAGGTCAGCCATACATTGGATGACAGCTGTCTGGAACAGAATGGGTGAGGTCCAGTAATGTATATTCTGTTTCAATGTGTGCATTCTACCAATGGCAACATGGCACACATACTTAACCCACACCCAAAGATATTAGGGGCGACCTGACGAAGGTCGATATTGTCAAAGATAGAGACATCACCTGCAACTTTATTATGCCTCAAAGCGAGATTGACCAATCAGAGAAACCACGTTCGTGACTTTATTTATGAAAAAATACAGAGAAAAAAAGGTCAGCGACTTTCAAATAGCATCGTCATAGAACATACGGTATTATGACGTCACAAACAAGAAACGTGCGCCAATAACGTCACATAGCAATAGAATAGATCGCAGCCCGTCGTTTAGGGAAAGCGGAGCTATCAAGTTACAGTGGCCCGTAGATTTCTGTTAACGGGCGGGCATTTGTATGGTAATTCTATCCATTTTAGCTATAGCACTTTACGAATATTGAGCAGGGCTCACGCCCCGCCCAATATTTTCCTGCTAACCTAATATGACAACGTATACGGCAACTAAATACACTACAACTAATAATATGTCGGATGAATGCACTTACATTTTCAAAGAAATGGTCATTCAGATCTCGGTTCAGCCAACGTCCAGATGGAGTTCCAAGAGACTTACAATGAGAGATCAGATTGAGTCGGTCCAGCCCATTATGCTTGTTCCATCTGTCAGATTCGTAATGAACTCGTCCGCCCTGGGACAGCCATTGGTTGTAGATGGTGACAGTGGTGTCGGAGAGGACGGTGTGTCCAAGAAACAGGATGTGCACTGCCAGGCCCGGGGATAACATTGTCAGAATTCTACTAGTTCTATATCAGACCTTTTTATATACCACAATATTTATGTGAAAACGACCACATGTTAGCCTGTCCCAAAATATGGTTAAATATTATCAAGGATTGTTAGTTGGTTTATGCCATTGAGATAACATGCAGCTTATTTGACCCATTATCATGACTCGGAGTGGTGGAGAAACGATATTGCTGTTAGTGAGGAGTGAGTATGGTTTTACGCCGCTTTTAACAATATTCCAGCAATATCACGGCGGGGGACACCAGAAATGGGCTCCACACATTGTACCCATGTCGGGAATCGAACCCGGGTCTATGGCGTGACGAGCGTACGCGTTAACCACTAGGCTACCCGACCGTCCTATTGCTGTAAGAGTTAAATGACAAGATAAGCTTTATTTTGTTTACCATATAAGACATCAATATAGAGAGCGAGTGACTGTGAGCGAGTTGGGTTTAACGCCGCTTTTAACAGTATTCCAGTTAGCGTCTCAGCTTAATGTGTTAGGAAAACCCGAAATGACGCAGGTCTCAGACGTTTACCACTTCGCTTAAACCCACGAGGACGGGTATGGTGCTGACAAACCTAAAAACAAAATCGGGGCGAACCGGGATTCGAACCCACAATCATAGGTTTCTGGGGTGCCCAATGGACCAAACTCTGCACAGCAAATCGCGGTGCCTTGAGTCTGGACCAGACAATCCAGTGATTTATATCATGAGCATCGATCCATGCAATAGGGATCGATGACATGCATCAACCAAGTCAGCGAACCTGACCACCCAATCCCGTTAGTCGCCTTTTACGACAAGCATAGTCACCTTTTACGGCAAGCTGGGTTGCTGAAACCCTATTCTACCCCGGATCTTCACGGGTCTGGCACTTGTGGCATGATATAGGCACTAAGGAAAAGTCTCAAAGTGGGAGTCTATATCTGCATTAATCGATGAAGCTGAGTCGAGTGGGGACCATGGACACGTGCCCTGCCGTGTGGTTTATTCGTATGTTCTTGATAAGGGAACACGAAGCTTATCTGTGAACCTTGAAAAGTCGTGACAACAGGTACACCTTGTATGTCACTATGTGTAACTCCGCATGCAACTCACATGCTTTCACAAGTTTTCAGGACATGTAAAAGAGGGTTAAACAACATCCTATTCATTCACATTACTGTATCAAACATGTAAAAAGGCCCACAGTACATTACGGCCAAATTAAGACGAAAACGTTAAAATATGTGCACCCTATTATATGATGTACAGGTAATAAGCATACTATTAGTTCTTGAAGGAAAACTTACGATATATACGATACAATTATAAAAATAGCTTAAATAGGAGGAGGCACGGTTGGCCCAGTCATCTCAGGCGCCTCAATTCGCTGTGCAGAGTTATGTCCCTTGGACATGTTAGATATCTATGATGGTGGGTTTGAATCTCGGGTCACCTCGATTTTATTTTTCTAGGTTTGCAGTGAACAATACCCACCAAAGTTGAAAACCTGTATCACTTCGGGCTCCCACATTAAACTGACACGTCGTAATATAACAGGAATACTGTTAAAGGCGGCGTTGAACCCATACTCAAACGTGTTCTAGGCAAGATGTATACCATCTATTCTGAAATCAAGCAGTGTTTTAAATTGGAAACAATTGTGTCCTCATTATACAGAAAGTAGGCCAATATATCCCCACCCACATGCCTAGTCCCGATCAACCAACAATGATGATGATGCCACCATCAGATGAGCACCTTCAGAATACAGAATCTTCTCGTGGTTGCCGCAGGTCACGTGTCTCAAAGACAAACAACCACTTTTTGTGAGACCTCGTCGGACGCGAACTAGCGACATTTGCATCGTCAACCCGACAGGTATCAGACTGAGCTACATCCTTCCACACTGTGAAACCAACCTCTGTACCCTTTGTTTTTTTTCCACATTTTGTTATATTATTAATTTTGTTGTCCTTACATGTACATAGATATGCTCTCTGCCTCATGGCATTCATTCACCTGATGAAGGGGTAAGCATATAGTCCCAAACGTTGTGTTCTTCAAAATAAAGAAGTTTACATCCATATATTCTCTTCCTTATGTGCAACACTTCTAAATGCCATTCAAAAACTCAGAGTATATTACTTTTCTATGATCACATTAGTGTTAGCTTCCATTGTCAGATGCCATGCAAAAACTCAGAGTATATTACTTTTCTATGATCACATTAGTGTTGGCTTCCATTGTCAGATGCCATTCAAAAACTCAGAGTATATTACTTTTCTATGATCACATTAGTGTTGGCTTCCATTGTCAGATGCCATTCAAAAACTCAGAGTATATTACTTTTCTATGATCACATTAGTGTTGGCTTCCATTGTCAGATGCCATTCAAAAACTCAGAGTATATTACTTTTCTATGATCACATTAGTGTTGGCTTCCATTGTCAGTTGCAAATCACCTATCAGGGCCAATCATCTGTTTCTTATTAGCTGAATATTCTCATATGTTTGGGAAGCAAATGTAGTATGCAAGCGTGATGTATGTAATATTTATTCCTATTATATAATATTTACCATACGGAGACACAAGAACGTAATCATTTCTTTATGTTAACATTAACGTGCCGAAAATGATTGAATGATATACATATCGATATTCACTTCAGTAACGTTGGAAAGCGCGTAGCAATAAAAAAACACACCTGTGTGGACCGCCTTATTTATGAAATAGTGTCAACTAAGTTGCCATGTTTCGACCAAGTTTGTTGGCAAAATCACTCACACATCGGGAAACCACTATCTAATGGCTCAGGGAATGGTCTGCACTTTTTAAAGCCAGAAAACACCACATCGTTGTACAGAGCTTACTAAAAAGAGAACCTGCCAAGTGGCTTAATTGCCATGTCTATCTGATCAAAATACCAAGTTTATTGGATTTGTTTATCATAGTAATAACACTAACCATTTTATGATCAATCTATTCCTTATGGCTTCAGTATATTGTATCTTTCACCCCACTAACATACTTATTTGCTTCCTATAATAACCTGTCACCTGCTCCTCGCAAATCATACCTCATATGTGATTTGAATCAAAACAAACAAAATATTTGTTAAGGGAATTTTATCTACTGAAGTTTTCCAGCAACAAGTGCGACGGATGTCACGTGGCCACCGTTCCCATCAAAGGTCATGCTGACGGTGTTTGTTGTTTTGACCTGTGATTCAGGGACCATGAACACCCACACGTTCCATTTTGTTTTCCCCTCAGTCTTCATAGCATCAAACAGCATGTAGCTTGTAGACAGCGTGTTGCCATTGAAAACAACAGTACGAGGTTTTGCATTGGCATTCTTGTCTCGGCTAGCTCCCACTCTAAGATAAGATGTATGGAAGCCAGAGCTGGGTAGATGGATGGTTGTCTGCGCATGTCCGTTGTTGATGGGGATGAGCATGTCCTTGCCATAGTATGTGATCTCGTTGTCCGTGCGTATTCCGTTAAAGTTGTAGTTGGTTTTAAACTTGTAGAAGCAGGTTGAGGATCCGGGGAGACCAACGGTGCCATGAAGCTTGGATCTATCGAACTTGAAATCAGCATTCATAGTTGGTTTATCATTTGCGAACAGAACGCATGTTTCTTCACCCGTAGAGGGGTTGATCCAACTGTTTGGAAAATCCAGTTTTACATTCTCAAATTTGCTGCCATAGTTGTGGAGAAGAACTACCATCTCTTTGGTGTGAGGGTTTGCAAGGGCAAGAGGTGCAACTATTCTCTCCTGTCCATTGTATTCACTTGAAACTCGGAGAAACCTTTGATCATAAACAAAGTTTTTCCAAAACAGGAAGAATTTGGTCGTTTCAAGGGGATGACCATCCATGGTAAATAAGGAATAACGAAGGGAAGTATGACCCGGGTATTGCTCGTTTGAGAGGAAAAAGATTGTAACTCGGTCGATAAACTCTCTCATGTTAAGGAACGAAAACATGAAGCCGTTTGGTTGATAAACGGTTTGAAAGTCCGTCAGTCCATTTTCAAAATCGGGGTCAACTCCGAACATATTACCTAATCCAAATTCAGTGTTAACTAACTGAACATTTTTTCCTTTCTTTTGATGAGAGTAATTCTCCACCATGTCAATAGAAGCAAACAGACGAGCCTCGTTGATGCCAAAGTAGCTGTGACTTCCACCCGATACACGCAGATAGTTGTAGGAGTGGAAAGAGAAAAAGTCCAAATGATCAAGAGACATGTCCAGAAACTTAGCAGTTTTCTTCCAGAAGGCGAAGTTATTTTCGTCTGCTTGTCGTAAGGCCATACTGGTGTACGATGGCCCTGCAATTTTCATTCCAAATCTTGACTTCAGCTTGTCGGCGACGGCCCTGTGGAAATCTACATTCGTTTGTGGGTCAATTATCTTTTCAATCCAATCAGGTTCATTGATGACTTCAAACATGTAGGGAAGTCGCCCGCCTGAGTAGTCCTTGGCACTCTGAACCATCAGCGACACAAATTCTGATGCAGCGTCAACATTGTTGGGGAATTTACCTTGATGATGAGACTTATCTATCCAGCTGGGCCAGTGCTGACCTGTAAAGGAGGAACATAAACAATAAGATAATAACTCAAACATACTCTTCCATGTTTGACTAGTATGTGTGTGGATAGATGAAGGTGTAGACATTTAACACTGTTTGGGTGAATAACAGATTGTAGGTATTCTGATGACAGGGTTATGAGGAGTGAAATCGGATTCGACATCTGTTTTGTCATCAGGTAACTTTAATAAAGCTACAGTGCTCTTTTTACATCTTCTTGTAACTTATCACTTATGATACCTTCTATGTTCCAGACCATGTTGTCGATGTAGTTCCCATATTCTTTCAATTGTTGCATATACCAATTCCATGTCTTTGACTGGAGTGCATGGTCCTGGAGATAGGTGGGGTCTGGGTAACCATGGTGACTATGGCTTTGCGGCCACTGAATAAAACAAAATAAGATAGTATGGATGTGCAAGGTTTTTAATGAGGAAGAAAAAATACTTGCATAACGTCTGTGTTAGGATTAAAGGAACATAATTGTTTTTTCAACGACAGTATTGTCGAAACCAACATTAGTTTTTAAAGGATATTCATTATGAGATTAACGATTAGAGTATTATTTTGTTGTGATACATATAGGTAGCTGAACTGCAGTACTAACATGCATATGTAATATTGAACAATACCAGTGTACAACCTTGATGAAGATTCCAACATACCTTATTTGATACTTTTGATAGAACTTTATATAAGACTTTGAAGACACATCTCAACACCAAATATTTATTTATGTTTCTAGTCTAAAATACCTACATCGATTGTATGACTATGCAAGAACATGTTCCATAACCTAACCCATAGTCCTGTGATTCATCATTTGTGTTTAAGTGTATTACTTACATAACTTTTCTTTCAAATGAACATTGTGAAAAACACCCCATGCTCTACCCACTCAGTGTATATGTCCTCTGGTGAGAAATATAGAGTTGTTCTTCATTTCAAAACATTTATACTTTAAAATAGTCGTGCAGTGACACATGACTGATCTGACCTCTGAAGATCCGAGGTAGAATAGGTCTTCAGCAACCCATGCATGCTGTAAAAGGCGACTCTGCTTGTCGTAAGAGGCGACTGAAGGGATCGGGTGGTCAGTCTCGCTGACTTAGTTAATGCATGTCATTGATCCCGATTGCGTGGATCGATGCTCATGATAATAATCACTGGATTGTCAGGTCCAGAGAGACTCGATTATTAACAGACCGCCGTCATATAGCTGTGCGGCGTTAAACAACAAACCAAACCAAACCAAAACATGATAGATCTAAAATGTAATTGCACCTGTTACCATGTTTCAATGAGCCCAGGTATAGGCTTTCCGGATCAAGGGTGGTAGTTGATGTGGATTTTGGCCAAGTGGCCCCACAGAGCGAATTTCCGTTTTTTAAATCTTTGTGCTACTAGGTAGCAATTGAATTCTACTGAGTCTATCTATATGAACATGGGACTTTGCAGCAAAGGAACGCACTGAAAAAAAAAAGTATGAGAAATGATATGAGCCTTTAGCATATATAGATAGATCAATCCACACACTCCAAATGTCTCATTCACTGTTGGTAGGAACACGACTTCGTACAATATACCCATCAAAGCATGGTTTCTGCAGGCATACTCAGATATTGAAATCATTGATGAATCATATCAATTCCTAAAATCGGTTCTTCATGAAAGATGCGTTTTACTTCATACGTACATCTGGAAAGAGACTCAGGTCTTCGTTCACCCAACGACCGGGAGCCGCTCCAATAGATTTAATCTTTGGAATAAGGTTCAGTTGCGTGAGGCCATTAATTTTGTTCCACCTTTGAACTTCATAATGGACGCGTCCACCCTGGGCGAGCCACTCGTTGTGGATTGTGACGGTTGTGTCCGAGAACGCCGTTCCCAACAGCAGCAAGGTGCAAAGAACCAGTGGTAACATCCTGCACTAGAATTATCACCTTTATGTTAACCAGCGTGGACTTTTAAATATTTGAAACAAAGCTGTAATCTGCATGTGAAAGGAACATATGGCAGCTGTGAGGTGACCGAGGAAACATATTTGATACATGAGAAAACAAAGTTAATGATAAGGAAATGTGTGTCAGACTCGAGAGAGCTCCTCTCCGCGTTTCTGAAGTATTCAAACGTCAAGCATTTGGCAACCTGAAAGTTTAATTTTTACATTACCAATGATATAAAAATGTCATGTCATGAGGGTCATACTGTATTCCCGTGAATAGCCGGGGTAGAATAGGTCTTCAGCAACCCAAAAGGCGACTATGCTTGTCGTAAGAGGCGACAAGCGGGATCGGGTGGTCAAGCTCGTTGACTTGGTTGATGTATGTCATCGATCCCAATTGCGTGGATCGATGTTCATAATCCAGACTCGATTATTTACAGACAGCCGCCATATATCTGGAATATTGCTGAGTGCGGCGTAAAACAACCAACCAACCATACTGTACCATGCCATTGTTACTCGTTCTCTTAACTATATGCTATACTATTTGCCTGAGCCAAACTTCATTAAAGGCTGCTGTAAAGTTGGGATGTAAGGATTTTTATTAAAAGATGATGTACTTACATATCCAATATTTTTTCTTGCAAAACAGAAGCACATGCACGATAACAAAGCTACGTTTCACTGAATTTCGTACAGTTAAAAAGGACAGACACTTAAAAAGATATCAGTGTTTTGTTGTCATACAGCAGTAATGACATCAAAGGTGGATGGGATCGAAGAACTCGCAACCAAATATTTTTGACATTGAGGGAGTATGTGAATTATTACTTATCGTTAAGAAATAAAGACACGTTTATCGTACAATAAAACAGTGCAGGAAGAATAAACCACGAGGGGCGCATTTATGAGATCTCAGCCTCATAAAGGATGATGATATTTACCCGTATTTAAATATGATGACTCCCTCAAAAGAATCCGACCTCGGCAAAGTCGGACAAGTCCATTTTATGCACAGGTGGGTATTTCTCACAGTACGCACGTCAGTTACCTCTACCACTTCTTCCAATACCGATTATCATATCTATCCCGCTTTTGGATGCGATCGTTCGACCTTCGCGTTTATCTGCGTTGCCCACCTCCTTCTACCCATTAGACACTTCTCTCTCGAAAAAAACGTCGTCCAATATACGACGTCACCAAGTTGCGAGCGCATGTTCGAATCTCCAGAAATGACGACATGGCGGTACTTTTTTTTTCATCGTGAAATAAACCACGCCTCTTTCTTCATTGTTCTTTTCGACTTAGCACGAAGCTGTCGCAAGCATTTTATAAATGTAAACATCGTAGTACCGAGGACCAGATAATCAGTAATAAACAAAACATGTCAAAGCATCATCATAGCATTCATCACCAGAGTCCTTGGTTCCATAGGCATGAATTTGAAGAGATATTTAAGTGAATGGAAATATAGTGAGTGGGTGGGTGTGGATGTGAAAGCACGTTGAGTTAAATTGAAACTAACTTGCTTGAAGGGAACATGTGGAAATTCAAATTTTTCTACTTCCGTTTCTCATTAAATATAAACAGAGTTTATTGCCTCCAAGTTTCAGGCCATAGGCTCATAGAACATACATGATATCAATAACGTGTATGCATAAATACATGAAAGGAATATAATACATACATAATATATCAGTGAATTGTGAGTGACTCACGTAATCTAAAAGCGTGGTAGATATATTTAGCAAGTTGTGTAATAGTGTATTTACATTTGGAAGACACAAGATTTACAAATTTTTCATATGATGGATTAGTGTGAAAATATGTATCAATAAAATGTAAACGTAATTTTGAATATGAAGTACAAATAAGAAGGAAATGATATTCATTTTCAATGTAGTTGAAGTCAAATTTTTGACATTGTGGGCAAAATCTTTTTGTTTTCTTCTATATGGGTATGACTTCCAGTTTCGATCATAAGTTTATGACAGCTGCATCGGAATCTTGTTAGGGTTTCTTTATAGACTTCTTGTTTACTTCCTGAAGGTACATTTCTATTGTTAATACCGATTTGAAAGTTAAATATGTTTTAAGTTTTGATTTTTGAGATAGGTTTTCAATCCAACGTTGTTGACCACAGTCCACGATACGTTGTTTGAATTGTAAAATAAATATTTGCGGATCTCCAACATCTTGAATTATACAGGCGTAGCCAAATCCATACTTGAAAAGAATGTTTTTTTTATATATGTTGCCCAGGATATACGGCCAGCTTCATCTAATTTGTACATCATTAAATACGTTTGCTTCGGTAGACGATCAGTGTTCATAGAGATTAATTTTGTCCAGTATTTAATACATTTACTGATATAATACACATATAATCGCTGTCTTCCAGTTTCACCAAGAACAGCGTCATTGCTTGCATTATTGGGTAGGTTAAGACTCCGTTTGTAATATTTAGGACCATCTCTATAGTTTCGTAGTATTGGAACCCCCAAACTTCAGAGCCATATGTTAATATTGGTAAAACCATGGATTCGAACATCTTGATTGCAGTAGTGATTGGTAATCCTCCACATAGATAGTTTATTTTATAGATATAATGACATACTTTTTCTGCTTGTTGTGCAAGTGTTGCCGTTGCTTTTGTCCACAGCAATTTAGGAGTGAAAAATAGTCCCAATAAGTCCAATTTTCATAGGTCCTTAAACGTCCACCATTTCTAAAAACGATTCTCTTTGATTTGTTCATATTTAGAGACAGGCCCCATTTTTTACAAAATTCACTTATACAGTTGTTCTGTTGTTGTAATCTTCCAGTGGTATCGGCAGTGTTGGCAACACCATCGGCGTATAATAAAATCAAATATTTGGTGCTTCTTCTGAGATAAATATTCCACGACAGTCAGATTGATTTAGTTCCTTGACCAATTCATTTATAAACAGACAAAAGAGTGTCGGGCTGATCATGCATCCTTGTCGTGTTCTAATGAAATAGTTAAAATATTATCAGTTCTCACACAAGCTTTTAGTTTCGAATACATATCTCGTAGAATGTTTAGAACGTTCCCATGGATACCATATTTCAGAAGCCGATGACAAAGCAAGTTATGGTGAACACAGTCAAACGCTTTACTGAAGTCAATGAAGAGACAATAAAATCTTCCACCGGTTGATTTTGATAGATATTCCTGTAGCGTTCCATATAATGTGAAAATACTGTCGACTGTTGAGCGTCCTTTTCTAAAACTAACTGGTTTTCATATAATATATTATTGTCATCACACCAAAGCTGCAGGCGTTCGTTGATCATTTTTGTGAATATTTTCCCCAAAACGGGTAATAAAGAAATGCCTCTATAATTATTCACACTGTTCGTATCGCCATCTTTATACAGCGGACATATAACTGCTCTGCACCATGATTCCGGATAAACACCTGATTTCATTTTCTCGTTAAACAGTTGCACACATATAGAAACAATAATATCCAAAGAATTCTGAAATAGTTCAGAAGAGATCCCATCACATCCTGGTGCTTTATTTGATTTCATGTTAATAATGGCTGTCTTCACTTCATCACTTGATATCTCTCTGTTTCTGGAAAAATGAAAACCATCCCCAAGAACTGATACTGTTTGTGTTCCTCCAACATTTTATTTTCTTGATTTCCTTCCACAGTTTGTTGTTATCACTTTTTATCTCATTAAATCTATCTCTGAGTGAACGCTGAAATTCATCTTGTTTCTCTTTGCATAATTCTTTAAAGGTTCGTCTGTGCTGTTTGTATACTTGGTAATCTTCATCTCTATCCGTGGTTTCTCATTAAAGAACCCATCGAATAGAAGTAAGGAGAACTCATATGAAACCATACGTTACAAGGGTTACGAGATCGAATCCCGTCAGTATTTCTCTCTCCACCTAAATACTTGTACACACTTCACCTTTGAAGGTGGCCTGTGTCATCAATATTATTCTCCTTCCGTTTCTCATTAACGAACAAGTGGAATAGATGTAGGGGGACATTACTGATTCGAATGAAAATTATGTTTTAAATGTTACAAGATCGTCAGTATTTGACGCTTCACCTGAAGACTTGAACACCCCTTTATTATAGTAAAATAATATGATATGACCAAACAAATAATCTGATAACTTCTGCCATTCTAAAGGGACGACTCTATGTAATAAAATGCAGGTTTTAATATTAACACTTAAATGAAAGTGACAAAATCGTTTTCGTAACCCTACTGTAAAACGTCAATGCCAAAGAACAGTCTCGATAATTCACCTGCATAAAAGGCAAAATGGTGATGAAAATTATTTGAATATATGTCACTGAAAATCAGCAGTCAGAGTTAATAGTACGATTCCGATCATATCATGAGAATGTGTTTATGAATCACTGTCACACATGTTTTTCAAATAATGCTTCAACACAATTCAGTCGTTGAGGTAGGCGTACCTACAGAAACATGTCTACGCTTTTCCGAAAACGAAACTTATTTAACAGTACCCCAAAGTGATGATTTATATGGCAATTCATAAAACAAAAAAACAAACAGTTGTAGGCTAACTAGATAAAGTTTTTGAAATGTCAGAATGTTGTGCATATACCGTACCACTTATGGCGTACATGGTCATGTCACAATGACGTCGAGTGAAGTACTGACATTAAATTACATTTAAATGTCTTATAAAACAGGAGTGATTTCCAATTTCAAAAGTTTCTTTCGCTGATATCTCAAAACTATGCTTTCTGTTTCATGAGAATTGAACCTACCAGTATTTCAGATTGTGTAGAGTTTACCAAGTAAAGGTGATAATTTAATCGGTTTGTGCTATATCTTGATCCTACCAGACTAAAAGGATATAAATTTAACCAGTCGAGATAGTTTTCCCTTATCTGAATATGTCAAGGACACTGTTATCACGGAGAAAGATTTAATTTATTTAGAAGTTAAAACGTTTTGTAGATCTCATTAAAAAGAACATTTAAAACATATTTCATAGCAGTACGTTAATTCATAAACTGGTCATGGTACCAGGTATACGTGAAAGGTCAGAAACACAGGCATAGGCAAGCGAACTGTTCACTTGAGGCAAAGCACGGAACGCATGATGCAACAGAATTGCATCGGGCATATTTTTGTATCACTGATGCATGTGGAAATATCCTCCACATGTCTGCCATTAAACATTTTGGACGTTTCACAGAGGCCTTGAATGGTGTAAACTCAAACAACTTTTGAAATGTTCATAGAGAGTGCATGTTCAAGTGTACCTCAACAGTTGTCGATGTACACACCAAGGGCTGATGTTGTTGGACAATTCTAGTCGTAAAGGGAAATGTGACAAAAGGAAAGTTGAAGTCACCCCTGTTGTTAATTCGTATGCATAGAGCTAAATATGAAACAGGTGTAGCTATTTCACCGGTCTCTTCTATTTCTAGTTCATGTAGGTAAATCAGCAGAAGGGATTTGGCTATCTGGCTATTATTGAACGACATTTGATCTTCGATATGACTGAAACTTAACTTTATTTTATTGGCCATATACTCTTTTTCCGATTTTGCCAATCTTAGCAGAAATTCTGATTCATATAAAACAAGAAAATATCCAGCAAGAAGAGGAACAAAATGTGTGTCCATGGGGATGACAACTTCCTGTCTAAATGTGGTATCCCCAAATTTCACAAGTACCAATTTTTTCTGGAAGTGTAACATTTGAAATATTGTTTTTGCAATAAACTTGAGACTATATTTGTTTTCTTTTTTGACAAATTGTTATGAACTTTATAAGACAGAGGCAACTGTATCTATGGTCACCACGTTTATTGACAAATGCCCCGTGGATCAAGGTCTCAGGTTTTTCCTCGCGTTTGCCATGGAGGTAAGTGGTGTACAAAGCTGACAAACTTAATTATGTGGCATGATTGAACTTAGTTCATTTCTGAGATTGCAAAAATACAAGGAAATCCAATGTGTTGTTGACAATATGCATGGTATTGAATCCACTGGGTCAATTAGAATATGTAAATATATAGCAACTCGTACTTTGATTTTCCTTAGAATTGTGGTTAATCCGTGGCACATGGACATTTGCATTTGCTGGACTCATAAAATATCCTTGTTTTTACGGGTATTTATGGAGCTATGGACTCCGGTACAAAGAGGAATGGACATGTCCTCAGGTTTTAGAGTCAGGTCAAAAGTTGATAGTAATGATGCATAGTTTTCACAGATTTTCTTCTCAATTAGCATTCTGGCCTTAAATGTGGAATTACCTCCGATGGCAGTTCTCCAATGTTTTTCTTATAAAAAAATATTAATGCAGTGATTTTGACATATAATGACTTTGTTATTTGAGACCTTTGCAGTAGAAACAACTACACACTTTTCATGTTGGGCAGCCAGATTTTCGATGAAAGCTGGCTGGGCCAGACTATGTATGTATGTATGTATGTATGTATGTATGTATGTATGTATGTATGTATGTATGTATGTATGTATGTATGTAAGTATGTATGTATTAATGTATGTAAGTGTGTATGTATGTATGTATTAATGTATGTAAGTATGTATGTATTAATGTATGTAAGTGTGTATGTATGTATGTATTAATGTATTAATGTTATGATACGTATCTTAACGCACACCAGTTCAGTTGATATGGTATGTAGAGGTTATGATACGTATCTTAACGCACACCAGTTCAGTTGATATGGTATGTAGAGGTTATGATACGTATCTTAACGCACACCAGTTCAGTTGATATGGTATGTAGAGGTTATGATACGTATCTTAACGCACACCAGTTCAGTTGATATGGTATGTAGAGGTTATGATACGTATCTTAACGTCCCGAAGAGCAAAGCACAAAAGGAATATGGAAAGGTAAACTGTGATATCCCTTGAACTTTTCGATGTTATTGAAGTGTTTTGGATTAATGTAATCTTGGTAAGGAATGTCAGCAGGCGCACGACAATAGTCAAAGACCTGACACAAGGGTAATGTGTGTTTTATCCAAAAAAGTTTAATGATCCGTGTGTTCAATAGCAAGCCAGGAGTGTTGTAGGTTTCTTTTACATGATTTCATATACATATATATTTATCATACCATCTGTCAAAGTTTATCCTAAATACATAGTTAGCACACCTCTTTGTGGTATCTCCAGATTATGTTTTCTTTTTTGTGTGGTTCAGATTGACAACGCACCCTTTAAAGTGGGTTCAGATTGGTGTTCTAATGCGTGTTATATTCAAAATTGGCTTAGTAATTGAATATGAAATAGTGCTTTGCGTCAAATAAAAGCTGACTGCTTGTTGTAAAGTTAAACAAAAGCCACAAGAGACAGGTTCCTGGTCACACAGTTTTACACTCTGTCCCAAGCAGCTTATATAAGTAACATAGTAAGTATATAGTAAGATGAATATATCAGGTGATCAGGCTCAGTGGCTTGTTTTATTGTCTTTCATCGAAAGTAAAATCAATTCTTGTAAAATACTATTTGGTTTTGGTGCAGATTTCTGTCCTTTATGAGGCCTTACGTAGATAACTAGAAACCAGATCTTGGTGTCTAGTGGGTAAAGCAGCTTCAAATTTACTGTATGATATACACATGATCCAGTTGTTGGTGTCCCAATCTGAAAGTGGATGTAGTAGCGATGGGGTTCAAACTTACTGTATTATATACACATGATCCATGTCTTAGTTGGGTAGCCTAGTGTGTAAAGCAGCTTCAAATTTACTGTATAATATACACATGATCCAGTTTTTGAACCAAACGTGACCTATTGACACGCGGTGTAAGAACTAAAGCATGTGCGATAATGTGGAACTCAAAAGGTGTGAACAGTGACAGTAACGGAGAAGGTTGTGGTGACACAGACTTTCAAGGTCAGAAATAGGCAGTTGAGCTTCTTGCAAGTTATTTGTATTTGTTGGCCATTTATGTGTAATCTTTGCCCAGCAGAAGAAAGTATAACATTTTAAAGTTGGATTTGAAAACCCCCCAAAAAGTTCACAAAAGACTTTCAGAACGTTTCTAGTCTGTACACAGTTACCGAAACAGTGCATCCGTAAGGTACAAACCACAACCATGACACCCGTATCAAAGACGTCACAATCGAATACTCCTTCATTGTTTGTTTCATTTCAGCCACTATCATACATGAATGTATACTTACTGCTGCCCGGCAGTTTAAGTGGATATGAGTTGGTCTATAAAACGCACTTCAAAGGAATGTTTTACAAGCGTATGAAGTACAGAAAGGGAGTAACAATGATTCAGATAACAATCATTCTGGTAATATATGAAGATAATAGCAACTTTCAACACGGAGGCATCACCATGATTCAAAATCTTGATGAATATACATTTCGTCAGGTGTACATGGCAAGGCGTGTAGGAAGGAGTGAGTGAGTGAGTGAGTGAGTTAGGTTTAACGCCGCTTTTAACAGTATTCCAGTTATACCGCGGCGTGTCAGCTTAATGTGGGAGGAAAGCCCAAAGTGATGCAGGTCTCAGACGTTTACCACTTCGGTGAAACCCACGAGCACGGGTATGGTGCTGACAAAACTAGAAACATAATCAGGGCGAACCGGGATTCGAACCCACAATCATAGGTTTCTGGCGTGCCCAAGGGACGCAACTCTGCACAGCGAATCGCGGCGCCTTAGACAAGTGGGCCCCCCGTGCCCCCCGTGTAGGAAGGAAGATATATTATAAGTTCTGTATAATTCGTACATAACCGTTTCCCATATGTAAACAAAAGTCGTCTTCAGAAGACTATATCGTATACACCTTTTCGAGTATGTCCCCTGGTAGAATTTAGTGACCTATCAACCATGTGATAACCTCTATATACGTTCTGTATAATTCCTACACAACCGTTTCCCATATGTAAACAAAAGACGTCTTTAGAAGACCATATCGTATACAGCTTTTCGTTTATGTCCCCTGGTAGAATTTATCAACTATGTCCAACGTGTATGCATTATTTTAATTCAAACAAATCTCGATTTTACGTTTCTATACATCAGTATATAGTATAGTATTTAGCATTTAGGATCACCATTGTAACAAAGCGGAATAATCACTCACTCACTCCAACTGTCAGGTAACCACTGTTTAACACCTACAATTGTCGGTATGTTGTAATATTCTTAAAGCTTTTGGAATGCACGTAACTTGATTGTCGTCATATTAACGTAGCAAGAAGGATCATAACTAAGTGGATTCTTGAAACGTCATGACGTTTAGTGTTAAGGTAGTTAACATGTACTACATAAATTCACGTGTACTTCACAGAACAGTGCAACAGAATCTATAACGTTCACACTCATTGCATGAACCCTAGATGTGCATGGTATCGTGTTAAAAAAGGTCTCTAGAGACCTATACTGTAAGAGATGGGGAAATGGATCGGGTTGACGACGTGGATCGTTGCTTAATATTGTTTACTGGAATGTCTTGTCAAGACTCGATTATTTACATGCCGCCTGTATGCAGCCTGAGAGTTGAGTTTGGCGTTAAACAATAAACAAGCAAACAGAAAATTCTCGCAAATAGTGAGAGTGAGTGAGTTGGGTTTTACGCCGCTTTTAACAGTATTCCAGTTATATCGCGGCGTGTCAGCTTAATGTGGGAGGAAAGCCCGAAGTGATGCAGGTCTCAGACGTTTACCACTTCGGTGAAACCCACGAGCAGGGGTATGGTGCTGACAAACCTAGAAACATAATCGGGGCGAACCGGGATTCGAACCAACAATCATAGGTTTCTGGCGTGCCCAAGGGACCCAACTCTGCACAGCGAATCGCGGCGCCTTAGACTACTGGGACACCCGTGCCCCCTCTCGCAAATAGCATACCCTTAAATATTTTATTATAACTTTAGTTTTGCCTTGATTGTTTTCCCTGATCGCGAAACAAACACACTAATTGCCAATTATGACCTAATTGCTAACAGAAGATGGCTTTACAAGCAATCCATACAAACTGCTATTGGACACAGCACACAATTTTCGTTTGTTTTCAGTCAAATTAACAGCAGCGTGTGTGCCTGCTATCGTTATGACCGTTTCCACCTTCTGAAGGCTAATTAATCCAAATTGAGAGTTAGAGTTGTTTCCTTTTTTTCTCCGTGCACAGGTATATAAAATATAACGAGTTTGAACGTTGCAGATTATGAACACTTCATAGCTGATAAACAGAATTGTTGTTCCAAACAATACTAAATGTAATTTGCAGACAGAGACACTACAGTTTCTTGTAGATTTAAAACCGACCTTGTACCTTTAAAGATACAAATCTAATGAAAACAATTCACGCCCACTATCCTTCCAGAATATTTTCTTCCACTAGCGATATTTGTGGCTGAGTGGAGCTTCGTATTGTAAATGTCATACATTTGAAGCACAGAAATATATTTTGCGAGCTTAATACATACTTGTAATCGTATTGTAAGATATTAACGATAATGAAAGACACGAAGGTAATAATTGAAGATTAAGACATATTGTTTTTCACGACAGTAGCTTTAGAAACCAAGTAGGAATAACATGCCTGAGTGTATGTTTTGTTTATGATATGGTGCTAACTGATTTGGAGCCATGTACATCTTTCCGTCTGTATCGTACCTCAAGGCCTATCTGTTCGTATCCTCTAATAACATGTGAACGTCATGGATTTGAATCAAAATTCTTAATGAAATTTTTATTTACTGAAGTTTTCCACCAACGAGTGCAACGGTTGTCACGACGCCACCGTCTCCATCAAAGGTCATGCTGACGGTGTTTGTTGTTTTGACCTGTGATTCAGGGACCATGAACACCCACACGTTCCATTTTGTTTTCCCCCCAGTCTTCATAGCATCGAACAGCATGTAGCTTGAAGACAGCATCTGGCCATTGAAAACAACACTACGAGGTTTTGCATTGGCATTCTTGTCTCGGCTCACTCCCACTCTAAGATAAGATGTATGGTAGCCAGAGCTGGGTAGATTGATTGTGGTCTGTGCATGTCCGTTGCTGATAGGGATCACCATGTCCTTGCCATAGTATGTGTTCTTGTTGTCAGTGAGTATTCCGTCAAAGTTGTAGTTGGTTTTAAACTTGTAGAAGCAGGTTGAGGATCCAGGGAGACCGACGGTGCCATGAAGCGTAGACATGTTGAAATGGGAATCAACATTTAGAATTGGTTGACCATTTGCGAAGAGAACGCATGTTTCTTCACCTTCAGAAGGGTTGATCC